>NC_000070.6:117416234-118123734 GCF_000001635.26 Mus musculus
CGTAATACCTCAGGCAAAAGTCTGTAGAGGAGTGTAGGGAAAGACAGAGTGCAAGATGGTTCCGTGGATAAAGGTGATTGCTGACTAGCCGGTGGTCTTTATGGACTAGAAGGGGAGAACCGACCTCTCTCTCTCTCTCTCTCTCTCTCTCTCTCTCTACCTCTCTCTCTCTCTCTCTCTCTCTCTCACACACACACACACACACCACACAAGTGTATGAAAAAGGGCTAAGCTGATATTCCAGCATAAAGTGAGGAGGGGCTCACAAGCCTCCATCCCATCTGATTCACCAGTGATGGCTAGCTACAAGGAGAGGCAGAGTCAGTTTCTTTAAGGGTGTGGTCCCTTAGGTTGAAGGTGCTCCAGTGGGGGAAAATACACACACACACACACACACACACACACACACACACACAGGACTTAACATTGAGAGAGGATAGGGATACAAGGAGTAGATGTGGGAGGAGTTAGGGAATATGATAAAAATCCATTATAATCATGTATTTTCAAAAATTAATTAAAATATTATAAAAAGAAAAAGGACTAGAAGCTAGGCAAAATACTTCATGCCTTTAATTCCAGCATTTCAGCAGATGGGCAGGAGAATTGCCAGGAGTTCAAGGTAAGCCTGGGTTAGCCTGGGCTACAGTCTCAAAAAAAAAAAAAAGCTAAAGAATGATGGTGGAGAGTCAGCTGGGGTCAGGGTGAGGGGTGTGTCCTGAGAGATCTTCAATTCAGTCAGAATCTAGAAAGGGCCACACAGGGAGGGGACCTCTGAGAAAAGAGAATTCTAGCCTGAGGGAGTGGCAGGAGCAAAGGTCCCAAGGTGTTGATTAAGGAAGCAAAGTGCTGACCAGGATGAAAGGGGAAGCATGAGAAACCGGAGAATCAGGAGGCAGGCAGGGCATTCACAGACTCTGACTTACATATTGAAAGGTCCCAGGCAGGATAAGTGGGAAGGCCTGAGGAGACAGGGTGCTCTACTGAGAGAGATTGGTGGCTTGGACAGTGTGCTGTGGAGGAGATGGAGAGAAACTGTCAGATCTGCGGTACACTCTGATTTGCTGGTGGGTTCTATGGATGTGAGGAAAGACAGGATGAGGGATGATTTCAAGGCTTTGGGCCTGACCCAAATGGACATCTCTGCTGGTTAGTTTTGCCAACCTGACACAAACAGAAGACTACTAGGAAGAGAGAACCTTCCTTAAGGAGTTGCCTCCATCAGGTCGGCCTGTGGGCACATCTGTGCATCATGTTCTTGGTTAATGACTGATGTGGGAGGATCCAGCCCACCGTGGGCGGTGCCACCCTTGGGCAGGTGGTCCTGAGTTGTATGAGAAAACTGAGCAAGTTATGGGGAGCAAGCCCATAAACACCTTTTCTCATTCTTCCATGGCCCTGCTTTGATTCCTGCCTCCAGCTTCCTCCCTGAGTTCCTGTCCTGACTTCCCTCAGTGATGCCGTGTAACCCGGAAGTGTAAGATGAAATAAACCCTTCCAAGTTGTTTTTGGTTATTTTGGTGTTTATTGCAGCAACAGAAAAGTAAGCCTAAACCAAGACCATTGTAGCCATTTGTTGTTACAGCCAGAGAGGAAGAGTTGATTATTTGGGCTACTAAGCTTTAGAAGACTTGGGTTGGGTTTGGGACTTATATACAAATATGAGATGCCAGTTAGAAATGTACCTTGTGCCACTAGGTAGGTGAGTCTGAAGTTTAAAGAGAAGCCCAGGTTGGAATTGAAATCTGAGTCTATAACTATAACAAAGAGCGGGTATCAAAGCCGTGAGGCTGGAGAGAGGCAGCCTGAGGACCAGGTCCTAGGGCATTCCATAGTTCAGGACAGAGAAAGGAGGAGGGACCAGGAAATGGAGTGGAGGATGAGGTGAGGAGAACCGGAAGTGGGTGGTGTTCTGGAAGTTTATGGGGGAAGTGCTTTCAGGAGAAGGGAATGATGGGTTGAGCTGACAACTGGCTGTTGGATTTTGACCTTGATGAAAACCATTTCGGAGGGAGGATGGGAAAAAAATGGGACCAGAGAGAGCTAACGTGAGAAGCTGTGGGGCAGGCAGGGCCAATGGAAGGCTTTTGAAACAGATTGTTAAGCCTTGTGGGGCTGACAACAAGCCAACAGTCAAAGAAAAATTGATGAGATGGGGCAGGGGGACAACTGCTGATACAGTGCAAGAGGTGAGGGGTAGGAGGGTCTAATGGAGGAAACGGGTAAGAGAGTTGGTTGAGACTGTATAAGAAATGCAAATGGTCGTGGGCTATGGAATCTAAGCTAGGTTAAGGGGGAGGTTTGCCACAGTGGGGACACAGTGAAAAACCAGGTAGGTCTAATAGATGGGGTGCAGCTGGAGTTGTAATCAGGGTACCTCGGGAGTGAACTGGAGACTGGAGGATAGAATGCTCAAGACAGATGTCACAGTGAGGTGCTATTGTTTACCATGACAAGGGCTGGGGAGAAGCATCAGTCCATGACTGAGGTGGGAGGACAAGTCTTGAATGAGCCACATCGGTATCCCTCGGGGACTTATTGGAGATGTAGAGCCACAGTCACGCTTCCTACCTATAGAAGCAGAAACTCTGGTGGGGCCTCTCTGTTTTAAGAAGCGCTCTGGAAGCTGATGATGATGATGATAAAGTCTTCGAGTCCCTGGGAGGAACTGTTAAACTTAAGGATTATTAAGGCATGATTATTAGGTACTAAGGAAGAGGAGACCTAATCATGAACTCACAAGTCATAGCTTTTATTGGGAAAAGATTGCCTCATATAATAAAATAACAATGGCCAAAAACATTATCACTCTGGAAACGGGATAATAGAGGACTGTCGCACAGGTATATGGGAGCAATGGCCCATGTGGTAGAACAGAGTGCAGTCTAACGGCACAGTGACAAGGCCTGCTGTGGAATTCACTTAAGATGCTCAGACAAGGAGCTGGAGAGATGGCTCCGTGGTTAAGACTGCCCTTAACCCAGACTGTCCAGAACCCAGCAACCACAGCAAATCCCAGCAACCACATGGTGGCTCACAACCATCCGTAATGAGATCTGACACCTCCTTCTGGTGTGTCTGAAGACAGCTACAGTGTACTTAGATATAATAATAAATAAATCTTATAAAAAGACGCTTAGACAATGACACATATACCTGGATAAGGGCAGAGGGGCAGGCGACTTCACATAGGAAGATCTCAGTCTCTCAGTCCAGGCAGGGATACTTGCTTGGATGTAGGAGAGAGTTATCAACTGCACACGCACTCACTGACTAAGCCAAGAGCCAACAAGACCCCTCAGAGAGGGCCTAGGAGCTGGGGCTCTAGCTCAGTTGGTTGAGCGCTTGCCTAGCATTCTGGAAGCCCTGGGTTTGATCCTGGCAGCCCATAAGTCTGACACACTAGTGCATGCCTTTCATCCCAGCACTGGGGAGGTGAAGGCAGGGGGATCGAGAAGAGTTCACAGGCAAGCCTCGGTTCCCTGACATTGTGATAAAAGAAGCCTCTGGAATTTCAGTAAAGTGAGCACAATAGGAAAGGCTGAGATACATCTGTCTGTCACAGCATCACTTTCCTGAAACCTTCTGCATGCCTGTGACTTCTAGGCTCTAAGCCCTAGGTAGACTCAGAGGGTGACATCATTATAACTCTTCCTCTTACAGGGAAAAGGCAGAAGTGGCCAGGATGCAAGTCCATCCCATCCATAGGCCATTGTCACTGGTCAGGGCTTTTCTTCGGGGGCATCATCCAGGCCAGCAGGAAGTAGGGAGTTTAGAGAAGGACCACAAGAAAGGGAGGCACCTCATCCGCTCCCACACTGCGGCTGTCTGCTCAGCAGTGCCCTGTTCTCTGGGGTGAGCCACAAAATCCTCAGCACCCTCCACTGAGCATGCTTGATTAAGTTTTCATTTTACCATCTTGATAGGAGAATGGGGTTTGTGTATGTGGGGTGGGATAGACTCTAGAGTTATGCTCAGGGCCATCACCCACATCACACAAATCTATTACCCAGAGGCACCACATTGGGCCAGAAAGGCATGCAGCTGTGAAGGTGACAAAGGGCAGGGGTGAGACGTAAGGGGTGTGGATGTGGCCAGTCACCCTTGTCTACTCTGGGCACGTGGCTTTTTCCCTTTAGACTCAACTCTGCCTTGTGGGATTGGGAGCGAGCACCGCTTCATTACTTTAAGTCTTCCCCTTTCTCCTCAGCATCCATCATTCTGCAGGAGACTAGCCAAACCAATTCAGAGCAAGGCCATATGGTTGGTTCATTCGTTCATTCATTCATTCATGAATGACTATATATGTTTCTTCCAGAGATATCTCATTTACTCCCACAGTTTCAGCTGCCATGTGTTAATGACTCTGACCGACCTTGGCCCCCTTTTTGATTTTGTTTTTATCTTTGTAGGATTATCTGCATCCCAAGTTCTAACCAGCAGTTCCAACAGTCATCTACTATTTGACGGGTCGAAAGGTCCCCTCATCGTCCCTGAGATCCCCGCCTATTCCACATGCTCCACTTTGCAGTCACGGTGCCTCTTCTAAAGTACAGACCAATCACACTGTCCCTTCTCAATGGCTTCCTTCTTACAGTTTTTTTTTAAAGTTACATTTATCAATCTACTTCGTGAGGTGAGGGAAAGAGGTAAGCATGCGTCACAGCATGAATGGTGCTCAGAGGACAACTGGTAGAGTTTGTTCTCCCCTTCCACCACCTGGGAGCCAGGTGTGAACTCAAGTTGCCAGAGTTGGCAGTGAACGCCTTAACCCACTAACTCATTATCTTCAATTAGTTTTTTTCCTTCCTTTAAAAAATGTGTATGAATATTTTCTTGTATGTATGACTGTGGACCACGTGTGTGCAGTGCTCATGGAAGCCAGAAGAGGGCGTCAGATCCTCTAGGACTAGAGAGTTACACCACGGGGGTGCTGGGAATTGAACTGCGGTCCTCTGGAAGAACAGCTGATGCTCTTAACGGCTGAGCCCTCTCTCCAGACCCTAATTATGTTTTTAATTAGCCATCTCTAATTAGGTTTCTAATTATCACCTGCTGTGTGCCAAACACTGTGGTAGTCTGAGAATCTTTCCATCCAATCTTTTCTTTCTTTGTCTCTGATAGTTCCTGGTGTTATGTAATTTCGGGGGTTCCAACACTGGTTCTGTAACACCTTACACTGGCACCTCACTCACAAATTTCATCACGAATTGATTTCTTCTTCTTATTTGTACATACAGCAAACTTTCAGCGAAGTATGGTGGATTCTCTAGTTCTATAATCCCTCTTTAGTTTCCCCTCCCCTCTACCCCACTATTAATGTCCAAGTCTTTATCACTTCTCTTCCTTTCAAAAGGACGTATCTATCAAGCCTTGATTCATATATCATACAACAGACTCACCTAAGGCACTCACCCAATGATTTTAGCTCTTCAGCCATCAATCACCACAATGCATTTTAGATCACTTTATTTAGTTCCCTTTTCCCAAGCAACTTTAAGCTAAAACTCCTAACCAAGCTTCTAGTAGCCTCAGGCAGTTACTTGTCTACTTTTTTCCGTAAGATTTTTCTCTTCTGGACATGTTGTATAAATGTTATCACACAATATATAGCTTTTTCTTATGTCTGATATTGTTGTTTGTTTAACACAGGGTTTCTTTGTGTAGTCCTGGCTATACTGGAACTAGACCTGTAGACCAGGCTGGCTTTGAACTTACAGAGATCTACCTGCCTCTAACTCCTAAGTTCTGGGATTAAAGGATGGCTGATATCTTTCAATTAATTTATTACTTTATATATTGTATATATAGCCTATACAATATATAAAATATACAATATAATTTATTATAGAATATAAATGATATGATAACAAATTGAATAATTTAATTAAATCCAGCATGTGTTCAAGGTTCATACATGTTACAGCATTTGTCAGTACCTCATTCTTTTCATGGCTGAACATACATAGTGCTTTATGAACACATCATACTTTGCCTCTCCACTGATCAATGACAGATGCCTGGATCGGTTGCACTCTTTGGCTATTTTGAGCAATGTTGGTCTGAACATAAATGTGTGAACTTTTTAATAGATAGATGTTTCCAGTTTGGGGGGTATGTAGCTACCGATGGCTATCTCAAGGCTTTCTTCCTCCTGTATTAATGGACACTGTATTAATGTATTAGTAATATATTAATGGCTCAGTGACTCCTCTTCTCAATAGAACCTAGCAGCTAAATGCTGAGTCACATTGTCAGTGGCAGTCCCTGCACTTCAGTCTGCCACACAGGCACACGCTGTGCCATCCCAGCCTCAGAAAGAGGTGGGTGCAGTACCACAGACTGATTTATTGTTATATGTGAGTCCACTGTAGCTGTCTTCAGACACACCGGAAGAGGGCATCGGATCCCATTACCGATGGTTGTGAGCCACCATGTGGTTGCTGGAAATTGAACACAGGACCTCTGGGAGAGCAGCCATCTTAACCGCTGAGCCATCTCTCCAGCCCTATGGCCTAGCTTTCTGAGAAAGTACCCAGACTAGTTTCCAAATCAATGATAGCATTTTCCATTGCCATGGGTGCCGTTTCGTCTTTGCCAACACTTTGTGGACTTTTTAAGAATCCTATGCACCCCAATGGTGTGAAGTCGGAGCTCACTGTGGATCTGGTTTGCATTCCCCTGAGGATTGCACTGAGATTATTTTACAGTCGAGGGCTTTTGTGTTCCAGTTACTGAGGTTTTTTTCTTTCCCATCTATTGCCTTGTATTTTAATTCATCATTACTACAACTTCCATCATAACCCGAGGAGTAAGTAGTGAGGGTGAGAGTGAGGGTGGTGAGCACCAAGGCCTTGCTCCTGACCAGAGGGGAAGCACCCAGGGCCCCAACACTTAAAAAGTTCCCTATACTCCAAATCCATTGAGTGTTTTGTCATGAAGTGACAGTGAATTTTGTCAAATGCTTTAAAACCATTTTATATCTATTGAGGTCACTTTATATATAGTTTTCTTCTATCTTTTATTAACATAATATACCATATTGCTTATTTATTTATTCACTTATTTAGAGACAAACCTTTCTATTGTAGCCAAAGTTAGCCTTGAATTCATAATCCTCTTGCCTCATTGTGTACATTTGTTTTTGGATATTAAACTAATTTTGCTTTCCTGGGTTAAATTCCATTTAATCTTGCTGCATAATCCTTCTCTCATATGTTGAATAGGAGGTTTTGTGTGTGTGTGTGTGTGTGTGAAGAGAGAGAGAGAGAGTCTGTCATAAAGCTTATTTATTAAAAAATAAAAAATAAAAACTCTTGTTTTGTTTCTCCAAGACAGGATCTCTCTGTGTAGCCCTGGTTGCCCTGGAACTTGCTGTGTAGACCAGGCTGGCCTTGAACTCAGAGACCTATCAAATTCTACCAAATACCTAAAGAACAAATAATGATCTTACACAAACTCTGCCAGAAAATTAAAGAAAGGGCTATTTCTCAAAACATTACAGGCCAGTGTTTTTCTGATGTAAAAATATCACAAAATTTGAATAACTTGCCAGGCGGTGGTGGTACACGCCTCTAATCCCAGCACTTAGAAGGCAGAGGTAGAGGCAAGCAGATCTCTGTGAGTTCCAGGCTAGCCTGGTCTACATGATGAGTTCCAGGACAGCCAAGACTACATAGTGAGATTCTGTCTCAAAAAACAAAACAAAACAAAAACCCAAACAAACAAACACAACAAAAAGAAAAGAAAAGAAAAGAAAAGAAAAGAAAAGAAAAGAAAAGAAAAGAAAGTTTCCCACAGCCGGGCGATGGTGGCGCATGCCTTTAATCCCAGCACTCAGGAGGCAGAGGCAATGGATTTCTGAGTTCGAGGCCATCCTGGTTTACAGAGTGGGTTCCAGGACAGCCAGGGCTATACAGAGAAACCCTGTCTTGAAAAACCAAAAAAAAAAAAAAAAAAAAAAAAAAAGAAAACAAAACAAAACAAAACAAAAACAAAAAACAAAGTTCCCCCCAGACCTGCCTGGAGGCCAGTTTGAATGAAACCTGTTCTCAATTCAGGTTCCCTCTTCCCAGATGACCCTGGCTTATGCACGTTGACAAAAGCAAAATCTAAACAGCATAAAAATGTTACTTCATAAGCTCTTCCTATAGTTCTGTAAGGACAGTGGTGATTATTGCTTCTTCTAATCCCGACTTTGGTAATTTGAGTTATTTGGTCACCACAGGTGCTCCCTCCTACCCTGCCACCATGCATGTGTGTGTGCATGTGTCTGTCTGTCTGTTTGTCTACATGTGTCTGTATCTGTCTGTCTGCCCTGATCATCTCATGTATCCAAGGCTGGCCTTCAACTTTCTATGTAGCTAAGGCTGGCCTTGAACCTTGATCCTCTGGCTTCGTCTTGGTTTGGTGTTGTTTCTCCTTTGCTTCTCTAGCCTGACTTGTTGATTGGTACTTTAATCTTGATTAATTTGGTTGTCGTCTTCTTCTTCTTCTTCTTCTTCTTCTTCTTCTTCTTCTTCTTCTTCTTCTTCTTCCTCTTCTTCCTCTTCTTCCTCTTCTTCCTCTTCTTCCTCTTCTTCCTCTTCTTCCTCTTCCTCTTCTTCCTCTTCTTCTTCTTCTTCTTCTTCTTCCTCTTCCTTCTTCTTCCTTCTTCTTCTTCTTCTTCTTCTTCTTCTTCTTCTTCTTCTTCTTCTTCTTCCTCTTCTTCCTCTTCTTCCTCTTCTTCCTCTTCTTCCTCTTCTTCTTCTTCCTTCTTCTTCTTCTTCTTCTTCCTCTTCCTTCTTCTTCCTTCTTCTTCTTCTTCTTCTTCTTCTTCTTCTTCTTCTTCTTCTTCTTCTTCTGCTTGCTTGCTTGCTTGCTTGCACTGACTTGACCCTGTTCCTTTTTTCCTCTCAACGCCTTAGTTTGGAAGGTTAGGGTGGCAACCTAAGATCCCCACTCTTTCTTACAGCATAGGCACCACAGCTATGTTACAGGGCCATGGGTGCAGCGCAGGTGGAGGCACCTGAAAGATTCTTGTTCTTATTCTTAACAGCTGGCTCCGAAATGGATACCTAGCAAAGCCACAGTGGTGGTGGTGGTGGTGGTGGGGGCGGTGTTCTTAAAATTATATTTATTTATTTATTTATTTATTTATTTATTTATTTATTTGGAGGCAGGAGCTGAGCACACATGCCATGGTGTGCATGGGGAGGTCAGAGGGCTACTTGCAGAAGCCAGCTCTCTCATTCCACCATGTGAACCCCTGGGATTGGACTCAGGTTGTTAGGGTTGGCAGCAAGCACCTTTACCCACTGAACCATCTTGCCAGATCACAGGGGCCCTTTGAGAACTGGGATTCTGAGTAAACACTTTTGCTTCTTCAGGTTGACAGTGTCCCAACAGGAAGACAGATGTAAACAACAACAACAACACTCCACACACACATACACACAACCACAAAACCCTCACCCTCATGCAGCTAAACCAGGAGACAGATGAGAGCCCAGGGAGAGAGCCTGGCACATAGTGGAAGTTTAGAAACACTCACTGAATAACTGAATGAACAGTGTGGAGGACAGAGTCCCAAGGAGCACCGAGGGCTTCCAGATGAAAGGCATCCTACCATGCTCTGCGTACCCACACTTACCAGAATCTGTCTATGGCGGTCATACCTACCGATTTTTATCATGGAGTTATCTGTAATCTGCATCATCTCTTAGTATCTAACTCTTGTCTGATCCTAATTTGTATTATATAAAACATTTCATACCATGTAGGCCTCTCACCTACCTCTTAAGCTTTGACTTTTACGACTCCTGCAGTATTTTATTTCATTTTTTGAGCTAAGGTCTCACCATGTAGCCCTGGTTAGCCTGGAACTTGCTTATGTAGACAGGCTGGCCTGGAACTCACAGAGATCCATCTGCCTGCCTCCACCTACCTCTGCCTCTAGAGTACTAGCAGTATTTTAAAACTTGCGGATCCCTGAACATCCCATGTTCACTGTCTAAGGGCTGCTCTCTCTCTGGAATTTCAGAATATTCCATATCAGTACATCAGTTCAGCAAGTACTAACGGGGGTAACCACGCGCCCACCACTTGGGCCCATTACACTTTGTTCACTGTTTGCATCTCCAATGTAAACCTAAGAGTTTATTCCCGAATCCCAAACTGATGACGAACCAGAAAAATCAGGTATACTCCTTATTTCTGTTACAGGAACTGTAGCCTTTGTTTTTGTTCTGAACCCAGGGTCTTACACATGCCAGGTAAGGATTGTACCACCAAGTTCCACCCCCAGCATACAATTTTTAAAATTTTCAAATCTATCCCACAACCAGCCCACAGCAGTTAGATGCTGTTAATCATATTGCTTACAATAATAGGTGACGTTTATTGAACACTTGCATTTTGCCAGGCATTGTTCTAAGTGCCTGTATATGGATTATCTCATTTGTCCCTTGAAGTAACCCTAGAGGTAGCTAACATTACCACCAACTTCATTTTATAGGTTGTGAGGATGGAGACCTAGACTCCCTTGCCCGAGGCCACATAGCTAGCAAGTGGCCGAGCACAGGCTCGAACCCCTGCAGCCCAGACTTTTAACTATAAAGACCAATGATTCCTCAAATGGGCGTTGTTTGACAGACCCAGGTACTGCTCTGGGAATAGCCGCCACCCTCCCCACCATGGCTTTTGTCTTTCGGAACCATCCGTTTTCATCAAGAACAGCTTGATGGATCTGGTCCTGGCTCTGAAATCCAATGTTAATGTGCATGTTGGTTTAAAAGTCTCAGCGGTTCCCTTGGACAGAGAGAGAAAGGAAGAAGGGAATGAGGCCACAATTCATTTCCATTTTGAAAGTTATTTTTAAAAAGAAGGATGATGGGGGCAGAGAGCACATGTCTGTCTCTTGAAAGGAATGGTCCTGTCTCCTGCCCGTGATTTTCTCTGACTTTGAAGCTCTGGCCCCTGCTGGAGCCTCTGAGCTCTCGCAGCCAATGTGCTCCCGTTGGAGGTGATGAGGACCAAATTGGGACAGGTCACCAAAAGAGACCCCTTTGCTTTGTTCTCTCGGAAAGCTCTCTTTTTCTGAAAACCCTCAGCCAGCGCTAAGCAAGAGAAGGGCAGCCCCTGTTCGTGAGAAGAAAGAGCGAGAGTCTGGGAGGCTGCTCTTCTCCCCCAAGAAGCCAGGCAGTTGCTGAATAACAGGGATCGAACAGTCCGTGAAAGGACAAAAAAAAATTAGTAATAATAATAAAAACCCAAGCGGAAATAAATAAACGCTAAAATGACACAGCACAGCTCTGAGCTCCACTCCTATCAGGCGCTACAGAGAGGCAATAGATTTTCTTCATTGCCAGTCCTGACTTATCACGGCCTTGTTTTTAATGAGGTATAATAAGGGGAACATTTTGTAACAACACGGTTCCCCTATTTTATCCCGCAAACAGCTGTGTCATGCTTGCGGCTGGAGGAATGAATCATATCTCTGCCTGCATATGCTAACTCCCATGTAATTACCCCAGCATCTTAAATAAAGCAGGCCCTAAACCTGTCGCTCACATTACAAGCAAACGGTGCAGACCTCGTAACTGGGGCCTCTATCATTACAATTAATTTATCACAGAAGCGACCGAGATTAGAGGCTAGAATTAAAACCCAGAGCATGGAGAGCCACTGCGGCGACATTGAAAAACAGGCTCTTGAGAGGCAGCAGGCTCCAGCGGCCGCCTGACGAATGCCTTGCCTGAGGAAAGCCACCGGAGTTGGATTTTTGTTTTCTTTACATTTCTCCCACTAGAACATTTTACTGAAGTCATTTTGGCGTCTCTCTTGATTCAAAATGATGCTGGAAAAATTCTACCTGATACCTAAGCCAGAATTCTGAGCAGAAGTGACCATTTTCTCATTCTTAAGCCACCAACCTGTCTGTCTGTGGGAGCAGTCCCTCAGGCCCTCCCATTTGTTTTTGTTATCAGAAAGGAATTTCTCGTGACATCAGTTGTTTTCCTTGGGGGTGGGGGTGGGGCAAGGAGAAAACATAAGAGGTTTTTCCTCAGATATGCACTTTATCTCTTTAGAAGCATCTCTCACCTCTGACCACACTAGCAGAGTCATTACCCAAGCAACTGTTTTCTTAATTCTCCAAAGGATGGCAGAACAAAATGACGTATTCTAGATCCTTCAAGTGCCTTAGAGCACTCCTGCTTCCCCAAGTTGAGAAAGGCTCGAAGAGAGTCCACCATCTGAGTGGCTCCTCGGCAGCCATGGTCAAAGAGCCTTTCCCTAGACACGGTCTGCACCTGTTCTGCTGGCTGTCCACTCATGGAGACTCCTTCTCCCAGGGTGGGCAGGGCACATCTCAACCATCACACTTAGACCCTAGGTAGGAAGGCTAGATTTTGATACTTGGAGACTGTATCCCTGGAGCACTGTGGTCCACCCTCTCAACTACGCTCATCTACTGTGTGCAGGATCTGTTACATGCTCAGTAAAACCTGCCTCCTTTTCCTCCTCACGTGGCTGGACTGAACCTCCCACACTTTCTTGCTGAGATAGACAGGGGTGAATTCTGGTTACTGGACTGTGGATAGAGGTGATGGCGCCCATTTTGCTAGGGTCCACAAAAAGGACCCTTCAAGATTCTCTTTTCTTTCACACGCTGGCTATTATATCCAGCAAAATATCCCAAACTCTAGAGGATAGGTAAACCTGAAGTTCAAAGTCACCACGTTGAGGCTGACATACAAACACAATTCGCTTGACATACTAATAAGTCCCCACTGGTGGATAACTAAACCCTGAGCGTGGGAGGACCAACGCCTTTCTCAGGAGGCCCTACAGCTCGTGAAGGACATGGACAGAGGCCAACAGAGCCTGGAGCTGGGAAGCAGGGGCTATTGTTCAGAGTTCTTCTACTGTCTGCATAGGATCAAGAGCATAAGAGAGTCAGGAGAGCCAAGGCTAGCTGTGGGCCTGACTCCTGGAAATGACATTCACATGTAGACTTGACAAGCGTCACTCTGCAAGGCTTTCAGAAGTTTCACAGCTAGAAAGGTAATAAGGAGAAGGCCATGGCTGCTTGATTGTTTGATTCAAACAAAACAAATGAGCTTGAGAAAGCAACGTAAAACCCCAAGATAGATGTGACAGCCCCTCTGTTCACACTCTTCAGCCATCTCAGATCCACCCCATTCTCTAACCCTGCCACTCTGGGTTCTCACATATCTTCCCTGAATGCCTTTTTGGGGTTGGAAGTAAGGTTGTCCACTAGCTCTGAAATTCTCTAAGTCCAGAAGAGCCTCCCACATCCCTGAACCCCTTCAGCCAGCTCAGGGTCAGGAGTATCTGCTGATTGTAGCACTGTACAGTTACAAACGAGCGTATTGTACAGTTACGGACAAGGGCACTGTATAGGCTATAGCAAGGACACTGTACCGATTATAAACTAGGTATTTCTAAGCACAATACCCCTGCCTCTCCTCTGTTAAGATGCTTCTAAAATAGCACTCAGTCTAGCGGTAGCCCCACCCCATGCTCCCGTTCAGCACCCCTGGCCCCTTCACAAAGAGCAGGCAAAGCCAGCCAGCCTCGGGCAGACAGAACCAGATCCTTCAAGGGTCTATATTAATGTGGTGCTCGCCTTAGCTGCAGGCTATGCTCAAGGGCAAACATGAAGAATCTCATCTCCCTAAAACTCAAATACCTCACGATAAGCAGAAAATAGGTTCTTTCCTTTCTGGAGAAAGATTTCTAGCCCCACGTAAGCTCTTCACAACTCCCGGGGAGAAGGAATATGCAAATACGCTGAAAAATCCCCAGTACTGAACAGTCAGTCTCGGTTCTCCATCCTCCCTCCATCTTTACAGCTGTGCTCCCTGCTCGCTTGAGAAGGACTGAGATCACTCTCGCCTTGCTCTGCACGCACTGTGCTCACAGTCCTAGCCGGTAGATTTTTGAGAATTAACTTCCCTATGGAAAATGAACGGGGCCAGTTTTAGGTAGACATTAAGCATATGGGTTGAGGGTCAGACTGACTGGGTTCAAGTCTCCAGTTTTTATATTTCTAGTTGAGAAAGCCTCTAGGAAGGCTATTCAGCCTCTGGAAGCTTCTGTTTTCTCACCTGTAAAGTGGGGATGAAATAAAACCAAAGTCACAGGGCTCAAGTGTGGAGCCCTTAGGACAATACTTGGCACACAGTAGACATCCAGGATGTGTTATCCCTGTCTCTTTCCCATCTTCTCTTCTCTTATGTCAACTAATAAAATGACGTTCTTCCTCTTGAGGAGATGTCCACAAGTGCTCTGCTTCCCACCTCTTCTTCCTTCCTTCCTTCCTTCTTTCTTTCTTTCTTTCTTTCTTTCTTTCTTTCTTTCTTTCTTTCTTTCTTTCTTTCTGTCTCTCTCTCTTTTCTTCCTTCCTTCCTATCTTAAAAAGTTCTTTTTGAGTCTAGGAAGATACTTCAGTCAGTAAAATGCTTGCCATGAAAATGCAAAGACTTGAGTTTCAGTCCCAGAACCCATTTTATGAGAGGAGGAGGAAGAGGCAGAAGAAGAAGAGGAAAAGAAGAAAGAAGAGGAGAAGGAGGAGGAAGCGGAAGAAGAGAAGGAAGAAGAAGAGGAGGAGGAGGAGGAGGAGGAGAAGGAGGAAGAGGAGGAGGAAGCTGGGTTTGGTAGTATGTGCCTAACCAACTCTATGATTGTTTTGGTCAAGGTGGATTAGCAAAAGCAACTTAAGCATGGTCTTGAAATATACTTCCTGTGGCTAGCTCTCCTGCATTAAAGTAATCACTGTCTTTTCAGCCCAAGCTGCAGAATGTGCATGCATAGACTGGACTCAAGCCTAGCCAAATACCAGATGCAGAGAGAGAGATGCCCAGCCCAGCTCAGCTTGGATCAGTCTGCCTACCGGTGCATAAGAAAAGAGGTGCCACTGTGGTTGATATGCCCCTGAGATTTCTGCAGCAGTATGTTGTTCCATAGCATGAGCTGGCTGGTTCCTTTTCATCCTTCCAATGCAGTGAGCACTTCACTGACTCCGGAGTGCTAAAGCAGCCTGACCCTTCTTTTTCAGCACAGCCTTGTGCATTGCAAGCCTTAATCTCTGATTTTAATTTAAATGTATTTCTTCAGAGACCACCCTTGATAGATGCTGCATTGTTTTATATAGCAGGGCTATCCATTCCATAGCATCCATCTCTGTTTGTAAAGACAAATGCTATTTGTTGTCTTGTTTGTTTTCCCCACTGGACTCAGCTTTAGGAGGGACCCACGTTCCTTTTTTTACCAAGTCACACCCAAAGTCTGGGCTTAAGATTTGTGCTTAGACTATCAGGGAAGAGTTATTGAACAAAGGCATTCCTAAAGTGAGTGGAATGAATCTAGATACACTGTGTCTGATTGCTTATGGAAGGACATTATGGCTCTGGGTCAGAGATGCAGCTCAAGCCATCTGCTATTTCTGCCACAGCCAGAGCAAACTTTTCCATTAAGTGGAGTTGGTGACTTCTGTCTACTCCCCAAACACACACATACTTACACATCGCATGCAGACACACAGCACTTGGCTCAAGGTGCCAGCAGAAGCCTCAAGCCCAAGGGCTTCTTATGTTGATGATTCTAAACCACAGACATCTTCAAGCTACATCCAGCTTTCCTCTGCCCCTGCAACAATGTTTCTGAAGCACGTGGGATAAAGAGGAGCTCAGGAGCACAGGGACTTCTCGCAGAGAAGTAGAAAACAGGATGTGGGGTCTGGTCCAAGCTACCACGATAAGTTAATAGGATAACTGACTTTCTGGCTTTCCCAATTTAGGACTTTCTTTTATATTCTTGTCTGCCTGTCTGTCAGTCTGTCTGTCTGTCCTTTCTTCCTTCCCTTCCTCCTTCCTCCTTCTTCCTTCCTTCCTTCCTTCCTTCCTTCCTTCCTTCCTTCCTCCCTCCCTCCCTCCCTCCCTCCCTCCCTTCCTTCCTTCCTTCCTTCTTCTTGTTTTGTTTTGTGACAGGGTCTTATTATATAGCTTTGCCTATCCTGGAACTCACTAAATTGACCAAGCTGACCTTGAACTCAGAGACCTGCCTGCCTCTGATACCTGAGTGCTGAGATTAAAGGTGTGTTCCACCATGCCTGTCTTTGATTTAGGCTTTTGCAAGTCAACATCTTTGACTTTAATCACTAGGTTTTTCTATTTTCTTTTTCTTCGAGGCATTAAACTTTCATTAAAAATTATATAGGAGTTACACAAACGTGATGAAGCCCAGCAGTGAGACAAAAGTTTGCGAGCCACCATCTAACACAAGAGCAGGAGCAACACCAGCTTCTCATAGGTGGAGCTTTCTGTGTGCTCCTAGGAGGTCTCAGATCCTCACCTCCCAGTCTCACACACACAATGACCCTGTTCAACTTCCCCCTTGGTCCTTACTTTTCTCTATAACTTACTATGCATGCCCATATATGATACATTGCTTACTTTTGCTTGCTTTGGAATTGTACAGGCATGACACTTGTGAGTGCTCTTTTGGACATGGGTGTTTAACTCAACCTTATGATACTAAGCTTCTTTCAGATGGCTACAGTGATTTCGTTTCCATTGCTGCATAGTATCCAATTATATGGATATATCAAAATCTGTTTATGCATCGTCCTCCATTATTGAACATTTATTTGGAGGACTTGTGCTTTGCTTGCTGTGGCTATGAACACTGCTACTGCAGTGTGCACTTGTGTGCACATTCAATCACTTGTGGCTATATAACAAAATTCAGCTCAGAAACCTAGGGGTCCTACCTCACATTACTGTTAAATCAAACAGGAGTGGAGGAGCGCACCTTTGATCCCAGCACTTAGGAGGCAGAGGCAGGTGGATCGCTGTGAGTTCCAGGCCAGTCCTGGTCTCCAGAGTGAGTTCTAGAACAGCTAGGGCTACATAGTGAGACCTTGTCTAAAAGACCAAAAGCAAAAGTCAAGCCAACAACAACAATGAAGATCAAATGTGGGCAGCACTTGTCTTGATTTCAACATCAGGCCTTTCCTTCTCGCTGGCGGAGATGGGACGGCCACAGTCTTTGTGTGAGCTGGGCAAATTTAGCCACTCTGTGCTCCAGCTTCCTTACCTGTAAGATAGGACTAGCTATGACTTTCTCTGTAGATTTAATGCACTCATAATGACACTCAATAAACGATAAATCCCATTACATGGAAACTCTTATTCAATGAATTGGTTAATCTGGAAAGTCATGAAGCGGAATATCAAGAAAAAGGGATATATAATTACATTTGATTTTACCTCCAGATATATGAATATAGATCCATTCATAGTTTTTTGATATAAGGTCAAGACATGTGCCTACTGACTAGCTTCCCAGATCTTACCTGCATAAATCATACCCCTAACACACTGTCTACAGTTTGAGATTTAGCCGATTCAGGACTTAAAGCAATTACATTTACTAGGTTCCCAGACTATGATGTTTTTTACCTTAATCACACATACACCCCACTCAAGAGCAACTGTTTTAAACCATTCATCCTAGGTTTCAACTTGACTTTCACAGGAGGAAAAAGAAAATCATTCTAATTTACTATTGTTGAGTTTACAAAATACATAATGAAATTGGGCAGTTCCAGTAACCACTGCTCGTGATGTACAGAGGGCTGGGAACAAGTGCAGCTGGGTCCTGGTAAGCCTACAGGACGATTGGGAGGACCAGCCAAGTGCCCAGACCGTCTCAATGCAATATCAGGAGCGACAGTGAGCCAAGAGTTTGCTGCAGGCGTCAGTTCATCTGCTTTGTACGGGGCACAACGCATGCCAGTTAGCCTGGCAAGGTTAAGTAGAAGTTGGGTAGGAGAACCATTGCACTTAGATTCCCTTTCTACCGCTGGCCTGGTTACAGAGTCCCACTCTCTCCTCCGTTGATCCCCTGAGTGAAATTATCTTCCAGCTGGGCTTGTGTTCCTGCTTACGTTTGCCTCCGGCCAGTAAGAGACAGAAGAAGATGTCAACTGTCCAAAGCCCGACACTGACTTAGCTGGAAGAGATCTCTTGATTCCTAAGCACTCCTTGCCCCGAGAAGCTGACATAAGAACAGAAGCAAAGGAGCTACTTTCCACTCTTCACCATTGTCCTCTGCTGGGCACAGCGCACGGGTAGGAAGAAGGCTGACTTTAATTAGCCAGCCCATCACCCTACTAAACTTCACTGAAACCAAAACAAACCAGGCAGCCCCATATGTCATAAGAATTAAAGGCATGGCTCCCACTTCCTAACGATGCTTTTACAGAAACCGTTCCACTGTAAAACTTTATGATTTGAATCTTTATAGCCGCCAGCAGAGCACATGTTCACTGCCTTAAATTATAACTTAATCACAATAGAGGCCGACTTTCCAGCCCTCTGCAGTCAAGACTAAAGAGGGAACAGGCTCACAGAACAAATTGCCTGCTATGCCTCTGCCCTCCTGCCTCCTCCCAGGCTAGGCGTTCTCCTCCTGTAGTCCCACGGAGGCAAAGGACATGAAGGAAACAGAACTCACAGTCAGGAAGATGCAAAAGCTAGGTAGGACCTTCCAGCGAGGTCCAGAGCCACACACAGTCCAATCCAGGACTTCCATAGTCTGGGGAGAACAGGTCTGCATGGCATGAGCTGAGGAGGCACAGGGCGCTCAAGGAGAAGCAGCAGGGTCAGAAGC
Organism: Mus musculus; assembly: GCF_000001635.26. Classification (NCBI taxonomy): domain Eukaryota; kingdom Metazoa; phylum Chordata; class Mammalia; order Rodentia; family Muridae; genus Mus; species Mus musculus. Next base: position 117,434,913 of record NC_000070.6, read on the forward strand.
CTACCTCACCTCTCCACGGGCAGGGGATGTGCTTCCTTCGGTCTACTTCAGAACCACTATTTTTGGAGAATGAGTTGTTAGAAAGCAACCCCCTCCTGACCATTCCTACGCTCAATATGGCTGAAACACAAGGTCGGGAAGGAGCGAACCTCAACTGAGATAACGTGGCCATCAGATTGGTCTGTAGGCAAGTCTGTGGTGCGTTTTCTCGACTGCTGATTGAGGTGGGAGGGCCCAGCCCACTGTGGCTCTGGGCAAATAGATGGTCCTGGGTTATATAAGAAAGCAGACTGAGCAAGCCACAGGGACCAAGCCAGGAAGCCCTGATGGCTTCTGCTTCAGTTTCTACTTCCAAGTTCCTGCCTTGACTTACTTCCTTGGCTTCCCTCAACCTATAAGGACGGAAGGATTGAAATATGCTACATCAACTGGACAACTTCATGGAAGCAAGAGATGCCAGGAGATAGGAAAGTGGAGGCATGCTAAAGTATGGAATTTCTTTTGGTGGTGACGAAAATGAGTGGATATTTGTATGACAAACATTGATGTATTTCAAAAATGACTTGTGTATACATAAAATTCAAAATGACTGAATGGTGATTTTTCTTTTGTTTTTTTGTTTGTTTGTTTGTTTGTTTGTTTGTTTTCGAGACAGGGTTTCTCTGTGTAGCCCTGGCTGTCCTGGCACTTACTTTGTAGACCAGGCTGGCCTCGAACTCAGAAGTCCGCCTTCCTCTGCCTCCCGAGTGCTGGGATTAAAGGCGTGCGCCACCATGCCTGGCTGAATGGTGATTTTTATGTGAATCTTAACATATACACACATGAACACAGACAGATACACATACATATGAATATATATACATATATGCAAAATAAGAGAGGCCAGAAGAAAGGCTTCCTGGATGAGGTTACAAACCTACTCTACTGCAGTGACGATGAGTTACAACAAGAACAAGAAAGGAAGGCTGGTGAGATGCTCAGCCAGGACCAGCTTGCTACAGAAGCACAGCATCTAAGTTTGATCCCTCCAACTCAAGTTCACTAGAGAGAAAAGAAAAGCCTGGTGTGGGGGCACACTTATCACCTCACTGATGGGGAGGTGGAGACTGGAGGGTGGATGCCTACTGGTCAGCCAGCCTGCTGCTTTGAAAGTTTCAGGCCACTAAGAGACCTAGTCTCAAAAATTAAAATTAAAAACAAAACAACAACAACAACGAAACCTAAAACTAAACTGTCCTCTGCCCACCCCCCACATCAATAAGGAAGGAAAATCCTGGTAAGTACCTAAACCAGGGCAATAAAATTAGATCTTGATGTTTAATGTGATAACCAGATGGACAAGCTACCACTAATTACAACAGAGAAAACAAGACGTGATTTAGGGCTGGGCAGTGGTGGTGCACGCCTTTAATCCCAGCACTTGGGAGGCAGAGGCAGGCAGATTTCTGAGTTCGAGGCCAGCCTGGTCTACAAAGTGAGTTCCAGGACAGCCAGGGCTACACAGAGAAACCCTGTCTCGAAAAACCAAAAAAAAAAAAAAAAAAAAAAAAAAAAAAAGTGGTTTAGGAAGAAAGGAGGGAGAGGATTTTACAGACATCTATACTTTATAGTTACTTTATGTATATAAGTGCATGGGTGTATGACACATGGGTGAGTGTGGGCACATGGCACATGGGTGTGTGTATGTGAATGTAGGCACATGGCACATGGGTTTTTCATGTAATTGGGCACAGGGTAGAGATCGGAGGATCAACTGCAGGAGTTGGTTCTCTCCTTACACCATGCAGGTCGTCAGGCTCAGTAGCTGGTGCTTCTGCCCAGAACAAGAAGGGTTTTGTTTGTTTGTTTTTGTTTGTTTGTTTGTTTTGGGGGGCTGGGGGTAGGGAATAGGAGAGCCATGGGATGCATACAAGATTTTCATCATTGTTTGACAAATACTTAATGAATATTTCCAAAGTGTCTGACAGAACTATCCAGCCAGCGCTCGAAGGTACATTTCTGGAGAGTTCCAAGCTGGATATAGACCACAAAGGAGCGATACCATAGAAACTACATAGAATGGCTTTGGCAGAGGAGTAAGGAAGGATGGAAGACAGCCCTTGAGAACTGTAAGCCCTTGAAAGAGACTAGGAAAAGGGAGTTAGGAACAAATTTCAGAAATACAGAAAGAAATACAGTTTGGAAAGGAAGGAACAGACCACGGTGCCGGCAACATTAAAGAGAGACCTGGTCTGGCAGCTTCACAGAGTATGAGACGCGCAGCTGGCCTCAGGGGGCGTGGTCCACAAGCCCCGCCCTAGGGGTCAGGTAGATGAACAGAGCCGTTCGCTTTCCCTCGGGTGGGCTGCATCCAGCTGCATAGAGCTGGGGGGAACCAGGCATGCAGCCTCATACAAAATCATAATTTTACTTAAAACATGAGAATTTAACCTGTTCGTCTTCTCTCTCTCTCTCTCTCTCTCTCTCTCTCTCTCTCTCTCTCTCTCTCTCTCTCTCTCACTATAGATGATGATGCGGGGCTGCGATTTCAGAAGGTTGGATGTGCCTGCCCACATACTTACTTCTGGAAAGTCTGCTGTGTCGGGAGAGGGTAGGGAGGAACTTGTCTAGAGAGGCAGGAGAGAGACAGGGCAGTGGCCAGAAGTGGATCCATCTGCTTAAGGCAGATGTGATCTTTTGTTTTAGGGAGCTGGGGATTGAACTGGGGGCCTTGTGTGCAATGGGCAAGTGCTCCCCGAAGCTACAGCTCAGGCGAAGGCTGGTGTGTTCTTAATGATAAAGTTCGTGGTGGGGTCATGAGACTATATACAGTATTGCAGTGGCAATAATGAATTTAGAGATTAAAAGGCCAAGAACCTGCCAATGTCGGGTTTGGGATCCTTCCACCCAGTGAGTGGGGAGGGGTAGGACACATGGAGCAAGACAGATGAGAGCAGACAGAAGGAGCAAGTGCCCGGAGAAGGGGGATTGGGTTTTCTTCTCCTCTACCCATCCTTATCTTTTTTTTTCCTCCCTCAAATAAATAAGCCTGCATTTTCCCACAGGCTGTGCTGTTCTGAAGAATGGGCCCTGCTAAAAGGCTCTCAAGTCTGGCACCGTCTAAACTGTACTTTGATATTCCCTTCCAAACGTATTTCTCTCCCATTGTTATCTGTCTCCATGAATGGTCTCATCCTTTTCCCAGCTGAGAACGCCAAAAGCTTAAGCCCTTATCACCCGTTCCTTCTTTCCCCACTGCTGCTCTTGAGATCAAATCCGGCGAGCCTCGTCAGCCGCAGCTCCTGAATACATCCCACTGGTGTCCGCAGGCTCCACTCAGCTTCTGCTGTCTCAACGGCCACATCTCCTACGTACTACCCTCTCCTCTATCCGGGTGTGCATCTACTCTTGCCTCCCTTCCGTTTGCATGGCACTCTGCGGCCAGAGCAACGGGTTTGAAACCCGCACCTCACCAAGACTCCTTCCCCACCATCCCCAAACCCCTTTCATTGTTCTCAGAGTAATCAATGGATTATTTTAAATTATTTTTGTTGTTGTTGGTGGTGGTGGTGGCGGTGATGGTGTCTGTGTGTGTGTGTGTTATGCAGGTAGAGAGCAGGCATCTTTGTGTAGTCAGTCCCACCCTTCCACCTTTGTGTGCATTCCAGGGGTTGAGCTCAGTTCGCCAGGTTTGCACAGCAAGCATTGGCTGAGCCATATTGTTGGTCCATGACAGCGTTCTTTAGGGCCAGAGTACTCCTTCGCCTCTCTGCATACCAGACTCTCTCCATCATTAGTCTTCTGTATCAGCTTTCCACCCAAAGTCCTTATCATGATCCCTGCTGTATGCAGCTACTTGAGAAGAAAGCTGAAGCCGGGCAGTGGTGGCGCATGCCTTTAATCCCAGCACTTTGGAGGCAGAGGCGGATGGATCTCTGAGTTCAAGACTAGCCTGGTCTATGGAGGGAATTCCAGGACAGCCACTGCTTCTGCCTTGTATGTTTTTATCTTGTTGTATAAACTCTTAAGTCATTAGTGGAATGTTTCCAAAATTCTTGTCCAGTTACTTTATTTATTTATTTATTTATTTATTTATTTGAGAAAAGATCTCATGTATTCTAGTCTGGCCTCAAACTAGATGACCTTGAACTTCTGATCTTCCTGTCTCCACCTCTCATGTGTTGCAATTGTGGTCATGTGGCACCACTCGAATTGCTTCAGCTAGAACCCACTGCTTTATGCACGCCAAGCAAGCACCTTACTCACTGAGCCACATGGCCACCCTACTGGCCACATACTCTTAGGCTCTCATGCACAATCTGCATAATTGTCCCTTGTAGTGCCTGCCACCATTGTAATTTTACATTTGTCTGGAAAATGTTTGATTAATGCATGCAGCACGGGGATGGGGCTGTGCCTGACACAGGGGAACTCCTTAAATATTGATTGATTGAAAGAATGGCATATTAATAAACTCACTTAGTGTCGTTAAGAGGCAGATCTGGGACTCTGTCCCTAGAGAGGAGGTATGAGGTTTGAGAAATGAACTCCAGGTTTGCCCCCACTGCCGAGTTTTTGAGGCTTTGTGGGAGAACTTCTATCCTCCTCCCCTGTTTGGCCCAGGCTGCTGGGCCTTGTCAACACCCCTCCACCAGCACTATAAAGAATTAAAGACCATAAGGACTCAAAGGAATCTGTATCTTCAGGTGCTAGGAACCTTTCCTTTATATCAGATGGCTGAGAGAACCCTTCATCAGCCTTAATACTCGGTCCATTTAGTCTCCACTTAAACACACCTAATAATAGGGTTCAATTCTCCTCCAAAGATTCCTTCTGAATTCCCTCTTTAAAAAAAAAAAAAAAGAAAGAAAGAAACATGTTAGTTAAAGCCAGGCTCCAGGGTGGGGTGGTAGGGGAGGTTGCAGTGCCTGGAGAGATGGCTCAGCCAGTTAAGTACTGGCTACTCTTCCAGAGGACCTGAGTTTGAATCCAGTACCCACAATGACCTCTTCTAGCCTCTGTGGGCACCAGGGATATAGCTGGTGCACAGGCAGACATGCAGGAAAATACCTATATATAAACTATAAAGGAACTTTAAAAAATTTTAAGGTGGGCATGGTGGCATATTCTTGTAATCACATCACTTGAGAGACAGAGGCAGGAGGATCACTGCAAGTTCATACAAGGTCTAGGCTAGCAGTGCTCTCTCCTTCATAACACCGGCCATTTGTATTTGTCCTGAAAGTACTGCTTTTATTCTGCCACCTCCTCCTCCTCCTCCTCCTCCTACCTCCTCCTCCTCTTCTTCCCCCTCCTCCTCTTCCTCCTCCTCCTCCCCTCCCCTCTCTGGGTTTGTTTGTTTTTGTTTTTGTTTCTAGACAGGGTTTCACTATCTGGTGCCCTACATAGACCAGCCAGGTCTTGAACTCACAGAGCTAGATCCACCCATCTCTGCTGAGTACTGGGTTTAAGAGTTTGAGCCACAGCTGACTTACTGTTCTGCCTCTCAATTTAAAAAGAAAAGCTGATTTACAAACTCTCTGTAGAGATGAAAGGAAACAGGCTTCTGCCATACTGTGTTGTAAATGTCCTTCAGTTTGTTGCTGACCTTTTGATATTATTTATGGCATCTTATCAATTTTTTTTAAACTTACGGCACGAGGAAACAAAGCTATTCAACTCCATTCTGCATAGAATAAAAAAATTAAATACAAAAAGAATATAGAAGGAAAAACAACTCTTCCTTTCACCTCTGCTCTCTGGCTCAATTCTTCCCAAAGCAAAAGTTATTAACTTTTTATTTATTTATTTAAGTATATTTTTCTCTCCATCTTGTTTAAAGCAATCATGACTCATATGTATGTCTAGTTTTCTTTCTACAACACACACACACACACACACACACACACACACACACACAGAGAGAGAGAGAGAGAGAAATACTGTAGTCCAGTAGTCCATTCTGCCCTGACCTCTTCACAAGGTATGTTCTGTGGGCGCTTGCAGAGTTGACAGGCAACTTGCCCTCCCCTAAGGCTGAACCATCTAAGGTTCTACCAGCAGTACCCTCCCCTGGGTACAATGTTAAATCTCTTTGGATTTCTACTGACCTTAAAAGGGGGGAGGGGGGGGAGAAACAAACCCAAGACATACACAGTTCTCTAAGAGTAACGTTGACGACCCTATCATAACAGATTTACTGTGCCCAATTTTCTACCATCTCTGGACGTTTCCATTTTAGAAGAATTCAAAGTAAGACATACCGTTGTGATTTGGGAAGAAAGACTCTTTAGATGGAGTAACCTGGTCTTCCACTAGTGTAGGGAGGGTATAAACTGTCACCTATTTTTATCAGCCATGCACCAGTGACTAGGGACATTATGGGGAGTGTTGGTAGAGTCTCGGGGAGCATAGCTGCCTTCCATGACATGCCAGGAGGGTAGGAAGAATGCAGCTCTAACATCATGTATACCTCAACTGTGGCTGCCCCCTCTTCTGCTTCTTTTCGCGCTAACTTACTGTCGTTTCACTATGTGCCAGACAGGAGGCAGGTGAGTCAAAGTGGAAACACAGCGGTTTCTGCCATCCATAAGCTCTCCGTGCACACACCAGGAAAGAAGTATTACAGAACAGGTTACAGCAATGAAGAAGGGCAGCTGGTGAGATTATGATGACAGCTGGTGGCTCTGTGTGATGGATGGCTTGGGAAATGACAAGACCTGGACAAGAAGAGCAGTCAGCAGATTGTACCAGCATTTTGGGCAAGTGGCTCAGAGAACCAAGAAGAGTTGGGTGCTAGGTGTAGCGAGGTGAACTAAGACCGTGCTTTGGGGGGTGACTGCAGTAGGCTGAAGATTGGGCTGTGAGAAAGGTGAGGACAGTTACCTAGCATTACTGGAATATTGTTTATCAAACACCCTCTCCTCCACCTTCCCTGCCCACAGAGATGCCAGGCTTCCCCTTCAGAGTTAGGTAGAGTGCCACTCATACGCCTTGACTTTGGGTTTTGGCAGTGAACTGCTTCAACTGATGTAACGCTGGATGAGGCAAGAGGAGGCTTGAGATGTGGCTACAAGGCTGGCCTCAGCCTCCTGGGCTCCTGCTGTCTATCACCAGGAACACCATTAGCACAAAGGGCACATGGAGTCAACTAGGAGCCAAGTCACACCAGAGTCCAGACTAGAATAGCTGCATCTAAGGTGACCCTTAGATCTCTGTGCTCAAGAAACAAAACCCCACCGCTGGGCTTTGAGTAGGGTTCCTAATCCCATGCAGTGGCCCATGCCACTGAACAGGTCTCTTGCCATGAGATCGGTTCTCCAAATGCCCCCATTACTTCCAGCTGTCCATGATGTATCTCCTTTGTCCTTTCTGCCAGACTTCAATGGAAGAGACTAGAAGGCTCAAAGAGCCTTCACACTGAAGCTGTGCACACATCTGGTTCTCTTCTCAACACTGCCTCCATTCTAGAGGCAGTCACATGGGAAAGAAGAGGTCTGTCCCTGGAGCCTGTGCTCAGAGTGACTCGGGAATGATGAGACCCAAGAAGACTAAAACTCAGGTTCTATGAGTTACACAGAAGGGTGTGATCCTCAGTTCCAGAGGAACTCTAGAAATTCATCCTGTAAATCAAAAGAGGTCCATCTAAAAAGCCTGCTGGACACCGGCTGCCTGTGGTTTGGAGGGACTCCAAAAATAAAGATGCTTTACATTGCAAGCCACGGTGTGTTGGCTAGTGCTTGCCAACTTGACAGAATCGAGAATCACTTGAGAAATGGGCATCCACGGCATACCTGTGGAAGACTCTCTTGAGTATGTTAACTGATGTGGACAGATCCTCTTAGTAGTGGGCAGGAGCACTCCTGAGGCAGGGGGATCCTGGACAGGAGGAGGTGGAGGAAGGCAACAGAATACTAGCAGCATGCATTTAGAGCCATGCTTCCTGACTGCAGCTATGGTATGCCCAGCATGCATTTAGAGCCATGCTTCCCGACTGCAGCTATGGTATGCCCAGCATGCATTTAAAGCCATGCTTCCTGACTGCAGCTATGGTATGCCCAGCATGCATTTAGAGCCATGCTTCCCGACTGCAGCTATGGTATGCCCAGCTCCCTCAAGTTCCTGCTGGTGTGGCTTCCCTGGACTAAATAAACCTGTTCTCCTAGAAGTTGCTTTTGTTTCAGTATTTTATCAGAGCGACAGGAGAGGAAACTAAGACATCATGTAGGTGAAAAAGAGGAAGGGAAAACATGGGTCTGGTCTGTGTGTGGTGGGATTTGGGGTTTAGCACACACAGCTCTCTGGGTCCTTCAAAACAAAATTACAAATGCAATTGGTTCAAGGTAAATTTTTTTCTTTTGAGACCCAGTCGTGTATCTCACGCTGGCCTTGAACTTGTTATATAGCTGAGAATGACCTTGAACGTCTGACCCTCCTAACTCTTCCTTCTAAGATTACAGGTGTGCTCCATCCAGCCTGGTTTCTGCACCATTGGGCCAGAATGCAGGGTTTTATCGATGCTGACCAAGCTAGTGAATTAGAATGACACCCGGCATCACAATCCATTTACAAAAATTAAAAGCTGAGGAAAAACCATAAAAGCTTATTTTGGGGAGAAGGGGCCCCAACCCTTTGCAGGAAAGGTGAATTGGGGAGGGCGCTGGGGGCTGCCTGTTTATTCTACACTTTTCATGCCTCTTCACCAGGCCAGACTAGAATAAAAGCTTTTTTAACATCAACTCTTCAGTAAATTATTTGATACATGCTCAGTGTTTATTTACTGTACTTCAGGGGCTGTAGACACTGACTATATAAATGATAATTCTGAAACACCATTTTCTATAATATAATAATATTATAGAAAATTCAGTTTTTTTCCTGCCACCACTGTCTCACTTACTGTTGTTATTATTTTTTTTTAGAGAAAAAAATGTTCAGCTTTAAAACTCTCTCTAGCTACTACTATATAAACTTTTAGGTTTACTGTAAAATTTGGGGAAATCTATCAAGTTTCTTTCATTTAAGAATTACAAGATTTCAGGGTATTTCAAGTTTTCCTGAAAACTCTTGGGTCTTATTGGCATTCTTTTACAGATTTATTAGCTTTTTAATTAATTTACAATTTGATTTACAACGTAATTTAATTTACAATTAATTAATTTGTGTGGGTGTTACTGGGGAAATGAACCCAGGGCCTTAAGCTTTACTGCTGCCTTGTCTCTTCAGCCACTGGTTTATTGTTGATGTCCTAGATTCAGCCACACCGTATGTATTTCACATCACTGTTGGTGAGGTGACAGTATTGGAGATGTGTAAAATAGATCACTGTACCCAATAATATATTCAGTACTAGTGGTAGCACTGCAAGCTCATGTCAGATAAACACAGGGACTTAAAGCATGCTATTTCAGGTGATTCCCTCAAGAGAGAAAAATGCAGGACACACTGATAAAGGCATACGGTATAGGAAGTGGATTTCTCATGGGCGTGAGGTTTCATGTTGACTGGACATCACTGAATATCTAAATTCCCACTTATAGTTTTTTGTGTATGATTCCAGGACCCAGACTTTTGGCCGTATTGTTTTGAGACAGGCCCATGCTAGCCTCCAAAACTCGTAATTCTCCTGACTCAGTTTCCCAAGTCTAAGATTACAGATGAAAGTATGTGTCTCACTGGGTCCATAGGTTGTTTTTTTTTTAATTAATTAATTAATTAGTGATTCTTTAGTCCATGGGTGTTTTGCTGATGTATATGCTCGTACGCCACATACCCATGTGCCTGGTGTCCATGGAGAGCAAAAGAGAGTGTTGAATTCCCTGGAGTTGGAATTCTAGACAGTGTGAGATACCATGTGGGTGCTGGGAATCTAATCCAGGTCCTCTGGAAGAGCAGCAAACTGTTTTTGACTTGCTCAGCCATTTCTTTCTCAGCCTGGATCCATAGATTTTAGGATGGGCTTCCCTTTACTATAGGATGCCACAGGAGCAATGCATTTCTCCTTAGAAGCTTGGGTCACAAACCATATGCCCTGATTCAGAGACTTAAGAGAGTGGGCAGCTGTCCTAAGAACCATATGTATTCCAGGATGGACAGCTGTCTGTCTGTGCAGAAAACACTGTGCACCATAGAAGTGGATACCATTATACTTAAACAAACTACATCCTCAACTCAGTATCCCAAAACCATATCCCTAGATACCCACACTTCTCTAAAGCCACTCTGGATCAGGCCAGTATGAAGTCAGAGGGAAAACGGTGGTCTTGATTTTAATTAAATTAGAAGGAAAGTGACCATGTAAAAGCAAACCAGATGTTGTGACTCACTCCCATACTCCTAGCGCTTGGGAGGCTGATGCAGCAGGGTTGTCTGTGGTCAGCCTGGGCTACACAGAGAATTCCAGGCCAGCATGGGCTATAGAGTGAGACCTTGTCTCAACTAACAAGCAAATAAAAATTGTTACGGTCTGTCCCAAGGTCGTGAGAGGAGTCTGTGCAGTAAGGGGCATGTTCATGTAAATCATGAGCACATCAGATAAAGTCCACTTCTAGGGAGATAAAAGTTTCTAGCTTCGTTTTCTTGGTTTAGGCCCCATCAATAGACCGCATTTCCTGTTTGGTTTTTTTTTTTTTTTTTTCTACATAAGCAAATATTTGTTGATTATTGACGGGGCCCCGGGTGCTAGGGAGAGCGCTAAATGATCACAATTCTTGGCCTCTCGAGCTTATGCTTCAGCTAAAAGATACACATTAATCAAATTAAGAGCCACACTTCAGATGAATGTCACAGCAAGGTTTCTTTGGGGGTTGTTCCTGCCATACGCAAACCAAACCAATTATCGCGATTTGCTCACATGAGAGCACGGGCTATGAATGCCGGGAGCCCCAAGTGGAAAGTCCCTGGGAGCCGGTCTTCTGGACTTCGGCTCTCTCAGGAAGAAGATCTAGCCACATCTTCCCTAGCACACACTGATATTTCCTTCCCCCTGGCTTAGACTTGCTGGGCACAGGAGACAGGAAAAGACTGCCTACCGAGCAAGGCTTCTTCCCGTAGGTAGGAGGGAAACCCCGGATGTTGGTTGAGGGAGGCTGAAGCAAGACCCTGAGGTAAGGACTAGTTGGGAAATGGAACTTCTGAGTGAATGACCCTGGGAGGGTGTGTTCCCTCTTTTCCCACCCCAGTCAGCCTCCTGACATGTCTAATGCTCTTTTCTTCATCCAGGCATCCCGAGACAGGCGTCTACATTCATTCTCTCCACGTCTCACTTCCAATTTACTATCGCTCTGTAGCGTCTAGCTCCTGCAGCTGAAATCATGGCTGCCAAATGTGACAGCGGTGGCTGCTCTGCCTCTTGTCCCTGCCCTTCCTGCTTCAGGTAGGAAGCTGTCAGTACCTGTACTCATTGGCCTTGAGATTTCCTCTTGCAGCCTCATTGGCTGCACTGATCGGACTGGAAATGTCAGTGAATCCAGACCTTCAGCTGAGGAGCTGGGAGAACCTGTATGCAACCACCTGGGCTCCCTCTGCCCTTTGGAGGGGTAACTGTGAGGAGAGAGTCTTGCGTGGCTTCCAGGTTTTGTGATGAGATTAAACTGTAGTTGCCCACAGTGGAGTCCCATTTCACCATCATTTATACAGTTCAATGTCAGGACAGCCATTGTTTCTCCCATCCTGCATGCCCTTTTGTGGTGACTAGACTTATTCGAGCAGGATGTAGCCTGATTATTTGTTGAAGATTCTTAAGTTTCTTGGTGTGCTGCTTAGTTTTAACTGTCACCTTGACCCAACCTAGAGTCACCTGGGAAGAGAGACTTAACGAAGGATTTATCTAGATCATGTTGGCCGGTGGGAGAATTGTCTTGATTGTTAACTGATACAGGCAGACCAAGTGTGGGCAGTACCATTCCTGAAATAATGGACCAACACTGGAATTGTAAGACAAATAAACCCTTCCTCCTCGAAATTGCTATATATCAAGATGGTTTATCACAGCCACAGAAAAATGGAATTAGAACCTGGGTCTCAAATAAACACTTCTACATGGAACATGGAAGGCCATGTCAGTTCAATCTATGGGATGTTGTAGGGGTTTGTTGCCTAGGTTCTTGGTGAAGAAAAGTATAAAAGGAAATGGGGGGGGGCAGGAAGCAAGGGAGCAGTTTAGTGGCAGATAGTTAGGTACTGACCCAATAGGGAAGGAGCAGTTTAGTGGCAGATAGTTAGGTACTGACCCAATAGGGAAGGGAGCAGCTACAGAAGGCTGACAGGGTGAAGAGGAATAGAAGCCAAAGGCAGTCCCTGGTTACTCGGTAGATAAAATCCTCAGCGTGTCAGCAGGACAAAGTGACCCCCACACCAACATTTTTTTTTAAACTTCAAAAAAAGAAAATTAAACCCTTAAATTCCACAGAGAAAGGCAGAACTTTCTTGAACTTCCTTTTAGGCTTATTTTACAGGTTGGTATTATTTTTATTTTAAGTTACATAAGAGGACATCCTCCTTTTTGATGCTCAGGGAGATTAAAGGTCTGACATGGATTTGGGAGTTGATGAGATTAAAGCATTGCTGTAATGGGAGCACGAGAGAGCAAAGCTGTCAGGACAGAGGTGGCCATACAAAAGTAAACGCTCTCCTAACCCACCTTGTCTGTACTGACCTCCTGGGCTAACTGAAACTCCCTATTCCCACTGGAACTAGCTATCTAGTGGCTGCCGCACCAGGATGCTCATAGTTTCTGGACTACTCTTCTGTACAAACAAATACCCACACTTACGAGTTGAGCATTAGTCATTGTGATCGATCCAAAATGTGTGTATTTCCATAGTAGTACTATGCTTACACAATTTATGATGTAAACCGCCAGGGCAAAAAGGACGAGACTTGTCATTTCTGAGGCTGCTACTCAAATGCTTTGAGAGCTCTATAAAGGTAATTCCCCGCGCCCCCCCCCCCCCTTTCTTTTGGTTTTTGGAGACAGGGTTTCTCTGTATAGCCCAGGCTGTCCTAGACTCACTCTGTAGACCATGCTGGCCTCGAACTCAGAAATCTGCCTGCCTCTGCCTCCCAAGTGCTGGGATTAAAGCCGTGCACCACCACTGCCTGGCTGGTAGTTCCCCTTTAAGGTGCTTTTGGACTCAGTATGTGGGATGCACAGATGGAAAACAGCACTCTATGTGTCAGGCTCTAAGACACAAGCCGCCGTTTGATCTTCCCCAAAATGCTCTGATGTGGATACTGAGAACAGAGGTACAAAGAAGCTATGAAACTTGCCCACATTAGGATAACTATGCACCCAGAATTGAAAACCAGTTGTTCTCACCTGAGAGACAGTGTTTGGAACTGTTATGTGGGTATACCACAACCCTGAGAATCCATTAGCAATGGTGTTGATTGGTGATGTTGCTTTACAAGAACACTGAAGTTGTGTGTGTGTGTGTGTATATGTGTGTGTATGTATGTGTGTGTGTGTGTGTGTGTGTGTGTGTATGTGTGTGTATGTATGTGTGTGTATGTATGTGTGTGTGTGTATGTGTATGGTGTGTGTGTGTATGTGTGTGTGTGTGTGTATGTGTGTATGTATGTATATGTGTGTGTGTGTGTGTGTGTGTGTGTGTGTGTGTGTGTGTGTGTGTGTGTGTTTGAGGTTGATGTCAAGTGTCTTCCTCCATCTCTCTCCCTCTTGCTCTCTGAGACAGGCTCTCTCATTGGGGTGGAGCTCACTAACTGGGCTAGGCTGGCTGATCAGTGAGCTCTAGGAGTCTACCTGTCTCTGTCCTCCCATGACCAGGTTTACAGATACATGGTCCACTCGCTTTTGACATGGGTGCTAGGACCCTGAACACAGATCCCCATGCCTGTGTGGCAAGCACTTAGCTCACAGAGCACTCCCCAGCCTCAGGTTTCTTTTCTTTTCTTTCTTTTCTTTTCTTTTTTCTTTTATTTTATTTTAAAGAAGGTGAAGCTGAACTCCATACACAATTCAATATGTGCTTGTTCAAGAGTGAAGGATTCCACTCTTAAGGAAAGGCCTGGCCCATTACCCAAAGATTAGCAAGTGGCCATGTGTAGATTCTAAGCCAGAATAAAATGTTAGAAGGAGATGTATAGCTCTCTTTATGATTTCCTGCTTTAACTGACAGACTAACCAACCCAGCACAAGGCTGGATGAGTAGACTCCCTGCCTAACAACCTTTGAATCTACCGCCCACTCCAACACCCACTCCAACACGCAGCGAGGAAGAAATCCAAAATGACAGACAGGTGGGATCCTGCCCACTTTCACAATCCCATGGCAAAGGAGACAGTCTCTGTTGTTCCTGTTTCTAGATAACTAACAGGTACTTTCCATTCATGACCTTTTTCTTTCTTTCTTCCTGAGACTGCACCCCGTGTAGCCCCAGCCAGCCTCAAATGTTCTCTGTAGTTGAGGAAGACTTTGAACTTACCATCCTCCCACTTCTACACCCCCAATGCAGGGATTACAGGTGTGTGCCACCATGCCCTGTTTATGTGGTACTGGGGAAGGAACCCAGGGCCTCTTGCATTCAGGACAAGCACTCTACCTCCTGAACCACACCCCCAGCCCCATGCTCTGCATTTCTGCATGTGTCACTTTCTCAGCCTCAATGGTTCTTTATTCTCCCCTCAAACTAGAGAATTCTTACTTATCATTTTTCTTCATTCATTCATTTGGAAATAATTCTAAGCACCCATTTGTGTGAAAAATGGATATACACATATGTATGCATGTTTGAACACATGGATGTTTGTGCAGATGTGCATGTGCATGGACACACACACACACACACACACACACAATGCCCTTAGTGAAATGTTATGATAAACTATCCCTTCACAGTATTTATAGCATTTTACTATTTTTATGTTGTGTTTGTTTCTTTAGTGTCCTGAGAGGAGGAACAGTGAGGACCTAGCTCCTGAGGGAGCTGTGATGGTGTATGCTCCTTCCTGGGAAAGGGAAATACTCAGAGACATTGAAGGATTCTGTGGATCTAGCATTGTAGGAGAAGTGAGCTTGCTTGGACCAAGGAGGTAGAGGCAGGAACCAGTGGGGCAGAGTTGGGATGTAAAGACAACGGGAAGAACAGGTACCAGGATGCTAAGCCCAGGGAGGGAAAAGACTTGAGAAACCCAAAGATCAGTGAAGGACTAGTGTGGAGGCTGATACAGGATAAGGCCAGGGAGGGGAGCAGGCCAGATCCTTCCCAGCTTCACAGGCCTTAAGAATAAAGCCTTCATCCTTATTGGAAAAGCTAAGAGAAGCCCTGGGTGAGACTTCAAGCACGGGAGTAGTGTTTTCAGATATGTGATTTAAAACAAAACCCTTTTCAGGGGCTGGAGAGATAGCCTGGGGTCAGCAAACTGCTCCTATGCCAGCTTGAGGGTCTGATTTCTAACACCCAAGTCAAAACAAAAACAAAAACAGGCGTGGTGACATGTGTTTGTGATCCTAGATCTCTCTCTCTCTCTCTCTCTCCTCTCTCTGTCTCTCTCTCTGTCTCTTTCTCTGTCTCTCTCTCTGTCTCTCTCTCTGTCTCTCTCTCTCTCTCTCTGACTCTCTGTCTCTCTCTCTGTGTCTCTCTGTCTGTCTGTCTGTCACACACACACACACACACACACACACACACACCTTTCCCACTGTCACCTAGAATGGAGAAACTCACTCCTCCACCCCAGATTTTCTCATCGTGCTCCCACCAAGGTTTTTTTTTTTTTAAGGCAGGAACATGGTCCAGTTTTTGAAAGAACTCCTAGTATTTAGTAGGAGCATTACAGCATTCAGTAAGACACGTCACAGGCCAGATGTGATACCAACATCTGAGAGACTAAGGCAAGAGGGTTGCCCAGTGTTAGGTTGCCCAGCCTCAGCTATCCGGTGAGTTCCAGGCCAACCTGGGCTATAGGGTGAGATTCTATCTTGACTAAGAGAAATGACTCTCCCTCCCGTGTTACGTCAACCATGCACCTTTATCATGCCATTTCTCTCACGCTCTTTACTTCTCTGGCCGCTCCACTCCATGGGCTTTCTAGTGCTGTGCATGATCCTTCATATGCGGGGAGGGCTGGAGTCGCAGCTGATTCGATGTCACAGCTATGAGCAAAACTCTTGTCTCCAAAGGGAGGAGAGACTCTTTCCTGCCGTGTCCCCTGTATGTGTGCCTACCCTGCTTCAGTACAGAAGCCTCCTGCCTTGAGTAACCACATCACTCCACAGGTTCTAAGCTCTCCCTGGATCCATGCCTCCAGAGGCTAAAGCTCTCGACTTAATCTGGATTCCCCAACAGCCTTTATGTGTTCTTTCCTATTCAAGGCCCTGGAATCGGCCTGTAATCAAGAGACACTTTACTCTGGAAATATGGCACTCAGACACTTTCACTGCTGTCCAAGTCTCAGGCTGGACAAACTCCACTTCCTCAGCTCTTGACTGTTTGGCCCCAGGATGTTTTGCCATAAACTTGGGTGTCTACCAGGGACAGAAGGCAGGTCTGAGGCTGGAGAACTCAGAGCCCATTCTTGCCTTGTCTGGGTTCCACACATCGTTCAAAATGAGTGTGGCCTGAAACGCACTTATGAGCACCCTTTTCTGACTAGTGGATTCTGGACCCCAGTTGCCAGGCTCTGCTTACCCAGACCATCAAATTCGCTGCAAGAGTCTGTTTCCATGCCAAACGACTCATCTTTCCATGTTGCTTTTAACATCTCTAGTTCATCTACTTACGTCCTAACAAACATCTAGTTTTGTTGCCTCCTGCCAAAATAGCCAAGTGCCTGAATTAATCAATCAAATATTTATTGAATCACTACTTAATTTTTTCCTCAGACCCACAGTTTCTCCTATGACCACTCGATGAGCCCAGGAGTCTGGCAACAAGGGTCTCGGAATCCCAAAGGACCCTGAGATGCTTTTTCCTGTGAGGTGACAAGCTAAAAACCATTCTCATTTGACAATACTGGGATGTTTTGATGTTTTTTTTAATTTTAATTCTCTCACAGGTGTACAGTGGAATATTCCAGAAGCTAATGGAATACCAAGAATAATTTCATTGTTCTCACATCTAAATAAACACGTTTACATTTAAAAATGTTTCTCCATTTTAACTTCTACTATTATAGGTACTTCACAGGATAAAGTTCTATGAGGATCCTGGGCAGTCTCTAAGAGGACACTTTTGTTATTGTTGTTGTTTTTTTACATTTATTATTTTTTGTTTTTGTTTTGTTTTTGAGACAGGGTTTTTCTGTGTAGCCCTGGCTGTCCTGGAACTCACTCTGTAGACCAGGCTGGCCTCGAACTCAGAAATCCGCCTGCCTCTGCCTCCCAAGTGCTGGGATTACAGGCATGCGCCCCCATGCCCAGCTGCTACATTTATTATTTTAAGACAGGATCTTTCTGTGTAGCCCTGGCTGTCCTGGAACTTACTCTGTAGGCCAGGCTGGCCTTGAACTCACTGAGATCCTCCTGCTTCTGCCTCCCAAGTTGCGGAGATCCTAGGCATTGGACACTACGCCCAGCAAGTAAGTTAATTTTCAACTTACACAAGTAACAAAGTTAATAAGTGAAAGCTAAAATCGAATACTACTATACTGGCTAGTTTTGTGTCAACTTGACACAGCTGGAGTTATCACAGAGAAAGGAGCTTCAGTTGAGGAAATGCCTCCATGAGATCCAACTGTAAGGCATTTTCGCAATTAGTGATCAAGGGGGAAAGGCCCCTTGTAGGTGGGACCATCTCTGGGCTGATAGTCTTGGTTCTATAAGAGAGCAGGCTGAGCAAGCCAGGGGAGGCAAGCCAGTAAAGAACATCCCTCCATGGCTTCTGCATCAGCTCCTGCTTTCTGACCTGCTTGAGTCCTGACTTCCTTCAGTGATAAACAGCAGTATGGAAGTGTAAGCCGATTAAACCCCTTCCTCACCAACTTGCTTCTTGGTCATGATGTTTGTGCAGGAATAGAAACCCTGACTAAGACAACTACTAATACTGTAGTTTATTAAAGGATTCACAAAAGATCAACAACAAAAACTCCTTTGCCTAGTGTTCATGTATAGACAAATTTACCACTGTCATGGAAAATACCTAATGTTGGCAAGCAAAATGCATGAGGCAGATACAGAGAGAGAGGCGGGGGGAGGCAAAGGCAGATGGATCTCTGTGAGTTCAACATCAGCTTAGTCTGCATAGTGAGTTCCAGGCCATCTAGGGTACTTAGTGAGTCTTTGCTTCTAAAATAAGTTTATTGTTTATTAATTAAAACTTTCTGACTGGAGGTGGTGGCACATGCTATTAATTCCAGCACTAAGGAGGCAGAGGCAGGCTGATCTCTCTGAGTTTGAGGCCAGCCTGCTCTACAGACAAGTTCTAGGACAGCCAGGGGTATACAGAGAAATCCTGTCTCAACCCTGCCCCTCAAAAACAAACAAACAAACAACAACAACAACAACCAAAAGAAACCCCTTTTGACAATGTGACAATGTAAATAAGAACAAGGCACTTGCTGGGGAAAATTGCAGTTTATATAACCAAGAATTAACATTGTATTATAGTGGTGAGGACTTTCATATCAAAAGAGAAAAGACTCTCTAACAGATTAATAGGCAAATAATATAAACAATCATGTAAGAAGTACTGATGGGTAGATACCTGAAAACAATCCATAGTAAACACAGAAAGACAAGGCTATAAAAGAATAACACAATGGGGCTGGAGAGATGGCTGAGCTGTGAAGAGCACCAGCTTTCCTTCCAGAGGACACAGGGTCAGGTCCTAGCACCCACATAGCGGCTCATAAATGTTCATAACCCTAGGGATCTGACACCCTCTTCTGACCCCCCCCCACACACACACCAGGCACACAGACATACATGCAAGCTAAATATTTATACACATAAATAAATAAATCTTTTAGAAAAATAAAAACAAGTAATAAAGAGTGGAAGAGATGACTCAGTCAGTATAGTGCTTGCCTTGAAAGCACAGCATTTAGTAGGTGCCGGTCAAGCAGACGGGGAATGAATTGCATCTGACGGATAATGAAGAACAGACAATGTTTGGCAAAGTAATGAAATGTGGCAGAAAGGGCTGAAGTAGACAGTAGCCTTGCTGCCAAGTCACAAAAGATAGAATTTAAGGGGAAGTTTCAGATACTAGCTAACATTTAACGATTTCTCTGTGCAGGGAGTGAATTGAATGTTTTGAATCCATGATTTCATCTAGCACAGAAAACAAGTTTAAATTCCTTCACACAAAGAAAGAGGAGGAAGAGACTGTCCCCAACTCTGTTCTTTTCCCTACTTCTTTGTGTGTGTGTGTGTGTATGTGTATGCGTAGCACATATGTGTGTTTGTCCTTGCATGCACATGAGTATGTATGAATATATGTGCTTATGTTATGAAGTCCAGATTGATGTTGCAAATCTTCCTCTATGGCTCTTCCCTTTTATCTTTTAAGACAAGGTCCCTCCATCAAACCCAGAGCTTTTCCCTATGGCTGATCCCGCTAGCCAGCTTGTTCTGGGGGAAACAGCTTTCCAAGGCCAGAAGTGCAACCAAGCCACTGCAGACCATCACATCTATCCAGTGTCTGCCTGTGGAATCTCAATTCAGTGGACAGAGCCCAGCTCTCTGCTCTGATTTTGAGGGAATACTCCTTTTCCAAAGAGGGAGAGCTCATAGGATGCACTGGGACACTCGGAGTTTAAGGTTCTCATGAGACAGTCATTGGGATGTCATGAGTCTGCAGCTTCTGATGGATACGGATGGGTTGTTGTCTATGTTAGAGAGGTGTCTGGAAGGCAAACCTGTGGTACATACACAGCTGTGGTGGTTTGGATGTCAATAGCCCCCATGGCCCATCTATTTGAATGCTTGGTCCCAGCTGGTGGAACTGTTTGGGAAGAATTGGGAGGCGTGGCTTTGTTGGAGGAAGTGTGCCACTGGAAATGGGCTTTGAGGTTTAAAGAACCCGGGCCACCATTCCACAGTTAGCATTCTCTCCCCGACTCCCTCTGTCTCTGTCTGTTTCATGCTTGTGGACCAAATATCAGCTCTCAGCTACTGCTCCAGCATCATGCCTGCCTGCCTGCCTGTGGTCATGCTCCCTACCATGATAGTCATGGACTCACCCACTGAAACGTAAGCAAGTCCCCAATAAACTACTTCCTCTTTAAGTTCCCTTGGTCATAATGTTTTATCATAGCAATAGAAAAGTAACTAAGATCTGCCATCAAATGTTCATCAAGCCCCACATTGAAAGCTGGGCACATGTCATGTCAAATATTCACTTCCTGAGATTCATAGGATGCTTATGTGAAAGACCATGAGTTGGTATTTTTAATTGTTGGTCTTTTAAAAATATCTAACATTTCCAATTACATTGTATGGATCTTTAAAGCAAGGTCAATATACCAAGTTGTTTTGTATTCCTCTTGTTGGAGGGTTCAAAACATGTTTGTTGATTAAATGTTCAAGAAAACAATAAGTGGAACAGCCATAAACAAAGACCAGCCCAGGTCTCTGGAAACCAAGCCTCTGTTTTTGTTATGATCTAAAAGTCTGTGAAAGTAGCCCAGTTTCACATAAATGACAGTTTTCATCACTGTCATCAAAGTTGATTGCTGGCATCAGAAAGTTGTGATTGGTACAACAAACTGACCGTCAAAAGCTCAGTCCAAGTGGCACTTTCTGAACACACTGATCAACACCCAGAGTTGGCGCTCAGCCTTGCTGGTCCAGAAACTTGATCCACTCAGACTTGAGCCCAGGGAAGATGGAGCATGCTCACACAACCATAAAAACAAGAGTATGCAGCTAGAATGTCAGCCTACTGATGCACACAAGGGCAGATCAGATATTCATATCCATTCTCATTTCCCGGCAGCTAAGCAATGTGCAAAGCCGCATCACTGGGAGGCTGTGTGGCAAGCGTAGCATCAGCACCCAGCCAGTGGGCTAGAGGCTTAGAATGCTGAGCAGCACCAGGCTCTGGCAACTGCGTGCACAGGCAGCAGGCGGTGGGAGCAGAGCAGTGGCTTCCTAACCACACACACACAGCTCTTGGTGTCCTAGCCGAATGGCTACTGGCAAGCTACTGGATGTTTCTAGAATGCGACTGGGGATATAGCTTTATTGGTAGAGTGCTTTCCTAGATTCACAATGTCTTGGATTTAATTCCAGCATAATATTAAAAACAAGACATGGTCTTTACCTGTAATCTTAACACTGGGAAGATTGAGAGGCAAAATTATCAGGCAATCAAGGTCATCTTGTCACATATAGAGTTTGAGGCAAGCTTGGGCTACATGAGATCCTATCGAAAACATAACAAAAAACTCAAACCATTAATAGAACTACTAATTCATAGGATGGCAATATCTCACAGGCTTACTATGAGGACTAAACAAGGAAACACATAAAAATTGCCACACCAGCCCCTGTCATACGAGCCACTGGGTAAATGGCAGTTACATGTGCATCCCCATACCAAGGACACACCTGTTAAAGGCTCAAACTGGCCTTTGAGACTATCCCTTGCTCTGAGCAACACATCAAAAAAGGCTGAAGGGAAAACTAATTAGAAAACTATGGCGTGATTCAGAGTAAGATGCTGGGCCCTTAAAACTGGCTGCAGCAAGGTAACAGGACTGAACTAGAGGCTATTTAGGAGGAAGGCAATACAGTGAGTATTTTCAGACCTATTTCTAATCCCAACAGTGCATACATGCATGCATGCATGTGTGTGTGTGTATGTGTGTGTGAGAGAGAGAGAGACACACACACAGAGAGACACAGAGAGAGAGAGAGTGAGAGAGAGAGGGAGAGAGAGAGAGAGAGATATCATGGAGGTCAGATTCAAGGCCTTGGACCTATTAGGCAAATGTTCAATCACTGAGCTACATCCCCAGCACCACCAATGGCAACTTGTAAAGTGGATAACCCTCTTTCAGATGAAAGTCACACACTAAGCAAACAGATCAAGATGACGGGCAATGACTGAACTGTAATGATTCACAGTTGGTAGGACTCCAACGCCCCCTTCTTTCTATGAACATCTACCACGGTGCCTGTCTTGGTTCTCAACCAAGATGTCAACCACAAGGCTCACGGTAATTTATTGCCACTAATAAAGCATAGAAATTTAGAGAGCTAATTTGCTTTCAGGAAATAGAACACGGAGCAGACCAAGGTTATCACTTTAATGAACACCACCATTTCCCGTTCTGTGTGATGCCTTCTCTCCAGTGGGAGAGGACGTGGAGGGAGGACTCAGAGATTTGTTTGTGAGAGTACACCAAACATCCTTTTTTGGTGGTCCATTACGACTTTGAACTTGTGGCAATCCTCAGCCTCCAAATGCTAGCTAGGCTCATGGTGTGAGCCCCCACACTCCCTAAACACATGAATTTCACTTGAAGAGTCTTGTTGAAAACGACTGAAGAGTGGCTACTCTGGCAAACAGACCCTGTCTGAGTGTGAGCGCCTTAGCTGGGCCTCTGCAGGGTGGCAGTGAGACAGAGACAAGCCTGTCAGGCAAACTGCTAGCTTCCTTGTGCTCCTTAGAGTGTCACGTTCCTGGCAACAGTCACATACAAACAAGCCTGTGCAAAGGTGTACTATCTCAGATGAGGGACGGTATTGTATAAGAGACCCGGCCTTAGTTCCTAAATGAACTGACATGTGAGGCCTCTCTGCTCTGCCTTTGCATCTTGCTGCTCAACACAAACAGAAAACTTTGCATCTGGTTTTTTGGTTTTTTTTTTTTTTTTGTGTGTGTGTGTGTATGTGATGACTTCTCTTTTTTAGATTTACTTTATTTTTTACTTTATGGGCATGAGTGTTTTGTGATTGTAGGTATGTGCACCATGGGCAGGAAGATGGCTTTGGAACCACTGAGACTAGAATTGCACATGGTTGTGTGTTGAGGATGGGTCTTTTGTTATGTATTGTAAGGTTATATACTGGCCCCCAAGGCCTGGTGGCCCCCAGGAATGAAAGAATCCATGTGTAGCTCCAAGTGATAGATCCATATGTAGGTCCATGATATGCCCCCCCTAAGTATCCCTGATTGTGAATAAAGATGCCTACAGCCTAGAGTTGTGCAGAAGAGGTAGGTGGGATTTTTGGGTTTCCAGGTTTGGAGCTGGAGGGAGAGAAAAGAAAGTAGAGAGAGGAAAAGATGCCATAGGGTAAGAATCTTGAAAATGTGGTCATGAGGCCTGACCATCTGGAGTTGTGAACTGCCCAAATGGAACACAGCAAGTCATATTGTGGGATGTTTGTGAGGGAAGTAGGCATAACAGCTTAGAGGGTAGATATCTGCCCAGCTCTAGTGCATCTAAGGCTTATTATAAATATAAAGGTTCTGTGTCTTTTTTCTGGGAACTGAGTGATCAAAGGCAGGGTAAAAGCCCCGATTTGAGATTAAGTATATTTTAACGGTTGTGAGCTACCATATGGGTGCTGGGAACTGAACCTGGGTCCTCTGGAAGGGCATTATGTGCTCTTAACCTCTAAGCCATCTCTCCAACCCCATACTTGCTCTTTTAAACTTTTGCTTCAAATTGGTTTGATTGTACAATTTCACCCTCATAAGAAAAACGCAATTAGTTTTGTTTCTCTTCGATTTTAATGCCTGATGCTAGATTTGGAGGTTCATGCCTGTAATCTCAGCACTTGAAAAAGCAGGAAGAGAGGGAGAGAAAGAGGGAGAGAGGGGGAGAGAGAGGGAGGGGAGAAGGGAGAGAGAGAGAGAGAGAGAGAGAAGACGCTACAGAAGATTAGATATTTTATACACTTAAAACTATGAGTAATGGAAGAGCGGATGAGAGAACTCAAACTGTTATATACATGTATGAAATTGTCAAAGAACAAATTTAATAAAAAAAGAAGATGAAAAATGAGTAGGCAAAACAAACAAACCAATCTCGCATAAACCTAACCAAGGAAGCGAAAGTCTTCTATAATGAAAACTTTGAAACACCAAAGAAAGAAACAGAAGACACTAGGAGATGGGATCTACCTGTGCTTATGGACTGGAAGAATTAAAATCGTGAAAATGGCACAATTAAAACAGCTACCATCTAATTTAAGGCGATCCCCACCAAAACACCGAGCTATTCTTCACAGAAATGCAAAAACCATTCTTAGGATATGTATGAAAGTACAAGAGACGCCCGAGGGCCAAAGCAATCCTAGGTAGCCTGATTTCAAGTTATACTCTAGAAACCTTGGAGCAAACGCAGCATGGCAGTAGCGCAAAAACGGTGCCATGTATCAGTGGAATAGAAAAGAGATTCGAATCCATGAAGCCACAGCCAGTAGGGTTTGGCAAAGGGTGTGTGTGTGTGTGTGTTTGTGTGTGTGTGTAAAAACAGCCTCTTCAACAAACGTTACTGGGAAAACTGGATTTCCACACATGGAAAAGCAAAACTGGATCCCTCCCTGTCCTTCTCATCTTTCAAAAAAATCAACCACAAACAGATCGAAAAACTTAATTTTAGACTCAAAATCTGGAAACTGTCAGAGGAAAAAAAATAGGAAAAACACTTGAAAATATAGGAATAAGGCAAGGGTTTTCTGAACAGGACTCTGTTGATCAAGGGATAATGCCAACAGTTAGCAAATAGGACCTCATGAAATTGCAGTGCTTCTGTACAGTGAAGAAGCAGTTAATGGACTGAAGGGGCAGCCTGCAGAACGGGAGGAAAGCTTTGCCATCTATTCCTCCAGCAGATAGTTATAGCTAGAATATACAAAGAACTCAAAAGCACAAACAAAAAAGAATCAAAATCAAACAATTCAATTGATAAGTGGTCTAACAAAATGTCAAAAGATGAATTACAGGTGACAACAAACAAAACAAAAAATAACCCCTATGTTAGTCTCACCATCAGAGAAGGGAAAATTAAGATGACATTAACAGTTAGTCTCACCCAGGTCAGAATGGCAGAATGGCAGTCTTTTTCTTTTCTTTTCTTTTCTTTTCTTTTCTTTTCTTTTCTTTTCTTTTCTTTTCTTTTCTTTCTTTCTTTTTTTTTTTTTTTTTTTTTTTTTTTTTTTTGGTTTTTCAAGACAGGGTTTCTCTGTGTAGCCCTGGCTGTCCTGGAACTCACTCTGTAGACCAGGCTGGCCTTGAACTCAGAAATCCGCCTGCCTCTGCCTCCCAAGTGCTGGGATTAAAGGCGTGCACCACTGCTGCCTGGCTTAGAATGGCAATGTCTCTAAGCAACAAGCCCTGCCCAGGACATGGACAAAAAGGAATCTTTATACAGTGGGAATGTACGGAAGTCAGTATGGAGATTCCTCAGAAAACTACACAGATCTGCCTTGTGATCCATCTCCCCCTTTCGGGGGATTTGCCTGGAGAACCCCAAGCCAACCTCAGACAGAGATACTTAACATGGATATTTCAGCATTATTCATGATAGCTCAGTCATGGAACCAACAGAGGTGTGAAGGAAAGAAAGTGTGGTATATACACACAATGGAAGTTTACTTTGGTCATAAATGAAATTATGTTGTTTTCAAGGAAAATAGATGTAACTGGAGACAATCTTACTACTCATCTCAGGCAGACAAATACGTCTTCTCTCATTCGTAGTTCCTCAATTTTATAGAGCTTTATGAAACAGTGTGTGTGTGTGTGTGTGTGTGTGTGTGTCTGTGATGAAAATAGAAGTGAAAATTGTCTATGGAACAAGGGGGCAGACAAAAGTGGGAAAGAAGAGAGCAGGAGGAGAGGGGAAAGGGTTGGGGGTGTCCAGTAAGAAATGAGGAAGACTGGGTAGGGAGACAGTGATGGGTACCCTTGTACCCTGTGTTGTTTGGGAGACAGTGATGGGTACCCTTGCACCCTGTGTTGTTTGGGAGGCAGTGATGGGTACCCTTGCACCCTGTGTTGTTTGGGAGGCAGTGATGGGTACCCTTGCACCCTGTGTTGTTTGGGAGGCAGTGATGGGTACCCTTGCACCCTGTGTTGTTTGGGAGGCAGTGATGGGTACCCTTGCACCCTGTGTTGTTTGGGAGGCAGTGGGAAGTAACCGAAAGAGTCAAGATCCAGGTCTGCAAGAACAGGGCTTGTCTGAGAAGACACAGGTTGCGTCAAGGGCGGATAAAAGGACTTGCAATGAGACAATGGGGTCAAGATAGAATATTAAATAGAAAGTTAAGATAGATAGGAGATGCAAAATATAGATATATGACATATTCATCGGGCACAACAGTTAACTAATGGAGAAATACTAAGAAAACATGAAGACATGAGGAAAGAGAAAGCCCAATGGGAAGCCGAGAGAAATCCTGAATGATCCTTCTCAAAAGAGAAACTCAAACGGCCAATAAACACAGCCAGGAACATGTAAAGAAGAACTAAATTAAGGAATTCTATAGTCACAAAACTGGAAGGAAAAAAAAAATAATAAGAAGGCAACACCTACCATAGGCAAGCAGCCAAATATGGAATCACTTTGGTGTCCAGCAGCAGATGAATGAATGAGAAAATGTGCAGATCCACGGTGAAGCTTTTCAACCATGTGGAAGAAGGGCACATTCACAAGAAACCAGTGGGACTGGAAGTCACCATGCTAAGGGCAACAAGATGCTCCTAGAAAGATAAGCTTAGAGAGAGAGAGAGGACAAGAGGGACAATGGGGAGGGGTAGGAACATGATCATATTACGTCATGTACTTGTATGAAAATGTCATGAAGAAATCCATGATTGTGTACCATTTCTGTGTACTAATAAGGGGTGAGGTATTCAAGGAAAAGCAGGAAACAACTGTGACAGTCTGTATTCTCCATCATGTAGCAACTGCTGTATAAGGTAAAAAGAAATAAAGGAGAAAACTGGTAGTACATCTTTTGAATGCAATTGAACATTAGCCAGTAAGGTTGAAGAAACCCTAGTCCTTGATGTGGCCATAAAGCAACTTGTCTTAAATATAAGAATGGATTTTAAAATGCTAACAGCAGCATTTCCCATAGGAACCCAAATCTAAAAATACTAAAAATGTTGGCAGGAATGGTTGCACACACCAATAATCCCAGCACTTGGGAGGCAGAGACAGGAGGATCTCTGAATTCCAGACCAGCCTATCTACATAGTGAATTCCAGGTCAGCCACGGATATATAGTGAAACCCTGTATCAAACAACAACAACAACAACAACATATAAACATAAACACACAACTGTTAGGGTAGACTATCAATCAGTGAATATTCATTCATGTGCAGCAACAAAAACAAAACAACTCCAGCTCCATGCAATACCCTGAATAGGTTCCTCAGACTTAATGATGAACAGAAAAAAAATTAAACATGAATAATACAAAACCCATAATCTCCCTCATATAAATGTTTAAAAATGCTCAACCAAGCTACATTATGTAGGGTTGCAAACATGGGTACTAAAATGTAAGAATTAAAACAAGAAAATAGTCATAAAAGTCAAGGTGATCTCCCAGCTTTCCAAGACAGCACCCCCTGGGAAGGGAGTGTGCAAACACGTGTGCCCATCCAGGATGTTTCCCATTCAAGTCACACAGCACCCTAAGTGAAAGCAAAGCACAGAGGGAGAAGATGTAAGACCGGCCTGGCCATGCTGAGCTTAGGGCATCACACAGTCAATGTCTAGAGGTGCTGTGCACACATGGGAAACTCAGCAGCACAGATCTTCATTGCGGAACCTAGGTTTGAAATACGGATCTCAAAATCGTTAAATGGGTCACTGTAGTTTGGACCACCGCCAGTCTGAGAAGTCTCACTTCTATTAGGTGAGAGGAGAGAGTAAGAGGGCTCTTTGAAGGGAAGAGAGGAAACAGGAATGAGTCCTAACTTGTACAAAATAACTAGATAAATGGTGCTGCCGTTATGTGGGATGAAAGAACCCATACCTTAGTTATGTTCTATCACCATGATGAAACATCATGACCAAGGCAACTTATAAAAGAAAACATATAATCTGGGGCTCATGGCTTCAGAGGCTCAGAGTTACGAGTGGTACAGCAGAGAGCTTCCACTTTGATCCATGATTTGGAGGCACAGACAGAGAGCTAATTGGGAATGGTGGGATCTTTTGAAACCTGAAGGCCCACCTGCAACGACGGATTGACATACCTCTTTCAACAGGGCCATACCTCCTGATCCTTCCCAAACAGTTCCACCAACTGGGACCAAGTATTCAAATACGGGAGCCTATGGGGACCATTCTCATTTGAACCGTCACAAGAAGCAAAATCACTTTGGAGGATTTTTCTTTAGTTAGTTTGTTTTTGTTTTGAGACAGGTTCTCATTATGTATTCCTGACTGCCTTGGAATTTGCTATGTAGACCAGGATGGTCTTGAACTTGCTGAGGTCCTCCTGTCTCTGCCTCCCAGTTGCTGGGATTAAAGATTTGTGCTACCACATCTAGTGGAGTCCCACTATTGTAACTATAGTATTTAAGCCTCTGGACCTAATCCCAGGTAGGCTATTACTTGTGCAAAGTATACTGTGTGTTCCTGTGTACTTCAGTGTCACGTTTTAGCTGTTTACATACTTGTGTTCTTTCCCCCAAGAAGTTCAAACTGATGTCAGTTTTCTGAGAACCATAGCTATCTCCAAAGCTAATCCTTCTATGTATCACCTTGACTATATGTTTTTTACTTCTTCAGATATGTATTGTTTGGTTTGGAGCTCTAAAGTTCCCTGAAGATCATGTGTTAAAGGCTGCCCACCAGCCTATGGTGCCATTTGGAGGTGAGTTCTAGTGGAAACCATGTTATTAGGGCGTGCCTTTGAAGGGGGTTTTAGGACCTGGCCTTCCTTTCCCTTTCACTCCAAGCTATCATGGGTGAGCAGTTTCTTCTGCTATACCCTTCTCCCATGATGCCTTGCCACAGGCCCAAGAATAACAGTGTCAAGCAACTGTGGAATGAAAGCATTCCTTCTTTTAAATTGTTTGTCTCTAGTGTTTCATCAAAGGCATGGAGAACTACAGATACATCCTTTACTGTTCCTATCTTAAGAGGCTGTTCATCTTACCTTCCCACTCTCAATCATTCTTCCATGCTGGCCCCAGAAAATGTGAAGGCATTTATTTACCTTAGAAAATACTAGATCTTGGATTTAAAGGCAGTGACTAATCCATAATTTACATTCTGATAGGAGGTATATATATGTGTGTGTGTGTGTGTGTGTGTGTGTGTGTGTGTATATATATATATAGTGTGTGTGTGTGTAAATATAATATGAATATATATAGAGTGAGACTCCCCCGTGTAACCTTGGGATTTTTCATCCTCACCCAGTTCCCGAATAATGACCTGGATATTATTTATGTATGAATAAATATGCCTAGGTCATAAGTTTGGCCTTGTTTCCACTAGCACATAACTTATATAACCCATTTAAATTATTCTGTCTTCCACATAGCTAGTTACCTCTCCTCAGTTTCATGCATTCTATTTCCTCAGAGTCCTGGATGAATCTTCCTGTTCCGGACTATTTCCCAACCGGAAGTTCCACCTTCTAATCCTGCTTTGTCTTATTGGCTATTAGCTTTTTATTGACAGGTGGTTCTTCAACTCAGTACACAGTACATTATCACCATGTCCCCCTAAACAAACTCAAGAGGCAAAGGTGGATCTCTATGAGTTGGAGGCCAGTCTGGTCTACAGAGCCAGTTCAAGGACAGCCAGGGTGACATAGAAAAACTGTCTCAAACAAACAAACAAACAAACAAACAAACAAACAACAGCAACAAAACCCCAACAACAAAAAACCTTAAAGACTTCTTAGGGCTAGAGCATGCAGTTTAAAACAACTCTCCTACCAAACAGAATGGAACTGCCCTAGAGCAATGGCTTCCTCCTAGACCTGAGATCAGAGCTCTCTTTTCAAGGACACTGTCTTAGAAGCTGGCCTCACAGTTGACCCTATGCAGGGGATGAATCAAAGCTGCTTTCCTGGCACTTGTGAGTCTCCTGACAGGCTTCTGATGGGAGCCCCTAAACTATCTGCTCTCTTTGCCAGTTGTAACATATAAAAGGATGAATGTCCTCATAAAAAGAAACTCTTAAAAATCAATAAGAGGCTGGCTGCAGGACTTTAATCCCAGCACTCAAGAGGCAGGCATGGGTAGATTTCTGTAAGTTTGGGGCCAGCCTGGTTTACATGTCTAAGCCAGCTAGGGCTATACAGTGAGACTCCCCCTCTTAAACCAACCAACCAACCAACAAAACTAATAGGAGAAGTGAGGTATTGTAGTTCACATCATAATCCCAGTACTTTGGAGACAGAGGCAGGAGGGTTGCCACAATGAGGTCAGTATAGGTGAGTGAGATCACATCAGAAAAAACAAACAAATAGAAGGATAATGAGGGACACAAATGAACAGGCAATTCTAAAAAGATGAGCTGGTCTTAACTGTTGTGGTTGTTGCTGTTGGGTTTTTGTTGTCTTTCAAGACAGAGTTTCTCTGTGTAGCTCTGGCTGTCCTAGGACTCTCTCTGTAGACAAGGCTAGCCTTGAACTCACAAGAGATCCACCTGCCTCTGCCTCCTGAGTGCTGGGATTAAAGGCGTGCGCTACCTCATCCACCACCACTGCCACCAGCAGGCAGCATTTTTTAAATGTTCAGATAAACATTTAATATAGTTTAATTGTAGTCCTAACCAAAGAAATGCAGATTAAATGAGCAATGTACCTATTAACATAGCTGAACATTGACCTTGATGAAAGGATTTATCAGAATGTGCTGCTAAGAGCATAAAGAGACAAGTATCCTGGCAACGAGCATAAAAATTTGAATATGCCTATCCTTTTATTCAACAACCTACTCTGCAGCTTCTAAGTATTTCTAGCCACAATTGCAATGGAGAAGTTGTGTGCATCGCCAGGAAGGCGTGAGCAAGGGGAGCAGTGCTCCTGGGTAAGGCCCTCCTCCACCCTCCTGGGACTAGCTGGGACTAGCCATCACAGCCTGCAACTCACAGACAAGAAAGGCAAGGGCCTGAGTCCACTTGGCTTCACACACTTTACATGGGAAGGGAATCAGGATTCAGATCCAGGCCTGTTTGTCTCCAAAACTCAAGGGTAGCTTCAAGAGATTCAAAGCAAGACAATGAAAAGGACACGCAGAGATGTGACAGCTGTCTGTGCTTCCTAATGAGTCACTGTCCCTTAGCCCTGAGCTCCCAGGTCTGAGAGGTGCTTTTTCTTAACCCTTGGAGAATCCAGAGGACAATTTGTCACCAGGGTTATTAGCATTTCTCCCTGGATATCGACAGCTTGTCTTTCCTCCCTCCAACCAGTGACTGATTTCTTCAAATGTTCGCCAAATACAGCCCAAGTCACCATGGTAAACGTATTGACAGGATCATATTAAC
Source organism: Mus musculus (assembly GCF_000001635.26). NCBI lineage: Eukaryota > Metazoa > Chordata > Mammalia > Rodentia > Muridae > Mus > Mus musculus. The sequence goes on from NC_000070.6 coordinate 117,466,272, forward strand.
AGCTACTGAGCATTTACAGGGCTGTAAGTTATGCAGGAGAAAAAAGATAAGAAGGAAAAAAAACCCCACAGAAATAAAAGATGTTCAATCAGCAGGGACAATTATTTATTTAGAAGCTGCTGGTTGGAACAGTGTTAAATATATTTTAATTGCTAATTATGGCTTCTAATAGGGGAGGGAGGTTCCCTCAGAGTTGTTCCTCCTTCAAGCTGATCGTTAATATTTTAGCTGCATGGCTCCAAAACCATGCTCATGTTCATGTAGCTGACCCAGCTGCAGTGACATCCACACAGTCAATGGGAATTTTAGCCACTGGCTTACCAACCGAGGTTCTCCTGCCTTGTCTGGCCCACAACACCAATACCAAAGGTTGTAGCCACCGGAGCATAGACTGAGACTAGTTCAATAAGCAAAATTGTGCTCTAAGCCATCCCAACAACTGACAATTTTTCAAAGGGATGTCCTATCCTTTCTAAGTTAATTTGCACCTTTCATTGGGGGCTGGGGGCATAAGTGTTGCCTCCAGCAACACGGAATATGGAGGAGTTTGTTTTGAGAGCCTAATTCCCGGGGTACTTTTAGGTGACCCTACTGACAAATAAGGTCATGCTGCAGGCCCGGGAAGTACTGAGGGCCCCTGGCCTCTGAGGGCCGGTGTGAATTACACCACCACATTTCCAACTCCAAGGTTTCTTAGGGAGAATCAAGTCTGTTCCTTTCCACGCATCTCATCAGCACCCTGCTTTGTTAAGGATGTTTGATGTCCCTAGGGAAGGAATTGAAATCTTTTAAGACCTTTTTGATGTGAACCAGAAAACCATGTTTTTGTTAAGAGTGCTCTCAGCTTGAACCTCCAAAGAAAGGTTCAGGACTCAGAAACCTCAAGGTTCAAGTGGGACTTAAACTTAATAAAATCACTTCCTTGTTCACCTGCAAGCCCTTCCCTGGCTTTCGTGCTGACAGTTTTTGTACACTGTTGGACCTGTTTTCTCTTTTACACATGCACATACAGGGGGTGGGGGGAGGGAGGGAGGGAGGGAAGGGAGGGGGGGGGAGAGAAGAAGGAGAAAAAGAAGAAATATTGCCCCAAAGAGCAGGCTATGTCCTCACTAAGGAGAAAAGCTGTCTCCATCTCCACTCTGTCTTCACAGAATCAGAACGGTCACTGCTGGAGCCCCAGAGGCCCTGACCAAGCCAGGCTACGTGAAAGTCAAATGATTTACAGGGCCAAACAACTATGATTATATCTTTAATCGAGGCGTTTAACTAGGTACAAGACGGGAGCTCCCTGGGCTCCGAGGAGTAGTTTCAGGAAAAATGGATACTGGCTAGGAGGAGCAGTAACCTCGGGATGCAAGCTTTCAACCCGAGGATGAAGGGGCGGGAGGCCGAACTGCTAAAGCCGGGTGGAATCACTCAGATGCTTGCCCGAACGCTCTAGCTCCAAAGCTTTCTTCTTACAATTTTTTTTTCTCCTTTGTATTTGAAAATTCAGCTCCTTAAATGTCAGCGAAAGTTGAGATTCAGGAGGCAGACTCCTAAATATAAAATGTACTCCTGCTACAGAAGGCAGGCCCCAGTACCTGCCCCATGACTGAAATCACACTGGAGTCTCACTGACCAGTGTCTCACGGTTTCCTGTGCCATATGGCAAACACATTCTCCTAATCTGTCCAATGAGACAAAGAGATGCGCGTTATCTTATTTCTGCTACATAGTCAAGCAAAGTAAGCTTCTGAGAGTTTAAACCATGGGCCGGGGTGCTACGTCCTCTGGTAAACAGCTCACTGCACGAGCACAGGGACCTCTTGTGAATCTGTAGCACCAGTGTGAAAAGCCACTGGTGGCGGCTGGCACCTGTAATCCCAGCGCTGGGGAAGTACAGACAGGAGCATCTTTGAGATTTGCTGGTCAGCAAGTCTAGCTGCTAACTAACTCCAGGACACAGTGGAGAGCTATGGGGGAAGATGCCCAAGGCTGATCTCTGACTTCCACATGGAAGCACACACATGGACACATGCACACACAAACACATATACTACATGCACACACACAAATACATACATACATACATACATACATACATACATACACAGGCTTTCGATCACTGGCTCCACAGCAACTAACATAGCTCAGAAAAGCCAAGACTGAAGTTAAAGTGCAGACCCCAGGAACGCCAAAGTCAAGTTCACGCGGGCCATCTGTGTTGCTCAGCACCTGGTCTCTGCAGGTTTGTTGTTATTATTGGGTTGTTTATTTGAGGGTAGTTTTTATGCACTGTGTGTCTGATGCATTAGGTTATTCTCTATTGAGTACCCACTATGGGAAAGGCACTGCAGTTATTGTAACAAGCACAGGACATTGCTCCATCCTTCTCTCTCACCCCTGTGATGGGGATGTTACAAGGTTTCTGTTAACAGCCCACTACTCATCAGTGCAGCGCTTCTGGTTTAACATAACACAGCAAACCTGTGCACCTAGAATAAAACCCAAACTTCCCGTGGCTGGAAAGACTGATCCCTTCCTGTCTCATCTGCTACCAAACCACCATAGTTTCCTTAAACAGTGCCAGTTTCCATGTCTTTTTTTTTTTTTTAAGATTTATTTATTTATATGTAAGTACACTGTAGCTGTCTTCAGACACTCCAGAAGAGGGAGTCAGATCTCGTTAGGATGGTTGTGAGCCACCATGTGGTTGCTGGGATTTGAACTCCAGACCTTCAGAAGAGCAGTCTGGAAGAACAGTCGGGTGCTCTTACCCACTGAGCCATCTCACCAGCTTCCAGTTTCCATGTCTTTCACTACCCCTAAATAATGAGCCTGGTCCCTCTGCCCAAACCCCGATACACCTGTTCCTTATTCATTGTTCAAGTTACAAATAAGATACATAAATTCTATTTCTAAGGGCAAACCAGGCAGCTTAACAGTGGGCCTTAGATTTTGTTTTTTTGTTTGTTTGTTTTCTCTCTCTCTCTCTCTCTCTCTCTCTCTCTCTGAGACAGAGTATCTTTACACAGGCCTGGTTGTCCTGTAACTCACTAGCCTCAAACTCACAGAGATCCACCTGTCTCTGCCTCCTGAGCACTGAGATAAAAGCCATGTGACACCAAGCCAGTCTTGATGGGATGTGTTTTAATGACAAATAATCATGCAACAGTCAGCTATAACTTCTTTCTTTAGCAATCCATTTGTCTCAATAGAAGCAATTAATACTTTTAAAAGGATATGACTTATTTTTTAAAAATATTCAAAGGCAGCAAACTATGAGACAAATCAAAGTTTACAAATAACCAACGATAGCGTTCTACCCTCGAGCTCACAGCTTATGTCACCACTTTAAAATGTTAGTACAAATAAGAATTCCAGAGGGTATGACTCACTTACAAGGCATACACAAAGCCCTGAGTTCATCTTTCAGCACTGGAAAGAAAAAGTCAGCATCTTTGGGGACCTGGGGAGACAGCCCCCCCCCCCCAGTAAAATGTTTGAGGCACAAGCCCTCAGGACCTGGGTTTAATCCCAAGCTCCCATGTGGAGAGGCAAGTAGCTAGCTCCCTTTTATTTGTAACCCCAGCTCTTGGGTGATGGAGACCTGACGGCAGGCCAGCCTCATCAGCAAGCCCCAGGTCTCAGGGAGAGACCTTATCTCAAACTAGTCATCGGTGGCTCGGAAAAACAAAACAAAACAAAACAAAAAGCAAGACCTGTGAAATATGATGACTCTCGGTGCTGGCTTCTGGCCTCCCCACCAATCACAAGGAGTAGCAGAGTCAGGATAAGTCAAGTTTTAATCATTGCTATTTTCTTCTTTACAAAGCACCCTCATTGTTTAGTGTGAATCTCCTGTGCGGCTGGGCCAGTATGCAACTGGGTCCTTAGGGAAGGTAACAGAGTCTAAACTGATACTCACTGACCCAGAGCTGCCAGCATGAACGAGACCAGTCCATCGGCAATGTTTATTAAACGCCCCAGCCCCCTATTTTGAGATGAGGCAGAACAGGCCTCAAACTCCCTGTATCACCAAGGATGACCTTAAACATCTACTCCTTCTATTTCCACCTGCTGAGTGCTGGGATTACAGGCACTTGCCATCAAACTAACTTTTTATCATTATTATTATTTTGTTATTTTTGCCTCACATGGCTCAAGCTGTCCTTCATCTTTCTTTGCAGCTGGGGACGGCCTTGAACTCCTGATCCTCCTGATTCTACCTTCAGTGCTGGGATTACAGGTGTGCATAATAATTTTGCCCAGTTTAATACTGTGCTGATGATCAAATTGAGGGCCTTGTGCATATTAGGCAAGTTCTGGGATTAAAGGCATGTGCCACCATGCTCAGCTAATTGCTTGTTTTAAAACTCCTATATAGTAGTCTGTCCTCTCTCCCACACATGCGCCTATCACAATTAGAAAAAAAAAATCAAAACAAAAGCCAAACTATCAAGTGCTGGGATAAGAGGAAACTGAGTATCATGGAAAGAAAATCAGGCCAGAGAAGGAGGAGACGAAGGATGACATCACAGTGTGCCAGAAGCTGACAGAAACTTGAGGATGAAGTAGTGAGCTGTGACCAACTACTGAAGTGGTCCCTTTCAGACTGGGACCACAGGGCACAGAGACCTTCTGCTTTGCATAGAAGGGTAAACTGCACCTTCCTCTCTTGGGGAAATTGTTCTTGCATGTGGCCTTAACTGTGTCTTAGAGACTGAGGATCATACATACATCCTATTGAGCCAATGGCAAGGGTGTGGTGTCCAGATCCTATGTCTGCTCGAGGCAAAAAAGACCCCACAGAGGCCACATCTGTGGATGCAGTCTTCTGGACCACTTCTACTGGGTTGCTGTGCTAAATGTTGGGGGACAGCATCAGAAATGGTGGCCAGTAGAGTTGGTTAAACCCCATCTCATTTTCCCATCACACCTGTCCTCTTGCTCACATGATGAGAGCAATATGCAGCGGCCACTTGTAAGTCTCTTCATTCTTATTAAAACTCCGTTCTTAGGGGGAGTGGGTGGGTAGGAGAGTGGGGGTGGGTGGGTATGGGGGACTTTTGGTATAGCATTGGAAATGTAAATGAGCTAAATACCTAATAAAAAATGAAAAAACAAACAAACAAACAAAAAAAACCCCTCCCTTCTTGATGTAGATTCTGGGCCAGTCTGCTTTTTTGGATGGTGAAATGGAAAAAGCCATCAGTTAATTTTTTTTAAAAAAAAGATTAATTCAGAAAAGAAAGTTAATTTTACAGAGAGAGGGAGAGGGAGAGGGAGGGAGAGAGAGGGAGAAAGTCAGACATTCCGGTATTTATAACTGTAATCCCATTCACCTGGCTACAGATGGTACAGAGACAGTAATTCGTTTAGAACCAAAGGATTTGCTCATTTTTTCAACTCAAGTATTTTGTTGTTGTTGTTTTTGAGACATAGTTTCTCTGTATAGTCCTGGCTGTTATAGAACTCACTCTATAGACCAGGCTGGCCTCGAACTCAGAAATCCACCTGCCTCTGCCTCCTGAGTGCTGGCATTAAAGGCGTGTACCACCACCTCACCCGCTGTACTATCTCTTAAGTCACTACTCACAGGTGCATAGAGCAGTGCTTGTCCTGTCTTCTTATCCTAGTATTTCCAGTTTTCCAGAGGAAACCACACACACACACACACACACACACACACACACACACACCCCACATCGTTCTGAATGTTTTATATGCATACAGATAAACATGCATTTTTTCTATATAAGTAATCCTTAAAATGTTTTATTACATTTCTTTCTGAAAGATTTATTTATTCTTATTTCGTGAGTGTTTTGCCTGCATGTATGTGTGTGTTACATGTGTGTCTGATGCCAAAGAGGCCAGAAGAGGACATTGGATCCCCTGGGACTGGAGGGACAGGGGATTGTGAACTGCCATGAGGGTGCTGGGAACTAAACCCAGGTCCTTTTGAAGAGCAGCAAGTGCTCTTGCTTGCTGAGCCATTCCTCCAGTGTCTGTTACATTCTTTGTTCATTCTGGGGTGGAGGTATATGTGCAACACAGCATATAGAGGTGGTAATATAACAACTTACGAGAAACAGTTCTCTCTGCCTACCACATAGGTCTTAAGGGATCAAACCGAGGCGATCCAGCTTAGAGGCATGGACATTTATCCACTGAGCTATCTCAGTTCACTACCTTGTTTCACAGAGGAAAAATTTCCCTCTCTACCTTGTGGTATATAGAAATACTTAGGGTCCTAACTTTGTTTTCTATACCAGTATTATATGTATGTATCAGAATGAATTTCTTCCCCTCCCCCACCCTAAACAACGCTATAAGAACCTTCACCTTCACGCACTTGACCAGATGAATGTGCAATCCATCCATGGACTGGAGAACAAAAACAAAATAAAACAGAAAACCCACTTCTTTACCCTCTCACCACGCGTGTGAAGTCCCTGTTTCCGCAGACCTTCATGGAGAGGAACATGCTATCACATGCCATTCGGGATTCCCAGGAATTCTTCCAGCTGTCTTCTTCCCACCCCCAGCTTTGAGTTCCCTCTCCTCTCTTTAGCCCTCTGGTCTCTCTGGGTTCCCTCCTCCTCCATTCTGGTTGAAGAACATCCTGTGTTCTTCCTATCCTCACGGGCCTGATTACCTCCCTCACTTCCTCCACAGCTTCTGTTTTCCTGCTCACAAAATCCTCTCAGTTTCTCAGCAGCTCGCACACCAATTGACAACCAGACAGGAGCCAGGCCGCTACTCTCCAAACCTGCTGTCTCCTGGAACCACAAGCACAATAAAAGAGGACCTGGAAAATCCTTTATGTGGATAGGACTGTCAGAGGGCAGCGTGCACCTACACGGAACAGGAGAAACATCAAGGAAAACTCTGCGTTCCTGTCTTTGTCGAGCTAGCCTCTGTTAATTTTTTTCTCTACTTTCCATAACTGGATAGGGCTCATCTCTTTGACTCAATAGTTCGTGATTTTTATGCCTTACTCCTTCACGCTTGGCTCCAAATTCTGAGTTGCAGTGGAGGCAGGAGGAGGGGTGGAAAGAAAACCCCAGAAGTGGTAAGACTGAAGACGAGGAACGAACAGCCAGGAAAGGTAGAAGCGAGGAATGAGAGGCAGTGTGGTGGACGGGGTGGGGTGAGTGGGACATGGACCAACTTCTAGCTCGCTGGCTTAGTTTCATCTCCGTTCCCTCCTTCCTACAGCTTTGAACAGACTCACTGGGGCAGGGTTAGGCTGGAGGGTGGGGTGTAGCAGAAAAGGGAGTGACCGCTTCCTATTCTAACTGCCACTTCCCTCCAACCCCAACTTCTTATCCAGCAAAGCGCTATCCACCTCCAAGAATCAGCTTAATAGAATAAACCACTTAGGGCTAAGGCTCAGGGAGAGTCAAAGGTCCCGCAATCGCATTGCCTAGTAAGCCTCTTAGAAGTTAGAACGCTGCTAAAGAAAGTGATACTATGGCCCGCTACTTAGGAAGAGCACAAGGGCACAAAATCAGAGAGAGGGAGACCAATTGGGGAACCTCGGTGCATCTAGGGTAACTGAAGGGGACAGGGTGAGGTTGGTGCTGGAAGACAGCCAATTGCCAGAATGAGTACTCCTACTGAGTCTTCCTATAGAGAGTTGGGGGAATATTTCTAGACTGTACCAACGGGATGAAATCTGGACAGAATAAAAGCAATGCATCTCTTAGAGCAATGAGGGAAACAGCCTCAAGCTTTGTGTAAGAGCAGGAATTAGAAAGTGAATAAAAAAACAAAAAACAAAAAACAAAAAACAAAAAACAACCTGGGACAGCTCAGTTCTAGCTCCACCCCACCCTAACTCCACCCCCAGCTAGGTCCACCCCTACCCTAGCCACACCCCCAGCAAGTCTAGGTATTTGACACTTTCTTCTCCCAAAGAGACTCCCAGTTGCTGGCTCTCTGAGTGGCTGGCTGGTCAGGCAAAGGCAGACAACCAAACTAATTTAAGAGGCTTACTGTCCTTCCCTAGTTGGGAGGTGAGTGTAGAATTCTAGTTATCCCCACTGGATGACTTTTGGGAAGTTCAAAGAGATTCCTTGGTGAAATCATCCTTGCCTTAGTCCTCATATGACTGGAGCCAGGAAGGAGAAACAACTTGATGCACATTGGCTCCTTAGCATCACCTGGGACTTCTTCCATCTATCTAAAGACAAAGACATGAGCCGGGTGTGGTGGTACATGCCTTAAAAACAGCATTTGGAAGGTGGAGACAAGATGACTGGGAATTCAGGGTCATCCTTGGCTACACAGAGAGTGTGAGGCCAGTCTGAGCTACATAGCCCACATCCACACTGCCATTTCCTAATCCTGTAAGGAGATGAAGAGCAAAGGTGTGTGTGTGAGTGTGAGTGTGAGTGTGAGTGTGTGTGTGTGTGTGTGTGTGTGTGTGTGTGTAGGGGGTGGAGTGGGGTGCAGCTCAAGATACTTCAAACCTGCCCAAGTTTTTAGTATCAACTGGAGCTAACACTTACTGCAGATGTATTTGATGCTAAATATTGTTCCTATGAGTCTGTGTTTATTTTATATTAACTCATTTAACACTTATAACAGCTCTGTTGGTCCCTTTCATCCTGAGGACTAAGGATCCAGGAAAGGCAGGCACATCTTCCACAGTTCAGAACTGGCTCTTATAGCTGCAGCCTTGCCAAAGGCTCAGAGGCAGACTTCACAGCGCTACATAAGATGTGAGCAGACCCTAAACCGCCACCCGCAACCCCAATCCCGGGGTCTGTTTGACAAGCTTTTCTATTTAGATCATAACTAATCATCTTCAGGCTGTGCAGTAGTACTGGAAATAGATACAAATAAGACACGGTGTCTAACACAACATAGTAAGGATGACAAGGGCTGTGAACGGGTCAAACCTGCGGAATGTGAGGAATACCGCCCTATCAAAGACCCTTAAAATCGCTTCAAGTACAAAGGCGGACACATCAAAGCACTGCAGCTGCAGCCGGCACACAGTGAGCAGCTTCTTCACGGTTTTATTTTATTTGTTTATTTTTATTTACTTAGGACCCTGGGGATTGATCCCAGGGTCTCTCTCATGCATGCTAAGCAAGCATTTCACTACAGAGCTGCACCCCCAGCCTTCTTTGTCTGTCCCTTCTTAAGTGGGACCCACAGACCTCCCTCTCCAGGGCTGCTTCCTTCCTGTTGACTCTGAAATCAGTCAGCCTGGGTTCAAATCTTAGTTTTGCTACTTCTGTTTTTGTGACAAAGGGAGTGTTGTGTAAGCACTCGGTGCCTCGATTTCCCCCACCTGTAAGTGGATAGCAACAGTGACCGTCTCACAGAGAATTTTATGAATGTTAAGTTACTACTGGGAAATGATGAATTTGTACCTACAAAGCACTCCATATAATCCTGACACCCAGAAGGCACTCAGAAGGAGTGAGCCATTGTTAGGAAGAATACTATGCCCCTGCCATTCTGCCTACAGTCGTTTCGTCTGCAATAAAAATACTGGATTTAAACGCATCTGCTGCGGTTAGTTTAAGGGGTAGGAAGTCTCTGGGACTAAATAGAAGGAGAACAGTTCCCCTGGGAGGTAGACGGAATAACCCTGGAACTTGTTAATTAAGATCTTGTTAATGAATCTGCTTGTTAATGGTCTATTAAATAATCGCACAATGAAGTTTACCTCAGGAGTCAAGTCTCTTTCAAATGCTCGCTCTTTCCAACCCTCCCTGTCCAGCTCTGACTGACTCAGGTCCTTTCCAGTCCTTCCCAGTTCCATACAACCCTCTTGGTACGGAAGGCATGGCAAGGCTATTACAGCCTAAAGGAGGGCAGAAAGCCTTTGTCATCTCCATTCTGGTCGTCATCCCTCCAGCCGGGATGGCATGCTTCTGACCTAAATTTGCCCACACAGAAGAGGAAGGAAAACCAGAAAATGAAAACATAAAGGCTCCCCAAAACTTTGCTGAAAAGCAAAGCAATGGGTGAATTCCTCTCGCAGGGCGCCTGGACACTTTTGTGTTGATAGATAGTGGCCTGTGAACCTGCCCTCAGACAGTCTACAGAAGACAGGTAACTTTTGTCCCGACCACTGAGGAAAATCACATGTAAATGTCAGGGAAATGGACTCCTTACTGCAATCCAATTTCAAGGACAGATTGTGAGTGGTTCCCTCTAGGTTGGGCATTTGGTTTCTTCATTAACTATTTGGGCATCCTATGGCTACTTAGCATTTTAGACACAGACTCTAGAAAGTGTGGGTGGGTGGGTGTGGCTGTGGTCTATATGGCTGTTTTTAGATTAGAGAAGGCACCATGTTATCTTTTCAGACTCAGAGAGCCTATATAGGACAAGGGTTATTCTCTCTCTCTCTCTCTCTCTCTCTCTCTCTCTCTCTCTCTTTCTCTCTCTCTCTCTCTCTCTCTCTCTCTCTCTCTGTCTCATTTTTCAAGACAGGGTTTCTCTGTGTAGCCCTGGCTGTCCTGGAACTCACTCTGTAGACCAGGCTGGTCTTGACCTCAGAAATCCGCCTTCCTCTGCCTTCCAGGTGCTGGGATTAAAGGCACGGGCCATCACTGCCTAGCTATTCACCATCTCTTCTTTCATAGACAAGAAGATGATATGCAGAGAGACAAAAGTAACTCACCCAGAGCCACATAGCTTGCTGAAGTCACCTTTCACTTTCTAGTCATCTCTTCCTATGCAAATGTTCCAAGGGGCACCCAGCCCTGTGCTGGCCCTCAGCAGGCAGCCTCAGCAGAGCTCAACCATGGTTCTGCAGAAATCTGTTAACTACCCCAGTCACCGTGGAGCCAGAGGCTTGCAACACGAGGGGACACACTGGACAGAATGATAGCAGGCCACAGATGTGGGCTCATGTCAGAGGGATGGGAGAACAAATAATTGTACTACAATGTGGTGCTTAAAGCAGGGAGGCTATTTTGAGAAGAAACACCACCCCCAAATCTAGATGCATAGTTAACAAAGGTGTTTCTCACCCACAGACATCTGAAGTTCCTGAGCCTCAGACTGAACCCTGTTCACATTCCACTTAACCTTCTACCCTCTGGCAGATTCACCCAAGGGGTTCCAACGAAAAGCAAAAAGCCAGACAGTGGTGACTAATTCCTCCAACCCTCTGAGCCTTATTTCTGTACAAATAAGCATTTGAAAGCTCCGGGGCTGGAGAAGAGGGAAGGAGGCTGACAAAAACCCCAAACAGAAGCAGCACAACAGCCCTGAGCACAGTGAGCCCTCTGCAGCAGCAACCAGCAGACAGCTGTTGGCTGGAGCCCAAGGAGCATCAAGGCATGCTGGACTCCTGCACATCTGGCTAAGCACCTCACACCCCTCTGCTGGGTTGCCTCATAATGACAATATTGCACCAAGAAAGGGAGGTCTGAGCATGCGCAGTCGGCTGATCTGTAATAATAAGAGAGGCAGAGGGGGATGAAGACGAGAGGACAAGGGAGAACTGGGAATGGCCGAGTCAGAGGCAGCTGGACAGATGGTTCCATAGCAGGAGGCTGAAAGAAGGTACTGCTGGTTCCCAGGACCCACATCTTCATCCCTAGCCTCCAGAATCCCTGGGTAGAACACAGTCTATCCTTTCTAACTAGTCCTTAAGCCCTCCCTTTAAGAACAAATTCTTTTGCAAAACCTTCCCTTCAGTCTTGCATGGAAATCACCAGGAAGACTCCTTCTGAACTCACAGTGGTTCAAAGACTCAGAGGAACAAGTGCAATGTGGGCCCTGGGAATCTGTATTATGGAGGACAGTCGCTACCAGTCCTGACCCTCTTCCTTCTTCCTCCCCGTCACCACAGGTGCATGAAGCAGCTCACTTGTGAACCCCAGTCACCGGGCTGACTCCCTGTCCCGCGGTCCATACACTCACGATGCTTGTTCAAGGGTCACTTTTCCCACGTGCACATCCTCACTATTCACGCTGAACAAGAGGCCCTCAAGAAGAGGAAGTGGGATCTCGTTCTCGGATTCCCCTGCAGACAGCACCGGGCCAAACGCTCTACACACAGAAGCGCAGGAAATGCTGTGAATGTGGCGAGATGAGGAAGATAAGAGGCAGGGAAAACCACAGACAGGCTGGTGGAGGCCCCCACTGCAGGAACTGCTTTTAGTGTCTGTGCGCACCAGGCTGGGACAACGGTTGGCTCTGCTATCTTTTCACTTCTTCAATACTCTTGGCTCTAACCTACCCTGTGAATGGCAAGCCTGAGCAATGTTCCTCCCACTGGAAACTTTGCCAGGAGATGGTGCCAGGAATCTAGGTGCTTAGTGAAGGCCTGCCAAGTACTCTAAAGTCGTGAGACCTATCATATTTCTGTGGAGTACCAAGTATAGACTTGACCATGAACTTTGGTAAAAAGACAAGGGCCCTTATCTACCTGACTAAACACCAGCATGATAAGGCCTTTCCTTCTCTCAGGAAAAACATTGCTGGGTCCCTTATTCTCTGCCAAGTTTGGTTCTAGCTTCTGCTGGGATTTCTGATATTAAGATACACGTTATATGTCATCAGATACTATTTTATAGTGACTTATCTTTGGAAGGCTACTTTTCCGTTTTGTGTGTTTGTTTGTTTTGAGACACTATGTAGCCATGATTGGTCTGTTGCTCCCTATGTAGAATAAGGCTGTTCTCAAACTCATAGAGATCTACCTGCCTCTGCCTCCAGAGTATTGGGATTTCAGGTATGAATCACCATGCCTGGCTTAGAAGCTACTTTAAAAGCAGGGTCCTCTCTGGTGTTGGGCCTCAGTATCATCTAAACACCAAATGGATGCTGTCAAGAAGGCCTGAATACGGTACCATGGTTATCTGAGGTCACGTCTCAGATCCTACTGTGGAAAAATGGTATTCTCAGTTTAGTCAAGTCCCTTAGTCAACCCATGCCAGCTCTGGAGTCCTTTCTGCCATTCTCAGAGGCAATATTCCATAAAAAAAAAAACAAAAAACAAACCCCCCCCCAAAAAAAACCAAACCGTTGTCCCAAGCTGCTTTGACTAAATAACAGCCCGATTTCTGATATCAGCTTAAAGGTTGCCTGCTTCATAGATACCCGAATCTCAGATGAGATCAGCTACTCCTGCTTCTAATCCCATGCTGGCTTAGACTTCTCAGCAGTAACACCTTTCATAACGCTCTTCAGATGCTAGCTGAACCTTAAGTTCCAGGACAGCACAAGCGATGACTATCCCTCTTATTCACCCTTCCCTCCCCAGCACAGAGCCCAGTGCTAGGAACAATGTAGATGCCTGAGAAAATCGGGCTGAATGATCAACCCATGTATTCTCTACCGGTGACATGCTCTACCATCATTTCTACCATCCTCACCCACCAGCCAAGAGGAGGAAGCACCATTCTCTTTGCAGTACCAATATCTCACAGTAACAAAACTGAGCTCCCGCCAGGAGGTGCACACCTTTAATTCCAGCATAAAAGAGGTGGAAACTGGCGAATCTCTGCGTTCAAAGCTAGCCTGGTCTATAGGGCAAGCTTCAGGATAGCCAGGGCTATGCAGGGAAACCCTGCCTTGTAAAAAAATGAAAACAAAACAACAACAACACCCCCAAGTTTTCTAGGACCACGACAATGCAGAGACCATGATCAAAGTGTGATACTCCAAAGGGTAATAGACCTTCACCCAAAGCCCATGCCTATCAGCCTTGAGCCAGCTACCGCAGACTGCAAGGTCTCCTACAAGTGACCCAGCTCCTCCTGGTCTGAGTTCTCTCATGAAGTGACCAAGGGAGGAAAGCAAAGAGCTGTCCGCGTCACAGTGGGAAGACAGAAAGAGGTGGTGTTAGCAACCCTGTGGACAGGAAAGGGTTAACCCGGCATGTCAAGGTTCCCACCCCACCCTGTAAATCAGCCTTGACTGCTGCTGGGGTGAATGAAGCCCCACCAGGTCGGCCTGTCAGGAAGGAAGCCCATGCATCCAGACTTCTGTTGTTCTAAGGATTTTTTTTTTTAACTGCTCAGGAAGGAAGCCCAAGCCTAGCCCCTGCAACCCTGCTAATTCCTCCCCTCAGCGTGTACCACTGCCTTTGCCTCTGGAGTCACCTCCACTCCCCTTTCTTCTCTCCCACTATTCCTAAGGAATGGAACATTCTACCATTTGGACTTCAGTCTCAAAATTTGCCTTCCCTTCAAAACTGAAAATGAGCAGGATCTGGTGGCATGCTGTAATTCCAGTATAGAGCAAGCTGAGGCAGGAGGATCATTACAAGTCACAGGGAAGTTCCAGACTAGCCTGGGCCTCAGAGCGAATCCCTGTCTTAAAACAACAACAACAACAACAAAAACCCCACTTAAAATGAAGAATGCTCTGTATGTGTTTGCCAGCCACACACCTCTATGTCTGTGTGAGAAGAGAAACTGGTAACTGGGAGCAGAATTTGGTGGACCCATCATCCATGGAGATGCTGTGGCCCCTAACAGGGAGCCGCAAAGAAATCCATGGAGACAGCTAACTGCTAGCCAGTCTCTGGTGGCTGCCACTGACGCACACTTATGTGAACATGGGACCTTCCAAATATGAGCTACTGTCTTGAACCACAGCCTTCAACACAAGGTCCTCAGCTAGAGGGTTGGTCTCGTCCTTGTCCTTTCCCCACAGACGTGCAGAGTCATTCTCAGATGTTCCCTAGCCCCATGGGGCTTGCTTTGACAAAGAGAGAGGCACTGACTTTATTTGTGGCCCTGACTAATGGCAGCCAGGCCTCTTTTACTCCCTGGAGAATGAATACAGGCACTACATGCATAGGAGGTCTGTCCCCGCCTAGCCCCGCCCCCCCTAATCCCTCCCTGGCAGCCCCCCTGCCACAGAGCTGTGGCTGTATTTCTCTCCTGACCTGCAAGGCCCCTCCAAGCCCCATCCTAAGCCTCCCCCAAGCACAAACAATCCATCATGCCACAGGACTGTGACACACACAGATGGGGGGAGGTTCACGGATTTGTCTCACACAGGCAAGGAAGGGGGTGAAAGTGTCTGTGTAACTTAAAATCTACGGACGTACTAAAACTCTGGAACTCTGCATTCTAATACTAGTTAAATACCACGCTAGCAAATCTCATTAGGCAAGGCCCAAGCCACCATCACTCACAGATTCCAATTCGCTATTTATTCCCAACACTATGTGATAATGCAAAAGTCTTGACTAAGAAAGCATCATAAGACTGAGGTTCTTTGGCCTGGGCCACTGGATCTCTAACTTAATCAAGTCCCTTCTGGACTTGGACACCCAGTTTATCTAACTCTTCATATTTACTTGCTTGTGAATAAACCCAGGGTTAATCTTGGTGGCCGGATGATAATAAAGGGAAGTGAAGCAGCTGGCCATCACAGAAAAAGGCTTGATCCACAACCTCCCCCTCCCTCCCTCCCTCCCTCCTTACCTCTTTGTGTGTTACCATAGGTGGAGTGGGTGAGAGGGTCCTTTGCACATGCTGGCCGCTAATGACCCCTCCGTGTTTGGCTACACTGGGGTTTCTATCAAGGAAGAATCATCTACCACATCGTCCTGGGAATGACAGCCATCATTACATATGGACACTTAATGGTTATCTATGGATCTGTGATCATTCAGTCCTTCACAACAACTTTGTTAAAGGCTGTGTGAGTCCCAACCTGCAGGTAGGAACACTAAAGCCTGGACAGGTTAAGTAATTTGCCTAGCAAGTAAGCTAAAGGGTCGTAACTCAACTCCGGAGGCTGCGTTCATTGACTATCACATCCTACTGCCTCTTAGCCTTCCCTGTGAAACTCCTTCAAGTTGAAGCTCAAGGGGCCCCGCCCAGCTTTTATTCCCTCTAACAGGTATTTATTATGCAAGGCTGCTCTGACTTGATTTAAATCAAACTCCAAAAAAAAAAAAAAAAAAAAAAAAGCAAGGTCAAATGAGAGTAATACAGGATTAGCTGGCACCTAAATGAGAATCATATACCTGAAAATAAAGCAGAGGCCTTTCTGGGGCTGCTCCTGCTCGCCCTCACCCCACCCCCAGCTCTGTCCCTGCTGCTCTGAGATAGATGCAAAGCTATCAGTCTCAGCCACAAATGGATGTCAGTAGGGAAAGACAGTTCTCATGAGGTGAGCCACAGAAGGCTTACTGAGTTTGCTGTCTCTTGACACCGTACTACAGGGTCCTGTCATCCGGCCCCCCACTTCAGTTCCACACTGACCATGGAACATCGGAAAGGCCAGACGGTTCTATGTGTCTACATAGCTCCCAAATTGCTCCATTACTTCCAGCTTCAACCAGAATCTAGACAAAAACTTTTAAACACACACCCAAAGGAGATAGGTGTAGAACCTGGGTCTCTGAGCACCATACTGTGGGAATGCATATGGAAAGAAGACACTCCACTCTTGAGTTCCCAGAAGGTTAGGAGGAAAAAAGTAAAATCTCAATTATTTTTATGTTATGGGAGTGTTTTACTACCCCCAAGTAATCAGTAAAATAAGTCTGTGTCTGAAGAAAAGATTTCACATATTTCCTGAAAAAAATCTCCCCACCTTTATGGTCATCAAGTGCAAGGCCTAAGTGAGGCCTCCTTCTTGACTTGAGCCTGCATATCTTTAGAATTAGTGTGGTCTTATAGCGCATGCATAGCATGCTAATGGGAACTTCAAAGTCTAGATTGTACCTAGATCCATATATTTGACCTTATCTAAAATGTACAAGCCCTTTGATATGCTTGTCACCACTGCAAGAAACACATACACACACACACACACACACACACACACACACACACACAGAGCCCTCACCTTCCTAATACCAAAACTAAAATGTATTTATTTAAAAAAATAAGTTTAGTCCATTGGGTAAGGCTGGAATGGGATAAATTCCTGCTATTTATCCAGCCTCTACCAGGGTTATCCACTCCATATCCTTAACCTGGAAAAAGTATAATAAACTTCTACTCATTTATCTACTTTAAATTATTATTATTATTATTATTATTATTTTATAGACCAGGCTGGACTTGAACTCACAGAGATCCACCTGCCTCTGCCTCCCTAGGGTTGAGATTAAAGCCAAGCATCATCTTGCCTGACATAAAGTTCTTGCAGAAAAATTTTCTCTTTCCTCCAAAGAGATATTTATCAATCCCCCACCCAGAGCACACACTTTGAAGATAAAAACACGCTCTGTTCAGTCACAAATGCACAACTGAAGTGACACTTTTAAAATTTGTAAGGCACGTTGGCAGCTGAAGAGCAATACATTATCCAGAAGTTTGCAGCTGATCTTTAAGAGGGATAAAAATGGTGCTGAGAACGATTGCAGCGCGTGGGAATATTCAACTCCAAAAATTATGGTTATTTTGGTGTTAAAATTGTGTGGGTTTTATGATGACATGTATCATCACCCCAAATCCCAAGTATTTATAACGAGTAATGCCAACGTGTGGTCTGATATTTATTAACCTAATGCATGTGGTTTATGGGTTAAAACCAAGAAAAAAAATTAAAAATTTCAATTCGATTAAATGAATTAACACTTTCAATCTGGAGTATTCACAGATGTTACATTTTATCTTGTGCTAATATTTATTGAGCCGATGGTGGTGGTTAGTAAAGGGTTAAAAATTTTTTTTAAAAATAAAGATATAATTTTATTTTTCAGTTCTCTTCTAAAGAGGATAGAGGGCAAAGAGCAACTTTGGATTCGGTGTGAGGTTTTGTTTTCTTTGTGAGGTTTTTGTTTTGTTTTCAAACAACAAAAAAGGCGGGGGTGGAGGAGTCTACCAAATAATCAACCTGGGGCCGCTGACCGGAAGGCAGTTCCGGACAACTTCCCGTGGGAAGAGTTCCAGAAATTGCCCTGACTTTAAGGAGTCCCGCTGTGCTGGCTGCGAGCCTCCCAGCGTTTTAGGCGACCGCGGCTGCCTCGCCCAAATACCAGCAATCCTGCAGATTCACCAAGCCCGGACTTGGGAAACACTCCCGGAATATTTTACAGATTCGAAAAGCAAAATTAAGGCGGGAAATTATTTTTGAAACCGAAAGGAGAAGCCTCAAAGCTGTACTACCCAAAGAAAAGCTGGGTTCACATGCCTGTGCACAATCCATCTAGGGTCCCCCACGTCCTCGGCCCCCTCCTGGTTCAGTGCACACCCCACTCCATGGCCACTCGCACGCGCGCGCGGAGTTCCAACCACTCCCTGCACCCGCCTGCACATCTCGCCCGGTCGCTATCATTGCCAAAGAACTGGGTTCTTAGAGCGTCGTGGGCGCGTGGGGACGTGGAGTGCGGGGGTAGGGTGTCGCACGGACCTTCCCCGCACCCTAGAGGCCGCGCGCGGACTTCTCCTGAAGAGCGATGGCGAGGTCATCCGCATCCCTAAAGCGCTTGTGGAACCACCTGGCCACAGGCGCTGCCCATTGGGTGGCCCGGCCTGTGCGCGCGTCCCCGCGCCCTCCCCCACGGTCAATTACCAGCCACCTCGATGCGGGCAGCCAGGCGCTGGCTGGCGGCCGCGAGGAAACGGCAGCCCGGATCGCTTCTGCATGACAATTGACTCTAGGGAGGGCGCTCGGCTAGGAGGGAGGACAGCCCCAGGTCCGCGTCTCACCATGGTGATGAGGCATTCCCTCCGTGAGAGGCGACCGCGGGCGAGGGCCGGGGAGAGCGGCCGCCAGAGCCAGCCCGGGTGCCGGGCGAGCGGCGCGCAGAGCAGAGCCAAGCCAGGCCAGATGGCTCTGTAGCCATCGGGGACTGCTCCGGTTCAGCCCGGCCCCACTTTAGCTGTGCAAACATTTCTTTATCCCAACAAGACAATTAAACCCAGCAGCATGAAAGGGAGTATCCGTGACTGTGTTGGGAGTGAACAAACGGTAACAACCACACACATCACAGGAGTTCTTGCCCCGCGGGAGAAGGGGGTGGGAGGAGAACCCAAAGCAGCTGAGCGCATCACAGGGCTAGATCTGGGCAGGCAGAACCCAGGCAGTCAAGATACAGGCAACCCTCTGACCCCTCTTTCTGGTCAGTGGCTGACCCTTCACACTGGTCATCTGCTCCAGCTGCAGTCCAGAGGTGGAGCCTGGGAACTAATGTTCCCGGCCCACACCAATCCCAGAGCCTTTGGAAAGTATCCGCTTTATCTCGCCTCTATGATGTCAGCTGGCTTTCCAAGCTGCTTTTGGCCTAAGTGGGCTAGGCTGATTGATAAGGTCTTCCATGGCACGTGCCTTTATAAAGGCAAATCTAGAGTGCAGAATACCATCTCCAATCCGGGCTTTTGGGACCTGGGGCTGGCTGACTTTCCAAATATATCAAAGATGAGCATCAAGCAAGACAGGAGCTTCTGGAAGATCTCAAGTTCCCCCGGCCACAGGGAAGACTAAGGGGAGAAGACCAAGGGTAAACACTAATGGGCGCCCCTTCCCGGGGTAAACCAGAAGGCAAAGCCAGCCACAGCTCCACATGGACAGTTCTGATTTCTCTCAGGCCTCCAGTAGCTTGTATGCTAACCAACTCCAATTTGGGGTTAGATAAGAAGGCCAGTCAAAGACAAGTCAGGCAGGGATCTGGGCACAGGGATGGCCTGAAGAAAGCCACCAGGAGAGGCACATGTCAGGCCCCAGAGTACACACTGAGAGAGTAATAAATGTAGGGATTCTACCACCAGGCAGCACGTAAGGACTTACCTTCTCTTTTGCTGTAAAGTTTCCTTAATGAGGAATGTTTATTTTAAAGGCCCTGGGAAACACATCTATAGACACTTCATATGTAACGCACAACATGGGCTATTCGTAATTGGCCCATAAATTTTAGCGTCATTTCCCTGGACAAGGAGCCTTGGGGACTGGTTCAGGGAATGACAATAAATGGGAGTTACCTCAGTCTCCTTCCTGGGGAATTTTGCATCCTTCACGAACAGCTTCTCACAAAACCACGTCTCCCATTTTCCAGGACAAGTAAGTCGGTCCTGCAGCGCACAGGCCTCCTTGCTCCACAGGGCCCAACACCTACCTTGGGGTCACCTGCAAACCCAGGTGGGTGGACAGACAAGCAACAGGAAGTACCCGCTAAAAGAAAGGACACCACCCAAACGGCTATACTTGGGTCTGTTGGTTTTTTTCCTACGCACATTTAATCACAAAAGAAACCCTGCCTATCAGCACAGCAGTTAAGGGCTGAACACGTGTGCATTACAGCATGTCTGCAGGCTTTGAAAGGCATGTGGACATATCTGCATATGGAGGCAAACCAAGAGCAGGGGGTGGCTGCCACAGTAAAAACTGTCAGTGTTTCCATTATAAAAACTGATTTCCAGCAACCTAAAATGCAGTCCGAAAACTTCTCCACCCGGTAAGGAAACTGCACACCCATGCTCACCCCACCCCACCTACCAACCAAACTATACATTCTAGGAAGCCACGTTCCCGCTTAGCACTTGTACTATTATATTTAATTAAGACTTAAAAAAACATTCTATGAAAAAAATTGTCTGACAGAACTGAAAAAAAAAAGCCAACCATATCAGAAATTAATTCTAAATTTTAATAATTACAAGTCTAAAATATACATGACTCAATTTGGCAATGTGAGCACATGCAAACATCCTGTGCCGATGCCCCTCTGAACAGTTGCTCTCCACTCTTCTGGCTTCCCAACCCCCACTGCTGCCCCATCTGCCCCTAGCTCTCGCTCCCTTTGGAAGCAGTCTTGTATACTGTCACTCGATTATCTGAGAAATATTACTTATTTCAAAACGGTTCTGTAGGGAGGACCCGAAAGGCATCTAGTGGGGATAATCAGGCCTCCTAACGGCCCTTAAATATGTATTTACATAAAACAGACCATAAATATTCTGAGACACGCCGGGTGTATGACAGGAGCCAAGAAAGCTGCCACTGACTTTTTCACGGTGCTCTTCTAGGCTTCCTTGAAGAAAACGTCTCTCCTTCCTTCCAAAAGCTCAGAATCAAAAGCATAGGTGTCGGCCACCTGCATAGCCTCTGCCCCTGCACAGGCAGCAGCTATAATACCTAAGGCAAGGAAGGGGAAGGGAGCACGGATCCAGGGCCACCACTGGGGGACAGTCTCCTCTTCACTTGGTGCCTTTGTTTCTGGCTAAAGATTAGTCCTAAATACAACCCTGATAATCTGGGTGCGCAAAGGATCCTGTACTCCCAGACCTTCCTACAAGCTTGGGCTCTGTGCACAAGGGAAAGAACACAGAGTAGTCTATAAAGGAAGGATATTTTAAACAAAAGGAAAGAGGATTCCCGTTCATATGACAATTTGAAATAAAGTTTCCTCACCCTTCTGATCAGAGTCCCATTAATTTCAAGGTCAGAATTCCATTTCACTTGGGAGACAGACTCATTTAATTTTTCTCCACCCAGGCGTATTCCTGTGTGAGGGATCCATCTCCACGGGGGACGGCACCACCATACAATGCAAACCAGGCAAACAGAAGAGTTATGGCTTTGACACGCAGAGGGGAATGGATAGCCACATCCATGGGTTCTGACTTGACTAACAAGCTTGCTCCTGCTCTGGCAGTCTGACACCGGTTTGGGCTAAAATGATAACACACTCAAAGTGAGCTGGGCTTGTGGGGTGAGGAGAAAGGAGTCTTGATCTCTGGGTGTCACTTTATCACACCCCGGATTTCAGAGGATTTCATTTTCAACTTGTACTTGGAGGGAAAAGTGGGGAAGAGCTGGTCACACCCTAACCCAGCACAGCTTTAGCAGGGGCCAGCTTCCAGGAGCCTTCCACATTCAACAAAGGAAAACAGAAACAAAACAGAAAACCAGCCCAGCACAAGGCCAAACACCTGTCTGGCAGGTACACCCAGGAGCAGGATCATAGCACCTACTAGTCAACAGAAACTGAGAAGGTGACAGCCAGAGGGCTTCGTGGCAGCTCTGCTGACACACAGCCGCAGCCTTTTTCCCTGAAGTGGGGAGGTCTCTGGCTTACAGACACTGACATAAAAGACACACTCTCAACATATTTCAAAACCAAAGAGCGATGGATTTACAAGGCAGGTTGATTTTATGGTGACTTTTATTGAAAAGGTACGCTGGGTGTAGGCAGATGCCTTTTAGCACAGGAAAGTTAACACAGTGCCTAATTCAAGGAGACAGCCTGAGGAAGCAAGGCCGACAGGGGAGAAAGCAGCAATGTCTCTATTACTCTCCTCGGCATCATAAAGAGAAGAGAGGGGGAAAAATGGTGTTCATGTTGGTGGTTAGAGCAGACAAGAGCACAAAAAAGCAGAGGAGAGGGGAAAGGGAAACCTCAGATGTAGTTTTCTTAAGAAAATAAAATGAAGCAAGTCTTATAACAAAAGGTTGGAGGGAAAAGCACCCTCAGTTCGTAAACTCGCACCAGGCCTGAAGAAAGCTGTTCTGTCTACCCACAGCCCCAAAGCTTCGAAACACAATTATTTTCTGATTATATCAGAGTAGAAGACTGCATGGTTCTGCCCTCCTAGTCTACAAGTTCCCAAGAAAGGTTAAGTTGAAACGATTAGCAAATGTAGCCAGAACCTACCAAAGCACCGGGGAACATGAGAAAAGCCATTTCGTAAGCAGAAATTAATAACAGTTGTGAGCATCAACCATAAGGCCATCACCTGGGTCAGCTATGTCTAGTCCTAAAAGCTAGCCCTGGGATAAGCATCCAGCAAGCCTTCTGAGTCCCAAGAGAAGTCAGCTTTCTAGCCTCGTGATCGCAAGGAAAGCACGGCTGTTTGAAATGCTTTCTGGTGAGTGACGACACCTTTGTCCTTCTGTGAAAAACAACCTGATGCCAACCCTAGAGCAGAGAGCTGAGAAAATAAAGTCACCTGGAGCATGCTGGCTACGATACAGCGGGAAAACAAATATATATATATATATATATATATATATATATATATATATATATATATATAAAAACACTAGCGTCAGGGGACCTCATGAAGACAGCAAAGACGGGCGGGGTGGGCAAATTTCCTTGGGCCCCAATTCCCTGGGAACCTATGCTTTCTAATAAAATGACTTTCATTCCTGTGAGTCTATGGCACCCTCTTCCCTCCTCAGTCTCCAGAGAAGCCAGGCAGGCCTGGCACTGAGACCAGCTTGCCTCCGGGTACCATCGGAAAACCTGCAAGAAGTATATATATCATTGATCATTGAGGAGAGGTAAGTAAGCATCAGCCATCCGTAGCTGTCACAAGGGACAGAGCTGGCCTTTCCCGTCACTGGGAGCATGTGCGATGCTGCCAACCTGTTGAACACTTCTGCGAGGCAGGCTTACTGGGGGTGAGGAGGGGGTTCCAACCAAAGTACTTACATCTGTCATTCCGATCCTCTGGACTCGAGGAGGTTTCCCGGTCAGAGATGAGGCCAGACACAGCAAAGATCTTCTTCCCAGTATCATCAACCTTAAGTGAGCCAGGGGAGCTGGATGGCAGCTGGGTCCCAAAGTCATATTCCTTGCCATCTGCATCGGAGAAGCGCAGGTGGGGAGACTCTGTGTCATGGCAGTTCTTGAGTCTCTTGGCTGGAGTAAAGGCAGACTGATAGCTCTCCCTGTCCTCCGTGGAAGCGAAGGGACGGAATGCCCCCACACCACTGTGATTTAGCATACTGATTGGGGTGCAATCTAGGTTTGGGGGAGCAAACTGGGGGTGGAGGTGTAGTAAGGAAGGGGGGAAATCACGATTGGCAAAAGTGCCCGGCACCCCACCTTGCCGGTGGTACATAGAGGCAAAGGTGTAGGAGCCATTGGTGAAGGGAATGTGAACGTCCTTGTCTACTGAGACAGGTACACCAAAGGGTCGTGGCTGCTGACAAGGGATGGAGGCATCCCTGCTGGCCTCGGCAGTGGACGCCAAGACCATCAGTGCTGGGGACGCCAGAGGGTTGGGAAGATAGGATGAGTTCTCCATCTTGAAGGCTGCCCGGTGTAAGTCCATCGGAGTCTCTTTCGATGGCCGGTGTCACACAAGAAGCAGTCTTCCCTGGAAGGGAGGGCGACCTGCACCTTGGATCAGGGCGAGGATTATTACTGGGGAATCATGCCCTTCGAAGACCTGCAGGAACAGCAAAGAGGAAGAAAAGACGGGGGAGGAAAGTCAGGGGGAGGTAAAAAAAAAAAGAAGGGAAACCCCCAAGTGATTGAAACACCATCCTTCTGGCTTACAGATGCTCGGGCAAGAGACACCACAGGCTTTAGGAGCCAGTGGGCAGCAGCAGCAGACCGTTTTCATTCAGGAAAATCAATAGACAACTTACTGTGATGTACGCGTAGCTGACTTTGGTCCCTACACGTTCCGGGTGAAATGCGCCTGAGCCCAGCAAAGAAAAAAAAATCATAAAACCTCCAAATACAATATTCCCTGAGCAAATGAGCTTTGGAAGGCCAAGTCACCCAGCAGATTAGGTGTTGGGGGGGGGAGCTCTATATTTTAAAGGGCTTCTACCTACAAACACCACTTATGGCTGGCTTCTGGCTTGAGGTACAGAGACCAGGCTCTACCTTACTGATGCCCCATATTAATATCTTTCTTCATCCTTATACTGACAGGTCCCTATGACACACACATCTAGACCATACATATTAGTTGGTACAAATTGTACATGTGGCTGAATCACACACATTGGCCAATACATATACATACATCTTCTATACATACATTTTCATGTGTCACCTAAGACTATCTCTAGAAATAAGTGCCATGTGAACAATTTTTTTTTTTTACACACAGCCCCCTCTAATTACACAGGCTTCCTAGCTCTCTCCTGAAAGAAACCAGGACCTTCATCAACAGAATGCCTGGCACTTCTGACAATGTTTAAAAAACATAACTAGCACCTTTGGCACATGTTCTCTTCCAGGAACAGCAAAGAATGGATTGGTAATTTTAGTTACTAATACAGTCACTCCTAAGGAAATTTGTAAACTGCCTTGGATTTACCATTAACATTTAGAAAAAAAAAATGTTAACAAAAATCTCTGACTTATTTCACTCCGTTTATTGGCCCAGGCAGAGCTGATGTCCAATAAAAGCCCCCCAAAACTAACTGGATTTCAAAGAGACTCCTTTCAGGTTCCCTTATAAAATTAGGCTGTACATTTTCATAGTACTGATTCAGTTTCTAATATATTTAATGGGGGTTGGGGGGGGGAAGAACTGTATTATCAAAAGGCAGGATAAGATGAGAACCAAGACTTACTAGCTGCAAATCTATAGCCTCAGTAGAAACTGAAAGAACTTAAAAATATAACCCAAACTTCCATCTGTTACAACTTATAAATTGAGTCATGTCAAAAATAAAATTGACCCCCCCCTTTAAAAAGCCCATGTCTGTAGTGGGACACCTTTGGTAGTCCCTCAGATAGAAAACCCTCAGTTAAACTGCAGACGAATCCTCCCAGCTTAGTGCAGTGCAAGGAGCGTATTTCCTTCTCCCATCCTGTAGCAGACATGTCAATGGCTGTTATTAATTGAGAAGATGAGTGGACACCATCAGAGCTTCCTCACTTGGCATCTCTCCTTATAGACACCAAATTACCAGATTATGTATCTCACATTAACAGATTTTTCTCTCTTCCAAATTTTAAATAACTTTCCTGTCAAGTTATAGCAGGGTAGAGAATGTTGTGCCAAGGACAGCCAGTTAGCCTGACAAGTCTGGGAATTCTGTTCTTGGCTGTTTTCAAGTCAGATTAATGGTCCCACAACATGGAACGTGGGTCCAGAGCTGTTCCAAGGGGTCTAAGCAGCTCTTCAGAACAGAAAGGAACACACCGCGTGTCTGTCAAGCCTCAGTATAGCAGGCTGGCTGGAGGAAAGGACAGACATGACACCCCAGGGGTGAGGGGGAGGAATGCTTCTTCCCCAAATAACTGTCCCCAGGATTCACTTTCCATCTTTACTTCCTAGATCACCTCATTATGTTAAACGACTTTCATAAATTAGTGATCTGGCGACAGCACCGGACACTCCAATAGGACGCGGTCAATCACTCAAACCTGCGAATTCATTTGAAAACTTCATTATACTGAAAATAAATCAACAATATTTTTCCAGGCCACATCTCTTTTACTCTACTGTGTGGGCGTTGGTCTCTGCAAGGGAGGGGGGGAGTTTTGTTTTTTCTTTTCCCTTTTCTTTCTTTCCCCCTCCTCACATTAACAGTATAGATGAGGCTTCAGCAGACCACAGTCATTATGAAAATCTATAGTTAATACACTCCCAATGTCAAAATGTCATGGGTTTAAACACAGAACCCAAAATAAGAAAACTAACTGACCCTCTTAATTAAAAAAATATGGATTGTAAGATAATCAGCTTGATGGTACATTTGGGTGACTGTGAAGAACTGGGCAGATAGGAAGTAACTGGTACTTTTCTGCCTCTATGCTGATTTTTTTTAATTTAGCACTTCGTGCAAATCCAGATTAAAATAACTCCAGCTATTGATCCGAGCAGTGGAATTGACATTAATTTTAGTTCACTTCTCACTTTGCAAAGGGATCAATAGGAAGTAATAACAGCTGACATCCCTGCTGAAAGGAGGAGAAAGAAGGGCTGAAGACAGAAATCGAAAAGCAACCAAATAAATCATCAGCTACTTTTCCACGGCATCAGACAAACTCCAAACAGATTGCAAAAAGTCTTTGTTGAATTAACTAAACAAGGAGGAGGGATCAATCCACGAAGCTAAATAAATTGTCCAGCAGGCAGTGAGGTTGGACAGAGGGACCAACAAATATCGAGTTTTTAAATTTTCAAATCCTTGACGTGATGGGTTTGGCTCAGTTCTCTCTGTGTGGGAGTTTGTTTGTTTCTTAAATCATACACCCGACCTTGGTTCAAAGTAGTTACAAAACGTCGGCTAACTGAATAATTAGTGAGATTACTAATTGCGTGGTTAAACATGCCAGAAGCAAGACAAATGAAGAAGCCGGCTTTTAGAATGTGCAATTATCTGATACTAGGCTGGTGCGTAGCGGTCCGCGCTCTCTGGTGCAAACTAGCCACTTTCGTGTAGAAAAACCGAAAGCCAGACAGAAAGTCCCAACGAGTGAGCGGTTTCCCACCCCTGCCTAGGGTCCGGACCTCTTCCCCGGCTCTGGGGATGGCAGTGCAAAGAAGCAGTGTCGCTGCTACTGCTGGCTGTTGAGAGCCAAACCCACTTGGAAATGACTGCCACAAAGCAAGCTCTTTCCCAGAGCCGAGCTCAGGGCGCCCACCAAACTAGGACTCTGCTGGCAATTAAAATGCACACGCAACGCTTCTCTGCTTATTACAACAGGTGACATTTTTGTGGTCTCTGAATCGTTTCCAAAAGCCATGACTTAAAATAATAGAACAAATTAAACGATATTTTCCTTTGCATAAATAAACTTTTAAAAAATTAACAGGCAACTTAAAAAGCAAAGAACAATGGGAAATGGGGCCAGAATAGCGGGGGGTATTCGAAGAACGAAGGAAAGATTTTTTTTTAAGTTCACAGACTTCGCTTGAAGAGAACCCCCCCCCCCCCGCACACATGCCCAACGGGTATGTGGAAACACCTCCCTAACAGAAATTTTACCACCATATGCAAAGGTTCAGGGAGCATAATGCTAATACAGCTCCCAGGTTAGGGCCGACGCCTGAGAACTGGCTGGGTAGCCGGTGGCACATTTAGACCTAGACCCTGTTCTAGCTTGGCCATCGGATGCGAATCCGCGACAGCCTCACTGGTCCGAGAGCACGCGGAAGCGGGGATGCTGAGCGTGCGGGTGCAGATTTCAGCGATGAAGAGCCTCAACCCAGAAGAAAAATAACTCTTTTAGGGAAAACGAGAAAAGAAGACGGGAAGGAGAAACCTATTAAAAACTTGGGGGTCAGCGCTGAGCCAAACCCACCACACTCCGTGGCCTGACCCCTCTAGCTCCCTGTTGCCTTTGTACAAAGATCCTAACAACCTCCGCTTGAAAACAATTTAACTTTGGGGAACCGAGGCACCAGTCCTGGAAGAAACACAAGCCCGGGAGCTCTGGTCTGAAGGCTCACACGGCCTGGGGACAGGGGCTGAAAGCAGCAGCCTTCGAGCAAAGTCCTAGGACCCGGAGGCCCTACACCGCCCCGCCCCGCGGGTCACCGGGGCGCGGTGGCTGCGAGCCCCTCGGCCGTCAGCCGCCGACTCCTCCACCCCGCTCCGCTGCCCCCGCGGTTCCCGTACTGCGGCAGTGGGGTGCAGCAGGTTGAGGCTCTACGGCTCCCTCAGTCGCTGCCCGGGAGCAACACCCCGAGAACAGGTGTGCCCCCGCTCGCTCGGTGCCGGGACCCAGTGCAGCGCCGCTACCCGAGTCCTCGGATTCCCCCTCCAGGCCCCGGAACGCAGCGATGGAACTCACGCCACTTAGCCCCGGGCTCCGCCGGCCGGGAGGAATCGGAACGGGAAACGCCCGGCGCGCTTTTTCTCCACGCTCTTTTCTGCCTTTACACTTTGCTCATTTTCCCTTTGCGAGAAAAGCCGGGGGGCTGTGTGCAGGGCCCCAGCTAGCTCGGCTGCCCCCCCGGTTCTACTCACTGCCTCCTTCCTGCTAGCCCTCCTTCTATTTTTATTCCCCCCCCCAAAAAAAACCCTAAAATGCGTCTCAGGCGGAGGCCACAGTGGAGGCGGGAGGTAGGTCGTGGCTGCAAGACGTCGTGAGCAGAGAGCGCCTGTGCTTTCCCTTTCAGCTGCTTCTGGGGCAGCGAAGGGGCGCAGGAGAAAGACCTGGGACGACACAGGCCACCCAGACAGAGCCGCGCCCCATCCGGGTGGCCCTGGCCCTAAGCACTCCAGCCACCCGATGTGCGTCCGGCCCCCCCGGCCCAGGCCCCGGGGCCTTGACTAGAGCGGTGACCCGGACCAGAGAAGGCAGTGCGTTCTTAATGGGAAGGGAGAATGTGTCCTCTGCTTTCCAACACCCCGAGACCTCGTCACCTCGGGGCTCCAGCACGCCCTGGCGGGCCACGGTCACCCGGGCCTCGAGCTCTTGCCGGGGATACTGTAGCGCAGGACGAACCTCGCATCCCTAGATGGCCTCGCCACCGTGGGCGGCCTCGCCCGGGGGGCCATACGGAAGCTCTCTGCCCAAGTTTGTTGTGCCCTGGAAGAAAAGCCTTTCTCTTACAAAACACAAAGGCGAAACGCCCAGGCCGAGCCCTGAAAAGCTTCGGGTTGGGGGTGGGGGGGCGGCCGGAGGCTCCGGCGCGCGGTGGCTGGGACGGGCTCCGCCGGGCGGAGGAGGTCGCTCGGCCCCGAGTGACGAGCGCGGCGGCGGTGGCCGCAGGACTGCAGCAACCGGCGTGCTCGCTGAAAAGTTTTGCTCTCAAGTCGGAAGAAGAGAAATTGTTACTCAGTTTAAGGCAGGTAGAAGATGTAAAAAAAAAAAAAAAAAAAAAAAAAAAAAAAAAAAAAAAAAAAAAAAGAAAAAAGAAAAGAAAAGAAAAGAAAAAAAGAAAAAGAAAAAACACCACACACACAAAAAGCAAGCTCGTGATTTTACAAGATCGTCCTCCCACCTCGCTCCTTATAATCGCTGGAAGAGGGGATCCCGCCCCCCCACCCCCAATCCCAGGAGACCGGCACGGAACGCGTTACTCTAAGGCCGGCCAGTCCAACCCAGTGGAGCTGGGAGTTTACCGGTTACAGATAGCACGGTTCACCTCAGTGGCAGCACCTGCCTTCATCCTGCAGGCGGAGGTTTTCCCCATCCCACCCCCACCGCACCCCCCGGCTCTCCTTCTCCATCCTTCACACCCGTCCTCGTCAGGAAAAAGTAAGCCGAGCCTCTGGGGACCCCAAGGCTCCGGAGCCTGCGGGGTACCCCACCGGGTCGGCAATGTGTTGTGCGGCTGGGATCGTTTCTCAACAGATCGCCCCTTTCCTATCCCGCCCGCCGCCTGAGAGTCCCCACTGAGTAACACTCAGACCGGGCCCGCGGAAATCACAGCGGGGTGCACCGGGAAGCCGGGCAGGAGAGCTTACTCGCGGTCGACCCAAACAAAGTGGAAATGGGGCTTATAAAAAGATGGAGAAGTCCTGCTCCCTTCCCCTGGCTATCCCCCTCGCCCTCCCTACTTGTCCAATTCCAGCGTCTGGTCCCTCCCCCTTGCACCCCCCAAATAAAACACATTAAGGAAAACTCAAGACGGAAAGTTTGAGTGAGGCAGCGCACTGAGCGCGCCGGGCACCGACAGCCAAGGAGGCTCGGTCGCCAAGATCTAAGACGCGGCAGTGCAGGTCCCAGTCCCTGTCCCTGTCGCAGGGGAGCCGCCCGAATCCCTGGGAGACCAACCCCGAAAGTTAGCCAGGTTCCTCAGCAACCCGGCCACCCTCGCGCCCACCCCTCTTGTGTACGCACACGCATCCACACCCCTTTCTGGGCTCCGTACTTGCCGTGGAAATTCCTGGGGAGAACGATCGCACTTTTCAGGACACCAAGGTAAGAAGACGGAGAGTGTGGTGCATGAAAAGTCCCGGGTGCGCAGAGCCGGCGGGGGCAGCGGCGGCGGTGGTGGCGGCAGCGGCAGCAGCAGCAGCAGCAGGCGGCTGGCCCCGGGTTTGTGCTCGCGAGCTGCCTGGGATTGCATGTACAGATCAAGAGACTCTGTTGGTGTGAGAGAAGAGCAGTGCTGCCTCTCAGCGCTGGCTCTAATCAGTGAATGAGCCTCCACTCTCCCAGGGACTCGGAGGCGCACACACACGCGCGCGCGCACACACACACTCACACACACATGCACGCACACATTCTCTCACACTCACACACATACAGGCACTCTGAGCACTGAATACATTAGGGTACTAAGGGACTCTGGGAAATGGAGTCCAGACCCCGGGCACTCCGGGAGAGCAGCCCTGGCTGCCCTCACTAGAGGGCTGGATGGTCTTAGGTGGCCCGCCCAAGTGGAAACTAGAGAGGTCTTTTGCCTTTGTTTACATCTCTCCTCCTTTCCCTTCGGAGAAATCTGACTGACCGCGATTCTTTTTTGAACTAAAGTGACCAAGGGGAAATGGCTAAATCTTTTAAGCCTGACGTCAGGGCTGCTCGCTGACCACCAAACCTTGGCTCCAACATAAAACTCTACCCTTTCCCCCCCACCCCCCGCCCCCGAAAGATCCTACCTGCTGTGTAGTGCTTCGAATGTTTAGTGCTTTGAATATTACTTTGGGTCTTTGCCTATAAAAATAAAATTGTAAGTGAATATGAATAAAACTGACATTTAGACAGAGAGGAAAAGGGGCCTAGTTTAACACCCAGATTTGTGAATAAAAATTTCCCTGGTGTCACTGATGTTTATAATATAGTTCTTTCTCTTCAAATTGTTAATTCATGAGGTATAAAAAGATATATTGGGGAAATAGAGAATTAACATTATTGAGAACCTTCTAAGACCCAAGCTATGAGTCCAAATGTCATTCCACAATCTCATTTAGCCCTTTAATTCTGGAGATAATATTTCTAGTTTTTAAAAAGAAGAAACTGAGGCTGGGTTTTGTGACTTACTTCTAGGTACACAGCTAACAGGGAAGGCAGGTAGGCCCCGCTGAGAAGGCAAAGCCCAGCTGAAAGCTAATCCTGGCCTCTGAAGTAATTCCTTTGTTTTGTGGCTTGGTTTCTAAAAAGTCAGGTTTCTCATCTGGAAAAAATTTCTCTTCCCTAGGATACATGAGGATAATCCATCCTGCGAAGAACCTCCCAGGATTATAGTCTAAACCAGAATGAGACCAATATTCCATTCTGATGTGACTTTTTCGTCCCTTTTTCTCATGTTTAACATGTGCTTAAGTTTGTATAGAACTGGGCTCTGTGGTTGATGCCTGTAATCCCAGCACCCAGGAGGCAGATGCAGGAGGACTGCTGAAAGTCCCAGCACAGCCTGGTCTACACAGGGAGTTCTAGGCCAGCCAGGGCTAGGAGTGAGACTCTCAACAAAAGGTACTAGCTAAGTTCCTGTGTGGTGATTACACTTAAAATGTTTAATTAGCAGCTCTTTAAATGAGCAGCTAATAGGCTCACCTAGACTTCTGTGACCATGACTACCTCCATTCACAGGATTCAATTGGCTTAGGGACTTCTAAGCCTCTAGCCATACCAGTCATGCATTGGCACTATTGTTAATTAGACTGCTCTTTTCTGTTGAGTTATAAACGTTATGTGGGCAAGAACTATGCTTGATTTTTTTTTCAAGAGAATCATCTAAGTATCTGACAATGTCAGTATATAGGAGTATTAAAAATGAACAGATACAAGCCAGGCAGTAAAGGCTCTCACCTTTAGCCAGACAGGAGACAGAAGCTGTCAGATCTCTATGAGTTCTAGGTCAGCCTGGAGTACAGGGAGAGTTCCCAGGACAGCCAGAACTATATAGAGAAACTGTCTCAAGAACAAACAAACCAAAACAAATATGCCTTGAATGTGCAAGGCCATGGCTTAGATTAAAACAACAACAACAACAACCAATGACAACAAAACCAAACCAACACCCCCACCACCCCCAAATCCCACAGAACTCCTGTCCCTAAAGAACTAACCATCTAGTCAGGGACCAAAAGAACAGGTTAGAAATCAATGTAGCCACTGCTGTAATTAGGGTGACCATATATCTGTTGACCTGAGAAAAGTTTAATCATAAATGGGCCACTATTACTAATTATGTTGGGGTGACTAGTGAACAGAGGTTATCCTGGGCTGCATGTTGAGATGTCGAACACAAAATACTTCATCCATTAATTTAGCATGTATTTATTGAGCCCTGCCCTGCAGTATGCTGAAAGGACCAGGAGCCCCTTGCATTCCCTGGTAATTGAAATATGAGGCATTCAGCCCCAAGAGATAAGCAGAAGTGAGTCACAGCACAATAGCAAAGCTTTGTGTGCTAACCTGAGGAGAGTGGACCTCATCCCAGAGACACGAGAAACCCTGAGGTGTCCAACACGGTAGTCGTCAGAGGGTGAGCAGCCTGGAGGTAAGACGGCAGACATGGAGACTAGTTGAAAAGTCTGTGGCAGGTGACAGTTGAGAACGCCCCACAGGGGCAGTAGCTGTGTAGACTCTAAAGGCAGATTCAGCCAGACTGAACCGTGTTACCTCGGAAGATGAAAACAGATCCTTGTGGTGGGTTCTCATACTTACATCGCAGGATACTGTTCCTCCTGAGAGACTGCTTTCATTTATTGAGGCAGGATTTTACACTGTAGCCCAGGCTAGCCTGATCTAACTTGTGACCCCCCTGCTTCAGCCTCTCAGATTCCGGGATTGCTGACAAGCACTACCAACCCAGCTTTGTTCTCTGTAATTTGTTGGTTTGTTTTTTTCCAGACAGTGTTTCTTATTGTATAACCTAAGATACTATGAAATTCACTCTGTAGATCAGGCTGCCCTCAAACTCACAGAGATCCTCCTGCCTCTGCCTCCTGAATAGAGAGGGATTAGTAGCCTGTGCCACAGCCTCCAGCTCCTTCAGATCAATTTGTAAAGTTCCTCTAAGAGCCAGGTCACATCTTATGAGTGGACAACCTGTAAGAAGCTCCGTTTCAGCTCAGCTGTCAAGCCAGACGTTTCAGTGACGTTGGCAGTGTTCTGCACCGAGATGCAAATACTTAGGAAGGGGGACAGACACCATCTATAAAGACAATATGATGAAAAACTTAAATGCAAAACAGTAGCAAAACCCTACAATGTGAAACTGAACATCTAATACCTTGTCACTTCACAGGTCACATGTTTGGCAACCTTGGCTCTCCAAAACACAATGAAGCAGGAAATAGGCAGAAAGAGTCCCAGAATAGCCAAAACAAACATGGCCAAGTCTATGTGCTAAAGTTAACACATTTTACCCCTAGGAGAATTCCACAAGCCTTCACTCGGAGCTGATTTACTCTTTCTTAGGTACAATTCTAATAAGCTTGATTATTTGGCTTTCCCATTTACAGACAATTAAGATCGTCAAATTAAAAGGGGGCAGCCATCAAAGGAAATGAGACAGACTTGGATGGACTGGTATGGAAGGAGGTCATGATAGACTGTCAATCGAGAAGACATGTAAGTCAAAGAACAGTACACATAGCATGATGCATTTCTATCACATGCATGTACACACCTCTCCATGGACAAAGGCCAAAGGTGAACTACACCAAGTTTCTAGCACACTAATTATGTCTAGGCAATTTAGAAAGCAGATATAGGTGTGTGTATGTCCAAGGGGCACAGGAAGAAAGAGAAGACTTCGGCTCTGTGTATGTGTGTGTGAATCCAAGTGCATGTATGTGTCTGTACAAGTATATGTTAGGGTATATAAGAGTGCATGTATGTATGTTGTGTAAAGGCCAGCAGACAGCTTCCAGGACTCTTTCTCAGGCACTGTCTACCTTACAAGGTTTTTCTACTGACTTTCCTGGAACTCTCTGTGTAAGCCAGGCTGACCTCAAACTCACAGAGATCTGTTTGCCTCTGCCCCACTCCCAAGTGCTGGGATTAAAGTTGTGCGCTACCTGCCATGCCTAGTTTCTATTTATTTCACTTTATGTGTATGAACGTTCTACCTACATGCATGCATGCGTACTGAGTGCATGTGGTGTTTGTTGAGGTCAGAAGAGAGAATCAGATCTCCAGGAACTGGAGTATGGACGGCTGTGAGCCACCATGTTGGTGCTGGACACTGAACCGAGGTGCTCCAAAAGAGCAACATGAGCTCTTAGCCACTGAGTCAGCTCTCCAGCCTCCACCACCTACATCGTTTTTAAGATAGAGTTTCTCACTGGGACCTGGAACTCATGATTAGAGTAGCTGGCTGATGAGTGAGCCCCAGGGGTCCTCAGTCTCAGCCTCCCCAGTGCTGGGGTTACAGATGCACACCAGCACACTGGGTGTCTGTTGTGTGGGTGCTGAGGATGGAATTTAGGCCCTTATGCTTGAGTGTGAAGCACTTTATGGAGCCATCTCCCCAACCTCACCGCTTTAATTTTCATACATTCCTGTTTTCTTTCCAATGCAAATATACTTAGTTGGTAATTTGAATATTCATTATGGTAATCTGAATATTCATTACAAAATATACAAAGGTAGTGGTAGCATCAGAGCAAGCACACTGAGAACAAGCGTAGAACTTAAAAACAGGCAACGAATAGGGTTCTTTGCAGTGGAGGCAAAAAAGACATCCCCACTTCCAGCTTGGTACAGCCCTGATACTTTCAGAGGTACATCAACATAGAGCACATTATGTGTGATACAGTTTACTTATGAGAGAACAAGTGTGTGAAAATTTAGAAAAGGGAATTCGCGCGCGCGCGCACACACACACACACACACACACACACACACACACACCCTATATTCATCCCTAACAATGCAATGAGAAGGATGCTTTAATGTTGCGGCTAGGTTGGCCTTCCATTTGTGATCCTCCTGCCTCAGCCTTCTGAAGACTGGGGTTAGAAGTGTGTACCATCTCTCCCAGCAAAGATCCTGCTTTGTGTAAGAGCAAAAGTGATAAGAGTATGGAACGGTCCTCAGCCTCAACATTAAAGAGTTGCCTATTGTCTACCAACTGCTAGTCCCTAAGAATACAGAAGTAAATGAAAGATAGTTCCTGCCAGGGGAGCTCCAGCAACAAGCTGGCTATGAAAACGTGCACATGAGGCCCAGTGTGAGCAGACCTACCAGGGAACTCTGGGTAAAACCTGGAGGAAAGGCACAGGAGGAAGAAGCTAACTCAGCCTGGGGCTCCCGTAAGATCACAGCAACCATGGGTATTCAAAAAGTAACTACTGTGTGGGACAGTATTTATGCTTGATTAAACGTAACCATTGTATGGGAGCTTGAGAGACAGCTCAGCAGGGTAAACTCTGGCAGAAGGCTTGCATTTGATTCCCAGCACCCACATCGGTGGCTGACAACTACCTGTAACTCTGACTCCAGGTTTTCTGATGCCCTCTTCTGGCTGCTGTGGGTACCACATGCATGTGCACAAACAGAGTCAAATCCATGCACATAGTCTAAAATAACAACAAATAAAACTCTTAAAAAAAAAAAAAAGCCAAAGATGATTACTGCATGGAATGGCACTTTAAATAGACTTTGAATGGGAAGTACACTTCAGGACAAGAAATGGTATGTACAAAATCACCAAGCCGTAAAGTTTCTCAGTGCTTTTAGATAGATAGTACATCTAAGACTTTCCTGGCAAAGAGAGGTGACGATGAGCATTGGTGTGTGAGGTGGCATCTAAGCCATTTTATACTTGGAAATTACATATCCTTTTTTGTTATTTTGAAAAATGCACTTACACTTAAGTATGTCCCAGATGCGTGAGGCACACATCAAGTCAGAGGAATGGCAAACAGTCCAGGGAAAACTCACTCTTACCCTGGAAAACAGAGGAACAGAAGCAACAGGGGCAGACTGGGTGGCTAAGAGTCTTGCGATGGGTGGCTGACAGCTTGGCTGGATCTGGAATCAACTAAGCATCTGACCACACCTGTGAAGGATTTTGTAAGTAGGATGACCAACCCTAAATGTGAATAGCACCATTGGGTGGCAGCCAAATGAAAGGAGGTCCAAGAGAAAAGCTGTGGTTTTTTTTTTTGTTTGTTTGTTTTTTAATTTCATTGACTTCTGATGAGTTCATTTATCTTGTAGCTGCAACCACCGCTGGACTGTGTTCTTCCCTGAGATCAGAACCCAGCCTCTTTATGCTTCTAAGATGGACTAGATATCTCTCCAGGAATCCTCTAGCTCCTTGGCACCAGACTGGCACTGCTAAGGTTCCCAGCCATGTGACTTGAACTGCTACCCAAGTCTCTAGCACTCCAGCTCTTCAAAGATAGCTGTTGTTAGACGACTCGGGACCATCTTGTGGAAGGTGGAATAGCAAATCCCCATTTGCACAGTATACTCATCCTCTCCATTCAGCTCCTCTAGAGAGTTCTCACTAAACAGGTCATCTGTCACAACATCTGTATGTCTCAACATCCTGCTCACTTCTCTTGGTACTCCAGGACTTTGTTTATAGGCATGATCACTTTCAGAAAGCTATCCTGCCCAGAAGCCCTTTCTTTCCAAGTCTACCATCCTAGTATACAGTGCATGTATCTACCTACCTACCATGTGGTCTTGGACCTGTGAATTAAACTGTGTAACTCCACCAGTAGACTTGGTCTTCTTTCCTGCACCCCTAACCAAGATGTAGCCTTGGCTGTCCTGGAACTTGATCTGTAGACCAGGCTGGCTTTGAATTTATAGAAACCTGCCTGCCTCTGCCTCTGCCTCTGCCTCTGCCTCTGCCTCTGCCTCTGCCTCTGCCTCTGCCTCTGCCTCTGCCTCTGCCTCTGCCTCTGCCTCTGCCTCTGCCTCTGCCTCTGCCTCTGCCTCTGCCTCTGCCTCTGCCTCTGCCTCTGCCTCTGCCTCTGCCTCTGCCTCTGCCTTTGCCTCTTGACTGCTGGCATTACATGTGCACCGCTGCTGCAGAGCTGGACTTGATCCTCTTAAAGCAGAAATCTGTCTTTGTTCAATTGTTGGAAACACACTTCGTATCATAAATACTGGCATATGATGGAGGGAAGTTACTGAAATAAGAGGTCTAGATTTGAGAAGCACTCGCTGGTCCAGATGCTAAGGTTCTTGAAGGGAGGGCCTGCATACCTATCATAGCACCTCAAACACTTAACGCTCAAACACTGTGAAACACCACAGTGGGTGACTGAGAAACACACACCATGAATGAAAAAATTCTCAAGACAGAAATGGCAGGATTGGAGCGGGATTTAGAAAAATAGCTTTGAAGGCAATGTTAAATATAGACCAAAAAGTGGATAAGACTGGAGGGGAAAAGTAACAGGGGGGAAATTACTCAACAAGATGAGACATGTAAGTTAAAACGCACCGTTTCCTACCCAATGCGACAAGATGCTTTATTTATTTTTCAGGGCTGATCTTATTCTCTAAGGAGTTCCTGATGGAGGACAGGCAGCTCCCTCATTCTAGACGCCTTCCCTGTCCTGAACCCCCACCAGACCGGTGCCTTTCTGTGCATCTGGAGGTTACAGAGGGCAGCGGCTACATCTTATTCGTCTTAGTATCTCCAATGCCTAGGACATGCCTGCTCAATAAATGTTTGCTGAATGAATGAACACATAAATTGATCTATTAGTATACTGTACTCGAGCTCTGACCAAGACACAGAGGACCCTAGCGATCCCCAGTGTACAGGTTTCTGGATACAGGAAACAGAACAAATAAAGCAAGCCTGGATCCGGAGACGCACCTACTCCTCAGGTACCAGCGGGTAAATTTCTCTCTCTGACCCCTCCATCCTCATTCTGAAGAATAACTCTTGTTGAGTGAAAATCAATAAAAGTCATTTTAAGGGAAGTAGGTTTAGAAAAAGGCTCTGAAGGAGGAGAAAGGCAACAGGGAACTTCAAGTTCAACCAATTTGGGCGCTCTTTTTCTTTTTATGACAATTTGTAAGCTTTGAAAAAAAATAAGGCTCTTCAACAAGATAAAAAGTCTACTATTCACATTGTTTTTTCAAAATGAATCCCCTCCTTACACAAACCCATAGCTTCTCTGGCTACTGTCAGCCCCTTGTATTTTTAGATATCCAAAAAGAAAATAAATAAATAAATAAATTCACAGCACAAATTAGAATTGCTCTGTCATACAGCTTGGCATAAATAAGAAACTGTCTAAGTAGATGCAGACAGCTGTCAAGACAGTCTGCTAATGTAAATGCTTACATTGGTGATCCAGGGAAGCCAACAAGTGTCGGCTGACTTCATACAAGAGGTCCTAAGAAGAAGCTATAGACCGTGCCTGCTCTATAGCACCCCCAACAGAAACAAGATGCGCTTCCTCTTCCTGTGCTTGAAAGAGCTTGTGCACAGTATGTTAAATAAGGCCCAACTCATTTATTTATCTTTTTATTTTATGACTGCTTGCCTGCATGTCTGTATGCGCACTTCATGTGTGCCTTGTGCCCTCAGAAGTCAGAAGAGGGTATTGGATCCTCTTGGACTGGAGTTACAGAAAGTGAGCCACCATCGGGTGCTGAGAACTGAACCTGGGTCCTCTATAAGAGCAGTGTGAGCTCTTGACAGTTGAGCCATCTCTCCAGCCCCTCCCCCAACTCATCTGTAATGCGGATTGAACGTATTCAGGGGGCAATGAAGACAAACTGCTGAAGGTTTCCGAGGTCAGAGAAAGCCATGTGGTTTGAAGTCCTTCAATTGCTTTGGAACATAGTGAGACTTAAACAAAGCATTCATGAAGATATGGTTTTAATAGAAAAAAGATGAAAAGTATTAAAAAAAAAAAAGAGTAGGGCTGGTGAGATGGCTCAGTGGGTAAGAGCACCCGACTGCTCTTCCAAAGGTCCGGAGTTCAAATCCCAGCAACCACATGGTGGCTCACAACCATCTGTAACAAGATCCGACGCCCTCTTCTGGAGTGTCTGAAGACAGCTACAGTGTACTTACATATAATAAATAAATAAATTAAAAAAAAAAAAAAGAGTAGCCAGGGAGTGGCTGACTCAGTGACAGCATTAGGAAGAGAGGTGTTAAAATTTGAGACGGACTATAGCAGGACAATAACACTGAAGGCAGGCATAGGTGTGAATCGCGTCTCTGTTGCTTATAGCTTGGGTGAGCTGGATGCATTTATCTTCCCTGAAGCTCAGTTTCCAGGATCCCGAAACAGAGACACTGGAGCATCAGCACACGTGCCTCACAAAGGTGATGAGGAGCAACGGGAAATGGTATTCACTGTGGTGCTTGGCACATAGCTGCCTCTCCGTGTCAGCGATGGCTCTGTGTGTGCTCTCCCTTCCTTCCAAGTGCAGGGCTGTGGCTTGAAACATTTAGGGGATGGAAAAGAATGGTTAGTGTTGTCATGTGGGATGGAACAGTCCTGTCTGCAGGACAAACGGCCCCTGCTTTCACCGTATCCAGGGAGTGAAGCAACTTCCCTACCAAGTCTGTGCAGAGCAAGATCTTAGCAACCTGCTTATTGCTGTTTGCTTATTGAGAGACATGGTCTTGCTATGTATATCCCTGGCTGGCCTTGAACTCACAGAGTTCTGACTGCCTCCCAAGGGTCTTCACCACCATGTTAGGCCTCATTAGATTTTGGATCATACCTCTCTGTTCCTATACCCCGAGACCACTCACGTTCATGCATCCATCACCTTCGACTCCGCACTTCTCTGGTGTATATGCTCACTCCTACTGCAGCGCTCACACGGAGGCCAGAGCAGGCCTTGTGGGAATTGCTTCTCTTTTTCCACCAGGGATTGAACTCTGGTCATCAGCCTTGGCAGGAAGCACCTTTACCCACTGAGCGAGACCCTATCCTCAAACTTTGTTTGTTTGATTTGTTGACAACAGAATGCTTCTAGGTAAAATAAGTGTATAGATTTCAAATTTTACTTGCATTTATTCATTCACTGATGGCTTGATCACTCAGTTAATTTTGGCTCATTCTTTGACACAGACATCATGCTGTATGGAGTTCAGGGTGGCCTCCTATTCAACAATCCTTCTGCCTCGGTCTTCTGAGTGCTGGGATCAACAAATATTTACTGATCACCTGGTTTTAGAAGATCATCAAGAGCCACCTCAGAGAATTTGTCAGCTTCCCACCCTTACTCACTCCTGTGTCTCTCCTATTGCAGAGAAGGAAGGAGCCCTCCTCCTAGTGAGGCTGGAAAGGAAGAAGGGCGTGGCTCCTAGGCAGGCACTTGCCTAGCATTGCAAGGCCCACCTCCCATCCCCAGCATTGAGGGGGAACAAAAGCCCAGCACTGCAGAAGTGGTCCAGCCTAAGCTGCATACTGTATTTATGATTTAAAAGTGTCTTTCAATTAAACAGGATGTGTGTGTGTGTGTGTGGGGGGGGGGAAGACAAAGAGAAGAAAGTATTTGTTCATAGCTATCATCCATGCATTCTTCACAGCGCTCTCTCTCTCTCTCTCTCTCTCTCTCTCTCTCTCTCTCTCTCTCTCTCTCTCCCAGCCATACCTGTGTGAAGTGTTACTTATGTCCCTGCCTCTGTTTTCACCTTTGCTTCAAGCCTGGTATCCATCAAGCTGCTGCTGTCTCCCCTTCCTCTTCTTCCTCCTCTTCCTCCTCCTCCTCTTCCTCCTCATCTTCCTCCTCCTCTCCCTCCTCCTCTTCCTCCACCACCTCCTCCTTCTCCTCCTCCACTTGCTTTCTTTCCTCTTCTTCCTCCACCTCCTCCTCCTCCACTTGCTTTCTCTCCTCCTCTTTCTTCTCCTTCTCCTTTTTTTCTTCTTTTGAGTCAGAATCTCTCTCTCTCTAGACCAGGCTGGCCTCACAGAGATCCTCCAGTCTTTGCTTCACGAATGCTGGGATTAAGGGTGTGTGCCATTATGCCAGGTGCAACAGACTTCTTTTAAAATTAATGGATGTTGTTTCAAAAACGACAATGAAAATCAAAACATTTTTTTAGAAAAGATTTATTTATTTGTATTTATATGAGTACACTGTAGCCATCATCAAGACACACCAGAAGACTGCATTGGATCCCGTTACAGTTGGTTGTGAGCCACCATATGGTTGCTGGGAATTGAACTCAGGACCCCCAGAAGAGCAGTCAGTGCTCTTAACCGCTGAGCCATCTCTTCAACCCCTAAAACGTTTTTTAAATAATTAAAAATAATTAAGAGAACAGATGTCTGCATCAACTCAGAGGTTAATTATGGCTGCCTGTTGATTTGGGATAAAGC
Source organism: Mus musculus (assembly GCF_000001635.26). Taxonomy (NCBI): domain Eukaryota; kingdom Metazoa; phylum Chordata; class Mammalia; order Rodentia; family Muridae; genus Mus; species Mus musculus. The sequence continues at coordinate 117,508,029 of NC_000070.6, forward strand.
CCCAAATCCTTACCATGGCCTCTGGGCCTAGCATGCCGCCACCTCGTTTCTGCTTTGCTCCTTGTTCTTCTGCAGGCTCCTCTCCCCTCCCAGGCATGCTTTCTCCTCTCACTCTTTCTCCGTCTTTCATCCCCTCTCACCTCAATATCTTCCTCTCTCTACGTGTCAGTCAGCTACTCTAGTTCATCACATTGGACTGGCTTAACTGTTCTGGAGTGGAAGGAGAGGTAGTGAGATTCCCGTTTATATAATTCTCCTTACACCGTCTGCCTTCTCTAATAGTCTGCAAACTCCAGGAGGACAGCGCCCGCCACTCCTGTCTTGCTAATTGGCACATTCTCGGCGCACAGCTTAGTACCTGGGAAATATTAGACAATAAAGTGTTTTTAATTAATTCAATCAGCCAGCTGCAAATTGACTTCATCTTTATTTCTCCAAATAAAGGACTACACAAGCACACTGTGCTGTGGTAATATGTTTAACATGCTTAAATCCCCTTCTAAAATATGTCCTTCTTGTTTATCGAGTCACTCCTCCCTCCCTATTTTCTTCTCCCTGGCAGGTCACATGGGGTCTTGTGGGATGCTAATGCTCAAGGAAGGTTAAGAAAAAGGAGTAGTCAGAGTCTGTCAACTGACCAGATCACCTGAAGGAACACAGAAAGTGCCTAAGAGATCCTTTCTTTGACACTTGCAAAGACTAAAGAGACATTAGGACACCTTTCTTACAGTTCAGAGCCCATCTCACCGTCCAGACCCTTTACTGTGTGCATCCCACCATCCGGACCCTTCACTGCGAGCATCCCACCATCTGGACCCTTCACTGCGAGCATCTCACCGTCCCGACCCTTCACTGCGAGCATCCCACCATCCGGACCCTTCACTGCGAGCATCTCACCATCCCGACCCTTCACTGCGAGCATCCCACCGTCCGGACCCTTCACTGCGAGCATCCCACCGTCCCGACCCTTCACTGCGAGCATCCCACTGTCCCTACCCTTCACTGCGAGCATCACATGGTCCGGACCCTTCACTGTGAGCATCCCACTGTCCAGACTGCGTCTCACCATCCTGACCCTTCACTGCAGTTTGTGAAGTAATTGCTCACTCTTTTCTGGACCAATGAGCTTCATTGTGAACCTCTTTTCTCTTTCAAAGAGAGAAGGAACTTTGGAAAGTAACTTCAGTGAGATGGAAAGTGAGATGGAATGTGATTGCCGTAAAAGAGAAGAAAGAAATGGCTAACAGGGCCTGGAAAGATGATGGCTCAGTGATTAAGAGCACTGACTGCTCTTTCAGAGGTCCTGGGTTCAATTCCCAGCAACCACATGGTGGCTCACAACCATCTGTAATGGGATCCGGTGCTCTCTTCAGGTGTGTCTAAAGACAGCTAAAGTGTACTCATATAAATAAAATAAATCTAGAAAGAGAAAGAAAGAAAAGGCTAATGGAAGAGGAACCCAGAGATATGTGTAGAAGTGGATCTCTGTGAGTTCCAGGACAGCCAGGGCTATATGGATACACCCTGTCTCAAAAGAAAAGAAAAGAAAAGAAAAGAAAAGAAAAGAAAAGAAAAGGAAAGGAAAGGAAAGGAAAGGAAAGGAAAGGAAAGGAAAGGAAAGGAAAGGAAAGAAAAGAAGAGGAAAAAGGGAAGGAAAGAAGCTAGGAAGACAGGCATTAACTATGTGAGATTTGGGCAAATCACATATTATTTTAGATTTTTCTCTTCTATTGTAAGGGTTTGTTTGGTTTTGTTTGCTTGTTGTTGAGTTTTTTTGGAGTGATGTGGATGATACAATCTACATAAAAGTAAAGAAAGTACAGTATTCCTGAGAAGGGCCTTTTGAATATTATTATTTTTTCTTTGTGCAGTACTGAGGACCATCAGCATGTGCTAGGATGTATGCTACCATTGACCTGGGTTCCTCACCTTAAATCCATTTCCGAGTCATAAAAGTTGGTGATAATTAAACCTTCCTTATTTATTTCCCTTTTTAAAACCGTATTTTGTTTGCAACAGTGTCTTGCTGGTCTTGAACTCGAGCTCCTTCTTTGGCCTCCAGAATGATGAAAATGTTCACTCAGGCATCCACAGCTCCTGTCTTTATCTGGAAAGATGATAAACACCCTAGTGTTTCACTGAGGACAATGTAAGTATCTGAATACTATCAGGATTAAGTTTGAAGCTAAACACGATGGTGCATACCTGTAATTCCAACACTTGCACAGTGGAGGCAGGAAGATCAAAAGTTCAAGGTGGGGGCTGGAGAGATGGTTCAGCAGGTAAGAACACTGGCTGTTCTTCCAAAGGACCAGGGTTCAGTTCCCAGCACCCATCTGGCAGCTCACAGCTGTCTGTAACTCCAGTTCTAGGGGACCTGACACCCTCACACAGACAGACAGACAGACATGCAGGCAGAATGCCAATGTAGATATAAAAGAGGTTCAAAGTTCTCTCAATTACCTTAAGAACCCAAGGCTAACCTGAGCTACAGTGAGACGCTAATGCCAACCAAACCCAGGGAAATGTCTCATCTGCCAAACCTGATGACTTGAGTTCGATCCCCAGGCCCACAGAGTAGGAGAGAGTCTACTCTCACAGGTTGTCCTTTGACAACTGTGCTGTAGCACACACACACACACATACACACACACAGAGAGACTCACACACACAAATACAATCTGAAACAAACTGCATTTAAGTAGTAACTGTAAGGCCTCTTCTTAATTTGCATATTAGCTAAACAATAAACCAGCATTTGTTCATAGTTTAGTCCATCAGGATTAAAGTCGGCTGTGTAAGGGGATAAAACAAAGTATTTAGTCAAATCAAAGGCAATTCAGATTATAAAACACTCAATTTTAGTGCTACTAAGATGTGGGAAAATATACACCTTACAATAGATTATGTGTAGGTTAAAAAAGTTGCTTTCACAGTGTAAAAAAAAAAGGATGTATCCATAAACAGTGCCAAGTGAAGGCTTGAAATGAGAAGGTTCTCAGAAACTCAGTGGAGCAAGAAGTTCCAAGGCTCAGCAGTGGAGAGGGAAGGCTGCCGCACAATGACCTGGTCCCCTAATGCGTTTTCTATTGATTCTACAAGGCGTTCGCAGGAAACACAAATGACAACTACACTCTATACTTTTCTCTCTTAAGCATAGCTACATTCAGTTTTGTATGATATGTGTGTATGTGTTTAACTAAACAAATATATAATGTGCTAAAAAAAAAGATAAAACCTGGAGGAAGTGGCCAAATTGTTTAAAATTTTAACCTAGTAAAGTATTTTGAAAATGGTAGTTGGATACTATTTCAATACTTGGAAAAAGTAAAAAAAAAAAAAAAAAAAAAAAAAAAAAGTACCACAATGGAAACAAATTCTAAATGATTTCTGCATCTGTAAATCTGGGTTCAAGATTCCTGGGCCAGTGGTGTGTGTGTGTGTGTGTGTGCTTGTGTCTCTGTGTGTGTGTTTGTGTGTTTATCTATGAGTCTAGGAGACGGTTTCAGGTTTCATACCTCCTAGGCATCATCTTCCTTGGTGTTGTATTTTGTTTGTTTGTTTGTTTTGGGGGGGTTGTTTTGTTTTTGGGTTTTTTGCTTTTTTTTTTTTTTCTTGAGACAGAGTTACTAAGCCCTATAGCTAGCCCATTGGAGCTGGATGGCCCACCAAGGAGCCTCCTGGAGTCATTTAATTTCCTCCTTTCCCATACAAACCATTCCATACTACGAACATCAAGATGTACAACCCCTAGTTATAAAGTACTGCAGTGGACCCGAATCCTAGCTGGTCTGCTTCAGACTGCTGTTCACCTGTTTCCTTGAAGAACCTTGAACTTCAAGCCTACTGCTCTCCCTGACCGTCTGCTGGGGCATTTCCTAAGACTGACCAAACTACGCACAGGAAGAAATGTTTGCAAGACTTTCCAGCCCACAGCCGACTTTCTAAAGCTCTCAGGTCAGCCAATTTTCCAGGCTCAGTAAACCGGGTGAGCCGGATTTGTTACCTACAAGCCCTTTCTGCCTTTCCATGTTTGTCTTCTGCAGGACAGCGCTTTCCAACATTTCTAAATATCTCCTTAAGTCCAAAACAGTCCTCATTTTCTTGGCCTCTTACTCACAGAGATCCTCCTGCCTCTGCCTCCCAAGTGCTAGGATTAAAGGCGTGTGCTAGCAGTCCAGTTTCAACTTCCTTCTTATTAACAGAAAGTACCTGAATTTGGCTGCCTCCTCTCATGCTGTGAATCCTTCAAAGTCAATCTGAAGACCTAGTTTGCATCAGCTTCCTACGGAACTACTCAACCTCCTATCCCTGGCATCGCTTCTGGCTATGCTATGTTTTCTGCTTCTAAAATTAGGAATTTAACTTTCTGGCTGCAGTCATCTACTCTCCAGGCTGCCTATTAAGCCTGTTTATCTGCACTCATTCTTCTGTCTTATCAGAGTATCAGTTCTTTGGTCCCTTTCTCCTTTTCCTCTTCCTCCTCCTTCTCCTTATTTTACTTCTTGTTGTTCTCGTTCTTCTTGTTTTCCTTCTTCTTCTTCTTCTTCTTCTTCTTCTTCTTCTTCTTCTTCTTCTTCTTCTTCTTCTTCTTCTATTTCTTCTTCTTCCTCTTCTTCCTCTTTTCCTCCTCTTCCTCTTCCTCCTCCTCCCCCTCCTCCTCCTCTTCTATTTATTCTTCTTCCTCTTCCTCCCCCTCCCCCTCCCCTCCCCCTCCCCCTCCCCCTCCCCTCCCCCTCCCTCTCCCTCTCCCTCTCCTTCTCCTTCTCCTTCTCCTTCTCCTTCTCCTTCTCCTTCTCCGTCTTCTTCTTCTTCTTCTTCTTCTTCTTCTTCTTCTTCTTCTTCTTCTTCTTCTTCTTCTTCTTCTTCTTCTTCTCCCCCTCCCCTTTCTGTCTTGTTTCTCTACTTATCTAGCAGAACATTTCCAGCCCATCATTCCATTTAGTCTCTTTCTTGGACTGTTCCCTTTCCAATCCCACTTCTGGCTTCTTTTAGCTCTCTGGAAGCCCTTTCATAGGCATGTTGCCCCCCCCCCCACTTCTTCTTCCAGTAAACTTTTAAACTTGGGAGTTTTCTAGGGATCTCTTCTAAGCATTTGTCTCTGTTTATTCAGCAGCCAGCCCTTATGTGATACAAGTCTTCCTGTAGCTTTAGTTCCTAGAAGCACATATTTGTGCCTCATAGTCAGACCTTCTGTGGTGGCTCTAACTACTCATCTGGCTTCTTCAAATGGTTCTCTCCTAGTTACTTTCAATTTAGTGTGTCCAGAGGTAAATTCGACATTACCCTTTAAACCTATGTCTTCCCTACATCCTAGGTATCTCTCCTCTCTTATTAATTTGTTTGAGATAGGGTGTTGCTAAGTAGCTCTGGGTGGTGGGGAACTTGATGTGTAGCTCAATTTCACAGTAATCCTTCTGCTTCAATCTAATCTTAAGTGTTAGGAGGGCAAGGCATGTGCTACCACGCTCAGCTCTCTTGATTTTTTAAAAATAATTTTTATTATATAAAAAACCTTGCACATAAATGAAATCATCACCCACCAAAATTAGCTAGACCCCAAATGTGTGCAACTTAATAAACACATACAAGGTTAGACCTGGCATTTGAAACAGAAGCTGTAAAGTTTCACACTGCATTTTATCCTTTCAGTATTGAATATGTTTTATGAACTTACCCATAAATATCTTCTCGTTGATTTATTTGCTTTTTTAATGTTATTTTTTAAATCAGTTCCTGTCTTTTTATTAACTCATACACAGTAACTTGTCTTCCGGTTTGTTGAAGCAGTAAGTCAGACAACACTTGCCACAGTAATGTCTATCAGAGTGGCTGGGGATGAAACTCCAGCCCCACACTCGTCAGAAAGACAGTCTTGTTGAAGGTGTTTCAACCTCCTCCCAGCATTTCGCCCAACCGACATAACCTTCAGCTTGTTCTGCTTGGGAATGCTGTAAGGTGTTGTTCTCTGCCCTGCGCAACCATGTACTCTCAATACAAGATGGAAGGACTCCTTTCGAATGTTGCAGTCAATGTATGGTATCTTCCAGTAGCTTGCCAGCAAAGCGCAGCCTGGGCTAATCAGCACGAATTCTCTCCCTGTCCTTGATTCTAACCTACATATTTTCTGTGGTGTCCGAGGGTTTGGCCTGGAGTGTGGTGGTCTTCCCTGTGACGAAAATCTGAATCTTGGTAGAACTTGGCAGTTCCCCTGCAGAGGGCAGATTGAAAAGTTATCGTCATCGATCATTGTCATCATCATCATTGCTGCTATGTATCCCCAGCTAGTCTAGAGCTCACTGTGTAGCCCAGACTGGCGTCAAACTCATAGTAGTCTTCCTGCCTCCACCTACTAATGTTGGGTTTCTATGTGTGTACCAACAGCTTCTCTCCATATTTAAATAATCACCAAGACTTGTTAGTTTTATCCCCAAACTATTTCTCACTATTCTCTACTTTCTCCAGCCACCAACCTGGTCCAGGTCATTATTAATCACTTTCATTCAACAAGTTTTATTCAACCCCATCGTCCAACTGATTATGTGGTTTTTTTTCACTCTAATATTCTAATAATATCTAATATTCACTGTGAGCCATGCACTCTAAGGTTCTAGAGCAGTTCTTTCTTTCTAACACTGTGACTCTTCATGCAGTTCCTCATGCTGTGGTGACCCCAATGATAAAATTACTCTTGTTGCTACTTCATAACTGTATTTTGCTACTGTTATGAATCATAATGCAAATATCTGACATGCAAGGTATCTGATATTTGATTGTTACCCACAAGTAAAGAGCTAGAATATAGTGTTTCTTTTTTAAAAGGGTTTTTTTATGCTTATGCCTGTATATGTGTGCACCATGGTTGTACCTGGTCCTGGAGGAAGCCTGAAGATGCCATCCATTTCCTGGAACTGGAGTTACAGAAGGTTATGAATTGCCATGTGGGTCTTGAAGACTAGTAAATGTTCTTAACTGCTGAGACATCTCTGTAGTCACAGAATATAGTGTTTTAAAGAGCTATTTGCTTAAATCATTTAAATACCTGATTTTGGCTGGGCATAATGGCACACCCATGTAATTCCAGCACATAGGAGATGAAGGCAGGACACTCACAACTTAAAAGTCATTTTTGGCTACAGAGCAAGTTCAAGGCCAGCCTAGACTAACTGACCAAAAAATAGATAGATAGGTAGGTAGATAGATAGATGAATGGATGAATAGATAGATAAAGGAATGAATGGATATTATAGATGAATGGATGGATGGATGGATGGATGGATAGATGGATGGATAGATAGATAGATAGATAGATAGATAGATAGATAGATAGATAGATAGATAGATGATAGTCTAGAATTATTCTCCTATTGTGATAGATAATTTTATATATCAGCTTCACTGGCCTCAAGTTTGCTCAGATAGCTGGTAAACCTCTGGAAGTGTTTATAGGAGTGATATTTCTGGAAAACTAATGTTAGAACGAGTAGATTGTGTGTTATAGTTTTATATAGACTTGAGTGTTTCCCCACAGCATTGGTTCATGTGTTAAAGGTTGAAGGTTGAGTCCTCAGCTTGGTGCTATTCAAGGTCATAGAACCTTTAAGAGGGACGTCTAATGGGAGGAAGTTTGGGGTATACCTATGGAGGGGATATTGAGATCCCAGCCCAGTCTTTCTTGCTTTCACTGCCATGAGGTGATCAGCTTCGTCTGCCATGTTCTCTACTGATTCACCTGAAGTAATTGTTGTCTCAGAGGCTTACAGCCCCCATCTGCTAACCTAGGCTTTGTCCTGGAGGCTTCTAGCCTCTTCCATACAATCTACTCTAGGCTTAAAATGTTTTCAGTCTCTGAGACTTACTGATGATTAAGCTCACCCTTTCTAGCTCTTTCTGAACTCTGGCTGGATAGTTCAACTCAGCTGTTCTGGCTCAAATTCCTCTCCAAGCTGACTGATTCGATTCTCTTGGCCTCTGACTTTTTGCTCCGCTTGGCATCAAGCTAACTCTGGAAATATGTTCTAATCTTCTGGCTCCTTCTCATTTTGTGGCTCATTCGTCCTTTACTTGTGTCTAGCTTGTTTTCTCTTCAATATGTCTATAAAACTCTTCCAGCAAAACTGCCTCCTCTTCCTCTCTCTCTCTCTCTCTCTCTCTCTCTCTCTCTCTTTCTCATGGTCTCTCTTTTCTCTTTCTTCTCATGAGAGCTGAACATATCCTATCCTGTCAAATCTTTCTCTGATTCATCACTTTTCCTGCCACTCCGTTAGACATCACTTTCAAACATAGGTGTTTCCTTCTACAAACTAGCTTTACCTTCATTGTTTGGGACTAAAGGTGTGTAGTAACGGCTGAGCCACGCCACAACTAGAAACAGGTTTTTCTAGAAACAGCACAATCTTGGGGTTCACTGTGTGATTTAATATCCTCCAGCTGATGTGGTTTTGAATGCTAGCCTAAAAACTACAGGCATCAACAATATGTTAAAAAATGTTTTAAAATTGTAAGCCAAAATAAACCTTTCTTCCTTATAAATTTATCTCAGGTATCTGCTATAGTAAGGGAAAACCAGCTAACACACCAGTGTGTGGGGGCACCAGACAATCCATAGACAATGTGAGTGAAACAGAAGGTGGGAGAATATAAAATGTCTGCCTCTTTCCTTGAAGGGAGATCTTCTATTGCCCCAGATATAAGAGTTCCAGCTCCTCATGTGTAGCATTCTGGAACATACAACATTGGCCTTACAATTTTCAGACTGAAGCATACTGCTAGCAATCCTAGTTTTCCAGCTTGCAGAGGGTAAAACAGACAACTTAGCAACCTCGATAATGATGTAAATCAATTCCCATAATAAATTCCCTCTTAAGCATATACATACATTCTATTGGTTCTATTTCTCTGGGGAATTTAATATAGGCTGCCAATCTACTGACCACATGGGAAATCTCTTTACACTTTTTTCTTTTTTCTTTTCCTCTTTCCCTTCCTCCCCCTTTCTCCCCCTCCCCTTCCTCCTTTCTCTCCACTGTATGTTAAAATACAAATCTGATTTTTGTCACCACTTGATGCAAGGATCAAACTAAATTAAGTATACGAAGGACTTAGAAAGTACCAGGTACACAATAGTCACTACATGTAAGTAGGGGAGATACAGTGACTAACTTGGCAAATGGTTTTGGAATATCTGGCCAGTCATGAAAGAAAGGAAGGAAGAAAGAAAGAAAGAAAGAAAGAAAGAAAGAAAGAAAGAAAGAAAGGAAGGAAGAAAGGAAGAAGGGAAGAAAGGAAGAAACAAGGAGACAAAGAAACAAAAACCTATCACTAACTTATTCCTTAGACTCAAAGGGAAAAAAAGAAGACCACAAAAATATACTTGGAGAAAATATGTAAAAAAAAAACCCTATATAATCTTGAGGTGAAATGAGGCTTTTAAGACACGTCCCCAAAGCCAGAAGATATAAAATACTACCTACAAACTGGGGTGGGGGGTGGGAGGTGTATGCCTTAAGTCCCAGCATTCAGGAGGCAGAGGCTGATCTCTGTGAGTTCAAGGCCAGCCTAATTTAGTTCCAGGACAACCAGGGCTATACAGAGAGACCCTGTCTCAAAAGAACAAAAAACCAAAACTAAACAAAACAAAGTACTAGGTACAAACATATATAAACATCTTGTATACTAAAAGGGTCATAAATTATCTCAAAGGACAACAGAGATCTTTTTACTGTTAAGTTGAGAAGCTGTAATAACCAATAGAAAAACCACCCATAAACTGTAGGAAAAGTTTAAATTGCACAAATAGACAACGTACAACATAAGAACTACAAGCGATCATAGAAAAAAATCATAAACCTTAGAAGGAAAAATATGAACAAAATGAGGTATTTATATGTCGGCACAATTAGGAAAACTGACTCTGCTCATTATAGGTACAGAAAATGGGTACTTGGGTAAAAGCACAAACTTGGAACTAGTCTAACAATGGGTTATCACAATATAAAACGTGTGTGCCTTAGTACAGTAATCTCACTCCCAGACATTTCAACATTTGAATAATTCAAGATAGGCATGTACCAAGAATGTTCACTGCATAATTTATAATAAGATTAGAAATAAATACTTACCAAAACACAGCTCGTGCCTGTAACCCAGAACTTTGGAGGTGGAGGCAGGAGAATTAAGAATTCAAGGTCATCCTATATAATGACTTGCAAACCTCATAAGTTACATGTGACTCTGTCTCGAAAATATAAATACATAAATAAACAGACAAATAAATAAGTTGAATGTATCAAAGCAATCCTAGGGCCTTAAAACAAGTGATCTGATGCTGTTTTTTAAAGATTGTTTTAATGTTTTTAACCATGTGCACACAGCACAGGAGCACAGATGGAGATGTTGGAGCGCCCGGGAGCTGGAGTCACAGATGGTTCTGAGCTGCCTCATGGTGATGCTGGGAACCAAAGTCAGACAATTGTCACCGTGGACCATCTTCAGCTCCACAAGCCTGTTTATTGATGCTAGGAATAAAGGAAAAATGAAAGAGACCAAGATGTGGTTCCTTCTCCTATATGATCTGCAGAGTCAGAAAGATACTAAACAAATAAGCAAAGAAATAAAATACTCCGGAGTAGCAAAATATCCCTTAGAGGAGGCCTCCGGTGAGAGATGCTGTAACACAGTGACCAGAGCAGAGGTGTCCCTGGTAAGCTAAACCCATAAAGCTTCTAGAGGGGGTGGGTAGAGTAGGCAGGGTAGGGCGGAGGTGGACCGACCGGTAAGTTTTAAAACAGACTAGGAAGTCTTTTACATACCAGCAGCTTGAACATATATGGAAACGATAAAAGTCCCAACCGTCTGTGACCCCAGCTCCAGAGCGTTCAACACTTCTATCTGTGAGCACCCGTACTCATGTCCACATAACAGCACATGCATAATTAAAAATATTAAAAATTAATCTTTTTTTAAAAAAGCATCAGATCACTAAAAATGTACCAGGGTTGTTTTGGTAAACTATAGCTGCCAGGACTGTTAACCTGGGATTAACTGAAACAGCTTTCTGATGGTACTAATAAGAATCACTCTACCTGACTAAGGTGTGAGCTACAGGGCCAGAGAGACGGCTCAGCAGTTAAGAGCACTGGCTAGGCTTCCAAAGGACATGGATTCAATTCCCAGCACCCACATGACAGCTCACAGTTGTCTGTAACTCTAGTTCCAGAGGACCTGGCACCCTCACACAGACATTAGCATTGGGAGGTACAATTCCCTTAATTAAGCCACTTATAAAAGAGACCTTAGGCAAAACATCAAGTACATCTTGGAAAAAAAAAAAAAGATGTCAACTATACATACAAGCCAAAGAAGACATTACGAAACAAACAAGGGCTTAGAAGATCAAAACTGTATGCTCTCTTCCCTAGAGAGCTACTTAGGATGAGCTCAAACCAGCTAAGAGAGGGATGAGGGTCAAGGATCTAAAGAATGCTCAGCTTCAGAAACAATGGTGCAGTGACCCAAGGGAAACTCAGGAGTCTTATTCTTTTTTTTTAGTTTTTAGATATATTTATTGAATATAAGTATATATGAGTACACTTGTAGCTATCTTCAGAGACACCAGAAGAGTGCATCGGATCCCATTACAGATGGTTGTGAGCTACCATGGGGTTGCTGGAAATAGAACTCAGGAGCTCTGGAAGATCAGCCAGTGCTCTTAACCACTGGGCCATTTCTCCAGTCCCATGAGTCTTATTCTTGGCCTGATCGTTCTTCAAGTTCGATGGCAAGGGAGACATTTGGATAAACCCTTGCCAATGGTTTCCAATGGAAGCTGAGCTGGTAGACACTCCCTATCAACTGTATTAAGGTTTTGCAGCTAACTGGCAGTGGCATAGCTTTCTGTTATAGACTAGGTGCTGTGTAACTGGTTCCTCCTCCTCCACCCATCACATATTGAAATCAAACTCTCCGCTGATCAGCATTGGGAGGTACAATTCCCTTAATTAAGCCACTTGTAAAAGAGACCTTAGCTCTCCACCAAGTAAGGACAGAATAAGAACTCATGTGTCTGTAGCATTGGCGGGCTGCAGCTCGGTCCTCTACAGGTCCTCAATGAACCCCAACCAACTCCACACCCTGACTTCAGCCTCCCAGACTGGGAGAGATTATTTTGTTGTCATCTATAAGTCATTCAACTGCGGGTGCTTCATTTCCGATGCGATGATGTGTGAGCAGTGTTTGATGAGGTGATGTCTTGTTATGTAGCCCCAAGTCCCAGGTTAGCCTTCAATTCCACATGTCTTAGGCTGGCTTTGAATTCCTGATTCTCCTGCTTTAGCTTCATGAGTGCTCACATTACAGGCAAATGCTACCACACCCAGCTTCTATGATGCTTTGTAATAACAGCCCAACTTTGGACATTCATTCATATAGCTTGTTAAAACTAGCCTAGCCTTATGGAAAGTGTGTATTGCTGTTGTTTTAACTTCATTTCTTTAGTTAAAAGTGAACGTGAGAAATTTTTCAAATGTTTGTTGGAAATGTTAATATTAGGCATATCGTCTGTGACTTTCCTAATTCCTATGCTTTAATCATGAAGGGAAGGTTATTATTTCTGTACTCTCTGTTGGATTCTTGCAGTATTTGTAACTGTTAACCCTTTAATCATTACAGATATTGAAAATGTGTCACTCCACTCTATCATGTCTTTTAATTTTGTTTATTGTGGTTTTAACTCTATAATTTAATTTTAAAATTGTTTTGCTAACCTTAGATTTTAGGTCTTACTTTAAAAAACAAAACAAACAAACAAAAAAAACTTTTCACAAAGTGGTGGTGGGAGATGCCTGTAATCCCAGCATTCAAAGGCAGAGGCAGGGGGATCTCTATGAGTTTGAGGCCAGTCTGGTCTACAAAGTGAGTTCTAGAACAGCCAAGGATACATAAAGAAATCCTGTCTTGAAAAAAAAAAGAAGAAAGAAGGAAAGGAAGAAAGGAAGAAAGGAAGAAAGGAAGGAAGGAAAGAAAGAAAGAAAGAAAGAAAGAAAGAAAGAAAGAAAGGAAGGAAGGAAGGAAGGAAGGAAGGAAGAGAGAAAGAGAAAGAAAAGAAAAAAGGGAGCATTTCCACCACAAGATTTATTTGTTTATTCACTTTTAACTTTTTGTGCATCGGTGTTTTGCCTGCACGGATGTCTGTGTGAGGGTGTCAGATCGTGGAGTTACAGAGACAGCTGTGAGCTGCTGTGTGGGTGCTGGAATTCGAACCCCCGTCCTCTAGGAGAGCAGGCAATGCTCTCAACCACAGAGTCATCTCTCCAGCTCCTCAACCATAAGGTTTAAATCACACCCTCTAGATTTCTCTTCCCTCACAGTTTCATCTTTCCATTACCTTTTTAGGTACCAGAGTCCTATAAGCCAAGATTATACATTTTAGATGATGGGGGTTGAGTAGGAGCTGGAGAGGTGGCTCAACAGTTAAGAGCACACACGTTGAGTGACTCACAACCACCCATGACCTTCAGCACCAGGCAATCTGATGCCCTCTTCTGTCTACCACAGGTATCTGCGCACTCAGATACACACATGCACATAAATAAGAATTAAGCATAATTAGATGATCAATCTCACAATGGACAAATAGAAAGCACATACCAGAATGGCAGCTGATATAAAACAAAGATACAAGTCTCAATGAAGACAACTTTTTGTTGTTGACCAGAGTATGAGACCTTATCAAAGGTCTCAGTCTATAGTTATCTATAAAATAAGATTAGCAAAGTGGGTAGGGGCTGGAGAACTGGCTTGGCAGTTAAGAGCACCTGTTGCTCTTGCAGAAGACACAGGTTTGATTCCCAGGACCTACTTGACAGCTCACAGGCATCTGTAATTCCAGTCCCAGGAGTCCTGGCCTCCACAGACACCAGGCATGGAGGTGGTACACATACACATGTGTATGCAAAACACTCATACACGTAAAATAAATAAATCTTTAAAAATTAAAATAAAAATATTAGCAAACCAATACCCTCATAGAATTTCCAGAATTAGTAAATAAGAGGAAGGAGGAGAAGGAGGAGGAGGAGGAGGAGGAGGAGGAGGAGGAGGAGGAGGAGGAGGAGGAGAAGAAGAAGAAGAAGAAGAAGAAGAAGAAGAAGAAGAAGAAGAAGAAGAAGAAGAAGAAGAAGAAGAAGAAGAAGAAGAATGTTTCATCCGTATCTAAAATGAGAGGAATGCTGGTATCTAAACTAGACTCATGTGACCTATGTGGGACAGGACAGCTCTTTGGGCAGAGGAAATAAATGGCCCTAAGACTCATGACGGAGACCTTCATAGCCCTCACTTCCAGTGCCTTTCCCCATGGGCAGGATACAGCCAGCTGAGGGCTATCTCTTTGCCTCTCACTATCTACCAAGTTGCACTATAGATCGGCTGAAGCACCCTTTCCTGAGGGTCATTAATCAAGTCAGAGAGCAGTTCCCAAGGGCCCAGGAAGCTTGGAGTCCCTTTCCTCACCTGTTGATTAAGTTAAGGTCTCCCAAGGACTTCTCGATTGGTGAGTTATGCACAATCACTATAGCAGTTTCATCTGGGAAAATAAGACAGACTGGTGAGGTGGCTGATTAATACACGACAATGTATAACACAAGGAAAATGGATGGGACAAGGGTTAGTGGAGGTTTTTAGGGATGTGAGTGAGGGATGCAGGGGATGAGGAGGAGCGGCTGGTCAGTCACATGCTGGGGAGAGCTGGAGCCCAGGAACAGGCAAAGACAGTGAGGCCCGGGAGACTAGGCAGGAAGTAGCCACAGTCATCACAGACAATGTCAACCCTAAATTCGGAATCTGTAACCAATTCTCAGTGTCCCCAGTGTGCAGCCTAGCCCCTGGAGGGCCTGTATTGGATGAACACTAAGCAGTTTGTTTCAAGGAACATAATACTTTTCAAGTGAATTGGTACTTTCAGGGACTTAAATTTTGGGGGGCAAAATATTACTTATCTTGTTACCAATGTTATTAACTTGGCTTAGTAGTATTTTTCTTAGCAGTAAGAGAACCACTTACTGAGGCTCCACAATGATACAATCCTGATGGTGACTCTATACTGATAAGCAAAGCAAGGTGCAGAAAGTTTTCAGAGACAGAGAATGACAGTCCAGACATTAAAAAGCACAACACAAATCCTGAGACATGACCCAGGTACCAAGTCACATGCCTGTAATCCTAGTGCCCAGGAGGCAAAGGCAGGATGACCAGGAGTTCAAAGCCATCTTCAGGTATGAATTCGGTTTGAGGCCAGCCTGGGCTAGATGAGACCTGGTCTCAAAGGAAAAAGTAAAGAGGGGGAAATAAAATTTATTGTATCATTTTTCTGAAAACGATTATTTTCATTCTCATGATGACAAAGCTTGAGCCATAAATAAGGTATAATAATGGTCTTTGAATTTCTTGGGCATATACACCTCTTAGTTAAAATAATACATATGCTGTTTCCTATCTATGTAGATTTATTTATAAATTGCCACAATCAGTTAATAACTTAAGGTACAACATATTCATTGGAAGAGTCATTATGATGTGTCTAAATGCATAATGCTTTATTTATTGATTTAATTTTTTTTAGACTGGGTCTCACTATGTAGCCCTGGGTGGCCTAAAACTTGCTATGTTATATAAACCAGTCTAGCTTCAAATTCTCAGGTCTGCCTGCCTCTGCCTCCCAAGTGCTAGGATTAAAGATTTGTACCACCGTTCCCCCTCTCTGCTTTTTAAAGAAAGCAAGTACACTCCACACAGCAGTGGGCATGGCAGCAACAGAAGTCCCCTGGCCAATACTCTTAACTAGGGGATCCTAGAAGTTGAGATAATTATTTGTTGTTATATTTGTTTGTTCGTTCATTTTGGTTCATTTTCAAGTCATCCCTCCCCCAGGAATTTTTGTAAATCAACCATCTGTTCTAGGAAGATGTTCAGCTGCTGGTTTGCATCTTCACAAGCCACTCCCCTGGGCAAAAGGTGAGCAGCATTGTCATTAGCCTTTATGTCGTTGAGGTCTTTGGGAGCTCAGAAAGAAAAATACTCCAGAGTATGCCCCCTTACACCTGTAGTGGAGAGCACTTGGGGGCCATCAGGAAGAGGCTTTCTCAGAAGTCTCATTACCTTTCTGAGGACCAGATCTACCAACAGGGGCACAATGGGCCTCAGATGTCTTACTGAAAGTTCATGAACCAAGGGACAGCATCACTTACCTTGCAGGGGAAGAGCCTGATAGTCAAAGCCCAAAGGAGCTTTACTCCAGACTGTTATCTATTTCCTATTCTCCTTCTCTCCCCTACTATCCCCTGAACCTGCCTGCAGCCTTGCCTTCACTCTCCACTGTAAAGAGGGCATTGACACCCCAGTCATCTGATCCTTTTTAAGTTTCTTGTGTGCACCTATGCATACATGTGTTTTCTCCTATCAGTCTGCCTACTATCTATTTGTTTTAACAGATAAGGAAACTTGATTGGGAAAACCTGCATTTCTCTGCTTCCCCGTCTCCCTTCAGAGTGCATTTATCTCTACCGTGACAGGCAACCCAATGACTTGCTATGTGAGGGTGCTTGTCCTGACATGTGTATTAATCGGCAAAACCTGACTTCACCTTTTTTGCATTAGGAATAGATACAAAGTGTGGTTCTAGCTGAGATTTCCTTTTCTTGCCTAAGGAAGAATCATTGGAGAACACCTAGCCTATAGGATTGCTTCAGATATATGGCCAGAAGTCTTCACACTGGTGCCATCCTTCTTAATTCATCCTTAATTAAGGATGTTGTTCTCAGCCCTGCCTGAACATGTGGTCCTGGTTGTTTTGATTTTTTGTGTTGTTGTTTGTTTGTTTCCAAATAGACACAATTTAGAGTTATCTAGGAAGAGGGACCTTAATTAAGAAAATGTCTCCACCAGGAATACAGACAAGTCTGCAGGGAATAGTCTTGATTAATGATGAACCCAGGAGAGCTCAGACCACCCTTGGGCAGGTGGTCCTGGGTGGTAGAAGAAGGCAGACTGAGCAAGCCGTGGCCACGCAGTAAGCAGCATTCCCCTTGGCCTCTGCATCAGTTTCTGCCTCCAAGTTCCTGCCCTGCTTGAGGACCTCCCTTGGCTTCCTTCTGATGGACGGGGCGACCAGAGCTCCAGCATAGCAGATTAACCTAGTCTGCATGTGGGATCCTAGTGTGGTCTTTCTCGGTTTTAAGACCCTAGAACTCAACCCTGCTCATTCATATTTTTCTGTTGGCAACCATAAGAAGAGGTAGAATCTCAAATGGACTTGTTCATGGAGGTGACTTTCAGAAGAGACCGCGTGTCACTGAAGTGGGAGCCTGTGGCCCTAGGACTTATCTACACCCACCCAGTTAGGGGCCACATTTCCCCCACATGCCTGGCATATGGCCACACCATTGCTCCTCAGGGTTAGGGCCAAGTACCTGGTTGTCTCCCTCACTGGTGTGGCTACTGCATGGAGCATCTAGGAGGTGACAGGCAGGAGGGTGGGAGGAGGCAGGCCCCGCCATCCTACTGGCCTGATGATTTACCTTGGGAGTAGCGTGTCTTGGCTACAAGGAGTGTTGCTAAATCCTTAGGCCCAGGTGGGTCCAGGGGTGTAAAAGGAGTGGCATCAGTCACCTCTACATAAATGTGGGGGTCACACAGCCTTGGCTTCTCCTGCAGAATGACCTAATTGAAGACTGTCTGAGAAACCAAGGATTGCTGTTGTAGACAATACCAGCCAATCAGGAACTGCTGTTTAGAAGAGATACTTTCTAGGGACTGATGGGGCATGGGTGGAGGGTATTAAAGGAGCTTGCAGCAGTGCTCAGATGAGCTGACTGCAGCATTTCTCACCTGCTTCTGGAGTCTGTGTTGTTGATTCCATGCTACCTCACCTCCAATCCCAAGGGTAGGTAGGGTTGGGCAGCGAGTGGTCCAGGGCACAGGACCACTTCACAGAGGTGCATACCACCCTCCCACCTTACTGATAACTTGTCCTTCCCAACCTCTTCTGCAGGTGACTGATCCCTTCCATAGGTGCCCCAGACTCTTCTTGGAAAATCGAAAGAGGTAGTCATGTCCCCTGCTACTCACTGATATTACGTCTGCTCCTGTCAAAGGACATGTTAGGCAGCCCCTATCTCTGTGTCCCTGCACACCAAAAGGCTGAAGATTATTCTGTTGTATGTCTTGAGATAAGGTGCCATGTAGCTCATGCTGGCCCAGGACTCGCTATATAGCTGATGGCCTTGAACTCCTGATTCTCCTGCATCTTTTTCCCAGGTTCTGCCCCGTCTAGCTAAGATCCGGGGTCTTTATTATCTGGAAGTCAACCATTCCCTTCCATGACACATTCTGAGGCAGAGTTGTGTGAACTTGACCAGAAATCTCAACACTATGTTAATGCACCACCCCTAACCTAAATAAAGCTTCGCTCCAAGTCTCTGCCTTCCTCCCTTTGAATACCTTGCAAATTTACTCTCAAATGCCCAAGGTGGGCACAAAAAAGGAATTCCTACCCTCAGCCCCTTCACAATTCAATGAATATAGCAAGCTACAGAGGCAGATAATATCCTTCTAATATCTTATATATAAATGAGAAGCTGAGTCATGAGAAGTTTATCTTTGTCTGAAGTCAGCCTGAGTCACCTGTGTGAAGAGGTCACCTGGTTGACTGTGAACTAGTATCTGAACCCAGGCAGTCCTCCCCCAGAGCTCTGCTCTTCATCACTGCATTCAGCATGGTAATCAACTTGACCTAGACAACCAATGCTTCCATAGTTGTCATACAGCTTGTCCCTGAGCACGTTAGGGAACCTTATTGACCTGTGTCCTACAGGCTACACAAATACTGTCTTCTCCCCAGCTGCCTTTCAGCCAAATTACTTCTCCCCTAAAGACCTTCTTACACGGAAACTCTGGACTGCTGCTTCAAATGCCCTCCATTGTGATCCTCCTCAGGGCCCTTGGGATCCCCATGGATACCTTCATTGGTGGTCCTGTCTGCTTTCAATGCTATTTCTTCACACTCCTTAAGGGGACACCTGTGGTGCTCCCTGGATGAATGTTTACTCCTCTTTCTGGAAGGAAGATGAAAGCAAGCAAGGAGAGCTGGGTACACAGACATCCATCAACTTGAGCTTTTGATCTCTCTGCCCGGGAAGCAGATTTCACATCCAAGCCAACTGCAACATGTTTTACTAGTGAGGTCGCCTGTGCTTCCCTGTCCAGTCTGGAATAGAATCTGCGCAGTGGCGAGACTCACCAAGGCCATGCTCCATGGTCCAGGACCTGGGTCTCGCTGTAGGAGTGGTGAACTGTCTGGAGAGCACAGTCTGTACTTGAGCAGCACTGGGTCCCAGGCTTAGGGCTTCTCTTATGGCACTGCTCATTATATATTCATAACTGGAGCCACAGATGGCAGATGTGAAGAGGGACTTCACAGGCCCCAAGATCAGCCCCCTCCACTCCCACCCAGGGGCAGCATCCTAGGGGCCTTTCATTCTGGTGCAGGATCAGGTAGATAACCTGGCCCCATGGCTCTCTGAGACAAAAGGGATTCATGAGCAGTTGAAGGTCTTTCATGAGGGGATGGCAGGCGGCAGCTGGAGCAGAAGAAAAGCAGTCAGCACATGTGAGGAAAGGTGGGGGCTGGGGGAGCCAGCTGTGGCAGGGGCCAGACAGCTGGCTGGCCAGAAGCAACCCTTCTGGATGTCATTCAGGGCCCGAAATGTGCCCTTAGCCGGGTAAGTTATTGCAATGCCCTTACAAATATAAAGTGCTGTACAAACACTAAATCTAGAATGGCTAATAATTTTGTTATGTTAAAGCATTCGTGTCAGGTAATTAATGTACTCATTGTGATCATTTAATTTTATGGCAGGTATTGTAGGGCTGGACAGAAATAGGGCTCTTTGGCCCAGTCCTCTCATTTCTCATTAGATAAGCCAGCAATATGTTCTCCCACTCTGTGGCACCAAGGCTTTGCTTGAGGGAGCTGCTGCAGGAGACTCAGCCCCAGGTCTCCACCTAGACTTGAAGGCTTGAAGGTTTCCTCTTCCTTGGCCCCTGGAGCCAGCAGGTCCTGGTGCCCCCTGGTGGTGCCTGAGACACTACTATTTCCTCTGAGGAAATTCACAGCCCCATGTATAGCAAAGATCCAAACATTCCTTTGACAAGAGTGTCTCAGACTATACAAGCTAGGCGAAGCAAGGGAGCTGGTGCTACCATGTGACCTTCTGAGACCACCAAGCAGGCTGGAAGGCTTTGTGAAAGAGGGCACCTCAGGGGTAGAGGGGAGGACTGAGGCAAATCCAGAGGCTGAGCTGTCATACCACAGAAAACCCCAGCCCCAAGGGAAAGCTCTGCAGGCTCCTGCGAGACAGCTCTGAATACCATAGCACGGTCCTTGCTCTCTACCCTGTCTGCTGAGGGCCCTGCTGCAAGCAGGACATCATCTTCCCTCTGTCCTCTCTATTCCTTCTTCCTGCCTATCATTCCCCTGCCTCCTCAACATATCCCAGAGCCAAGGGAGCCTCCCTCTCCAAATTGCTCCATCATCTTCACTGGGAACTCATCCTTTTAAGTAGGTTCAAGAGGAGCATCACCTTCCGCCTGCCCGCCATCACAGGCTGTCACCTGCCCACCACCACAGGCTGTCACCTGCCCACCATCACAGGCTGTCCACTGGCCTAGGGAGACGCTCAAGGAGGCCGGTTAAGCCTTGCTCCTGTCCTGAATGAGTCCCTTAACTTTTTACCTGTCTACATCCACACATGTGTGGACATCTGTCTCTGTCTTCACCCTCCTCACTGACTCATGTGAGCTTAGAGGTGGTGACCAGATGGCTTCTCTGTGCTAGATATAGTGATTGGCTGTGACACACACACACTGAGGTATAGATCTCTCTTACAGTATCCTTGACTATGATTGATGCTCTCCACCCCTTTCTCCCTCCCTCCATCCCTAACTCTCTCTCTCTCTCTCTCTCTCTCTCTCTCTGTGTGTGTGTGTGTGTGTGTGTGTGTGTGTGTGTGTGTGTGTCTATCTTATTCTGTATGTACATCACTTCATTTCAGGAACTGGGAGGAAGAACACCCAGTTTGTCTGGTAATTACTATGTTTATCACCAGTTCAGAAACGTCCTCATTGTGTTTTTTATTATTATTATTTTTTTATTTTCACAGTAGTTTTCTCTACTAAAACCAGTAACAGTCGTCTGGATCATCCATAACCTCCAGGCTACTTGTCATCTGCTAGGCTCACCCTGGCCACAGCTAACTGGATCAGGGTTGGACACCTGACCTGAACCAAAGCCAACCAATTTTGGAGGTAGTAGATCGAGCTAGCCAATCATGACCCTGCCAGTTTCAGAAACAGTGTGCACTTAAGAAGTTTATTGCACAGTAGGAACATGCTTCACTCAGTTGTGGTAACACGCAACTTTTGTCTTCAAAGCAATATTTGATATGGACCTCTTTACACTCAACAGCTTGCCGCTTACAGAGAGATAGTAACAGCTTTGCTCTCTGTTGCCAGCACTGTGCTGAGGGCTATAGAAAGGCACTTTATGTCTACTGTCCCATTTAACCTCCCTACCACCCTCCAGAGACTGGGTGTATCTATGGCCTCATTTTACAGATGCTGGAACTAAGTCTCATAGGTAAGTCGCTTGCTTGGGGTCATGTGGTTGCTAGGTAGCAGAGCTGGAACTTGAACTCAAGCAGCCAAATGCACAAATCAGCATGCACAGCCACTGCTGTAGACTGTTTCCTTCTGTGCTGCGCTGCTGAATACAATGGCTTTCTATCCCCAAATAATCACCATGTCTGCTTTGTGCCAGGCTCTGTGCTTTAGACAAGATTGATTGATTTATTGATATTTCCCATTTGCCAATCACTGTACTAAACTGTACTAAAGAGGAATCTATTAGCCCCTGAGTAACTGCAACAACCACAGCTCCCTGCCGAGAAAGGGGGCCTGAGTGCCTTCCTATGCATCGAGGACTATGTTTAGTACCAACTGACTTTACCACCCTGGCTATATCTAACTGGATCAAGTATGGATACCTGATTCGACCCAAAGACAGCCAATCTTTTGGCTCACCGCAGGGGTCCTGAAAATGTTAGATAACATATTCTATGGCAAGGACAGAGGGACTAAAAAAGATGGCTTTGTGGGTAAGATCACTTGCTTTTGCAAAGGACCTGGGTTTAGTTCCCAGCACTTACCTGGCAGCTCATAACCATCTATAACTTCAGTTCCAGGGGATAACATGCCTTCCTTTAGCTTCCACAGGCACCAGACATGCAACATGGCACACACCCATGGATACAGGGCAAATATTTACATATATTGTATACAAATAAATAAAACTTTAGGAAGCAAGAACAAAATACTAAGTGATTATAATGATGAAAACATAGGAAAGGTAGCCGGGAAATCACCCACTTTAAAGAACTGGGCCACAGCTGGCCATTCGTGGTGGTGTACATCTTTAACTCAGCACCTGGGAAACAGGGGCAGGTGGGTCTCTGAATTTGAGGCCAGCCTGGTCTCCAGAGTGAGTTCCAGGATAGCCAGGGCTCCACAGAGAAACCCTGTCTTGAGGAAGAAGAAAAAGGAGGAGGAAGAAAAAGAGGAGGAGGAAGGAGAGGTAGAAGAGGAGGGGGAGGAGAAGGGGAAGGAGAAGGAGAATGGGGGAAGGAAGAACAGGAGAAGGAGAAGGAAGAGGAGGAGGAGGAGAAGGAGGACGAGAGGGAGGAGGAGGGAACTGGGTTGTATCTTGGACAATGACCAGTTCCAGAGGTTTGTGGTGGTCTGTGTGAAGTCTGGCCAAGTGTCTTGACTTCCTTATTTTTATATATCTCTTCACAATGATGTCCTATGTGATGTCAAAACCATCACAGCATATCCACATGGTGTTAACAATAAAGTAGGAAGAAAGATAGATCTACAGCAGTTATAGTATTCTGGGGCAACTAGGGCAAGAGAAAGCACCAGAGATTCAAGAGGTGAAAAAAAAATCATCACTTTAACAAAATACCTAACAGAAAACAAGTAAGGAATGCAAGATTTATCTGGGCATACAATTTAAGGAGACTAGAAAGGCATGACATCTGACTCTGTCCCTGGTGGAAGGAACTTGGGGCATAGCTTGTTACATCTCAGCAGACCAAGAAGTACAAAGACCAGGTCCAAAGCAGAGCCTGGCTCTACCTCTCAATGCCCCACAGTGACACATTTATTCCAGCTAGGCCTTCTGTAGACAGAATCTCTTGTGTACTGTATGGAAGTATCACCTGTCAATAAAAGATGATGGCCATTAGCTGAAGCAGGAAGTAGGAGGTGGGAATTCCAGTAGGGAGAGAACAACTCTGGGATAGTCGGGTGCAGGAAGAGATTCACCCCTAACACTGAGGAGACAGACACATGAAGTTGAAGAGAGGTAACCAGCCACGTGGCATTCATAGACCAGAATAAATAAGTCTCAGAGTTGTTATTCCAGAAACTGGGGCACATGTGGAAAAGCCCGTGGTTACCCCCTCTTAAAGGTTCCACAACTTTCCAAAACAGTGCTACCAGGTGAGGGCCAAGTGTTCAAACATGTAATAACGCTAGTGTTATGATTTGGGAGACATTTCAGAGACAAATTACAATATTATTTTACTCAAAGCAAAAGCTAACATCTTTAAAATACCCTACCCCCAGTGTCCTCTGCAACCTGATCCTTCACTCCTGTCTCCCCTCTCCAATTTCAGTTCTCATCTATGTATTCCCCTTTGACTTAGGGTTTTACTGCTGTGGGCAGACACCATGACCAAGGCAGGTCTTATAAAGGACAACATTTGATTGGGGCTGACTTACAGGTTCAGAGGTTCAGCCCAGTATCATCAAAGTGAGAACGTGGAAGCATCTAGGCAGGCAAGGTGCAGGCAGAGCTGAGAGTTCTACATCTTCATCTGAAGGCTGCTATTGGAAGACTGACTTCTAGGCATCTAGGATAAGGGTCTTAAGCCCACACCCACAGTGACACACCTACTCCACTAAGGCCATACCTCCTAATAGTGCCACTCCCTGAGCCAGGCATATACAAACTGTCATACCCTTCTTGCTTCTCCTGGCTGAAGGGTGAAGCACACTGGCTCATGCCTCCTCTCTGTGTTCTTGCTATGCCCATCTCCTATAGTCTTTCCAGAGGCACAGTTGTTTGACTCTCTCATCACAGGTCATCTTACCAAGGCCTCTTTGACACCATCCTGTCTGTCACTCCCTGGACAATGCCACATATAACCTAGAGGACAAAACTGCCTTCAGTTAAGAACTCATATTCAAGAACATGGTGCCTCATGCTTACAAACCACCTCCTCCTCATTAGTGATTCTGTCGTGCCTGCCTCAGGTCATCTATTGTTCTATTAGGCTGGCAGCTCCTGGTGCTAGACTGTGTGAGCTAATCAATGAGGCCTGTGTCTCAGGCTCCCTCTTGCATCTCCTTTGCTGATCAGGTCCATTGGCAGGACATGATGAACACAATATAAAATTCCACATTGGTGCAAGCCTTCAGTCAGTGGTGCTAGCTAATTCCCTTAGGACGAGAAGGCAATGCCACAACCAGAATATGTCTGTCCCTATCCATATAAGTCTCTATTTCTTCCAGAATGGATAGAGCCCCAAACAATCAACTTGCTTTCCAAGAGAATGATGCCATCCTGGTCTGTGTTACTGATAGACCCAACATTTTGCAAGAGTGGAATCAACCCTGATAAATGGATCCTGTGCAGATATGCCCCTGAATAATTTCCATCCATCCGTCTATCCATCCGTCCGTCCATCCATCCATCCATCCATCCATCCATCCATCTCTACCATTATGGTTGATTCACCTATGTACCAACAATGGCAAAGTTAACTTGCGTGTCTCATTTTGTCTGCTTGGTGGTCTAGAGCTCCTCCCGTACTGACTGCTATCTGATGGGTGTTGATGTGGTTTACAGAGACCTTCATGCTTTGTGCTCATGTTCATTGATCCATTCACCTATCACTACCCTGAACTCCTTGTCTGTGGTCTTCTAATCTTGTTCCTTTAGTGTCCTGGACAGTTAGCTCAGTCATCAACCACTGTTCCTGGGTCTATGTACATTCTAAACACATAGATAGAGCAGATGATCAGCACTCTGTTAAACACAGGGAGAATTTCCCCCTCGCTGCTGACTTTCCCTGAAACAGCTATCTACCTTCAATTTGTAGTACACTGAGTTAGCCTACCCAAGAGCCAGAGTAGGGCCTTTGCCTCCTTTGCTGATCATAAGGAATGTGTGTGAACAGAGAAGAGGCACTGGTGCCACCGAGGCACATAACACGAAGCACATAACACATACCTTCCCTGCAGCTTGCCTTGCCCTCTAATCCTGAATCCCCAGTCTCTTCTGC
The DNA here is from genome assembly GCF_000001635.26 of Mus musculus. Lineage (NCBI taxonomy): Eukaryota > Metazoa > Chordata > Mammalia > Rodentia > Muridae > Mus > Mus musculus. Next base: position 117,533,486 of record NC_000070.6, read on the forward strand.
ATCTCTCCCATCTCAAGATGAGTGTTACTAGGCCTGCCCGCCCTTACCATGTTCTTACATGGCCCAAGAACTCAGTTTTTAGTTAAAGAACAAAGAATCTGCCTTAAAGGCTAGTGACATGGCTCCCTGGGTAAAGGTGTCTACCTCCAATCCTGATGACCTGAGTTTAATCCCTGGGATCCACAGGGTAGAAAGAGAGAACTGACTCCTAGAAGTTGTCCTCTGAACGACACACGTGCACTCTGACACCTCCAAGCCCCCACCAAACACATTCAAATAAGTAAGTGCATAAATGCAAATAAGTAAGGAATATGTCTTTTAAAAATCATGCAGAGGCCTGGAAAGATGGCTCTGTGGTTAAGAGCACTTGTTCTTGCAGAGGTACTGTGTTTGATTTCAGCATCCATGTGGCAGCTCACAACCCCCCCCATACCTCCATTTCCAGGGGATCTTACACCTTCTTCTGACCTCCTCAGACACCAGGCACACACTCATACAGGTAAAAACAAACAAACAAACAAACAAATAAACAAATAATCAGAGCAGGGATAGCACAGATTTGGAGGAACACAGCAAAGCTGAGAGATGCTTTCTGTTCTAATCTTATTAAAGCCTTTTCATTCTGCATAGCAATTACTGTGTGACAGGCACTGCTGTAGTACTTTACCTGTGCTATTGATCTAATCCACTGAGGTGGTGAGTAGGAATTACTACTGTACCCATTTCACAGAAGGAGAAAGTTCAGAGGAAGGAGGGGTAACATCCTGAGGAGCACGGTATTGGTAAGGAGTTGGTAAACACTAAAACACAGGACTGAATCCTGGCAATACCTGGCTTAACTAGCCATTCTGTTACTCCTTTTCTTCATGTCAGCTTCCCATGGACTGTAGTGAAGAGACAGCTCTGTCTAGGACGGAGAGTAGAGGGGACACTTTTGACTGTGCCATACTGTGCTAGGTTAAGGAGTATCAGGTTTGTACTTACCAAGCCACACCTGCACACTTCCTCGTTTCTCCTGCCTACATGTGGAGCTGCGGTCACCAGGTCCCTGGCTTTAAGATTCTTTTTAATTAAAGAAAAAAGTTTGGAGACTCCATTCACACGTTCAGTTCATTTCCACCCTCTCTCTCCCAGCTCAGCTCCTCCCATGTCCATCTTCTCATACCCATGACCTCATCTATAATCATTACTACTGCTACACATGGACTATATGTGTGTGCATGTGTCTAAATGAACCCATTTCATATTGCTCAGTGTGTATGTGTATTCAGGGCGCACCCCTTGGGATTGGGTAAGATATCAGCGGACTCATCTCTGAAGAAGGTGGTTTCACTCTCTCAACAACCATTGATTGCCTGTAGCTCTTCGCCCAGAGGTTGACTTTGGAAATGTCACCTATCAATATTGGCATGTCAATGGTGTTGTCCTTAAGCAGGTCTTATTCAGTCAACCATATTGTTGAGATTCCGTTGGTGCAGCATCCCAGTCAGGTCTACAAGAGACTGTTCAGCAGCAGCAGCAGCAGCCTGGTTCTCTGGTTCTTAGACTCTTTCTGCCTGTTCTTCCTCAATGTCCCCAGAGTCTTAGTGTAGGTATCACATTGTAGATATGCCAGTTGGGGTTGGGTACCCTGTGGTCTTTGCCTTTTAGTACGTTGTGGCTCTCTGTAGTAGCCTTTGTCTGCTGCAAAAAGAAGCTGTTTTAATGAAGGGCAAGAATTACACTTATCTTGAGGATACAGATTTAGAATATAGCTAGAAGTTATATTGGTTTAGAGTAATAACAGTTGCAGGTTCTCCTTTAGGGTCTATGACCACTCCAGCCGTGAGCTGGCAATCGCTTAGAATTTTTTAAAGATTAAATTACATTTTAATTATCTTCGAAATTATTATTAAAATTATTATTAAAATTACTATTAAATTATAAAATCATTGTACTAAATTATTATGTATTATCATTTATAATAGTATTTTATTATTATTATTATTTATTAGTGTGTGTGTGTTTGTGAGAATGTGCCAGTGTGCCTGAGCCACAGTGTACTTGTGGAGGTCAGATAACAACTTTCAGGAGCCACTGTGAGCTCTGGTTAGGTCACCATGCTTTTGAGGCACCATAACCCACTAAGCCATTTCTCCATCACTGGCCTACGGTTTTCAGTTCCTCCTGGAAAGATCAGTAATTTGCATCTTAGAAGTACCTACTATGTGCTAGACCAAGTGTCAAATACAGTGAGGCACAGGAATGATTTTCTTTTATTCTTATGGCAACCTTTTCACTGAGCCTGGAGCTAAAGCTGGAGGGAGAGGATGTTGCCAGCAAGTAGAGGCAGCCCATGGGGAGGATTTGTGGCCTCCCTTTCCCACCCTGTGTCTCCAGGACTCTGTGGACCCGTTCCTGCTGCTCTGGCTAGCCTCTGGTTTCTACGTATACACTGTCTCTCTGGAACAGACATCCATTCATCCATCTGTCCATTCATGTCTCCCCGCTCCCAGTTCTGCTTCCTCTCCCTCCTCTTCGTTTGAGCCTTCGCTAGCCTCGGCAGTACTGCTCCTAACACCCAGAGTCCCCACTTCCCTTTTTCTGCTTGCAAAAAAATCCTTATTTTTCAAGCCTTGCTTTAACGCCATGTTGACCTCCCTCACCCTCCCCTCTCAGGATTAATTGCTCCCTCCTTTGTATCGGTCAACAGCACTTATCCCAGAGAGCTAGAGTCACTTGTTTGGCCACAGTCCTGGAGAGATGAGGCACGGGGTCTTGGTCTCATTTGCTCCTTGTCTCTGGAGCTCAGGGCCTGCCTAGTGGTTGAAGAAGCCCGAGGAGACTAAGGTAGGGGGCTGGGAGGTTTGACCAGAGCCGTCCTCCATGAAATAGGATCTCAGCCTTTACTTTGCTTGCCCAAACTGGATTTCCCTTCCACTGGAGAATGGGATCTCCTGTCCTGATGATCTCGCCTTCTTCGGCATCCCACCTGCCTCCTGTCTGGTATTCCCTCGTCTCCCCTGCTCTTTCCCACTTAGCAGCATCTGCAGATTTCATTAACTTGCTACTTAACCCCTCTCACTCAGATCAGCTCTGAAGATGATAAATCAGACCCTGGGCCAGTCCCGGTAGCAGCTCTCCTCTCCACGTCCCCGCTAACGAGAAGCCTCTGGCTGCCCTTTCCCTCTCCTGCATCTTCCGGTCCCTCACACAGAGACTGTCAGTGTTAGCATGGCTTAACCACTTTGGATTGAATCCTGGAACCAGATTTGGAGACAGTACCTAGAGCTGATAAGCTTCCTGGGCCAGTCCCCTTTGACCTTGGCAGGCTGTGGGCCTTGCCTTTCCTTCCCAATGGGCTAGCCCAAAGATAGCACTAAGGGCTGCAGATGATGACTGACTTTGTCCTGGGAAAGAATGAGAAAGGCTAATGGAGTATAGAGTTCCTTCCTAGCTAGCCAGCAGGTCAAGTGCACTTGTGGGCAAGTGGGTACAGGGCTAGGCTTCAACTGGACCTGTATTCTCACTCCCTTCATTTCTTCCTCAAGACCTCCCACATGGCGTCTCTCCTGTTCCATTTTTGGGACTCCTGGCCCTCGGTAGTGTGCTAGAGCTAAGCCAGGATGTTTCCATGGTCTGTTTCCTCCCATCTTCCACTCCTGTTCCGTTTCTAAGCCCTATCTGAACATCGCCCAATTGTCTTTCCTTTGTAATTTCGTTCTTCCCTATCTCCCCCTTCTATAAACTTGAGGTTCCTCTTTTAACTTCTTTCTCAGTCCTATCTCCTCTCCTGTTCTCTTCTTACCCTCACCCCAAGCATAAGTCCCTAGCAGGAACAACATCAAACATATCAGAGGTCTAACTTTTTGTAGCTCCAAGCAGGTTTCTTGCTGTTTCCCTTATCCCCGTGCTGGCCCCTGTCCATCACCGTTGCTCATGTTCTGGGGCTTTTGGGCTCCCCTTCCTCGCCTTCATGCTCAGCCTTCATCAGAGACAATGGCAGCGGCACAACACTGCCTGGTTCATAAAATGCTCTGCAGAGCATCTGCCAAGAGCCCGAAAGATGGCAGCAGGTGAAGCTGCCAACCTTGATGACCTGAGCTGTTTGTTTGTTTGTTTGAGACAGGGTCTCTCTGTGTAGCCCTGGTTGTCCTGGAACTCACTCTGTAGACCAGGCTGGCCTCAAACTCAGGAATCCGCCTGCCTCTGCCTCCTGAGTGCTTGGGATTAAAGGTGTGTGCCACTGTGCCTGGCTTGATGACCTGAGTTTAATCCTTATGATCTATGTGGTAGAAGGAGAGAAGCAGGTTGTTCTCTGACACACACACACACACACACACACACACACACACACACACACACGTAAAAACATTTAAAACACCAATTGAGGGGGCTGGAGAGATGGCTCAGTGGCTGAGAGCACTGACTGCTCTTCCAGAGGTTCTGAGTTCAATTCCCAGCAAGGTGGCTCACAACCATCTGTAATGGGATCTGACACCCTCTTCTGGTGTGTCTGAAGACAGCTATAATTGTACTCATACATAAAACAAATAAATAAATCTTTAAAATAAATAAAATACCAATTGAGAACCAGGTACCATCTGGAGTTTCCCCACCGTTACCTTGTCCCTATCCCTTCTGTGACGAAATGATCCAGCACTCACCCCATCTGGGAGGCTCCTTCCTTTGGTATCCTTCTTCTGTCTTGAGAAGGTGCCATGGGTTCATTCAGCTACCTCCCCCATCGAGAGTCTTTTTGTCAGGTACTATTTCTACAGTGTCTTCATTACCTCCTAATTGGCCAAATCTTTTTATTTTTCTTGTTAGAGACAGATTTAAAGGAACAAGTTCAGTAGCTCAGCCATTTTCAGACCATCATTAATTTTCTGCCTTCTTATTTATTAATGGGGCAACTTCCTTACTGTTCCCCCCAACCCCCGCCTCTGGATATCTATGTAAAAGCCTGCGTTGCTCAAGCAGCCCCTGGGACCAATGTTAACTCACTCTGACTTTGTGCTGCCCTCAGCGGCTCTGGACTCCTCCCACATCCCTCATCCTGTCCTGTGTCCCTCTGCTCTTGAAGCCCATCTTGATCAGGACAACCTGCAAAGACTGTAATGGAGAACATCTTATATTCTTGGCCTAGAAGTTTCCTTCCCTAGGACTCTCCTCCTTCCAGTGTGTTTGCAGTCTTAACATTTAGCTGACACATGTGGCTTCATTCACTCCTAAAAACCTCAGGGGAACTGAATCCTGGGCAACAGCAACAATCTGTCTAAGATCACTTTGCCTAGAAGAGGGATAGTCAGGATGTGAAGCCCATTTTCCTGGCCCCACAGCTTAGGCATTCCTCCACATCAGCCCACCCCAGTTATTAAGATGTAGATAAGGTTTGGGTTTGGTTTTGAGACAGTGTTTTGCTCTGTGGTCCTGCTAGCCTGGCTCTCATGACCCTTTGGCCTTAGCTTTTTTCCCAAGTGCTAAGAACAACTAGACCACTTTGCCTGGCCACTAGGATGACTCTTTAAAGAGAGGAAGAAACCAGGACCCATGAGAAGGCAGAAGCACAGTGGGAATAGACGTGACCTGGGGATTAGCATGAGTGAGCAGCAAACTGTTGACTGACTTTCAGTATCTGTACCCCTGTCTCCCATGTCCCGATCCTCCCAAAACATCAGCTAAAGGTCTATCTAATGGTGATATCACAGACATTTAAGAAGAATTGTCTTGGCACCCTTTCCATGCCTCTGAAGGACAAACCTGTGTACCTAACCCTTTGATGCCTTCCTGGGGTGATCTGAGTTGTTGCAGTTGAGACTGGTTCTCCAGGAGCCTCAGCCCTTCTCTCTGGGTAAGCGGGCTTGACATGCTGTCATTCACAGACCTCAACAGGTAGGGCTACAGCTAAGTATCAGTTAGCACAGGTCTCTGAACCAACGACTCCTGACTCAGACTCTAGGACTGGGTCTGATTACCCATGCACTACACTAAGCCTGGAAGGTGGGGCTTTATCAGAGGAACCGTTCTTATGGGTTCAGTTCTGAGGAGACTCAGTGAGGCCCTATGGAGCACAGACATGAGAAGACACGGTTGTTGCTGGTGTGCTCAGTGATGGCCAGCCTGGATACCAGTCTACCATGGCGACAGCCTCCAAGGCCCCCACAGCTGTTACTGGATGCAGAGCCTCTGATTTCTCACTGGAAATGAAAGCTAATGAGCCCTGTAAGGTTTTCAGGAAAAGGGAAGAAAGGGAACACAGGGCAGAGCCATCCTGCTCAATCTGGTTTCCCGGTCTCCTCTTGCAAGCCGTAGACCTGGTGTAAGTAAGCCAGTAAGCTGAGGAGAACTCCCTTGGGGCTGAGCCCTGGGAGCTGTGTTTTTACACTAAAAGACCTTGTTTCTTGTCTCGTCCTGGTCATAACCCTGCTTAATAGAGACATTAAGATGAATGATTGAGGCTGCCTCTCACGGCAGTGGAAGGAGGGGCAGCCTGGGTGACCCTGGGCAGAGGGGACACTGTGGGATGGGGTGAAGGTGGGAGGGGAAGCATTTCTCCTCTCCCATGCTGAGTCTCAGTCCTGTAAGGTTGAAACGTGCTCCCTAAGTGCTCCCTGGCTACTGCCTCTTCCTCTATTGAGCAGCTCCAGCCTCCTGCTGCTTCCCTAACATCAGGGAAGGGAGAAATCGAGCAAGATATATGGTGGTCGTGTAAGGGATAATGGTGCATTTGGCTTAAACAGGATTTCCAAGGGCTTTGGTACTCAAAGATTTTCCTATTTTTTTAAAAAAATTGTTTATTGTTATTTATTTCCAGTATACAGCTAAGAGTGGTGGTATATACCTTTAATTCCAGAACTCAGGAGGCAGAGCCAGTCAGATCTCTATAAATCAGAGGCCAACCTGGTCTACATAATAAGTTTCAGGCCATCCGGGCGTACATAGTAAGACTCTAAGACTCTATCACAAACAAACAACAATGGATAATAATAATAATAATTCAGTGTTCAGATGGCCCACAGAGTGTTTAATACTGTCTGAAGGTTAGATGTGGTCATATATATGATCCCAGCATTTGAGAGGCCAAGGAACAGTGAAGTCATGGGTTTAAGGCCAGACTCAAAAAAAAAAAAAAAAAAAAGTCAAATCAAATTAAAATAAAACAAAAGTACTGTATGCACGGTCATATTTGAGCCTCCAAACTGGCTCAAGGCACTCGCCAAGTTCCAGATGAGAAAGCTGCAGGTCAGAGAAGTGAGACCGTTTTCCCAAGATGACCCACTAGGAAGCCTGGGGTTGGACTACGAACCCAGGCAGTCTGACTCAGAATCTGTGTTCATGACTTGTCACAGATCACTGCCTCCAGGGTCACAAATCAACCTAGGTTGGAATTGGAAGGAGGGCAGGGGAAGACTGAGGTTTTGAGTCAGGGGATTGATTTAGAGGTCAGAGAAAACAGTTGGGGATAAACAGGCTCATCTCTGGATAGGGCTGCAGAGGCCGTTGAGCCCCAGGGAGCCTAGCTGAGACAGGCCTCATTTAGTGTGTTTATGACAGGTCTGGCAGAGGGCAGCACAAAAGAACCTGCCCCTTGTGAGGTGACACCAAACACTCGTAGGCAGAAATATGTATTTATTTTTTTTATTCCTCTGAGTCCTTAAGTGACACTTTTCTGGAGATGTAAAGTATTTAATAAACAGCTTATAAGGTAGAGATGTTAAATAAAACTGCAGCACCACAGCAGCCTCCAACCAGAGTACACAGGCAGGAAAAGGTGCCAGGCCTGCTGACATGAGTGGACACAGGCAGGAAAAACCAGACTGGAGACACAGCACCAACGGAAGCATGTGTGAGCAGGGCTGTGTGAGTGAGGCCGACCTTTGTACACACACACTGTCAATCTCTTCCTGTACCTCTTTTTTTTTTAAATTTGTTTATTTTTATTTCATATACATTGGTGTTTTACCTGAATGTATGTCTGTGAGAGGGTGTCAGATCCCATGGAACTGGAATTACAGACCATGTAGGTGCTGGGAATCGAACCCGGGTCCTCAGGAAGAGCAGCCAGTGCTCTTAATCGCTGGGTCATCTCTCCAGCCCCATGCCTGTACTTCTTACCAAGGAGTAGGACAGAGGGAGGCTCCCTCATAACCTTCTCTTTGCCTCCCTTCAGGCCTCTGGTAAGCATTTCTCAAGCTGTGGGTTGTGACCCTTTGGGGGTGTCAAATGATCCTTTCACAGGGGCTGCAGAGCAGATATTTACATTAGGGTTCATAACAGTAGCAAAATTACAGTTATGAAGTAGCAATAAAAATGATTTTATGGTTGGGATCATCATAACATGGTATTAAAGGGTCGTAGCATGAGGAAGGTTGAGGACCGCTGCCTGCTCCTCCAGGTGTGGACTGAGGGGCACCAGAACCAGCTTCTCCAAGGAGCTTGTAAGAAATGCAGATTCAACTGATCACGATGTGCATCTAAACAAGGTGATTGGAGCAAGTACCCACTCAAGTCTAACACAGAACTGGCTTCATTGTTTCCTAACTTAGTTCTCCATGGCTGTCCCTCAAAATCAAATCCAAAAACTTTAAGAATGTTTTATGTCCCAGCTAGAGGGAGGATCACTTGCACCCAGGAGTCAGGAGTTCCAGACAGTTGTGGACTGCCATGTGGGTGCCGGGAACTGAACCTGGGTCCTCTGGAAGTGCATTCAGTGCTCCTAACCACTGAGCCATCTCCCCAGCTCCTAAAATTTCATTTTAAGTGAGGGGTCTCACTAAGTTGTATAGACTGTCCTTGAACTTGCTGTGTGGCTCAGGCTGGCCTTGAAATTGTGATGCTTCTGCTTCAGGCTCCCAAGTGCTGGGTGGGATTACAGGCATCTCTGCTACACTTAGCTCAGGTTATTTTCTTTGTTTAGAATGTCCCAGCGTCTTCACTCCTCTATTCTCTCTTCATTGCTCTAGGAAATTCCTATTCAACTCTTAAGATTGGACTTAGATACCATCTTTCCAAGCTGTGCTAGGTACCACATCTTCAAATCCTCAATATGACAGTGGCTTATGTTTTTCTCGTTACACTGAAGCTTTGTGAAGGCAGGAACTGTTTTTATTGTTCATGCCCTTGTCCTGTGCTTTCAAAGAGCCTGACACAAAGCACATATATATTCTATAAATTTAGCTGAATTTTGAAAAATTGGTTGGAGTATACATACACTTAGCTGGAGTTCCTGGTTGAGACATTTCAGGATGTCCTCCTAAAGTCCTTCTGGGGGTCTTACCTCCTAGAGGTAATGCTGCTGAGCCAGCTCCTGCCCTGTGGAGTGGTGAGTACCGCACAGGGTGGGGCAGCAAGGTGGGCTTCCTGGCTGGGGAAAGCACTCCTAGTGAAGGAGAAATCACTTCCACTGAAGGTTTGGAGGCCCCGTATGCAAAGTACCTTCATGGACAATAACTATTCCTTCAGCTAGAGGAGAAGTTAAATAAGGAGGGACCAGCATGATAGGAGAGGACTATAATCCGCTACTCAAGATGCTGCCGAGGCAGGAGAATCACAAGCTCAATGCCTATTTAGATTATAGAGAGAGTTCAAGGCTAGCTTAGGTAACTTAGACCCTGTCTCAAAATGCAGAAAAAGTAAACAGATAATCAGAGTTGAGTGGTCCAGTGCTTGAGTAGTATGAGCGACAGACTGGATTTAATTCCTAGCACTGAAGAAAGAAATGAAAAGAAAGTAGTCTGGAAGCCCAGATAAAGCTTGACAACAGAGAACTGAATAGAAGGAGCTTTGAAATCACAAAGGGTCCAGCATAAGGATGAAGTCCCCCCAGTCTGGGAGGGAAGGGGGAGGCAGTAGCAGCAAGAGGACCCATTCACTACACCCTGAGGCATCGCATGATGCAGTGAGGAGGGTCTCCAAGAGTTTGAAGCCCAGACTTCCTATCTACATCTAATGTGGAAGGATTAGGCAATGTCCCCTGACCCAAATGTCTATTTGAATCTAGTTACCTGGAGGCTATACTTTGCTCTGCATCTCGAGGCTGTTTTGTGAAGATCAGATGTGACACATTGTAACACACCTATAACTGGAACAAGTATTCTAGCATGGCTGCAGTAGGGGTGAGTGACAGCCCAGTGGGCGCTGTGCTACAGGAGAGCCAGCAAAGCTTGAAAGATAGACTGAAGGCAGAGGAAAGAGGAAGACTGAAGGCAGAGGAAAGAGGAGCTTCACAGATGAGCTGCTTGCTTCTGGGATGCAGAGGGTGGGTTGAAGGAGGATCGTGCCTCTGGTTCAGTAGATGACTCTTGAGTAAATTCCTCTGGGAGGTGAGATCCCAGGAAGGGAGGTTGGCCTGGAGGAGTGGGGAAGTGCCAGCTATTCCTGGCTGTTTCTGCTGAGAGAGGATGTGCACAATGAAAAGCAAAAGCATTGTTCAGATAAGTAGAAAAACTCAAGCAACATTGCTGTGGTTGCCATGCTACCCTAGCTGAGTGGCAAGGAGAAGTGTGTTACTCTCCTACTTTCCAGAAGGGTCTCATGTCCCTGTGGCAGCACGAAGATTGAGCACAGGAAGCACAAGCATTCAAGGTTAGTTTTGTGAAACCCTAGGTGATAGATATGAGTGGTACCCTAGGTAATAGATATGAGTGGTACCCTAGGTTATAGGTATCAGCGGTATCACCCTAGGTGATAGATATGAGTGGTACCCTAGGTGATAGGTATCAGTGGTATCACCCTAGGTGATAGATATGAGTGGTACCCTAGGTGATAGGTATCAGTGGTATCACCCTAGGTGATAGATATGAGTGGTACCCTAGGTGATAGGTATCAGTGGTATCACCCTAGGTGATAGATATGAGTGGTACCCTAGGTGATAGATATGAGTGGTACCCTAGCTGATAGGTATGAGTGTTACCCTAGGTGATAGATACTGGTGGTACCCAATAGCTTGTATTGATGGGCACAATGGAGGCTTGGGGGTGGGAGAACCTTGCCAGGGATTGGTATTTCTCCAGGAGCAGGTAGGAACCTTTAACTAGGAAGACTGTAAACATAACCTAACTCACCTGTGCTGCCAGCTAGCATAGACAGCAAGCCTGGGAACATTTGTACTTAAGACAAACTACAAGGGAGCACAGGGAATAGCCACTAGGAGACAGCTATTAATGGATGGTTTTTGGAAAGACAAGGGGATTGGCCTAGAGGTGGGGGCTGGGGGTGGGGAGTTAGCACCACTATAACGGGGCCAGGGTGAGCAGGGGTGTGTGATGGGTAACAGGTAATCCTCAGAAGGCAGCTGGAGAGAACAGAATTTGAAGCTGAGACGGGAGGAGGAAGTAAAAGTGGAAGTATGGGTGGCTGATGGCCAAGGTCAAGGCAAAGCAGATGATGGCTACCTCAATCTCTAAATCCCTACTGATTGGCACTGTGAGAGGTGCTTTCTTTATTCTACTGGTGATGCAGGCATTATCTCTATCTTAAGGCTGAGGGAGCAGACTCAGAGAGGCAATTCTTACCCATCATCAACTGTAAACACAGAGACGACAATAAAGAGGATGAAGACACAGTTCTTTTCCTGGAGGATCTCAGAATATTGGGGGAGGAAGTCCCCCAGACAAGCCATTTATTTCAGAGAGAAGCTTAGACAAAGGGACACAGAAACACAAGGTACCGTGAGATCACAACGAGGTTCCCCAAAGACACAGAATCAATAGGCACTGTGGCCAGGATTAAAGCATGGCCAGGAGCCTTAGTCATAATCATTGTTCTGGGGAAGGGCAGTGTCCCTGACTGCTGGCAGGTGCTGTTTAAGAGCAAAGAAAGAACACTGGGAATTGGATGTGGCGTGGCAACTTAGTACCACAAAGCTAGAGACGATGAATGCTGGTACTCTCAAGCTGAGTGGTCCATGAAGACCAGCCCTGGAACAGAACTGATTCTATAGCCTAGAGATGCCATTAAATGCCAGTAAGTGGTTTGAGCTATGACATGTATCGAAGAGCCACTGGAGGTAGGAAAAACCAGGTTGCTCTTTAGGGATGGATTGAGAACAGAGAATCAAATATCACACTGAGAGGAGAGGTCATGTTGAAAATGGCAGTGGGTATGTCATAATGAAATCACGTGACCCTCGTGCTGATATCAGAACTTGCCTACTTTCCAGGATCTATCATCCTGAGTGTGTATGTCTGTGGTTATGTGTGTTTGGGCAGATATATGTTTGTGGATGTGAAAGCCAGAAGTCAACACTGGGTGTCTTCCTCAATTGCAGTTTCACAATATTTTTTGAGACAGGGACTCTCCCTGAACCTGGAGCTCAGCAATTTGACTGGATCAGCTGAGCAGCAAACCCCAGGACTCTCCTGCCTTCTCAGCTCTATGAGAACAATATACTGCCAACTTCAGCTTTTTAGGTGGGTGCTGACTATTGGAACCGAAGTCCTCGTGTTTACATGGTGAACATTTCATTGACGGAGCCATTTCTCTGCTCCGTCATCTTTTTATTTCAGTTTAGTCTAGTGGATACTGGCAGGACAAGATTCCTTTTAGAAAGTGTCTCCTTTGTTTTCAAACTTTGTTCTCCCCCCAACCCCCATAGAATGCCAGATCTGAAAGATGTTTGGAACCCCAATCTTTTCTGGGGGGTCCTCTGCTTCTGACTAGCTCAGGCATAGGACAGGTGGGACAGAGCTGTGTGCATCATGATTTTTCCTAGGTCAGTGGGGAAAGGGGGAAATCAGAGGAGTCACGAAGAGGAGGCTAGGGCAGAGAGAACACGGAGAATGGAGCAGCTTAGAGAACGGCCTCCCAGGGCTAGTGGCTCCATTTGGTTTCCCATTTAGAGGGGGAGGCTTAGATAGGCAAGAAGAAAAAGGCTAATAAGAAAAATATTAAACTGCAGTGTGTGTGTCCCCAGGGACTTCGTGTTGCCATGACTGACCTCCTGGAGAGCGCCATCAGTCCCCAAGCGTGGCAGCTTTATAGGCACTTGTAGGCCTGCAAGGAACACCAATTTGCTGCTACAGTTTGTTTTTGATAACTGAAACTTTCAATAAATCTATATTAAAATCAAAGAGAAAATTAACTGGGCCCTGGTGAGGGTCCCAGAGAGAAGGGAGCACATTACCACCCTGGCCTCCACTGCCTCACATCCATCTCTTAGTTCAGATTCGGGTCACCAGGGAGATGAATGTTACAGGCTCACGGCGAACAAGCATGGGGAGAGCAGGGAGAAGAGGATGGCCAGGTTCAGGCCCCACCGATGATCCTGTAGAAGATGGCTGACGGGGAAGAGAAAGAGGTAAGGGGTTGTGGTCAGAGTAGGAGGAAGAGTTGGAGAATGTGGTGGAGGAGACAAGATAAGGAACAACGGCTTCCATGTATTGAACTCTTCAATTAAATCTTGGCTTTAATTCTAACAACAGGTGTTAGCCCTAGCTCTACCCTGGAGATGCAAATGCAGAAACCTGGAGAGTTATTTGATTTGTCTAAGGTCATACCCACAGCCAGGGCTCAAACCCACAGTCCTTATAACTGTACCATGCCATCCTGTGCAGATTATAGGGACCAGATGGTGGCAGCAGTTATTTCAGCCTCTGGATGAAGGGATTTCAGATCTAGCCTGGGTTCTCTTAGCTATACCCAGTTGGGGGCTGCCATTCACTGTCATCAGGGGTCAGCATTCTCTGCCCTTTTAAAGTTTGGTTAAAGTCCCTTGTGTGACTTTTCCTGGAGAGTCTATTTCTATTCACCCTAGATATGGAGGGTAATGACACACCAAAGAAACAATTCTATCCAAGGCTTGCTTGATGCATCAATGAGTTTATTGGGGTTATTATACATAAGAGCATGAATGGGGAGTTAACCTGGAGTAGAATGGAAGGCTTAGGCAGTGGCCTCGCCCATCACCCCACCCCAGCTTGGGTAATTACTTACCCCTTGGGCAACGTAGGGGCTATTACTCTACTCAGTGACTGCTTAACCCTCTCACATAGCACTGGGATGGGCAGGCCCTGGAGAGTCCTTCCCCATTTCTCCAAGTGGGAATGCTTGTAAGGATCCCAATCTCATGAGTGCCTTGGGTGGGTGATCCCAGAAGCTCTGACTCAAAAAGAGACTAATCATAGGCACCTTAGAGGCAACAGTCACACGAGGTCTCAGCTTTGGTGTCCATTTTGCTGTTTTTTTCCTTGGTGGTAGCCTTGTCCTTTCTTGGGATCTTGTTTTCATTGGCCTTAGTCCGTTGGCCCTGAAGCCAGGCGACTGTCCAAGAGGTACCTGACTCAGTTCATCTGCCATCCCATCTAAACCTGAACCCTTGGCCACTTGTTATTCATGCCATTCTTGTCCCCTCATCTGGCTATTCTGCCTTCCTCTGGGAATGAGGGTTAGGTTTTGACTGTGCTCTCTATGTTGGGGTTGCAGTGAGCCGAAGTGATCAAATCAGAGGCTTCAACACAGTTTTTAGTCTCAGATGTGCCACTGCTCTGCTTGCTATGGTGTGAGATCTGGCACTCCATTAACTACTGGAATGATGGGGACTACCTTTTTCCTTTTCCCTGTTTCTCTCTCTCAACCTTCTCTGCTGTCTTCTCCCCCCTCTTCTTCTTCCTCCTCTTCCTCTTCCTCCTCCTCTTCTCCTTCTTTTTGGTTTTTCGAGATAGGGTTTCTCTGTGTGTGCTGGCTGTCCTGGAACTTTCCCTATAGACCAGGCTGGCCTGGAATTTAGAGATCATCCTACTTCTGCCTCCCAGGTGCTGGGATGAAAGACATTCACCACCACACCCAGCTTTTTCTCTCTATTTTTAATGTGATCATTCGATATATCCTTTCTGGAATAGGATCTGCTGAGAGAAACTATTTTCTTTGCTACCCTGGCCAACTGGGTAACACCCTGCCTTGTATATTCACCCCCTCCTTTCCAGCCTCACGTTCTTCTTCCCTGGGCTTAGGCTTCCCAGTTAAGTCTAAGTCTATAACCGTAGTCATTGGATCTGCTCTATTTTCTAGGGTCAGCTGCCGCTGCCTTCTCCTCCTCCTCCTCTTCCTCCTTTCCCTCCTTGTCCTCTTCCTTCTTCTTCTAAGTGTATGTGGGTGTTTTGCTTGCATGGATGTCTGTGCGCCACTTGTATGCAGTGCCTGAGGAAGCCTGAAGAGTGCATTAAATCCCCTAAAACCAGAGTTATAGATGGTTGTGAGCTGCCATGTGGGTGCTGGGAATCAAACTCAGGTCTTCTAGGATAGTCCTAGAATACAGATTCTTTTTTTTTTTTAAGACTTATTTATTATATGTAAGTACACTGTATCTGTCTTCAGACACCCCAGAGGAGGGCATCAGATCTCATTATGGACAGTTGTGAGCCACCATGTGGTTGCTGGGATTTGAACTCAGGACCTTTGGAAGAGCAGTCAGTGCTCTTAACCGCTGAGCCATCTCTCTAGCCCATTGTTTTACTTTTTATATTATCTTTTCATTGCCCATCCCTTCCATTTCCTTTCCTATAGAAAAGCTCCTTGAGGATATGGATTTTATATGTCTTACCATGAAACCATCAGCAACAGACAGTGCCCAATTCTGAAGTATAAACACGCATTGACGAATGGGCCAATCCAGGTTAATGTTTATGTAACGATAAGAAGAAGAAGCTCCAGTTTTAGTTCCAAGATTTGGGGACAGGCAATCGTGGCTCTCCTTTTCTCAGTTGGGGTGAGTGATATCTGTCTCTGTTGCAGTTTACTCCTTCATTTGTCAGAAACACATTATTGCATAGCTGCTCTATGACTGACACCATACTGGGTATAAGCCATGCAGCATGAACAATATGGAAATGAATAGCTATCTTAAACGAGTTTCAATTCCTGGGAGAGAGATGGCAGGGAGACAATTGTAAAGTGCTGTGCTCAGTTCTGTAGGTTCACAGTAGAACCATCTAACCCATTATGTGCATGAGATTAAAGAAGGCATTCTCTGATATGGGGATTACAGGCATTTCCAGCTCAGGCAGGAACCATTATATTAAGATCTCAGAGGTGGCAGGGTCCAGAACTGATATTAGCTGTCTTAAAGGAAAATAGCAGGTGGCAGACAGAGGAGCTTGGTAACTGAAGATGGCTCCTAAGATGGATCTGACTGAGAGGCTGTCAAAATCACCAGTGGCTTAAGACTGATGCTTCCCATTTCATAACGTGGATTCCCAGAGAAGCACAGCTAAGATGGAGACACTCACCCATCGCTTTAGGTGAAGTTCTCCCCAGCTGCCTGGAGAGACTGACTGTGAAAGACCCACTACAGCTATGGCCAGAAACCTTGTTAACCCTGACAGTTCCTCTGAGGGCCTCAACAAGCCAGAAGCTTCCTCCTCAGAAAGGCCCTTCAGAAATCTCAGCATTTTCTTTTTAGCTGAATTCGCCTCCCTTCTTTCCAGATTTCCCTCAGGCCCGCATCAGAAAGTAGATAACGATTACTTGTTGACAATGAATCACAGAAAAGTGTCGCCTAAAGAGAATGTCTCCTAAGCCCATACTCACCGAATGCCTACAGTCAAGGTGGGGAAAATAAGTAGAGCATCTGGGTCATTTTAGGCCTGACGAAGATTTCGGGTTATTTTATTATTATCATTTATTTATTTTTTAAGAAAACCCCTTTCACTGTTTAGAAGTGACCCTCCCTTTCTCTTTTGAATACGTGGCTCCTCTAAACTACAAGTCCCACAAGGCCCAGAGCCAACGGTCACCATCTTGACACACCTTAACGCGCATGTCGGCGGGAGAGAGAGCGTTTGGAGAGAAGAAGCCCCGCCTTACTCCAGCTCATTGGCCAAAGGCGCTAGCAGCGGGCTCAGCGGTTGGCTACCACGCCCGCCCGTCCACCGCGTCGGTCGGGGTCAGAGTGCGCGGAGGTGAGTCGGTGTGTTGTGGACTCGTGGTGCTGGCTGCCGCTGTTGAGGCTGCCTGGAACGGGCTGTGGGAAGCGGGCGGAGCTGGCCCTGCTTCTGCCTGGCCAGCGCCGCAGGCGGCGCGGGCCGTGCCCGCTGCCGTCAACTGCCCGGAGCGTCTGCTGAGGCCGAGGGAGACGCCGGGGCCTGCACCTGGAGAGAGCCTGCCGTGCTGGCCCGGAGGAGGGGGCGTTGCCATGGCGACAGCCTCTCCGGCAGCTGACGGGGGGCGGGGGCGGCCCTGGGAAGGAGGGCTGGTCTCCTGGCCCCCTGCCCCTCCCCTTACGCTTCCCTGGACCTGGATGGGCCCGAGCTGGGGGCAACACCCTGGGGTGGGTGAGATTGAGAGGGCCCCCAGCTTGGGCCCTGGTTAATGCATGCGGGGTGTGGGTCGTGGCGCGCACACTTAAGGAGCCTGGGATTCTGGCCTGGTGCTCACCCTGGATGTTAGAACTCTGGGCGAAGGGATAGCTGGGGAGGGCGGTGGGGGAGCTCGGCTTTGCGAGAGAGACTGGGTGAGTTGATGAAAGGGCCTGGTTTGAGATTTCTGGAGAAGGAGAGAGGTTTGACCAGATAAAGTAGAAGATTAAGGAATTATTTATAGACTACCCCCTCCGCATCTTGGCACAGGCACACATGCTAGCACTTTACTTCCTTGTAAGTCACAAGCTGTGGGTAATAATGGTGGACAGAGGTGGACAGAGTGGAGAAAGAGCCTTAACCCAGGTAGCTTTTTGTATGTCTTTATTGCAAGTGGTCCAGCAACAGGTGTCTTCTTAAAACAAAGAAAGCATGACTTGGGTTGAGTTCTTGTGAAATGTCAGCTGCTCGACGTTGGCCTGGAAGATGCTGGGTATGGGGCCCCTCATCTGGAGATACAGAGCTTGCCCCTCAGGCTGGATTTCGCAATGACTGGGGCCAATAATTGTCTCTGACCATTTTTGTGGCTTGCATTTGCTAGTGCATTTCATTGGTTTCCCAGCCCAAGGGCAGCAAAACATGAATCCCATTGGCCAAAGACTAAGCTATTTAACTGTAGTAGATTGTGATTGGCCGAATGATTTTTGACTGTAGAGTTTGTACCAGAAAACTGGCTTCATCAAATTCAGCTTTATTCTGACTTTATCATACACAGTATACCTTGTTTTAGTGGGCTCGGTCTTGGACCTTAAGTATATTATACTTGAATCGCCCACCATTTAAAAGCCAATTTATAACAGTGACTTGGAGTGTGACTCCACTAATGTATGCCTGTGATCTTGGTTAGAAACCCACTTGGCTGCCTGTCGGCAGGTGCTGCCTGGGGGAAGGGAGCTGCCGGGAAGTGATTGATAAGGTTTCCTTTATGGATTCTGTGGTGCTTCACTGGAGCTCAGAGCACTTTGGCAACTTAAGCACTCCAAATTAAAAGCTCATTAACAATTCCTGCCCAAAGATCCTGTAAATAATCAGCCAGTTAGGTCCTGGAGCTTGGCTAAGAGCTCTCCCTTCAACTTGAAATATCTAAATCAAAGGGGTTGTTATTGCATTTTATTTTGAAAAGTTTACTCCCTGGTGGCATAAACTGGAGAGTGCCCTGTTCCCAGGGGATCAGGATAGAATAAAGTCTTAAGTGTGTGGAGTGGTAGACAGGATTATGGTTCCAATTGTAGATGTTTGCGCAGAGACTTCACTAGCTTACAAGATCATGTCTGTGATTTCTGATCCTTTAGCATATCTGAATGAGGTGATGACGAGGGTAGATATGCCTTGATGGCCCTGGTGTGTAGCCCTGGCTGGCTTCTGCACATGCTGCCTGTGATTGGCTCTCATGTTGTCTTGATTTGGCTTTGATTAGCTTGATTTTTTTTTTTTTTTTAGAAGTTGAGGCAGACTTGGAAGTATTTTGCCTGCATGTATGTCTGTGTAAGAGTGTCAGATCCCATGGAACTAGAGTTACAGACAGCTGTGAGCTGCCATGTGGGTGCTGGGAATTGAATCCAGGTCCTTTGAAGAGCAGCCAGTGCTCTCAGTCTCTGAGCCATCTCTCCAGCTGAGAAGTATTTTGAACATGTTTCCCAGTGTATGTTTCCATTCTTGTTACTGCCTATAGGTTTGTAACAATGAACCCTTCTCTTCAGTCCTGGCTCAGCCCCAGTTCCTGAGTTCTGAATATTGCAAGCCTTGTGTCTTTTTCTGATAGGATTCTGAAATTATCCAGTGAACCACCACCTCATGACTATCATTCTTAGTCGAGGCTCACATATTATGAATATTTGATAATTCTAGAAGATAAACTTCCTTAACGAGGCTCACATATTATGAATATTTGGTATTTCTAGAAGATAAACTTCCTTAAGGAGAACACTATACTAGAAACATGAAGTCTATAATTCATATACAAGCTTGAGCACACATGCATGAATGTAATATTAGTTAATAGCATCTGAAAGGTCTGTGGGACCGTTTTCTTTCCGCAGTAATAGCTAAATCCCAAAGTTTGAGTTTATGAGTCTAGGAGTGACCACCAGTGAGAATTTAAATCTTGAGTTGAAATATACCTGTTGCAGAAATGTGTGTCTGTCCACAGCATTGGGGCTTTCCAGCTCTCACAGACCCTTCAGCATCTCCAGCTGCCAGTCTTGGCATCTTCGAAGTAAGGAGAGGTGAGAATCCTGTTGCATGATCACATTTGGTGTCTGACTGGTTGGATTTGGTGGGAATGGGATGAGGACTGGTGTAGAGTGTATTTTTCTGTAGCTTCTGGTATGGTAGGTAGAGTATGCTCAAACTTAGTGAAACAAATTGGCTAAAATCTTTAGAGTAAGAGTTAGAGAAGATGAGTGATCTAGACTCTCCAGTTTGGTCATGAGATTTTCTTTTTCTTTTTCTTTTTTTTTTTTTAGCTCCTCAGTACTGGGGAATGAACCCAGGACTTTGCAACACATTAGGCAAGCATGCCAGTACTGAACAATGTTCTTTCTTTTTTTTATTTGGTTTTTCGAGACAGGGTTTCTCTGTGTAGCCCTGGCTGTCCTGGAACTCACTCTGTAGACCAGGCTGGCCTCGAACTCAGAGATCTGCCTGCCTCTGCCTTCCAAGTGCTGGGATTAAAGGCGCCACCACGCCTGGCCTGAACAATGTTCTTAAGTCTCTCTCTCTTTTTTTTTTCTTCTCACGTATATTTGACCTTAACTAAAATGACCAGACTGGCTTCAGACTTGGCAGCCCCCCTGTTTCATGCTCTACCTAGTGACTGAGATTATAAGCATGGACTACCATGCCCAGCCATGGTTTTTTTAATAGACACCTCATGAGTGAGTTCCTTGCCTTGAGGGTTATGGAGTAGGGCTGGAATGGCCCTATATTCTGAGAAATACTCATCTTAATTCAACAATAAGACCACCTCTCATGTGACTCTTGTGACATATTTGACCAAAACCTTTCAGATTTGGTTTTGAGTTATGTGTCACCCTTGAGTGAATGATTGGTCCCCACCTACTTCCACCTGAACTGACTAAAAGGTGGGCTTTTGATGATTGGTATCCAGGGATTTGGAAGTTGTTTGTTCAATAACTGAGGCCCAGACACTTTGCTAGTTGCTGGGATTATAGTGGAAAAGCAGGCTGCCTATGATACCCACAGCTTTATGATCTAGGGGAGAGACCAACAGCAGTGCAGCAATGATGGTGCACCTGCTAGCGGTGCAGCAAGGGACCAGGTTCTCTGAGACTGCACAAGTGTTCTTACTGTGAACTTGCAGGCTCTGAGGTGACTTCTCAAGGAACCCACCCCCTTACCTAGAAGTAAATAAACATGTGAGATGAAGTATCAGCTTTGTTAAGTTTGAGGAAGTTTGGTGTGATTAAAAGGCAGATGGGAAATGAATCAGAAAAGGGGAGCAAAGTCTCATGCCTTAGAAACTCCAGTGAGATGGTGGGGCGAGAACGGGTAGGTGGAGGGGTAAAAGACTACAGGTTAGCAAGCTTTTCTAGGACAGACTAGAGTAAATACTTAGGGTTTGTGACTCTTTTACATCTGTACAGCTTGTAATAAGCGTTTCAGCAGCTTTGGATACTGTGAAGGTAAACATGATTGTGTTCTAGTAAAAAATGTATTTATAAAAGCAGGTGGCATCTGGATTTGATTCATGGACCATGGTTTGTCTATCTGGATCACAACAATAAAAGATTGTACCAGCTTAGGGTGGTGGTATACTCCTGTAATTGGTAGGGTAAAGCAGGAGAGTTGCTAATTCAAGGCCAGCCTGTGCTACATAAGAAAGCCGAGATAAAAAGGAAAAATAAAGGATTATAATTATGAGGTTTGTGTTTTAGAGAGCTTGTAGTGATATCAGTGTAAAGAGTGGATTGAGAGGGCAAAAGGATGAGGAAGAGAGAGTGAACGTACAGCGAATTAAAATGTTTTGGAAACTCTTTTCTCTTGAAGGAAGTATGGGCTCAATGGAGCCCTTGAAGGGATCTTCATTTTAAGGTTCCTAGCTTAATAGCTAGGAGCTGGCTGTATACACAGAAACTGGCCCATGTCCTAAGCTTTCAAGGCAGTGGTCCTCATTCTATATGTCCTACTTGGTCTTTTCTTTCCTTGATTGTAGCATACTGATAAACCATGCCTGATTTTGTAAAAGTCTGCCAGGTCAGTGTGATGGTGTGTCTCAGGCAGAGGGCCCAGTCAAGTTTTGGTTGAGTGTGAAAAGCTTAGAGCTCAGAATCCTACTCTTGACCTTTCTTTCCCTCTTTCTTCTTCTCATGAACCCCATGTATTT
Organism: Mus musculus; assembly: GCF_000001635.26. NCBI lineage: Eukaryota > Metazoa > Chordata > Mammalia > Rodentia > Muridae > Mus > Mus musculus. The sequence continues at coordinate 117,555,164 of NC_000070.6, forward strand.
GCGTGATGAAGCCTACAGATTTCTGATAGTGATGTTTCTGTGACCTGAGACAAGTGACTTAGCTCTGAGCTTCATTTTGCTGTCTACAATGGAGAGAGTAGGATTGAAAAGCATTGTTTGGAGGCTTTTAAAGTTTCAACAGTGATAAAGCTCTTAGCAGTGTATTGAGATCGCTTGTTGTTGAGGTGCTGCTGGTGGTTGGTTGGTTTTAATTTTTAGGCAGGCTGTCACTGTGGCTGGCCTGGAACACTCCATGTAGACCAGGCTAGCCTCGAACTCATAGAGATATGTCTGCCTTTGCCTTCTAAGTGTTGGAATTGAAGGCAGATGCTACTACTAATATTCTGCACAAAAGCAGGAAGTAGTTGGGTGATATGTGTTTTGTCTTCATAAACTCTGAGCCAAAGTTTTCATTGTGTCCATGTGGTGGAAACTTAACTGGCCTATAGGACACAGTTACAATTTAAACAAGACACATTTTTAATTTTTTATTAAAAAGATTTTATTTTATACATGAGTGCTCTATTTGCATGTACACCTGCATGCCAGAAGAGGGCGTCAGATCCCATTACAGATGGCTGTGAGCCACCATGTGGTTGCTAGGAATTGAACCTCTGGAAGAGCAGACATTACTCTTAACCACTGAGCCATCACTCCAGCCCCAAGACACTTTTTTTTTTAACCTGTGGAAAATGTGCACATAGTAGGCGTTTCATAGATTCCACAGTATCAGAAGTGTGAGTGGAGTAAGTAGCTGCCCAATACAGACACACCCCTTTTGCTAGCTTGGCCTGACTCCTTGGGGTCATGTATTAGTGTTGTCACATTGCTGCCCTCCATTCCTGTAAACTCCTCTACTCTTCCCTCCCGTGGTGGGCAGTGGAGATGTGCTCTACCCTGGCTTCCTTGCTACCCTGTGAGGAAGGCTTGAGTTGAGTTGCCCGGGCTCACAGTGTCAGCAAGGTACTGTTAAAGTTAGTGCAGACTTGCCTCCAGATGGACTTGTGAGGTTGATTGTTGTGGTTCTCTTCCCTTGAGTGAGAAGTGCTTGGCCCATCCATGTCTGTGTGGCTGACTCCTGCTTTATCTATTTGGTTCTGTTGGGTTTTATTAGATGATTTTGGGGACCAGACCTTTTGGGAAGCAGATTCCCTTTGGGTTGTTGTTTTTAGCCTCTTCCTCCTTTGGGGGAGCTTGGGTTAGGAGGGATTGCTTTGATATGTTTAAAATTGTGCCTTGTGCCCCACAGCTACAGGTAAAATCAAAAGGCAGATAATTTATGGGAGTGTCAAAGCTGGCCGCTGGCACCTCAGGAGGCCATTAGTATGCCTGTTCAGACCCTCTGTGTCCTTGCGATTGATTCCTTTCTGCACGAGCCTGATTTGGGAAGCTGTAGATCTGTGTGCAGTGATTGGATGTGACAGTCCAAACACTGGTCCCTAAATTAATCCTTTAATGGTACTCCCGCACCAGAGCAATATTCATTCTCCCGCTCTCCCTCCCTCCCTCCTTCTTTCCTTCCCTTCCTCCCTTCCTCCCTCTCTCTCCCCCTCCTTCTCCCCCACCTCCCCCCTTCTGAGAGGGGCAGAAAGGGAAAGAAGGGATGGAAGGAAGCTAGCTAGCTTTGTTTGGTGTGCTTTGATTTCTCTGTTCTAGCACATTCTACTTCTAGAGTAGCTGGCATCATGGCTTTGTGCATATTAATTTGTTTAGCAAGTCTTTACTTTCTTAATTGTGCCTGGTTCTGTGCTGGGAGTAAAGAAATGAGTAAAATATAGTTGTTGCTTTTAAGAAACCAACTGTGTTTTCTCAGATTTCCAAAACTTATGTGCCATTAAATTAAAAGTCTATGCTCCTTCTTCAAGCTGTGTGAAAATTTAAAATGCAGAAAAGCACTTGACAAGAAAATAGTTAGAAGAATCTGCTTTTTCTGCACACATGGATGCCTCCTTTTGGTGCACAGATATGCCTCTGTGGCTGTTCTCCATCCTTCCAAGATAAGTCTTTGAAAATTGTTAGTAGCAAAAGAAACAGATAATGTGTCACCGCAGAGCGAGAAGATAATCACAAAGTTAGAGTAAACTGTGCTACTGGGTCACATGGCCTCCATTAACTTTGTCATGGAGTATCAGAAATCTCTGAAAAGGGTGGGACTTAGCTGTGTTTTAAAGTAAGTTTTAATTTGCTGGTGAAAAATAGCAGTGTTTTTCCTACAAAGAGGGAGGAGCATTTGCCAAGGCCCAGCTGTGTAGAAGGAAGTGCCGCATCTGGGGACCTGAGCCAGAGCTGCCTGTTTCTCCACCTCTTTAGAGCTTCTCACTCTGTAAGGGGGGAGAGTCACGCCTTTGCCAAGTGTGTATGGGAAGAGGCTTTGAGGTCTGTGCACCACACTGCAGCGACTCTAGTCCATGGTGCCCACTATTGCTGCTTTGTGCTGAAGGTCAAAGTGTAGTTTTAAAAAATGGGCTCAATCAATCTCTCTCTCCATATATATATATATATATATATATATATATATATATATATATATATATATATATATATATATATATATATATATACACATACATACATACATACATACATATATATATATATATATGAAATCAGTCAAGTAGGGAACTAAGACCTATTGGACATGGAAGAGGAAGAGGAAGATGGAGTTCACATAGAGTTGAATGCCCTGTGTGGGATGGGAATATAGTTGCTGTTTTGCTTGATTGTTAGAGGATGAAGTGAGGTAAAATATGTAACGTACCAGCTTAGTGCCTGGCCTGTACTAGGCTTTCAGAAAGGCATTTCCTTTTCTCTTTCCCATGTGTTGACAATGGTAACTCCCCTTGAGCTGTGCTGGTAGGCAGAGCACTGTATACACTGGGTGCTTGACCTGAACCAGAAAAGATGCAGGGGTTACTAATGAGAGTGTGTAGTAGAGTTAGGCTCAGATAGAGGCTTGTCTAATACTTTAGTAACTATGCTGTTCTGACACTGCTCCAACGCTAGCTTACTATCTGTCTAGAAAGGAAGGATTTGAACAGCTTTGGATAGCACTATTATGTATGCGTCTGCAAAGGGGGTGGGGAAGGAGTATTTGCAGGATAGCTATATTTCCTCATCTCTAGCTTTGCCCATATTGATTAGGAAGGAAAGTTTGTCATGGGGAAGTATCTGGTCTACAGGACGTTGTGAAGAGGCATCGTTCAGCTTTGGCTTCTAGAAGGAGTTTGTAAGTGGGGACGGCTGGTGGCTTAGCAAACAGCAGGCAGATCCTCAGGAATCACCTTTTGGGTTGCCTTGAGCTGCTGAGATGGCCTGATTGATGTATGTTCTCTGAATTTGTGTTCCTGACAGCTTTTGGTGACTTCAGCACTGCTGGTGGTTTGAGAGGTCTTTCTGATGTCAGAGAGCTCTGTTAGCCCTGTCTGGAAGCAGTAAGCCAGGGCAGAGATGGGGTACGGAGAAGAGTGTTCCGTTGAAATGAGGACCCCATTAGAGTTCCTGCTGCTTCCTTCCCACGCTGGACCAATCAAAACAGTTGCCAGAAATGTCAGGCCTGTGTATGTAATATGTGGCCTTTGGCAAAGCAGCCAGAGCACTTGTCTCTCGTGGTAGTGGAGAAGCTTGGGGGTGAGCGTGAGGCCTGCTTCCTGCATTGGAGTGAGCAGAGCTTTTGGAGTGGAGCCTTGGGTTCTGTTCTGTCTCCTCCTCTCTCTTCCCTCCCTTTCTCCATTCTTTTCTTTGTTTGAGGCAGGGTCTCACCATGTATCCCTGGCTGACCTCCAGCTCACAGAGATCTGCCTGCCTCTCCCTTCTGCAGGCTGAGGTGAAGGGTATGTACCGTCATGCCTGGTATTTTTCCTTTCTTCTCCACTGAGTCTAGGGAATCCCTTTCCTCTAGCTGGGCTTCTCCCTGGCTGGCTGGCTGGCCTGTGTCTGCCTATTAATTTGTTTTCCTTTTTGACTGTGATTTTCATACAAGTACTCAGTCAGTAAAGGCTATTCATTCGATTGAATTGTATGACTTTTGAAGGCATGCAGTTTATTTACATGTTTCCCAGGCAAATATTAGCTGCCTAAGTCAAAACCTGGGACCAACTAGATTCCAGACAGGTATCTTTGTTGTTTCTATGACTCAGGAATTTGAGTATAATTGCTAAGATCATCCTAGGACAAGGGTCTTTCCCCAGAACCGGGAAGCTAAAACATGCAGTCCAGGTTCTTGAGTCATTTGGACTCAGTGCCTGCCTCTAGTACCTTGGGATGTCTTTGGAATGTAGTTCTGTCTCCCAATCTGGTTTTAGTGGTGTGCACTGGATCTAGAGATGGCATTGACCTATATGCTCCCAGAGATTTCAGGTGTGTGTGGCTGGGGAAGTGGAATGGTAGGAGACCACATGTTTACTGATGGCTTCTCGGCTTGTCCTATCCCTGAGGCTCCCCAGCTAGTGTGTGCATGTTGAAGGATGACCTCCTCCCTCCCTCCTTTCCCTTTCCAGTAATGGAGGCTATAAAATGTCTATTTACCCAAGACACCAGAACGACTCCTCTGTGGTTCCACTAATCTGGTGATTTGGTGCTTCTTTGGTCTCTCAGGTAAATACAGATTGAGTCTTTTTATAAAGGCATATTATTTCCCTCATTAAATGTGTGTCTTGGCACATGTGTTATTTACCTGATAGACAGTAATGGCTGCAGAGGAACCATTGGTGTCTGTTGTGTAAATACTCTGCACAGAGCCCATCCTCCAGGGGCTGTGGCACAGGCCTGCTTTTCCAAAGCGGGCTGGCCTCAGGGCAGTCCCTACCTACCCCTCCCTGTCCCCACTGGGGAGCTGACCCCTTCATTTTGAGATGAAAGTCATTCCTTTTTTTTTCTTTTGCTATAGTCTGCTTACTACTTTTAATTTGCTATACAGAAAAGATGTTTGAGACTAAATGTGAATAAATCTTGGTCTCTGATTAAAAATAAAGAGAATCATGAAATCTTTTGAGTTCTTCCCCTCGATCAGATACCAAAATCCTAGTTGATGTTGGAGCTATAGACTTAAATTCTGCACACTTGTAACTAAAGTATAAAGACATCAATGGAAAAGAAATCCTCAAGTTGCTAGCAAACCCAAGAGCAGGCTGGATGCAGTTGCAGGAACTGCGGGTGTTTCTGAGAGTCTGTGTGGGCTGTGGGGCCATACAAGGCAGAGGGAGAGTTACAGGGCGCTGAGCAGTGGCCTTTCCACTGGGGACTCGGTGGCATTGCGGCCAAGGTGTGATGCTGTGAGAGTGGTCTTGTCTTTTTTTTTTTTTTTTTTTTTTTGAGAATATTTCTCATATTCTGTTTTGTTTATTAAAGCTATATTCACATGGATTTTATTTATTTAATTTACTGCGCTAGGGATTGAACCCAGGGCCTTCTGTATGTGGTAGGCAAGTACCCTACCACAGAGCTACACTCTGGATTTTTAAAAGTTTATTTTTTTTTAAAGTTGGAAACAATCCAAAATTACATAAAAATTGGAAGTGCAATACAAAGCTTTCTTTTCTGAACCATTTGAAGATTAAATTCCTGAACTAATGTCCCATTATTAAGATACTTGATGTGTATTTTCTATAAGCAGGGTCTTTCTTAGCTAACTACAATATAACTCTCAAACACAGACAGTTAGCATGGATGTGCTAATCTCAGCCTATTTCACAGATCCCATTCAGGTTTTGTTCATTGTCCCAGGGACGTTCTTTGTATTTGTAGCAGAAGGGAATGGTTGGTAATTGTGGGTTGCATTTAGTAATGGGCTGGATGTTGTGTGCATTGCTCCTCTGTTAGGGGTTGTCTGGTGCTTTCTTACAGTTAGGCTTATATTAGGCCTCTTCAGCAGGAATATCAGAAATGATTCTTTGTTCTCATTACATCCTGTCAAGTGGCATGAATTTTGATTTTCCCATTAGTGACACTTTTTGGGATGGGGGGACAAGGGTCTTACCATGTAGCCCTGGTTGACCTGAAGCTCACTGTATAGACCACGCTGGCCTTGCGTTTTTGTCTGAGCCTCCTGAGTGCTGGTATTAAAGGTGTGTGCCACCACATCTTGCATTAATGCTTATTTTTGACCAGTTGTGTAAGATGATCATCTTTTCCATTTTAAAATTACTTCTTGTAGTAACTAATAAGAGTTCTATGGAGAAATATGTTGAAATCATTTTTATATCCTCCATAGATTTCAGTTGTACTTATTAAATCTCTATGGACTCATGGTTTCCAGGCTTAGTCATTGTACTAAAACTTAGCACCATCTTTTTTGACCAGCAGGAGTCCCCTCAAGGTGGCTTTTGAGTCCCTTTGATTTGTTTCTATTTTTCTTTTGAGAATTCCCTTCCTTTCTTGTAGGATATCTTAGGCTCATCTTGTACTTTTCTAATCATTTCTCCAGGGAGAATGGTTCCTGTAGTGGACAGTGGTATTTGGAAGGCACTGGTGTGTTAGATGTGCTCATTGCTGTGCTCATCCTTAGTTAATGCTAGAGTGTGCATCTATAGCTATGTGTGTGTGTCTCTGTGTGTGTGTATGTGTTTAGTCATACTTCTATTTATATCTACATTGTATATCCATATCAACCATGTCTATACCAGAAATGATGAGTCTTACTGTCAATACTGCAGAGTTAAACGATACCACAGGTTTTACCTTTTTTGTGTGTGTATATGAAAAACCTGGTTTCCATTACTCTTTTTGTATGTTACTGTTTGGTTGTTTCTGGCCCTTTACCCCTCCCTAAGGAGTGCCCTTGTTATCTCGCCTATGAATCTTGGCATGCGCCTGCCCTAGGCTCTGACATGGTATGTACAGTACACCCTCCACCTCTACCTGCATGCCTTCTCACCTGCCTGGGTTCTTACCCTTCCTCTAAGGCTCTTATGCTTCTCCCAGCTCCAAGTGATGTACATATTTGTCTTTCTTTACTCTAGTTAACAGTTTTAGAATTGAAGTTTTTACAAAGAGAAGAGAAAGCATTGCCTACTATCCTTTGCCTTAATCTGAATTTGGTTGTTAGGAGGGCAGTATGGAACCCAGTTAGTATTGATATATTGAGACCTGACCTCTTAATGTCTGTTTTTATATATTTTTACATATATAGGTGTTTTGCTAGCCTTCATGTATGTCTATGCACCGTGTTCATGCAGTGTCTGCAGAGGCTAGATGACATCCAATCTGCTGGGATTGGAGCTACGGATGCTTGTGAGCTACCATGTGGATGCTGGGAATCAAACTCAGGTGCTCTGGAAGAGCAGCGTGTACTCAAATGTGAACCATCCCTCCAGGACCTAATGTCTATTCTTAAGACTTCTTCCAAGTGGTCCTCCTTGATGTGTATGAAATCAGAGAAAACCAAGTTCATAGGCAAGGAGGCCCTCTAGCTATCAGAGTATTGTCCAAGGGAGGATGTAGTAGGATATGTATATATTGCCCTTTGGGAGATCTAGAGAATTATAGGAATGTAGAAGACAACTTTGTAAGCATTGGTCACTGAAGGAAGAGCCAGTTTCATAGTTATAATAATAAGATAGTAACTTTCTGAGTCATTATACACAAGACACTGCCCTTGGTATTTTACTTCTGTTCTCATTCCATTCTCACGCTAGAGGTAGATATTATTATCATTGTATAGGCAGGGAATTGAAGAATAGAGCATGCCCATGGTGCCATGGCTAGTAAGTGCTGAAGTCAGAACAGAAACAAGACATTGCTTGTGGTACATGGCAGGCAGAGTCTAGTTGATTTATATACTATGTATACTATAGACACATTAAGAGTTTCAAAAGTCTTTCTACCTGGCTCAATTGGCTAGAAGAGGTCTAAGGTCCAGAAGGACTTTGCTTGTAAAAGAGAGTTGATAACGGAGCCATGATCATCTTGTCACTGAAGTTTTCCTGGTACTGTTGATGAGTGAGTGATAGAATGAGTTTATTTTGGGACTCTGGTTTTCAAAGGGACATTGGTCCTTTTGCCTTTGCAAGAGATTACATAGTGAACTCAAGCTTGCCTTTGTCTCCCTGGACTATGAGTTTTGGGGTAGGCTGTAAAGCAGTGGTAAGAACAAGTGCCGTGCTTGTGTAGGGTCCATGAAGAATCCTTTTCAGTTTTCATGTAGTCAACCCTGTGACATTTCATGTTTCAGTATAGACTCTGCAGGAGTCACACTAGTGTGTATGCTAATGGATACTCGGGCATGTGACCGTGGTTCTCAGTGAGCCAGGAGAGAGCTGGGGACAGAAGTCATCCTCTGCAGTCCACTCTTGTTCAGGTGACAGTGACCGCAGTGTACTGGAGTGTGCTCCAGGTTCCACAGGGTGGGGAGACAGTGTCTACTAGTGTCGCTAGTCAGAGGCAGGCCTTTGGCTCTGTTGGTGTGTGGCTTTAGGAAACAAACTGATGGCAATTTGTGTATGAAAAGTAAGATTTCTTGTTTTAGAATTAAAGTTGAGGGAAATTTTCATATTGAGTTTAATGTGGGAACCTACTTCTCTGCCTTGTTTCCCTCTCTCACAGATCAGGTTATTTGTGAGTAAAACATAGGCTTTGATTTTTCTATTTAGTTAACCCTCAGAGGAGGCCAGTTATTGTGTGAATTTAAAGGGAAAATGATTCAGTTTTTTTTTTTTTTTTTTTTTTTTTTTTTGGTACATGTTCCCTCAGAAAACTTTACTAGACTTTTAGAAATACTCCCATTACTGCCACATCTGGGTTTTCTCTTTCTCCTTCCTATTTAAAAGGCCTCATAGTCATCCAGGGCCTCTGGGAGAGAGTGAGGCCCAAGGCTGCAAATGAGGAGGCCCGAGGCTGTTTGTTGCCAGCTGTGCTCTGCAGTTTCCCTAGGGTGCTACTTACCAGTGTGCATTGGAAATCATCACAACGCCATCAACAGAGCGCCCTGGGATTGATTGCGGTGGCTTTCATGCTCTCTTGCTGGGAGAAGGTAGAGGGTATGTGGAGATTAAGTCATAGGCAGACAAGCCAGGGACACATGATAGATAAGAGTGCTGAAGAGAGCGTTCAGGAAAGTGAGGCTGCTTCTAGGACTGATAGTGCCGTCGGTCACCTCAGTCTGCTTCGGAATCACTTGGGTTGAAGTTAACTATTGCCACCTGAGAAGTGACTGAGGAAGTCCTCTCGGCTCTCTTTTGAACAAGTGCTCCATTTACAAAGGAAGCTAGTTTTGTGTGTTGCTTTGAGAAAGCTCTGGGAGACAGTTGTAATAATACTGCAGGTGCTGGTATTAGGGTCTTAAACTTTGGTGACAAAAATCATGATTTAGATAAAGGCCTGGAAATAGTGGGGAGTGGCTCAGGCTGCATGGGAATTCTGGAAGACTGGATGGAGCAGGGTATCAGTGGGAGGGAAGTAACCCAGGCTCTCTGTTTTTGTTTTTTGTTTCGTTTTCTTTTTCTTTTAACGTTCCTTCCCTAAGTTTTAGATGCCTCTGGATGTTCAATGCTAGCGCCGTTACAGACGGGAGCGGCTCGGTTCTCTTCATATTTACTTTCAAGAGCAAGAAAAGTGCTGGGCTCCCACTTGTTATCTCCCTGTGGCGTTCCGGAGCTCTGTTCCATATCCACCAGAAAGCTGGCGGCCCACGGCTTTGGCGCGGCAATGGCGGCAATGGTGCCCTTCCCTCCCCAGAGGTATCACTACTTTTTAGTGCTGGACTTTGAGGCCACATGCGACAAGCCACAGATCCACCCTCAGGTAACTGCTGTATCATTGCTTCAGCAAAGCTTGGGTGGGCGGGAGGGAGGGAGGAGGGGTGGCTTGCTTCGTGGGACCCAGCGTTTTCACATATCTCATGGCTTTTAGTAACATAGGTTGGTTCCACATGGGCAATGCAGAACTGTGCAGTCTCTGGGGAGAACTGGATACATTGTTTCTCCCTAGTCTAAGCTTTTGGGAATTAGAATGCTGCTCTCCTGGCCTTCCTCTTTCCTGTGGGTTCTGTTGTCCTTTCTTCCTGCCATTGCTGTGTGCAGTGGTAGTCAGCTCCTGATGTGACCTTACCTCCTGGTGTTAACACTTTTACCCTGACTCATAGATACCCCTCTCTCGGCAGTAGAATGTAGTAGAAGAGACAGTGTGGATGAAGGTCCCAGGCTAGGTTAGAAGAAGCACTAGTCTGCTCTGCTCTTTTGGATCATTTGCTCTGGCAGAAGCCTGCTAACACATACTCGGACACTCAGACAGTACTGCGGAGAGACTCACATGTATAGAAACTGAGGCTGTAATCCAACAGTCAACACTGCTTTACCAGTCAGTCATGTTAGTGACTGTGGCAGTGAATTTGACAGCCTCAGCCAGACCTTCTGATGACCATAGCCCTGGTGGATATCTGATTCCAACCCTAGGAGAGACCCTCAGCCAGCCACGCACCTACCACTTCCTGACTCACAGGAACTGCGACAGAGAACAGTTGGTTTTTAATGTTTTAAGCCACACATTTGGGGCTTTGTTTGTTTTTTCTTTATAAAGTATCTCACATCCTTGAACTCACTCTAGCCCATGCTGGCTTTGAACTTACCATCCTACCAAGTGGTAGGATTGTAGGTGTGTGCTCCTATATTTGGTTTAGTGTAATTTGTTAAGTAGCATTAGAGAATCTGAACAGGTGCCATTGCTAGTCTGTTGAAAAGGAAAATGTCTTTGCTTTCCTTCCTTGCATACAAAGACCTTCCTTGATCTTTTAAGGTACCGTCTTTAGGGAGCTTGGAGTAGTAGCAGAGAGGTGCCTATGCTGGGTATGTGAGGGGGTGGTTGAATACCAGTGTGGTAGTTCACTGTAGTGTGGAGACTTAGGTGTGCGTGGCTCTAGGATGGCAACTCCTGCAGTGCTTACGGTAGTGTGTAAGTTTGGAGTATGCAGATCTATTGCTTTGGGAGAGTAGCTTTCATTAGGAGGCCAGAGGGGGAGACCTCACAGTTGGGACTTGGGAGGCAGGGACCACTTGGGGACCACAAAAAGGTAAAGTCTTCCTTTTTTATGGCTAGCCTTTTTTCTCTCGGGGCATGTCTGTAGAATGTAGGTTGTTTTACCTGTCCAGATGCTGCACCCTCTTTCCTGTTAGTTGTTAAGGCAGAGGCTTGCCTCTGGGGCGTTGGAATCCGGCCTGCTAGACCAGGACGATGCCCTAGGGGAAGGAACTTTAGGTCGAGTTAGACTGAAGGGGATGTTTGGGAACTGTCCAAGCTACACTTAACTTTCTGTCTCCTGCTCCTGCCAGCTTTGGGGAGCTGAGTGGTTGGATGGGAATTCTGGTTGTGGAGTCTTTTGAGTTGCTAATCCAGGATCCACATTCTAATGTCCCATGTTATTTCTCATATAGATTAAGTTTCAGTCTTGAGTAAGCCGTACGTGTGTTTCATCTTTATCTTCTTTGGATCTCCATAGTTGCTTGCTTGGCACTTCCTCGTGCCATTTGCTGCTTCCTGGAACATGCTTTTGCGTATGTGTTTCTGAGCTTCCCACTTGGATTGTAACTCAGCAGTTACGTAGCTCTGTCTGCCTGTCCTGTAGAAGGTCTTGCCAGTGTTCTTGAAGGTAGAACCTGATTTATGTCTCTCAGTTTGCATGGTCAGTGTCACCTTTTGTCTCTCTTTCAAGGACATGTCTGTCTGTGTCCATCGTCACACTGAAGATATTATGCAGTAGGAATTTAAATCATCTATGTTACCAACTGCTTCCCAGACTTAGGCACCGAGGGTTGTCATGACCCACACTGGGTAAGGAGCTTGGTGCTTATTTACGAGGGTATGCGTCTAAGTAAAGACTGTTCCAGAATCAGTGAACCCTGATGATGTTATTCCAAGGGCACGAAAGGTGCATCATTAGTTAAGCACTAGCTGTTGCTTTAGAGAACTTGGAGAGAGGCATTTACTGTCTTGCTTATCTGGAAGAGGGGAATACGAATGATCTTAGAAATTATAGACCTGTTAGTTTACTGTGATACCAGAGAAGATAGTTGACCTGTTCGTCAGATAATCAATCAGCAAACAGCTAGAAGAATGTGGGGTACTGAGTAATACCTTACATGGGTTTCTGAAGAAGAGCAAATCCTGTCAGATCAATCTAACTTGTTGGTGTGACAAAGTGATGGATTCGAGTGGGTCTAGCGAAAGTGATGAATGTAATGCATCTCAACTTCATTAAGCCTCTGCAAAGCTGCCTTCAGCGGGTAGATAGGCAGGCGGGCTCGGGCCACACATGCATGTTCTCTGGACTATGTTTAGGCCACCCTCAAGAAAGGGATGGGGAGACCAAGACCTGTTATTAATGGCAACTTAAAGCCCCACTCCATTTGGGGGAAGGAGAATCTTAAAGGTTTCTAGGTCATGATTCTGATAGAATTCAGAGGAAACTTGGAAGATGGATGAGAGAAGTTTTCAGCACCAGATATGATAGTACTCGAAGTGAGGTGACTGTAGGGTAGGCTCTCATCAGAGCCCCTGCTGCCTAGGTGACTCGTCAGCAAGGGAAGGGAGGAAACTGGAGAGCTCACAGGAGAGGGACAGAAATGACTGTAGGCAAAAAACCCAAGCCTAATGAGATAGAAAATAAGTGGAAGATAATTTAGGCCACTAATTTCTTGTTCTTAGTAAATGCGTTAATACCTTGCTCTGTATTTTAACAACGGCAACAAAAACTTCACCCAGGGGGGCTGGAGAGATGGCTCAGCGGTTAAGAGCACTGACTGCTCTTCCAGAGGTCCTGAGTTCGATTCCTAGCAACCACATGGTGGCTCACAACCATTTGTAATGAGATTGGATGCTCTCTTCTGGAGTGTCCGAAGACAGCTACAGTGTACTTACATATAATAACTAAACAAATCTTTAAAAAACAAAAACAGCAAAAACCAAAACCAAATAAAACAAAACAAAACAAAAAAGTCACCCAGATTTAAATGGAAGGAGGAAAGATTGAGATTGTGGTAGGAAGAACCTTCCAAGCGAAACAAGAAAATCAGCCACTAGGTTATAATTCACCGTCTTTCAGAGTGTGAGATAGCTGTTCTGAGACACGCTTTTTATGGAAAAACCCCACATGTGTTCTAGGCTAGAACTAGAACTCTCCTGATTGGCTCTTTTGCTTTAATACTCCAAGATCTCTGCAAGGCTCACTTCTGGATCTTTTAGACCCTAAAATTTAGAGCATGACATACTTTGCAGGGGTGTGAGGCAGAAACAGGTTATAGCCCAGGAAAGACCTGTTATTTGGAGGCTTGGTGTGGAGTTCATTTCTCTTATCTCTCATTTTCAAAAGTCTCTGAGTCAGCTTACTGAGACTATCTTAAAGGAATACCTCCATGAGAAATTAATAGTTGTGTGCTCTGTTGTGCTTGGGTGTGTAACAATATTGGTTATAATACCAGTAAAACATCTGGTATTTTCAATTTGTCATTTTTTTTGCTGGTTATTTTTGTACTTTGTTCAAGTAAGTGAAATTAGACGTGCTTGGTCCACTCCATTTGGGGGCACTGGTTTGCTAGTAGTAGGTTTTCATGTGAGCTTTGTGTTCATTTTATGTTTTATGTGTTTCTATTTAGATTAACGTGATAAGTATTAATTTAATATGAGACTTTTTCATTGGAAACCCTTTTTCTCTCAAATGTTAATTTAAATGATTTAAAGTATTAGGCTCTTAATTTCAGCAATGTGGGTTTTTTCCTTGTCTTAGGAATTGCTTTTTGATACAGAGTAAATTTTGATCTGATTTAAGGGGACAGTGGCTCCTTTGTCCTCACTAGCAGAGCTTGCTTTGCTCATTTGGTGTGGGTGTGCATGATGTGATGGTTGTTGTGACCCTAGGGCCCAGAGAGCAGCCTGAACGCTTTGGTGGCTCTTTAATTGTGCATCTTTAACCTCAGGGCAAGTTCTCTCACCACCTCAGTCTTCAGAGGAGACCAAAGCAAATGTAAGTGAGGAAAATGAGGGATAGGCCAGTGCGTGTGGGGAAGATGAGTAACCTCAGCTGTCTGCATGGCTTGGAAGGGAGGGGAGCACAGCTCTGTGTGTGGGGAGTTAAGTCCTGGCTGCTGCCTAGCCTGCATCAGTCCCTTGGTCTTCTGGGTAGTCTTTTCTCTTTCCTTCAAAGCAGCCCTGTCTACTGTTTTCTTCTTTTCTGTATTTAAGCGCCTATAATGTTAGAACAATGACCTTTGGGGTTGAGGTTTTCTAGTGTTTGGTCTTTGCCCATTGCCCCCACCCTCAACTCCCTTCAGAATCCTTGGAGAGATAGTGTTTCCATTTGAGTTAGAATTAAGACCAAATGAGTTTCTCTTGTATAGAAAATTGTGTAGATCTTGGGTTTATTTGAAGGGCAGGATGGGGAATAGGGATGGTGGTGACTGAGGACTAGAACTATGCAGAAGAAAGACACTTGAAGTATTTCAGTAGGACCTAGAACTGGCACCATTACTGGCCTTTTGTGAAAGAGACATTATAGAAAAGCTTACAGGAAATTGGTTAAGATCACTATAAGTCAAACTATACTGATTCCCTTTCTTTTTCCTTCAAGGCTGAAAGACTGCCCCCCTCCCTCCAAGAATTGCTCTTTGCTCCATCATTGCCTTCTTGTTTTCTGTTTTTGGTTCTTGCAGTCTCTAAGTGGCCAAAAGGAAAGTACCCTATAGAACAAAATACCCTTTCCTCTCCTTTCTTGTTAATTTGCTGTGTTTGCAGCTCCTCCACGTGGGAGGGAATAGGCCCACTTTCTAGCAGGCTCAGTTGTTAGATTTGGTCCCCTGTGTTCAGCCTCAGTTAGCCTGCATTTTTTCTGTACAAACAGGCGAAAGACGCTGATGCTATTCTAAACTGGGAAATGAAATGCAAAACCGACGTTAATGTAACATTATGGCTGAGATTAAATGCACCAAAATCAGGAAATTCAAAGTTATGCTTCCCCCAGCAACTATAACTCAGCCTCATGTGGCGTGTGTAGTATTTTGTGTTAGTGTGGATGGTGTTATATGTTAAGACATTAAAGTGAACACCATAAGCAGAGCACAGAATGCTTGAGGGGCTGAGTTATGACGACTCTGTGAGCTGTAAGTGTTCTTGCACAGGCTCCTGACTCCTCAGATAATTTTTTCCCCTGCCCATCAGAACAATTATTGCCTTTCTTTTCAGTTATATTTCTGCTTTAGCACATCTTTTCCAGGGTCACCATAAATGAATCCCACTATTGGTGGCCGGTAATTGTAGGGAGAATGGGGTGGCCCACTAGACCCTTTGTCCTTTTGTCACTGCCTCCATAAAAGTGGTGCCCCTGCCCCCCAGTCAGCCTGTTGTTTCTTTTCCTATGTGGTTCCTATAGGGATGGGCCTCATCCTGACTTCCTGTGGCTCCTCTCTAGTGCTCCCTGAATGGGAACAAGCTTCACTGTGTCTTGGCTGTGTTGTAATTCCATGTGAAAGCCAGGGGCCCTTTTTATTTAGAGCAGACATAGCGATATAGAAGTAAAATATACATTTCAGGAATGGAGCACTGATGCATGGTGGTGCTGCCTTGTGTGGTTGGCATAGCAGAGACAAAATGGACATGGGTTTATTTGGTCTCTTCAGATTGCGTCTCTACCTTCCCCAGGGTTTATAACTCTGAGCTGCCATGATGTATAGTTCAGCTGTGGAGTTGCCTTGGGGTGGAGCCAGGAGTTTTCCTAGGGGAGCATTGGGTCATTGGTAACGAAATCACCACATAATTTAGTGCAAATCAGGAACCATCTCCCCTAGCCTCTTATTATCCCGGTGGTCTCTCCAGGGCAGACAGCTGTTGGACGCAGATTTGCTAGGCACTGGGCTAAGTTTGTTGGTAGGGAAGAGCTCCAAAGAATAGGAGCATTGATATGTGGTGAATGACATCAGGGACTGTTAAGTAACAGTGACACTGAGTGGCCTTTTAGGTTTTTGTTGGCTGTGACAAAACCAACTCAGTCAGCAAAGGAACCGGGAGGAGCTCATTTTAACCTCCTTGGAGGCAATGGAAAAGCCGCTTTTGCTCTTCAGATAACAACTGCTGGAATAAGAGCCAAGTAGGAGCTAGTTCCTCCCTTCCAGGAGCTGAGTCAAGGAGAGTGGATGCATGCGTAACCAATAGGCAGTGCACTGTCAGTTCAGGAAAGCATGGGGTGGTGCCCGACAGTGGATGGGAGCCATCTACAAACTCACAGTTCTCAGGAGAGACAAACAGGCTTCATATTGTGAGAAATTTAGGAGACCCAAAGGGCCACGTAGGGCTGAGGCCTTACAACTGTTGCAGCAGGGATTAACACCCCTACCCCCACCTCAAAAACAACAACAGCCCCAAATCAGAGGGTTTTAACAGAGGAAAATATGTTGAATTGGCTTAGCTCTGGGAGCAGGAAAAGTCTGGATTTTAGGCTAATGTATCAAAATGTTGAAAATGAGTAAGAACAGGCGATGGATGAATTTGAGTCCATTGAGTAGTTCACAGTTGAGTTAGTCGGTCTGTTTGTGTTAGTCACATATTCTTTCTCACATTCAACTTAGAAGCTCCTATTGGGATGCTTGTGAGTGAGAGTACTAAATCTGCAAGAGGTTTAGGAATTGGAATTAATAAAGTCTGGACATAAAGGGTGAGGGTCAAAGTGAAAAACATGAAAGAGTTTTTGTTGGATGTGACAAAATCAGCTAAGTCAGCACAGGAATGGTGCTGCAGGGGGTGGGGGAGCTCAGGAGCTGAGCTCAGAGGGAGGGATTCTTAGGGAGGCCATGTTGGGTGTTAGCTGTCATTGAAGGTAGCAGTTGGCTGGAATGCTAGATCTCAAGGGAAAGACAGTTTCTGGAGAACGATAGGACATCTTCTCACATAAAGTACTGGGAATTTGCAGTTGGGTCTGCTAGAACACACCTTAAACAGACCTGGGAAGTTTAGACCCCTCAAACAGAAAAATGGCCATGTGGTTAACATTGAGAGGGAGTGAAAAAGAAGGGTTAATGAAGAGGAGTGAGGTGACTAGAACTCCGGGAAGCCAAGGAGAAAGGGTAGAGTGGGGAGTGTCAGCCAGGGCTGTTTGACGCTTCCTATTGATTGCATTTCTTTTACAGACTCATCTCAGTTGTCTGACATGAGGAAACTGATATTAGGGGATGCTTTCTCCACTATGTCTTGTTGGGAAAAAGGATTCTGCATCATTTTGATTAAGATGCCATTGGGGTGATTATTTTTTATCCTCTTATCCTTGGTGTTCCCGATGCTAAAAAGCCCCGTGGCGTTACATTTATGTGATGAGTTCTGAGCTCTAGAGGTAAAAGTTGAGCCATAGCCTAAAAACCCATGACTTGAGTGTTCCTAGATTGACATTCGTGCTTCCCTTTCCCCAAGGCTGACAGCCTAGAGCAGATGACAAGCAGGCAGTGAGAGAATCAGAAAGAAGTCTCTGGAGGAGAGACAAACATCCAGATAGTGAGACATATCCTTGGTAGTGAAGTAGAGGTACCTTGGAATAGTCTGCTGTTTGGGTCCTGTTCTCAGATGATATAATTGGTCAATGGGAGGTATACCGATTTTTGGTTAGTATAACAGTGCTGTTACTTGGGTGGCTCTACTTTTCTTCTGGAGGCTGTGCTCAATGTTTAGTTCTAGGGAGCCACTCCAGCCAAGAGCTCATCCAAGGGCTAAATTGTGGCAGGAACTCTTCTTTGGGAATTCCCATATTGTTACAGGTACAGAGTCCATAGTGAAAGCTGGGCATAGTATCACTCACCCCTAATCCCAGCACTGAGGAGACAGAGGCAGGCAGAGCTCTGTGAGTTTGAGGCCAGCCTGGTCTACTTAGTGATTCAGGACAGATAGAGCCACATAGTGAGATCTTATCTCAGAAAAAAAAAAAAATCAAATCAAAACAAAAAGAGTTGGGCTGGAGAGATGGCTCAGTGGGTAAGAGCACTGACTGCTCTTCCGAAGGTCCTGAGTTCAAATCCCAGCAACCACATGGTGGCTCACAACCATCTGTAATGGGATCTGATGCCCTCTTCTGATGTATCTGAAGACAGCTACAGTGTACTCATATACCTAAAATAAATGCTTTAAAAAAAACAAAACAAAAAGAGTTGGTAGTGCAGTGTGCATGGGGGAGGTTGAAAGCAAAGTTAGTAAACTAGAAATGGAGTTTTCAGTGTATTGTTGAGTGAAAGGACAAAACAGACTGAGCACCTACAGTCCCTGGGAATGAAAGAACGATGTTCCAAGGATTTAAAAGTAGACCTGGTAAAAGCTGTTAAACACAGTATTTAAGAGAGATGTTAGTGGGCTGGGTTAAGGTGGTGATGGTAGAAACGGAGAAAGGTTATAGCCCTTGGTGTGCTGGGTAAGAACAAGCTGGGGAATAGTGCTCGCCATAGTTCTAAAGCCCATTGGATTTTAGCCCTGGGAGTCGTGGTGCTAAGAGATTTGGTAAGGAGCAGAGTATACAACCTATAGGTGTCATAATAGGTACTCTAAGAGCCACATCAAGGGCATACAGGGACAACAGATAAACTCCTTTAAGGAAAGGTAGGTGGCTGTCCCTTTGAGATATATTTGAGGTACAGTTTGGCATTGATCTAGAAGAGGTAGCTACTAATGATAACTGGTGAGAAAGTTGGGAATCCTACTCTCCCAAATTGTTACAAAGCTTACAGCTCTGACCTGATCTCATCCTTCCGTAGTCAGAACCAAGTTTCGTTTGTTCCCATGTACTTAACAGCATTGAAAAGCGAACTGGTCAGCTGAAAGGCATTAATAAGGTAGAAAAACAGGGAAGGGTCTTTGGAGATCAAATACGCTGTTAGGGCAAGGTCTTTTTCTGGGAAGGTTGCCTGATACTAGAGATCAAGAACTCTCAGCGTCTACACCATCTGTCAGCTTGTTAGAGATATGGAGTGTCAGGCCACACTGACCTACACAGATTGGAAGTTTGACAAGACCTGCAGACAAGTACCTCCGAGGTTTTCAGCCTGCCTTGAGTATCAGAATCAGCTGAGTGACTGCTTAAAGCCAGGATCATTGGCCCCAACACCAGGGCTTTGGCCTCACAAAATCTGTGGTAAAAGCTAGAAATTTGCTTTGTTCCTCTAAATCAGCAAACCTTAACCTGTGGGTCATGACCCCTCTGGGGGTTGGAAGACCCTTTCACAGGGCTCACCTAAGACTGTGGGAGACCACGGGTGCTTACATCATGGTTCATAGCACTACCGCACTTACTGCTGTGAAGTAGCCACACACATATGTTATGGCTGGGGTCACCACAACATGCGGGACTGTATTAAAGGGTTGCAGTGTTGGGAAGGTTGAGAACCACTGATCTAAATCATTTTGTTTCCCTTGAAGAAATAACAGGAAAAACAAACAAACCCCACAACTCTAACAAGGCAAGATGGGGTAAAGCATTCTGTTGTTGGGAAGGACGCTGACTCTTTACAAGACACGGTTATGTGCTCTTGGTGATTTTGGTTTCAGTGCTGGGGTTTGAATACAGGGCCTCAGCTACATGAGTACTCTATCACTAAGCTGCATTTCTAGCCCAGGAATTTACGTTTTTAATAAATTCTCATTGGGAGGCCGTCTGCGGTACTAGCTTTTTCATCCATAAAATAGGGAGTGATTTCTGCTGGTTTAGGGAGATGTTACACCACCTCAGCCATCCAGGGAGAAAAGGACTGATGGGCCTAGTTGTCTGAGCTTCCAAGCCTACCCTGCTAGCATAGCTGCCACGCCATCCGTCACATGTGGACAGAGAACGGCACCCGTGAGCTGCTCCTTCGGGATGAAGCGTCTAGGCATGCATAAGTGGTATCTGGGCTGTGGTGGGATCACTGAGCACAGTCTCCTGAGGCCTAGCCCAGACACCTTCTCTGGGCTCCTGCCCAATTACCTGAGTGGGCCTGCGTCTGCCTCATTTCTTCACCCTGCTATCCTTTATTCCTTCACCCCAGCTAATGTGTCTTCAGGGCAATCTATAATTGTTGGAAAAAATGAGTCTTTGTGTAACCAAACTCTACCTTGTAATTCTGAGTAAGTCACGTGACTTTCCCCCGTTTGTCCCAAGACTAACTGAACAGGACTTGCCTGTATGTGTCCAAGCCCCAAGGTGAAGGCTCTGGGCCTCTAGAGTAAAGAGAGCTGAGGCAGAGGCTATTCTGTCCAGGACAAGATAGATAGCATAGTGACCGAGCGTATCAGAACTGGACTGTTCAGAGCTGAGTTTTTTTCTCTACCAAGTATGAATAGTGTGACCCTGGCTAACGTGGCTTATACCCCTTGTACTTCAGTTGCCTTATTGGCAAAGTGCCATTAGTAATAGTTCTGACTTTATAGGAGGATACAGTGAACTAAAAATACATGTCCGTGCTTCAGACAGTGCCTAGCATGTAGCTGTACATGACAGCACTTAGTAGAATTAGTACCTCTGACCCATGGTTGTATAGGAAGGTGTTGGAGTATAGCAGCTGACTGGGAGGCCAGCCTTACTTCTCTGGTTTTGTGCAGACTCTTGAGACAGATACATGGTGCTACCTAGAGAGATTTGTTAACCCCACCCATGCCCTTGCTGTACTGGAATGCTAAGTCAAGATTTCTACCCTGTTTTACTACCATGACAAACTTAAAACTAACTCAAGGAACTCTTCCCTTGCATAACCAGAGATTTGTTTTTATTAATTATATGATTACAATACAGATTTATGTATGTATTAGATAACCACAAAGAAATGATTGAATTGTTTGCTGTCCTAAAGGTTAGCTTCACAGATCCCTGATAGTTGAAGTTACTCAGAACATGGAAAAATATTCAAATTGAATCATGTGCACATGTAGAGAGACAATGTTACATGTATGCCAGGGTGAGGATACGGTTTTAACGCTTTTGATTCCTTCACTTAACTGATACATAGGTTCTTTTTTTTTTTTAATTTCAGATTTTAGTAAAGGTAAATTATAACTCAGACTATACTCCCAGACCTTAAAGAATAACACTGTCTACTTTCTGCCTTTTTTTTACATTTTAATGCCTTTGTGGGGGTCTGTGGAGGTGGGTGGAGGGGAACTTATAGGTGAAAAATCAGCCTTTTAAAGCTCTGGGTTTTCCCCCCGTTGCTTGTCCTGAAACTTCGAGCATCAGCTCTCATCTGTCAAAGTGTAAATCAGCAATTAAAACCCAAACAGCCAAATGCCAAAGATGACCCGAAGCACAAAGCAACTGACAAACAAGTCCGGACAAATCGACGGGTAATTTATAAGCTTTGCCCTAAAATCTAATTATTTGGCAATTCGAATTTGCAGCCAGCCAGGGCTCGGCAATAAATTTAACCCGCCATAAATTATTTAGGAGCAGGCTGTGGTGTAAATCAAAACCACGAGTGTTTGTTTAAGAAATAAGCTCCTTGTGCATAAAATGCCCCCCCCCCCAAAGACACTGCTAGGCAAATCCTGCCCGGTGCATCCTCACTCCTCCCGATGAGCAGGAGGCGCCCCACTCACCCCAGAAAGGGTTACTGCTGTATCAGATTATATCCAGATCTAATAGGCATTGGATAAGCCCTACATGTTTGCTGTTTGTGGTTAGGTTGCCTCTGGATTTCGACCAAATCCTTTCGTACAGGGGATAGAAGGAAGGGCTAGATTACTTGTTATTATCTCTAAGTTGAGGAAATATCTGTTTGCTTTTCTTAGATTCACTTAGGCAGATCTGAAAGTGACCTTCTCAGTCTCCCATTTCAGATGGGATCACAGAAACATTAGCGCAGGGTGAGAAGAACGTGTGCTTTGGGAAAATGGGATAGACCACTACTGTCAGTAGTCCCCCTTGCTGCCAGTCCCAGTGGCCTGCTGAGCCCTTTCTGCTACTGACTTCTGTTGTTGTCTTACTGTCTTCGAGCATAACCCAGTGTCTACAGATAATTTAGTTGAAGGAAGTTTCCATACCCTAACAACAAGCCCTACAGGCTTATTTCCTGTGATCTTCAACAGTTGGGGGTGAACTTCCACTTGAAGTACCATTGCAGTCTTGTCATGTTTATTAAGGGACCCACTGAGACTCCTAGTCGATCAGTTTTAAATCAAATGATCTTAAAACCTGTGTTCTAGCTCGCTTATGTAGGAAAAAGCAAATGAATATTTGCTTGGTGCTTCCTTTGTTTTCTCTCCCTTCTGGGAGAAAAATTGCAGCTGGTATTTTACAGAGAGAGAGAGAGAGAGAGAGAGAGAGAGAGAGAGAGAGAGAGAGAGAGAGAGAGAGAGAGAGAGAGAGAGAATAGCAGGGTAAGAACCTGGATACTTTGAAAATTCTACATTTGGAGGTTTTTGTCCTTAGTTGTCAGTTATGGCCAGTTCCCAACCTCCCCACCGCCCCCAGACCAGCTATATTATTTCACTCTGCCCTCGGACAGCTGAATGGTGTAAGGTAACCTGTACCTGTTCCAATTTTGGCACCGGCAGTGGTGTGTTCTAGAGACCTCTGATTCCAGGCAAACTAGACAGTTTGGCTAAACCTGGGATTGAGTGGTTGGTAGCAGTTGAGGAAGGAAACTGTTCAGAGGTACAAGAATGGATGACTCTAGTAGTCATTGCTTGGAGTGCTCTGAATCTGGCCTGGTGCCACCATTTACCTTGTCATCTTAGGCAGATCACCTCCCAGATCCTGTGGAAAATCCCAGAAAGCAGAGTGCTTCCTGGTGACAGATACTAGCTCTGTCTCCTATTTGTCAGTTCCTCCCTGTTTGCACACAACAGAAGTTGAGAAAGGGAGGACCAAGAGGCAGATGCTGGAGATGCAGACTGAAGGCTCAGGTTTCTCCCTTCCTGAACTCAGCCTCGTGGCACCGATCTGGCTACAGAACTCAGAAGACTCTTCAAGAACATTCCTCTAGGACTTCTGTCTAGGCCATCCACACACACTACCATTGGGGCATTGAGGAGTGTGCTGCGTTCCCTATAGAACAGTCAGCCCTACTTGTCTCTTTTTCCCCCTCCTTTTTTGGAGTCCCAGCTCTGTCCTTTACCAGCAGCATAGTTGATAAGGGGCCATCACATCTTTGAGCCTTTGTTTATTGTAAAATATTAACAGTAATGATTTCCACCTAATAAGTTGTTTAGAGGATTAAGATAATTTCTGTTAGCCCTTAGCAGAGTGTCTACCCTCTACAGAAGAAACAAGAAGCAGAGGGAACAGGATGACTGCATTCTCCACATAGCAGAGAGTGCTGGGGACCTTCTCCTTTTGTTCTTTCCCCAGAGTCTTGAGCATGCTGAGAGAAGTGCCAGGCCTCACTCCTGTGCCTGGGTGCTTGGGATGTCTTCTACATAGTAGGTGCTTATCAGTATTGGTTTATGATCTGATGCTGGTGCTGATGACTTGACCCATCTCCCAGGGTTAGTGAGCTTAAGATAAGAAAATGAATGGCAAAGAACAAAAGCCTAACACTTGGTATGTCCCTCCACTGTCCATTGTTTGCTCAGTTGTCATGTCTACTTACTAATTCAAGCACTTCTCCAAGGCACAAGTTACTCATCTCTTAAGCTCCACTCTGTCTAACATAGTAGCCCCCTATGAATGTGAATGGCATAGGGAGATAAAGGAATTATGGAACTATTCTTAGAAGCCAGAAAGAGGCCTTATAAATACAGACTGGGTCTCCTTCCTCTGGAGCAGAAGCACTCAGCTGTTCCTGAGAGGACAACCAACCAAACAGCCCTCTTCTTTCTGGGGGATATAAGAAAATTGGGCAAGTGAAAAAGGAGAGGAGCAGGGATAATGCTGTCATTATCTGAGAGCAACCAGAGCTAAAAGCTAGCACTTGGACACATCTTCACAGATCTTTGGGTCGGAATTGATACCATCTACCTGAGGCATTGTGCAGGGCGGGGTGGGGGGTGGGGGGTGGGGAGTGGGAGTGTTGTCTTTTACCATTATCAGTCAAAACAGTCTACAGTCTAGGAAATGTTTGGCTTGGCTCAGGCACACCTGATGCATAGGTATGGCAGCTGGGTGCAGCGTTGGGTTCTTCTCCATGACTGTGCTGTGTGGCTTGCTGGACAGTGTGGGATGGAAAGAAGTTATCTGTAAGGTCTTTCTGCTCTGACCCCTCAGAGGGCCTTCCTTTTTACATTTGTATTTGTAATTTATGTGTGAGTGTGTACGTACATATAAGTACAAGTGCACTTATAGGCCAGAGGCTGCAAATCCCCCAGAACTTAGTGACAGCGGCTGTGAGCCACCTGATGGGTGTGAGTAATGAGAACTGAACTCAGGGTTTCTTCGAGAGCCATCTCCCCAGCTCCATTTAAAACAATTGTTTGTTTTGTTTTTAGGAATCTTTCTAGAGTCTTCTGCCATAAGCTCCTCTTTGCATTTCAGCGGTTCAGAGAACTAGGTCCTGTGCAGTCAGGTTGTTACAGTTCCTGATGCTTCTGAGGAAAGACTCCAGGATATGGCCATGTTGTGTATATGTGACTCCTGTGAGTCCCTCTTGAGTTTTGAGGACTAGGCCTGGCTGACAGGCCGATCTCACGTGCTCTGAGCCTTGGGTTTAGGCATCTTGGAGGTTTCTTTCTTTCTTTTTCTTTTTTGCTCCCATGGGAGCTGAGACAAGTCTCAGTGAGGTGAATTTGGTCCTTAGCTCTGTGTCCCTAGAGTGAAGGAAGCACTAGCAGGAGAGTCTGAATGCAGAGTGAGCTTCAGTGGGAGACTCAAGGCTGGGTTTTCAGAGCCTGCTGAGGAAGCTGGTACAGCTCTGGTCAGAGCAGGAGCTGAAGCACGTTCTGTTTTATAATACTAATGAAATTCCAGATTTGTAATAGCATCTCACATATCTAAAACAAACCGTGTGCTTGTAAAAAAGTAGAAAGAGATCAACTTTAAGCCATACATTCTTGGTAATAGAGGTTTTCCCCTATTTATGTTTGATAGATATTTTTGTTTCCAGAGGAATGTCAACTCCTAATTTCATAATGTATCACAGGCTTAAGAAAATTGAATTTAATAAAAGCCAAAGATGAATGGCATCCTTAAAGGTCCCAACACTTGTCTTTATTAGCAGGACAAACTGCAGGTCTCCAAACACTGTTTCTTTCCAAATGAAAGTTTAAATGAAAAGTACAGTTGTGTCACAGGTTAAATCTCATTTCGGGCCCAGCTAACGTTGTTAGTGAGGAGCTGCTGTATTTGTTTCCTTGGACACCAGGGCAGCCAAACTCACCAGGCTGTACAGCGCTTTCTATGGTGGGGGTGTGGTGGGGTGGGGTGGGGTGGGGTGGGGCAGGGCGGGGCGTGTTTCTCCTATTTAGTAGGAGAGGGAGGATTTACTACAAACTGGGGTTATGGTGGGGGTGGGGTCTAACTCATGCACCACAGCTCTTGGGAATTGTGGATATGTGAGTTTTTAGGAACAGTGTGTATGGTATATGTGTGTGTGAATGAATGCTCAACTTAGTTGTCCAAAGCAAAACTCCCCTCTGCTTGGGCTCCTTTATAGTGCTTTATGGGAACAAAGGCTTACCAGTTGGAGGACGAGGCCTTCACTCCACTGGGAGAAGAGGTGTCTATCAGGAGCCTAGGGAGCAGTCTGAGCCTTCCTGCCCTTAACCTTGCAGCCGTTTTGCCCTTCCTGTGTCTGGTAATAAGTTCTCTTCAGCTTCTTCATCTCTGGGGATCAGCTCAGGGGGACCAGGTAGGCTCCGGTCAGCTAATGAGTCTGGTCGAATGACGCTTTCACAGGGGTCACGTATCAGTACCTTGCTTATCAGATATTTACATTATGATCCATACAGTAGCAAAATTACAATTACTAAGTAGCAACAAAAATAATTTTCTGGTTGGGAGGGTCACCACAACCTTTAGCTGTATTAAAGGGTCACAGCATTAGGAAGATTGAAAACCACTGGCCTAGGGCTACCAGGCAACCAGAGCCTTTAAATTTCTCTGATATGAAATCTAACTGCATTGATTTGTTTCTCAGTCTTACTGTTAGGCTTTGGGTTGAAATAAATACTTAAAAAAACAAGTCCATAATATTAGTGGATGTGTTTCCAAAGGATGGTAGTTGTCTTCCTTGGGACATAGAGACAATTGACAACTTTCTGTTTTCCTGCCCACTGGTTTGCTGAGTGTGGTCAGAAGTGGTCAGCAGTGGTGGTTTTTCTATTGCTCTTCCAGACTGTCTCTGCCTTGGCTTTGATGATTCTAGGAGGATCTTCTGTAGAGTGAGGGTTCTGGGGTAGGCACGCCCCGAAGAGGATTGTTGGGGCCCTGTGTGGGCAGAGCTCCCTTTTGTCTCTGCAGTGTAGGCTTTTTTCACATGCTAATTTTACTTGGAAGATTTTGCTTTTATTTATTTTTTTATTATTTCCTATTTGTCTCTTCCAGATGTTTTCAGGGCAGTTTTTTGTGTGTGTGGGTGTTGTAAACTAATTCCATTCATGTTTTAAAAATTTATGAAAGCGCTAATAAAAATGTCAAAGTGGTAAAAATGTTAGCTTTTCCTCTGCTTTGATTAAATTTTGCAAACTGTTTTTGAATATTAAAAAGCAATATATTTTTTTATTCTCTCCCCTTGGTTTCCCTCTTCTCTCTGCTGCGCGTGCTCTCTCCTGCCCTCTCCCCCCTCTGGTGCATCCCTCCCTCTCCAGGAACGATGTATGAGGCGTGCTGCACAGCCAGCGTTCTGCAAGCCTGTTTGCACACCAGGACCTTGGTGCTGTGCATCTCTATTAAATAACGGAGACAAATTAATCTTAGAGACACCAAACAAATTGTCACTCCTCCTCCTCCTCTTCCATTACCTTCCAGCAGACTGGGAAGGGCTGGCTAAGCGGTTGGGCGGGTAGGGGCAGGCAAAGGGGAGTGTGCAGTGCTTGAGAGGAAAGGTGGGAGGCACTAGCCACTATTAACTTGTGTTCCGTGTTCTTGTCTCTCAGGTCCCCTTTGGCTTTATTTGGGGAGTTTGTTTGTTTGTCACCTTTTTTTTCCTCACAAAAACTAATGAAGATCCCCTGCCCCCCCACCCCTGCCTCCGCACCATCCCATCCCACCACGGGCAGTGTTTAAGATTCATACAAGGAAGTCTGTGCTGAGTGATGGCTGCTTGCTTACCTGGAGATTCAGACATTTCAGGACAACAGCCTGGGCGAGAAAGAGATGGAAGGCCTTTCTTTGTCTTAGAGGATCATCCGAATGGGCCTCTGTGAGGGAAACAGACAGAGTGTACCACTGTCTTCCTTCCCTAAAACGACGAGAAGGCTTTAGCAGTGTGAGCAGTGGGATTATAAATGTTGACATCACCTCTTCTAGCCTTGGGTTTGAGCCGGCAGAAGGAACGAGCCACAAACACTCATTCTTTCTTGGCTTTGCATAGTTATTTGAAATGGTTGATCAAAATAACTTACCTTCTCTTCTGTCTCTTTGGCATTCTAGGAAATCATTGAGTTCCCCATCCTGAAGTTAAATGGCCGGACCATGGAAATCGAGTCTACCTTTCACATGTATGTCCAGCCTGTAGTCCACCCACAGCTTACCCCCTTCTGTACAGAGGTAAGGGCTGCTGGGAGAGGAGCTTTGGGATTGTTGGTTTATGCAGGCCATGTAGGGAAAGCTAGGTCTAATCGATGGTTAAGGCAAGAGCCCAGCAATGGCTTTTCACTTGACTTTAATCTGTGACTGCTTGAATATCTGTTCCCAGGGACAGCAGTGATACAGTTTGCCCCAGACTCCCCAACATTTCCCTTTCCTTCTTGTTCTCAGTATTCCTGGCAACTGGACACATGGAGTCAGTCTAGGAGTAGTATGGGACTTCTGGGACTCAGGTTCTTTCCAGTTCCGTTTTCAGTAGGGCCTGTTTTGCAACAGTGAGGATTTCAGTTGCTTGGAAGGAATTGTTATGTCCAGGTTTTCTTAGCTTCCTGAGATGTTAATGTTGCTCTGTTCAGCAAAGTAAAGCATGACTTTCCCACCCAGGACAGAGAAGATAGGCTGGCCAAGGCTGAGTGTCCGTATCTTGGTTTGTCCTGTACTTGGCTAACTTGTCTGCAGATTAGCACTGACCCCATTTTACAGAACTGAGATTTTGATAATTGCTGGAGGTTTAAAAGAGCTATCATCAGGGTGGAGGGAGTGCAGCTCCTGAGAGGGCTAACTCTCAGAATGCTGCAGAGACGCCACCTTCTGTGGCCATTTTCCTATAGTGTGCCCTGCCAGGCATTCTGTGGTAGAATTACCAGTCAGGCACACATGGCAGCAGAGGTGACAGAAAACATTAATTTGGAGCTGAGATATATTGAGCCTTTGTGCCTTCTTATAAAGACCTCCTTTCTACACATAAGTGAAAATAGGGGAAAGAAGTACTTGAGGAAGCCTGGACAGTTGTTGTGGAAGAGGCTGGGGAAAGGCCTGCAGGTTGCAATGGGTGTTTCAGTGGGCCCTGAGGCTGAGTAGCCCAGATATGGGGTCTCCAGAGCTGCTCCTGAACTCAGAGCCAGAGTTTGCTCTCTGACCCAGCTCGGCCTTTTATGGCAGGTACCCATCTGCCCAGATGTCCTTTCTCTTAAGCCTTTCACTCCAGCTCATGGTGTTGAAGCTTTCCATCATTTCCCCTTTTCCCACCAGAGTTGAGTGGCTAATTTGCCCTTTGCCCTCTTTTGGAAAGTCACTGGTGCAAAGTTACACTAGCCACTACCTAAGACCCCCATCGGCTAGGAAGCCGTGCCACGCCCTCTTTCCATCCAGACCACCCTGGTTTGCTTGGCTTCGGGGAACAAATGATCTGGGCACTATGAGGCCACACTGCCTGGTATGGAGCAGAGACCCAGATCTTGGAGTGGTTGCTGCCTATTGAGGAATGGAAAGTGCTGCTGGGGCTGGCCTTAGGCAAGAGTCGGTGCTCTGGAATAGGGACCATCCTCCAGAGTGGGGATGGGAGGTGCCCAGAAAGCATCCTTTTCTTCTTGACAGTTTTACCCAAGAACATCCATAATGGGAGGGCAGTGAGGGTAGGGTCCTGTGTTGGGATCCTGGCTGCACAACTGTTAGATCTGGTTGTGAGGCATCCGGTTGATATCTCAGCACTCTCCGACCCCCTGGCTCCTGCTCTGTCCCTACCCACTGCAGCGTGTCGTATGCTTTCTTGTGTTCCAGGCCTGCTCAGGTTTGCAGCCTTCCTTGGTACATAGCCTGGATGATGGTTACCCCAAATCACATTGATCCAAAAGCTTGCACTTTGATTATTTATCTGTTTTGCTACTCTATAATGAGTTCTTGGAGTGCTGAACTAGACCTGGTCTGTTTTTGCCTCTGTTTCTGTGAGGTAGTCTAGTCCCATGTGCACTCATCAACAGGAGCTATTGCCAAGGAGGTTAGCTACTGGACTGTTGGCTTGGCCTCTTAGTGTTTAAGCAAAATGAAACCCCAAAAATAAACAAAACCAAATTTCTCTGAACTGGGAGGGGATATACACAAGCTGCAATGCGTGTTGGACAGAGGGCAGCTTCATGGAGTTGGTTCTCCTCGCTGTACCTGTCATGGTTTGAACTCAGATTCTCAGGCTTGAGGGTAAGTGCCCTTATTGGATGAGCCATCTTGGTGGCCTCTGACTTGTCCTTTTGAGTGAGTCAAGTCTCTTTGGAAAACCCTACATTACCTCCGTGTTGCCCTGACTCCATCCCAGCTGTGATGAGGTCTTGAGAAGAAGTATGGATACAGGGGGAGGCCTCATCCGCCCTGGCAGTAGCCGATTTTAGGATGGCAGTGGGATTAACCTACCCAGAGACATATTAATCTCTCATTAATAAATGTGTGAGCAGTGGTCTCACACCTCTAGCTTGGACACAAGTGCCTCCTCTAGCAGAGTCTGTTTTTCAAGTGCACAAGAGAGTCTTAAGAACCCTAGTATGGTCAGGTGCAGTGCATGTGCCTATAATCTCAACACTCTTTAGTCAGAAACAGGAGGAGAAACTGTAGTTCAGTGCCAGCCTGGACTACATGAGGCTGTCTCAGACAAGCAAATAGCTCAGCATGATGACCCTTGCATGTAATCTCTGTACCTAAGAGGCTGAGACGGGAGGCTGGGAGTTTGAGGCCATCCTAGATTAGCCCAGTGAGATCAAGGCTATAATACCAAGGCTTGGGGCTATGTAATAACTCTTGTCTCAAAACAAACAAACAAACAAACAAACAAAAAACCCAAAACCATAAATCAAAAAACCAAAAAACCAAAAACCACCCAAACAAAACCTCTAGCCTATGTGCATATATATGTGAGCATGTCCCACACAAATGCTCATGCTGCTTTGTGAGAAGGGTCTCAGCCTCTTGAGGCATCAGGTCATTGACACTCATGCTGAGCGCAAGTTCTGGTAGAGACAGGGCCATGGAAGTTCCTCTCCTATGACTTCTAGAGGTTGTCCCAGCCTGTGAGCTTGGGCTTCAACAGCTAGGCTGCTGCGGCCCCTGACCACGTATAGTCTTTTGTTGTTCTTGTTGCTTTTAAAGAAACAAAACAAAACAAAAAAACAGAGAAATACCCATTTTGCTAAATGCCAGTAAAGGGCTTTGTCTTGCACCTGTAGTTATAAAGGGTGAGATTTATTGGCCTCTTTGTGTGAAGAGAAAGAGTGGGCCTGATTATCAGATTGCACACCAGAGACAAGTGCTTATGTGATCAACAAACTGTCTTGGTGTCAGAAAACGATTGTGTTGGAGATAAGCCGTGAAAGGAGAGTGGCTGACCGCTGACATGCTGTTGGTGCTGAGTTTTCTGGCTGCTCTCTGGAGTTGCTGCTGTTTCCAATGAAGCCAGCTCATCCTGGACAAAGCCCTCATATAGGTAGGGGCATCGGGAACCAGCAGTGTTATCAGTTAGGTCAAAAGTCCCTTCCTGTGGTTTCTGATTCTGGAGAAGTGGGAGTTAATCTGTAAGTCCTCAGTGAAAGGAATCAGAGAGCACACATTAATTCTTTCCCCCACCTCTCCTACCTTAAGTGGTTAAGGCTTCTGAGTCCTGTTTAGCCTGTGAGCCCTGGTTCTCAGCTTAACAAATACTTGGCTTTGCTCTAGTACCTTTCATTGTGAGGCTATGAAAGCCTTTTGCAAACATGTATTAATCTAAGTGGGATGGGCTTAAAACTACACCGTGAAGGATTTAAGTTAGACCAGAGATGGAACTTCCCAGTTAATTTTATACAGTAGTCTCTCTCCCTCATCATTTATAGCTTGGCTGTGTATGAAGTACAGGGACCAACTTTCTCAGTTTTAACCCCTTTCAGCCAGTGTACACTGGCAGAGCTGGTAAGAGGTGGCTCATTCCTTGGGTAATAAGTCTATTCCCTCCAAGAACTCCCTCAGTCCCTTATGGCTAGAAGGAGTCCCACAGAAGGCCATGTCTAGTTGAACTACTGTTTAAGCCTTTGTCTCTGAGGCTGACTTCAGACCTCCAGGAACTCAGTAATGAGCCACCCTGGCTGGCCACCCTGGAAATGCGTGCCGTCTAGGAAGCATGGAGAGCACAGATGCCCTCCATGCCAGGTCTGTGATGCCTGGTGGCTGAGCTAGAGCCCCAGTCTCAGCCCTAGTGTAGGGAGAGGTGGGCTGACTACAGCCTTCCAGCAGGGTACTTGGGGTGGCCCCTGGTTTTCTTTTTAGGTGATGTGACTTTTTATAATTAATGAATTCTTTTTTGTGGTGCTGAAGTTTGAACTGAGGGCCTTGAGTGTGCTAAAGCCAGTGCTGTTCTACTAAACTACAGGTGTACTGTTTCTTACTTATTTCTGCTTTTCCCAGGGCCTAGGGGTCCATGGGTGCTGACTTGAGTACTGGTGAGAGGAGGGAAAGCTCTTGCTCTGTGCCTTTGTCTGCACATGGAAGACTTTGCAAAGCTCTTCAGTGTCGGGCTTTACCCAATTACTCTGGGCAGAAGCCAAGGAAGTAGGCCTGGGCCTTGCCCTAGGACTCATACTAGATGCAGACTGAAGCTTGGACCCTGGAGTTTTCTAAGAAGTGGGAGTGGCTGTGGGCCTTTCCCACAGCAGCCCTGACCCTTACCATCCCTCTATTCTGGAAGAATTTAGCAGGAAGGAATGAGACTGGAATGAACAGCTATAGTCTAGCTGTCAGTCTGACTTCTGGAAGGTGGACCTGGAGTTGAGGATGAGAGTCTATTTCTGACTATTGGTCCCCTATATGCCTGACAGAAAATCCAGGGCCCCTGCCTGCCTGCCTGCCTGCCCTGGGTGTGGCTCTGGGAGCTAGCCGGGCTGGACATAGAGCACTGTGGTGAAGAGGGCAATTCCACGAGCAGGATTTTAGTGTACCTGTGCAGGCTCCTGCTTCTCTAGCACATAGTAGGTGTTAGGAGAATGAACAAGAGGAATGCTCTGTTCTCAAATTAAAACCTCCCTCCCATGTGGAGTGCCTCACCCTCCCTCTACACGGTATGTGGCCGGAGACCAGTCTTTTCTTCTCTTTGACTCAGGCCCTCCCTCTGCTGGGCAGTTCTTTGGTCTCCCAAGCAAGGAAAGGGTGTGGAGGTGCCAGCCGGGTGGGCATGCTGTGGGTTAAAGCCTTGCAAAAGAACAGTGTAGTTAATCTTTCTAATTTATTTTCCTTTTAGACCATGGGAAGTCTGTAGGCAGCAGCTGTTACCCAATTAAAATACAGATTAATATAAAACCAGTTTCTGGAATATAAAATAGAGTGGCTGTGTCCTTACACTTCCTTAAAATACCACCTAATAATGACTTGATGAACTACAGAAACCCACCTAGAGGAACTCAGCATTCTTAAAATGAAAATTTCTTCCCTAAAAGGTGTGTATTACCATTCCATGTAAGTCACTATGAGAAAATAACCTTCCCTTTTAGAGGTGGCACTTTCTGTGAGTTAGGTATTTGGTATTCATTAAATGTAATTATAGTTTAATTGGAGTTTTAAACCCCTTCCCCCACTTCAACAAAAAAGTTGTTTCCAAGCCAGCCGACATACTCTTTGTGAGAATAGCCAGGACACTATAGCACTGTGCTATCTAACTTAGTGTCTGAGATATGATAGTATTGTGATTTCTAGCTAGTGTCTGGGACATGATAGCATTGTGATTTCTAGCTAGTGTCTGGGACATGATGGCATTGTGATATCTAGCTAGTGTCCAGGTCAGGGCCTCAGTATTTAGACTGATGGGAACTCTGAGCCTACTCTGTGCTTGAGGGATACGTTTATTTCAGAAATAACAAGCTTTCTTAAAGATAGGCCTGACCTGGGCAGAGCCTATGTCCTGAGCCAGTTTCTGGGCCAGAGTCTATGCATTAGGCCTCTCTTCCCCATTGCTCACTCCAGGTAGCCTTCTAGCTTGGCAGGGCAGTGTGGAGGACTGAGGTGTCCATAGTTTTGAGTCTTGTCCTGTGTTACCCAATTAATATAAAAACAGTTTCTGGACTATAAACTAAGTGGCTATGTCCTTACACTTTCTTAAAAGTGTAAACGGGGAAGTCCTGGATGGACAGAGGCTCAGAGAAAGGGAAGGACGCAGAAAGTATGCCTAGCTGGAGCACAGACTCACCAGGCTCCATGGGAGGTTCTGTGATACTGGAGTCTAATGTGCCTTAAGACTGACTTGTGGGATCTTATTGAACCTGTTGAATACAAAAGGCATGTAAAATTAAAAGAAAAAAAGTCTCCCAAATAAAAGTTTAAACATGCATGGAGCCTGCCTTGTTGTTAACCTGTGGGTGGGCCCGTTTCAGACAAAGCTGCTGCTGGGACTATTCTCCCGCATCCTAAGACATGATTCCAGGCTCCCGGGCTGCCTCTGAGCTTGAAGCATCGAGGCCCCAGCTCTCACATTGGAGGAGGAATTCAGTGGACAGAATGGGCTGCTCTTCCCTTGGGCCTTGGTTGTCTACCCAAAGGCTGGTTTTTCTTTCTTTACAGCTCACCGGGATCATTCAAGCCATGGTGGATGGCCAGCCAAGCCTGCAGCAAGTGCTGGAGGTAGGTTGAATGACCTTTAATTCCTGACCTCTGACCTCTTCCTGCTGCCTTTCTTTCCCTCCCCTCCTGAGAACGTTGCCGTATAATTTGACTATGATTATAGCTTGATTAGAATAACATTTGCTGTCACATCAGTGACATGCTGTTGAGAGTATTGAACCATTGATCTGTCATCTCCAGCTGTTCCTGTCAGGGTTACTGACAAGATGTCCAAGTGCTGCCAGGAGTCAGGCAGAGCCCCTTCACCCCTCCTCACCTGGCCTGTGGCCTGTGCTGGGTGGGCTGGGGCAGAGGAGCTGCTCTGCAGCCTTACAGGGTTAGCCCCTGGGACTCGAGGTGTTTTTGTTTAGCTTTGGTGTTGGCTTCCTGTGGCATGTGAGCACTTCATTAACTCACCCAGAACTCCCCATCGATGGCTTTTGTTTGCTGTCTGCTCCTCCAGGAGCTGCAGTCAGCCGCCTGCCCCACTGCTGCTTGCCGCTGGATGCAATGTGCCTGTCGGGTGCAGAGGCTGCACTGGGTAATGATTCCTAATCAGAATAATTACAACAATTGCCTATGTGAGGGAAATCAAATTAAAGACTTTAGAACTCTTGGCAGAGACCACACTTCTTGGCTATTCTCCTCAGGGAACTGGGAAAGGTTAAAGCGCTGCTTCCTGCACTCCAGCTAGAGGGAATAAGGAAGAGGCTCTGCTTGATCTCAGCCTACCCTCCCTGCAACCCTCCAGCCTCAGGGTTTTCTAAGAAGGGTTCTTTGACAGTGCTGCTCTGTGGAGGAGGGCAGACAAGAACAAGCCTGTGGATTTCATTAGGTGCTTTATTTGTTTTAAAGCCTCGTAAATCCAAAACTTGGGCCATATCAGTGTTCAGGAAGAATATCAAGGGCACAGTTGCATGACAGGTGGACAGCGAAGATGTAGAGGTGTGGCATCAAAAGGGAGACACCTCCCCTTAGCTCTCCCCTGGGAGAGAGTCATGACTTGAACATCCTGGATACATCTGCATGGAGAAGGTCTGAGAGGCAGGCTTAGCTGCCTTGGTGGGAGTGGGCATTCTCAGTCTCTGGAGTGTAGAGGTCTAGGCGTTTCAGCTCAGTTTTGGACATGGTGAGGGCACTTGCAGTCGATGGCAGAAGGTAAAGGGAAGGGAAGGCAGCTTCTGTTGCTTCCCTGACCTCCTGCCCTTTTGAGAGGTAGTCCTTTATTAGGACTGAGGGGCTCCCTCAGGATGCTTGCTCCTTGCCTGCAGTAGCCCCAAACAGCCTTGCTTTAACAGAGGATAGAGGGCAGATAGCATTTCCCAGGAATGTCTGTTGCTAGGTCCTTGCAGCTCCAAACTGGGGTCTTTAACATAATGGTCAGAGTTAAGGGAGGTGTGGTGTTCACAAGACCCCTTTCTGACAAGCCCAGGCCAGCCCTGGAGTGGGGTGCTTAGAATGTTCTGAATGTTATCCACTTTGGTATTTTGTAGGTGAGGGGAAGGTTTCCAGCATCAATCTGAGAAGAGTTTATGGAGGACAAGCACACCATACCCACCCTGTTAGTCCGGAGTCAGACACAGAACTAAAATCTTGTCCCAACTAGCAAGATGCTTGCCTGATTTATTTATTCTGAGTGGAGCTCAGGCTGGGCCAGTGATATACCGCTAGTGATGGGAAGGGCTGCCAACAGATTGGAGTTGTCTTGTGGTTCCTATTGCCTTTTTTCACTTAGGTAGAACAAGGGAGGTCAGACCTGTGTGTCTGGGCAGGCTCACAGTGAAAGATGCTCACTAAGTTTCTGCCACATGGTAGAGTGTTAAGTGCCTCTTGGGACAAAGCCATGGCCATGCTGAGTCATTCTGACAGTCCTGTCCTCTCCTTTCCTGTGAGTTGGGGTGTTGGGACGCTACCATGTGAGGCACTTACTTGAGCAGATAGAGCCAGCCAGGTGTTATGGATTTGGGAAGCTCTGGGTTGAATCTTTTCTCTTCAGTGAAGTTTATCTTTTCTTTTAGGTGACCTTGGGTAAGAGCTGTGATAGCGTGTGACTGCACATGTGTGCACATGTGCATAAGGGATTAAGCTAGAGAGCTGAGGGAGGCAGATCATTCAGCAGCTGATATCCAGCCTCTGTGCTTCGGAGGTTCTTTGGCTGGGGGTGATTTTTAGGCATAGGTAGACTGAAAGAAGGTTCAGAGCGTGTGATCTACCAGTGTGTGCTGGGAGCAGCGCTTACATTCTGCTTACTGGCCTGACATAGAATTAGAGGGGGTCCTGGGTTTTATTACTGGATGCCTCTAGCACCTCAGAAGTGCCTGCCAGGGAGCTTAGCTATACCTGCTAGATGGGAGTTCTTCCTTAGAGCCCACACGTGCTTTCCAGTACTACTCACACAGCCCCTCTGCAATCTGCTTTAACTAGACTGCCATTGCAGTTTTCTGCCATGTAGGCTTTGCTCTCACTAAACTTGCATCTGTTAATGTTTTCAGTCATCAAGTATCTATTGTTTTGAGTCAGGATCTGCTATATAGCTTAGGCTAGCTTTGAACTCTCTGTGTAGCTCAGACTGGCCTCAAACTTGTGATCCTCAACTTCCCAGCTTCTTTCTGCGGGTGTGTGCCAGCATGCCTGGCAACACGTTTGTCCTGAATAAAACTCTGGAACAGGACAGCCAATGAAGCGGCACTCCTGCTCTCTTACAGTCTGACTGTTGCTGGAACGGTGGCCGCTGTGCGGGTGCTCTCATCATCTGCAGTCCAGGCACTTCTTCACCATCTCTCCTCTCAGCTCCTGTCTGTTTTTAGGGGAGGCATTGATACATCATCACATTTAATTCTCAGAACAACTCAGTAAGGATTGCTATCCTACCTAGTTGTATAGATGAAAGAAACTGAGGTTCAGTGGTGATTAATGACTTTTAAATGACTTCTAGTCAACAGCATAGCCAGGATAAGGAAGAGCCAAGGATTGGAACAGGATGTGTCTTACTTTTAATTCTGTGTTTTAACTACTGTATGACACAGACTTAAAAAATAATCCTCCTATGCAAGTGGAAGCCATGGAATGATTGGCTGCACTCTTTCCCTGTGCCTGGGATCTTCTGAGAAAAATAGGCAGTGCTTCATGAATTCTTTATGCTAATTCTCTTGTTATATACCGATGTCTGTGTTTGTACTCCACTGTAAGTGCAAACAGTAAAACCCCGCTAGAGGCATGAAGAGAAGGACTTGGGTGTGCTTGGGAGTGGTTTCTTTCCCTGTGGAGCACTTGAGCTCAGTCCTCAGAATGCTCGGCTGAATTTGAACCCTTGAGTTGGTTTGTAAAGCTTTGAGCAACTAGATCAAGCAGCATTGCCTCACTACTAGGAGGGCCTCTAGCCCGTCAGTGCAACCTCCTTTGAAGGAAAATGAGTTTTGTCTTCACTTGATAAAGAAGTAGGTTCATAAACACAGTTAGTAAGCGCTTACTGTAAACATGAAGAAGCAAGGCCACAGGTAAGGTCCTGTCTCGGCCTCCTTCTGCCCTGTTCTTAGGGCCCAGGACCGCCTGTGTCTGCACTGGGCTATGCCTTTGTGTGACAGCCAAGGAGAGAGACAGTTAAGTCCCAGAAGGGTGTTTGAACTGCCAGTTGGGATCACGGGCAGGTTGTCACACACAGACTAAGGAGCTTCTTCCCCACCACACTCACACTGGGATCTCCCCAAAGAGATCGTCCTTCAAGAGCCTCTGTGCGCGCCCCCCCCCCCCCCCACACACACACCAAGGCTGAGAGTACAGAGCAAAGCAGAGCACGCCTGGGTGAGATCACCACTCCTCGTGCTCCAGTGCAAGCGGCTTAGCTGCAGGTCACTGTTGCGCTTGCTCGCTCGCTCTCCCTGGGCTCAGGGTAAAGGAGAATCTCACTTGTCATCTGTTCTTGTGCGCTTTCCAGAGGGTCGATGAGTGGATGGCGAAGGAAGGCCTCTTAGATCCAAACGTCAAGTCAATCTTTGTCACCTGCGGAGACTGGGACCTGAAAGTCATGTGAGTATGCAGAAGGCTTCTTTGCTTCAGGGCTTGGCATCTAAGGGACCAGGCCTTGCCTTTTAGGGCTTAAGCAAATTCAAGCCTGCTGGGCAGCAGGGATCCTTGCGTCTTTGAGGCCATCAGAGGTAGAGGAAAGCTGGGAGCTGTGGCTTCTAGGCGTCTCTGGAATAGGGCAGGGCAACCCCCCTCCCGCCCCCCCAGCACTGCTGTTGTTAACCCTTCCTGCCGTTGACAAGTCTCTCTGCTCACAGTAGGTAGCTCTTCTGATTGCTGGCCTGTGTGTTACTGACCCAGGAGGAAGACATTAAAAGAGGGTCTTGAAGAAAAAAACCTTTTAAACAGAGTACATAATATATATTCAAAGTTCTCTAAGAACTTCACTCATTCTGTGAAGTAGGTACTATTATTTCTATTTTATAACTAATGAAATTAAGGCACAGAGAAGTTAAGTAAATTTCCCAGGGCCACCCTGCCAGGATTCAGACTCAGTAGTTGGCTCCAGGGTCCTTTCTCTTACTGTTACTATGTTGCCCTATTGTCTGACACCTAAGACCCTGGTTATCAGCTGAGAGCCTGATGTCTGATGAGAGAGGGCTGCTTCTGGGAAGTTGCCCAAGTCCTCCTCCCCCTCTCTCATCTTCTGTCCCCACTGCTTCTTCTCCTTTGTCTTCTTATCCTGTCTGGTTGTGGAAGGCAGGACAGGTTCCTTTGCTGGGTTGACACTTGTGCTTCTTGTCTGTCCTCATGGATACCTGGCTTCAGACATCCCCCTGAGACTAAAGGGGATGGGGCGCTGTTTGCTGAGGAGTGATGGAATCAATACCACTGTGTTCTTTGTAACTCAAGCAGCAGCAAGCATTCTTTCTCTCCTCTCCCCTCTTTCTTCTCTTTTCTCTCTGCTCGCCCCCCCCCAACCCCCCGTGTGTGCGCGAGTGTGCATGTCCCTATGTGCACACAGAAGGTGAGTGTTAGTGAAGATGGGGCATACTATTGCTTTCAAATCAGGTTATATCTTCTCAGGGTCCCTTGTCCCTTGTATGGTTTTTTAGACCCTGGTCATTGAGATGAGCTTAGACCTCCAGTTGGGTGTCAGGCCTGCTGTTGGACTTCAGCTCTGCTGGGGAGTCAGGAAGAATGACCTGCAGAACCCGTGGGCACACAGCACTCTCATAGCCTAGCTGCACACATCTAGACCAGAGGGTCTCTGTGTCCCACATGGCAGGGCAGCTCTCTGGGTTGGGTCTAGAAGTCTAGAAGCAGATGCAAATTAGAAGCATCAATGGCAAAGGTGAGAGGGCAAGGGTATTCCTTTCTTTGAGACAGGGCCTTGTATATTACTAACCCAGGCTGGCCTTGAACTCACTATATATGATGACTGCTGATCTTCCTGCTTCTACTTTTAAAGTGCTGGGATTATAGGTGTGTTCCACCATACCTGGTATATGTGGTGTTGGCGACTGAACTCAGGGCTTGGTGCATGCTGGGCAAGCACCTTATCAACTGGGCTACATCTCTAGTCTAGGAAGGCTGTTCTCATTGTGTTTCCTAAGTAGCTTTGAAACCTAGAAAGTCTTATGTGGGGCTTTGCAGCCCAGGAGAAACCATTTCCAAGTGGAAGATGCTTTGACCTGGTCCAGGGCCCAGCTCCTCCAGGTAGCCTCTCCCAGCCTCCTGCCCTTCCTTCCACTGCGTCCTCACTGGCATCTTCGTCCTCCTAGTGCTGGTGCTTCTGAGCCTTGTGCTGCCACTTGTGAATTGTGTGCACATGCATGCATCAGAGAACTTGATGTGCATGGGACTAGACACCATGGTGCTGGGCTTCTTTATTTGGAGCTGTCCCATGATGAGGGGCAGTTTTAAAGGGCACTGTACTCATTGGTCAAGCCTCTTCTGGCCTGTGCTACACTGCCATTCTGTGTCTTCATGAGAAACAGTGCCTAGATTGGGTTGCAGAATCCAAGTGTGTACTAACATCTGTCTCTGGTAGGAGGCGATGTCTCCCTTTTATAAACAGCAAACAAAACAAAGTAGAATACTTTGGGGCTCACAGAGATAAAGATTCAACTAAACAGAAAGGAATTCTAACACTTTACAGTTTTCGATGATTTGAGTCTGGCTCTGGAGAAAGGTATTGCCAGAGGAGCTGCTGCTAGGTAACAGGGTAGGGAGGAGGGCCTCCGACTGCCTTTAAGAAGCAGGACTGCACATAACTGCTGGGAAAGCTCTTAATTAAATGTGTAACAAAATAAAAGCAGCCAGAGAGAGACGGTAAGTAGTGCGGCGTGACCGTGCACTGCTTACTGGTGTTCTGGAACCTTGGTAGCGGCTGTCAGTGGCTCTCAGCTGAGCCACCCTGTACTGTGCGCCTGGCAAAAGCTGCTGCTGCGACTGACAAGGGTGTGTTAAATTGACACTCATAACTTGTTAGTATGTGGCTGACTTTGTATTCTGACATGCATGTCTTGAGTTAACTAAGTCTAAGGAATTCAGCAAATGCTCTCATTTCACAGTCCCGTTTCGGGAGCCCCGCTCGGGAGTCCCGCTTTGTCTCCTTGCTGTTGTTCTTCTAGCCCCCAAGCTGTTCACATCATGGTTGTTGGAAAAGGCCTGATTAGTGCAGCACTGAGAAATGGGAACTGAAGTGGCAGGAGAAACCCCACTGCAGCAAAGAAATCTGCTCTTGTGACAAAATCGTTTTGTGTCCATCTTTCTTCAGAGGTGGATGAATTAATACTCCAGATTTGTAGGGCTTGAGGCTGTAGTCCCAGGTACTTATTAAGGTGAGTTTTAGTTTAATGGGCGTGGATTTAATTTTCTCCCCCTACTCTTCTTCCTCCTCTCCTTCCTCCTCCTCCTCTTCTCTTCCTCTTCCTCCTCTCCCTCCTCCAGTTATTGTTTTGAGACATAGTTTTTCTGTGTAGCCCTGGCTGTCCTGGAACTCACTCTGTAAACCAGCAGGCTGGCCTCAGACTCAGAGCTCTGCCTGCCTCCGTCTCCCGAATGCTGAGATTAAAGTTGTGTGCAACTACCACCGCCACCACTCCGTACTATTCTTCTGTACTTTTTATAGAAAAGATACTTAATAGGGTTTAGTTTATTTAGTTCCCTGTTCCTCCCTGACTGTCCTTTCCTCATCTTACCTGTTGTTCCTTGGCACTCCCCAAGGGAATTCTTGTTCCTCTGCTTGGCCAGTTGGGGAGTGTGCATCCTTGGGGTGGAGGGCAGGTAGCAATGTAGATGGTGAGGAGTGAGAAGAACTTGAGCTCTAGCATGTGGTCTGTAGCTCCAGGCTTACCACTGAACAGAGCCCAGGTGGGCTTTTGTTCTAAGAAGATGGACAAAGGACAGAAGCAAGACTAGGGGACAAGGCTGACTGGAGGGAGGCACAGGCCCTCAGTGCAGTTTGCCAAGAGGCCCTTTTTGGATAATTGAGCACTATCCTGAGTAAAAGAGAGGCTGGGGCTTGCTCAGAGTTGGTTCAGGGGACCCTCATGCTACAGGTAAGAGCAGGGCTGGCACTGGTCTTTAGTTGGCTACATGACTTCTGGGGTGTGCATGCTCAACCCCGTGCTTGCACTCTGCATGGGTGGACCTAGAACACTGGAGGTTTAAGAAACTCTGGAGATTGGAGTGGGCTTTGCTCACTGTACTCTTGCTCACTGCTGGTGTATGGAGTGTGCACTGGGCACTGTGCTGTAGTCAAGTTGAAGAGTAAAACTGTGAAGTGATGCGACAAGAGACCCATATGAGAGCACTGAGCTAGAGGATCTGGCCCTGGTCAAGCTGGGTCTTCTAGGCTCATTCAGCAAAGCCAATCAAGTCATCCTGAAATAGTCTTTAACTTTGTGTCTTCTCATTCTTTGGCTCCCTCCCCTTTGTCACTTTTGCAATTCATTCTTTCCTTAGTTTTTCCTAAGTCTTGGTTTTTGAGACAGGGTTGTATGTGTATGTGTATGTGTATGTGTATGTGTATGTGTATGTGTATGTGTATGTGTATGTGTATGTGTGTATATATCTATATCTGGCTATCCTAGAGCTTGCTATGTGTATTAGGCTGGTCTTGAACTCACAGAGATCTCTGCCTACGGAGTACTGAGATTAGAAGAATGCTCCATAGTGTTGGTGTTTCTAAAATGCTGGTGTTGCTTTGATCCCTGGCCTAGCTTTCATTTTCCTTCATTCTAGTCTTTTTTCCCAAGAGAAATTACAGCTAACATGATCCTGCCAGAGACAAGAGGTCTTCTCTATCAGCTGCTCAGAAACCAAGCCTTGTACCCAGATGCTCAGAGCCCTCACTCAGCGTCCCTCTATCCAGTGCTCAACTGTCCTTGCCTTCCCCTCTATACACCCTCCTGTAATGCCTGGTGGCATCACTCAGCTACCCTGTCAGAAACCTGAGAACCACCCTTTGTCTAGGCACAACCAGAAATCACAATCTTGAAATGCTGTTGACCACTCTAATCAGAGCTTTCTCCAGGTGGTCTGTTCTCCTAAGCTCTGACTCCAGTCAGGTCACACCTCTGCCTCAGCCTGTGAAGGCAGCCTTAGTCTCAAGGTCGGGTGTATACTGTTGGGACAGTTGAGGCTCTTGCTTACTTCCTTCAGGACTGTGCACCCTTCTCCCCCCCCCCCCACCCCCCTTCCATGTTCCTGGAGCCTGTTTACTTATTCCTTCATGGAATTTTATTGCAGCTTGCCTGCAATGAGAGGAACTCGTCTGTTTCTTTCACTAGGTTGTGAGCACTGTTGGACTCCTCAGACAAAGTTAGTAGTTGTTTAGTAACATTTAGAATTTTGAGATGGAGGTAGTGTTGGGGACCATCCTAAGACCTCATGTTTGCCAAGTACACAGTTGCTCACTGAACTATGCTAACAAGCCACATAGGCCAGAGTTTTAAACAAAGAACAGCTGAGTGGCCCTGGAGAATTTCTGCTCTGAAAGAGGGCAGAGGGTTGAGTTGATCTGGGCCTGGGACAAGGAGCTTGTTCCTGGGCAGGTGGGAGGTACTGTATCTGAGAGGTTTGTGCCTCTGGAACTGGAGGCTGGGACTCCTGGAAGGCTTAAAAGCAGAGAGTAAACGCAGCCATCGTTTGTGGAGCACTCTCTAGCAATCTTTTGTATTGCTTACACATAGTCATTTAATTCTTACCATAGTCCTATCAATTAAATTATTTTAAAAAGTTATTTATTTATATTTAAGTCATTTTAAAAAAGTGGTGTGTGTTTATGCTCTGCCATGGAAGCAGAAAGTCAGAAGAGCACACTGGGAATTGAACTCAGTAAGGCCTCGAAACAGGAGCTTTACTTGGTCAGCAATCTTAGAATCCTGAACGATTTCTTTTTGTAACACTCTTTCAAAAGTTTTAAAAATAAGTTGAGAGAAGTGGAAGAGCTCTGGAGGTGACTTCTGTTAGGAGACATTTTCTCAGGCCACGATGCCTGGCTGACTAGTCGATTTAGGAGACCTCCCTCCTATCTTCTCAGGTCTGCTGTGGTGGCTGCGGTGGCCTCTTTGAGGGTCTATTTTCTCAGGCTGCGGCACCTGGCTGACTAGCTGTGGGAAGAAAGCCCTCTCCTTCCATCTCGGGCAGGTACTGGGTGGCTGCTTCCCCTCAGACCTTGCTGTGGGAGAGGAGACAGCGACGGCAGTATGGAGGCGGTGGGGCCTAGCGTGGTGCCGCAGAAACTGAGGCTTATTTGAAGTCCAGCAGTGTCCAATAGGAAAGCACTGCACTTTGCTTCTCGTGGTCAGACATCCCAGCACTGGATAGAGGGACGCTGATAGAGACCTCTGCCATCTCCAGATTGGACTAGCTCCTCCTTGGTAAGAATTCAGAGAGGAGGGAAAGGGCCAGTCACCATGATGAATACCATGGCAGGTCAAGAAGAAGGAGGAGGAGGAACCCGAGTCCGGACTTGTACAGGAGAAATGGTGAGTCTGACAGGAAGAGCAGTAGTAGTCACAGGGTGAAGAAATCTCACAGACATGGAATGAAGAGCCGTGAGAGGCTCAGTTCACCCAGAAGAAGAAGAAGAAAAAAGGATTACAGTCCAGGCCCTGGAGCCAGAGCAGCCGCAGCCACAGCCGCAGCCGCAGCTGGGGCCGGAACCAGAGCAGGAGTTGGAGCCAAAGCTGTAGCTGGAACAGTAGCTCATCAAGGTCCAGAAGTCGTGGCAGGAGGAGGTCAGGTAGTAGAGACAAAACCACCTAGAGTGCCAAATCTAAATAAACTTGGTTTTTGTTTTTGTTTTTTTAACTAAGTTGAGAAACTATGGCTCAGAGAGATAAGTAATCTGTCAAGGACATACAGCCTGCTCGTTGACAG
The DNA here is from genome assembly GCF_000001635.26 of Mus musculus. NCBI lineage: Eukaryota > Metazoa > Chordata > Mammalia > Rodentia > Muridae > Mus > Mus musculus. The sequence continues at coordinate 117,599,493 of NC_000070.6, forward strand.
AGCAGGGATTTGAACCTAGGCCTCTGCCTCTAGAACCATTGTTGGATCATAGCCGTTGACCATCTGTTTCAGTCCTTGTTTTCACGATTCACACTCTGTGATCTGGTGGGAACACCCATCTTCCTTATCTGTTGTTTGCTCTGAGGGTCAGAGCCAGAGCTGTCTGATGTTGGCGCTGTAGACCTTCATGTTCGTTTTGGACATGAAGGCATGGTCGTCCAGGATATAGAGGGCATGATTTGGCACTGCCGGAGAGCTTTCTTGCAAGGCCACAAATAAATGAATCCTCTGATCTGTGCTTTGTTTGTCTTGTTGTGTTGCTCTTAGTTCAAGATAGAGTCTCAGTGTTGTAGCCCACGCTGGTGTTGTGATCACTGTCCTGACTTAGCCTCTAAAGTGCTGGAACTCCAGGTGCGTGCCACTCCACCTCGCTCCTCGGGTCAGTTATAAGAAGTCCATAGGCCAGTACCATTTTGGATACCTAAGTCTCATGTTTATGTTTGAAAGCACAGAGGGTATCTCATCATGCCCCTGAGCCTATGAGCCTTACCCCTTGCCCAAGAGAGTGCCAGTTAATCCCCAGCTCTGAGCTGCAGCACGTTTGATTAGCAACCTGCTGGGGGAACAGGCCGTAGTAAGAACTCCCTGCCAGTCCTGACTTGTCTCATTCCCTGTTACTTTTATCTGTCACTGCAAGCACTTGGGTTCCCCTCCTGAACTAATTAAGTTTGCATGTGTTTAGACACATTGCCAAATAGGGCTTAGCAAAGCGGAACTGAGTTACATCTCTTTCTGAGTAGGGAAGCAAGGGTATATGAACACTCTCTTTGTGGACCAGAGAGAAGCACGGCTGACAGGCACTGAGTGTGTGTGCAGATGATGGACACCTGCCTGCCCTGGCTCTCCTAGAGTTACAGCAGGCCTGCAAAGCAGTATTTGAATTAGCTCACAGGTCCATGTGAAGGCCCTCCTCCTAGCACACTTAGTGACTTGGCACTCTGTGGGCTTATAGTGGAAAGAACATGAGTTTCGAAGTGCGCTGGTTCTCTGTGTACAGGCAGAATTGAAAGTCGAATTAACTGGGGGTTTTGTAAGCAGTGGTCAGGGCTGTGATTTGTGCAGCCTCAGTCACCTCGATTCTAGATCCTACCAGGTAAAAGCAAGCAGAGTATAGTGTAGCCTTCTTAAGAGTGTAACAATTCTGTAAACACAGCTTAAAGCCCAAGTGCTTCCCTTTTGCCTAGAGGGCAGTTTCCCCCACTCAATCTTCTGTGCCCTATAAGATGGTATCTGGGAGAGGTGGAAGGAAGGAGAATAGATTTGCTGGCCAGTAAGCTGACTCAGCAGGCAAAGATAGATGCTTGCTAAGAAGAGAGTTGTCTAGGATCTTTCCACACTGGAAATGGGACTTAGCCCAGTAGATCACCATAGTGAAGTGACAGACGTCAGCATGTTTTTGTGACAAATTCATGCCTGCCTTTTTCTAGTGCCAGCTGACCTGATGTCTGAGATGCCCTGTTGTACAGTATCCCTGGGTCCTCTCCAGACAACAGTTAAGAAGCAAGCCATGTTATAGACTGTTTCTGAAGTAAGGGATCCGTGTATTGCTTACTACAAAAGTCAGAAGAGTCAAGTGAAGGTGGTAGGGTAGAGCCTCCATCCTTTATATAGGGGGCTAATGCATCCCCATCATGATAGAACTCTTGATGGGGAAGATTATTCTGAGTCAGCGCAGGCTCACAAGCTCATGAGATGAGCGGGGGCAGGGGAAAGGATGTCCCAGAGCTTGTATTCTGGACCTTCAAGTTAGAGTCTCAGCTCAGAGAGAGTCAGAGAGAGTGGCAACCAGACCTCCTGCCCTCCCTTCAGTTTCCCTAGAGCACTCTCGTCATCAGAGGTGCATTGGGTTAGCCCCAAGAAGGCAGCTTGAGTTGATGGGGTCATGTTTCAGCTGCAGCTAATCCAAGTCACTCGATATAAATCTCCCTGCTGCCTCTTCCTCCCTCCCATTGCCAACCCACAGACAGGGAAATGAATCCTGGCCCTCACCCTGAATACATCATGGCAGGCTTGCCTCTAATGAGAGAGGGCCATTCATTGTGGGGTGAAGCTCCCTGCAGAGCCTGGGATGCCATTAATTAAAGAAGAGCCACCTGAAGCCAGTCGTGCGGTGCAGCCTGCCATGCTCAGATGGAGTGGTGGTGGGGTAGCCTCGTTAGTCTGACAGCTTCTTGGGCTGAGAGTTCTTGGGCCTGGAGGAGTGAGAGGTGCCCCCCCCCTACCCCCACTCCTGTGAGCACAGACAGCCCTGGAGCTGGCCTACTCAGAAACATCTGAAGGCCCCTCCTGTGGGTCTTGGGCCTAGAACCAGCATTAAAGGGATTATCTACTTCTGAATGCAGCCAGATCGACTCCTGGTTCCCAGCCTTTGCTCCTCCTAGAGCTGCAGGTTAACAGGCCTCTTACCATGCCACCTTCCCTTGCTACCTTTCACTGGGGCAGTAATCTTCCTTGAAAGGACTTCATGGATAGAGGGTCCCTGAAAGAGAAGCTCTGTTGTCTGTTAGCTTCCCCTGCTCCTTTGTGGGTACTTGTGGCTTGGGTGACAGTGAAACTCCATTGTCAGCCTCATTGTCTCACCCCTGGGAAGGTGTGGAAGGGTTAACTCACTGTGATAATTATAGAATCCCTGAATGGAAGTTTTGCCCAGATTAAAGATAAGATGCTAAAAGTAGCCTCTTTGGCCTGGTGCAGAACTGGTGATTGAATGGTTCTTGACTTTTGAAAGGTGTTATAGAAGCAAGTGTTGGCTGCCTAGAGTCTAGCCCTAGGATTTGCTATGTAGAGCTCTCTAGGACCTATGAAGTACTATGCAGAGCATCCTTAGCACTTCTTCTTTGGTGGCAGCAGGCCTGGACCCTTTGAGACCTTCCTTTTAGCCCAGAGTTGGGATAGCCCAGCCAGTCTCTGCACCTGGATTGTCAAGAAGGCAAATTGGGTTCTGTGTCTGTGGTTCCAGAGCAAATTCTGGAAGTCTAGCATATTCTTTCTCATGGTGGAGTCTTGACAGATAGGGTGCTTTAGAGGGCCTGAGGACCATCTGGGGCATGACTGGGCCATTCGGTCTGTCTGTCCTCCTTGAGCTCACCTGACATGGATTGCAACCTCCCTCCCATACCACCCCTGGGATGAGATATGGGGCCTGCTCCTCTGTGTGTGGAACATTTTAATCTTCTTGAGTCTTAATATACTGAAGGTCTGTATACTCTCTGTCAGAGTGAAGGCTGGGGGAGCCTGTCTCTGAGTAGAAGGAACTACCACTGCGCTTGGAAAATGTTAATACTTTCTTTTGTGTGTGGTATTTTAAAGCCAGTACTTCTTTTCTAAGGCCTTGCCTATTATTGTTGTGACTCTTGAATATCAATTCTGGGGTTTTTTTTATTATTACAAACAAACAAACATAATACATACATGATAGGAGCCCACAGATCTTGTGGCCCAGACCTAAAGTCCCAGGTACTTAGGTTAAGGTCAGAACATTGCAAGGTCAAGGCTTACCTGGGTAGACTACAGAGCAGTTCCAGACTGACCCGGGCAACTTCATGTCAAAACTTCATGTCATGTGAAGCCTCGTGTCAGAGAGTGGAAAGAGGACTGGGTATGTAGTTCACTAGTAGATTGCTCGCTTAGCATGCCCAAAAACCTAAGTTCAATCCTTGCTATCCCTCACCCCCAAATCAAGGCATATAAGTCTAACAAAGCATGGAAATGTAATCACACACCATTTTGAATGACACATTTGTGTACAAGTATACACCTGTGTCACCATCATCCCAATCAAGATTTCCCTTGTCTCAGAAGGTCCCTGTGTGCCCCTCTCCAGTTAATAATGCCTACCCCTGCCAGCTAGTCATTGCTTTGGCTTACGTGACTTAGGGTGTTATTCTCCACCCTCATAGAAATTAAGTCATAAAAAATATACTCCTCTGGTTTGTTTGTTTGCTTTTTTGTTTTTCCAAGACCGAGTTTCTCTGTGTAGCCTTGATTGTCTTGGAACATGCTCTGTAGACTGACGGTCTGGCCTTGAACTCTGAGATCTACCTGCCTCTGCTGGTGTTGGGATTAAGGGTGTGCACCACCACTACTGCCTGGCCAAAATGTACTCTTCTATGTTTGATTTATTTTGCACAATAGAATAACAGATAATGCATGTGGTTGTATAGGTGACTTTGGCCTTTTGATTGTTGTTTAGTATTTCACTGTTTTGCTATAGTCCACTGCTATTTTCTCTTTGTTGGAGCATCTGCCTCCTTTAGGTATTTAGCATACGTTTGCTGAATGAGTATATGAGTGTTTGGTTTTTTTTTTTTTTTTGTTTTTTTTTTTTTGTTTTTGTTTTTGATATAGAAATATCCCTGTGCCTCTTGACTTCTTTCAACTCCTGTCATTCTTCAAAATCCATTTGCAGTCCATCAGCCTTGCCACCTTTGTTTCCTCTGGAATCCATCCTGGGTTTCCTTCTTTCTGAGGTACAGGCTGGGAGACAACTGACCCTGGGCCCATAGAAGAAGCCTTTGAAGCATTCTGGTTCATTTATTTCTTCTGTCAGTAAATGAGTTAAATACCAACTGTGTGCCTGCACTGTTTTAGGAATTGAGGACATAGTAGTTAACAAAAAGCCAAGACTACCTCAAGCAGCCTGCCTTCAATGAGTTTGTCTCCTGCTGTATGTAACTGGCCTATGTCTGCCATTTAAACTCTTCAGGCCAAAACAGTGTTGGTCTTGCCCTGGCTCTCTGTCTAGTGAGGTTCTGCAGGAGCGGGGTCTTTGACAGGGTTTCTCTCGGTCTTAGAGCCTTCTTCCCTTTCTGTTCGTGATGCCTCGTCTGCTCCTACGACGCAGCATTGAGTTTCTCAGTATTGCTGTTTGCCTCCCACTATCCTGAAGCCTGATTCACTCTGTGAGAGGAGAGAATTAATCTTCACCTTTCTGTGCCTGCAAAGGTGAGTGACCTACCTCTGCTGTGTCAGCCCTTGCCAATCTGTCCCTCTAATTCCTAGCCATGGTAATGGAGACATTATCTGTACTCAAGCAGACCACCAGTTCTCCTTCGAAGATGATGAACAGGTCCGGGCCCTAGGAAAGAAAGACAGGTCAGCTTGCAGTCATTCCTCTCAGAGGCTTATGGGGCTAGAAGGGCGTGGCTCCTGAGCAGCTTTGCTCTTGAATGTGATTGCTGGATTTGGAAAGGTGAGATTCCCTGTAATCCTGTTCTTCCCTACCATACCCGACCTGAAAGGGTGGCTGTACCAGTTGGTCCAAGTGAGGTTTCTTTTGACAGGCTCTAACAGCACCTGCAAAGGGCAGCCTCAGTGTGAGGCAGGGAGAGTCAAGGAGCAGGGAGCTGGGGAGTTGAAGGCCAGGGAGCTTTGTGTTTCATTTGGTATGGTGGCCTGTGCTGAAGGAGTTGTGGATTGTGGGGTTTAGCTTTGTAGAGTTTGGGAAGGGTAGAGTTTGTGAGTGGGTAGGATAAATTCTCAGTGTCCCTGGCTAAAGGGTGACAGAACTCAGACTTCATAGTTCTGTAAAACCGATTCTTCCAAAGCCTGCGAGAATGTTGGTTTGGGGAAGAAAGCCAGCCAGCCCAGAGAATCCCAGGAGTCTGACAGGCCTTTTTCTCTGCGATTCTTTCTTGCAGGCAGCCCGAGGCAGCCTGTCTCTTTGTTAACAGAGTGACAGCAATGTGACACCATGGAAATAATTACTAACAAATCACGATGCTGACTGCAAACAGCTCTGTGTCTTCAGAGGCATGTCAGGGTGCATTAGAGCAGGACTGCAGGCGCGGCAAAGGGGCCGAGCTGCTCCTGTGCTCAGGCGCCCAGCTCCCCACCCTGGCCTCTGCTTTCTGTAGCTCACAAACTGCCATGGTGTTGGCCTTTGCCTGTCAGGTCAGCTAAGGGCCAGCTGGGTCTGCAGGTGGCTTGTGGCTGGTCTGGATTCCTTTGGGCAGATGGCCAGAGCGCTTTCTTTGCCAAGGGCACCTGGGTAATGAGGAGAGGTGAAAGGGTGCCCCATTTCTCTGATTTGAGACCTGCTTCACCTGCCATGCTTTAGGGTCTAAGGGTGGTAGTACCTGCTCCAGCAGGACCCAGAGGGCAAGGGAAGCCTTGTGTCTGTGTTAGCTCAGCTCCCTCCCCCCACCAGCCCTGGTTTCTTCTTCAATTGCCATAGTCAATTTTTGGTAAGTCGACTTTGTCCATTCCCTCTTGGTTAGCAGAGTGATTGCTCTGACTGTCAGGGCTGTAAATAATGTTCCTGTTGTGTGTGGCTGGAGGCAGCACATCGGGTGGGAAAGGAGGGGATGGAGGAGCTGCGGCGACAACTCAGCTCCGTTGCTCGCCCCCTCCCCTCTCATACAATATTTATCCAGGGATGGGAGTCAGATGCAGCGACCTCAGGGGTCACCCAGTTAAATAGCTTCTGAACCTCCCTGCATTCTAATTGCTGCAGTTGTCCTTTGCTCTGGAGACTTCTCCTCCCCATTGTCTGCTGAGGTACACACTAATGGCTGTCCTCCCTGGCCCTGCTGGGAGACATGGGAGGGGGCAGTGCTCATCGCTACCTTCCTTTCCCTAGAGATAAAGGAATCCAGGGCCTGTTAACAAGTGGCTTTAGCCAGAAGGACACCATCCCTGGTTTCCCTCTCTACCCCTTGCAGACCTGGTGGAAGAGTTTCAGGCAGTGTGCCTGGTGGTTGGCACCAAGAACCTTCACCCATTTTTAGTCTCTGTAGCCAGAACTGTTGACTCTGACTGTAACCAGACTCATGACTCCCTCCAGTGCTGCCTGGACAGGGGTCAGACTCTTGACAGGGATATTATCCTAACATTCCCATGTACAAGATTTAGAAACATCCAGGGAGTGGCATTTCCTGTAGTAAAATGCTACGTTTGGCTCAAAGATTGGTCAAAAGCAGTTTGTCTGGTTCTTTGGATGTGGGTTTTAGATGATGGAGCATAGTAGCAGGGGTTCCCCTGCTAAGGGTGCCATGCGTCAGCCATATCCACCAGGACTTATCTGTAAGTGCCAGTTCCTTCCATGCTGTAGGGAGCTGCCATGGGAGGTGTTAGGACAGCAGTGGCTTGAAATCAGCCACTGAGACCTGCTCTGGGCCAAGTAAGTAGTGTGCTGAGGACTGTGGGAGCACTAAGTGATCAGAGCTAATTACAGGGCAAAGTAGACTGAAAATACAGTAAACAAGACAAAAAACAAAGGGAGAAATACTGTATGGGGACATAATTGGCTGTAATTTTTAGTGGTAAACTCTTTTAAAAATAACACAATATTAAGTTAAGCTGTACTGGTTAAAGCTGGGGCACAGTCCTATTCTTTCTTAGTCCATGAAATAGCCTGATCTTTCTCCTGAAACCCCTAAGTCTCAAACTTCTTAGAACACAGTTTGAAACTCCCTAAGCTTGTTCTAGAGCTATTGTGCCAGGAGCAGGACTCTGTAGAGTCTGAATGCTTGCACATCTTGAAATAATCAGAAGATCTGGAATCAGGGCAGAGAGGACCAACTAGAGGCTAAAGGCAACAGCTGTGTCCTTGTGCACAGGGAGCATCACTTATTCCTTCCTGTCTAGGAAGGAACAATTGCCTGTCTAGGGAAACAATTAACAAGTTCCTCTCCAGTGTCCATGCCGTGGCACAGGAATAAGTGATGGGAACAGAGGCCAGACTACATCCCAGATCTTGAGTGCCAAGAGGATGCCTCTCTGCAGAGCCTCCAGGGGGCATTGAGGCAAAGGGTCAATATGGCCACAGGCCAGGTGGAACGTATGCTAGGATGTGTTGGGCATCTTGGAGACAGCTTAAGCTCCAGGTCTCCCAACCCCAAAATAAAATAGGTCATTAGCCAAGGCACTGGCCAAAGTACCCGAGAAGCTTCCTATCTGGCACTCAGCCTCCTCCCTCTACTCTCCTCCCTGACAGCCTTGTGTGGTAAGGAGCTCTGTCCAGGTCTCGGTAGCAGTTCCAGGACTTCCCACACAAGTGAGCACTGTGCCACGGCATGGACACTGGAGAGGAACTTGTTAATTGTTTCTCTAGAAAGGCAATGGAAGGAATAAGTGATAGGATTTTCAGGACATTTGTAGTACCAGAGAGGTGCGTGCTACACTTTTCCACAGGGTGTTTGTAACATTTATGTGCTTCCTATGGGTTCTGAGGGGGAGGGATTGCAGGATAGTCAGTAGGTGGGCTGTAGAAACTAGGAGCTGAAAGAGCTGGAAAGGTGGCTTAGCAGTTGAGAACACTGCTGCTTTTCCAGTTTCCAGAACACACATAGTGAATGGCTCACAGCCATCTCTAACTCCAGTCCTAGGGTATCTGACATACATGCAACATACATACAAACAAAACACTCATACCCATAACAATATAAGTTACTGGGGCTGGAAAGATGTCTCATTGGTTAAGAGCACTGGCTGTTTTTCTAGAGGACCTGGGTTCAGTTCCTAGCACCCACATGAAGGCTCACAACCATCTGTAACTCCAGTCTCAGGGCATCTGATACTTCCTTCTGGCCTCCTCAGGCACTGCATACACACACACACACACACACACACACACACACACACACACACTACATGAAGACCAAGCACTGATACTATATGTAGAAATACTCTACATATAGCTCCTTTAGAGTCTTTAAACAGAGATTTGGCCCTAGAGATTTGAGGTTGGTTTTCCTTGGGAAAACAAGCAGCATAGCCTAAGGGACATCCCAGAGCACCGCCTGCATTCTGGTTGTTTGGGAACTCTCCCTGGCAGCGTGTCTGGGAACAGCTCCAGCTGTGCTGCCAGACCCAGACGCAGGTGACGGCCTTTCGTCTGTACTGTAGGGAAACCAAGAGGAAATTAAATGTCATCTGCCCCCTGCACAGCAGGTCGCTGCCAGATCAGACACTGTTGATCAGAGTTGTGCAAAGGGCACCCAAGGGAAGGCTTCCGCTGCATCCATGCCCTCTGAGCTGTAGCGACTCCCAGGTGATGGCCTGGCTCAGTCCCACAGCTTTCTCTTCCTGGCTGGGCTCACCCTGGCCTAGAGCCCAGCCTAATGCTATATGGCAGCTGTGGACGATGCCATGCCAGAGAAGCATGTATACCAGTGGGAAGGAGTGAGAAGGGCAGGGTCTGGCAGTAGAGAATACACAGGAAGCAGCAAATAGACCTGGATTCAGGTTGTGGGCCTGTTGGTGGGGATCTTGGGAAAGTCTCAAGAGCACTCACAACCTCTTCGGGATTTGGTAAATGTCATCTGTGTCCCCTGACATCTGTGGGAAGTACTTTCTGCAGAACAGGTGTGGGGCCTCCCTCACCCCATCTTCCCCAGGTCTGTAACATGTTGACCTAGGGCCTCCCCGTGGAGTTAGCTACAGCTGCTATGAAGTAGGGCAGCAATAGGCTGGCCAGGAAGACTCAACAGGCTGCCTTTCGCTGCCTGGGCCCTTCCTTTCCTTGCCCTCCCAATTGAGCAGCCCAAGGCCTCTGAGGTTAAGTCTGGGTGATGATGGTAAAGCAAGGTGTGAGACCTGCCGGAGGTCACCATCTAATGGGATCGTAACTGGCTCTTTTCCAGCCTCAAACTTGTATGTCTCTTCCTGTTTTAGAGGACGACTTCAGGATTTGCCCCACCCCCACCCTTGACTCCCCTCCCCTTCTAAAGTTCTAGGTGTTCTAGGTGGACTATAGTTCTCAGTTCTTCAAATAACATATTTTACCAAGGCCTTGGGAAAAGATGTTTTAGTACTCACAGTGTTCTCCCAAGAAAACTCCCCACCTTTTCCATCACCCCCACACCGCAGCTGCAGCATGGCTGCTGCTGGTGAAATTCATTAGTGCTCGCTGACAGCAGTGGCGACAGAGGCACTCACTGTCTGCTTCCTGCTCCCTCACCCTCCGTGCTGCTGCTTCACACACACTGGTATTTAAATCTGATGGGCTGCTTATAGACTTCTTGTACCGTGACAAGTTTGGGGAGGGGGTTGGGGAGGAGGAGACAGACAAGGAGCCAGCTGTCATGCTGGTATTTCAGACACTACTTTCTCCTGACCCTTTGCAGGCTCCAGCAAGTGTATCATCTTTCTGAAGCCTGTGGTTGGAATTGTAACGTGCAGATATCCCAGAGGATGGGAGCAAATGTGGGGGCAGACTGGGCCGAGAAGTCAGCAGTTCAGTCTCCCAGGGCTGTGGGCAGTTGGGAACAGCGGAGGGACAGTGCACATGTTTGTTGAAGCTGAGTCTCTGTAAGTACTACAGGGTGTTACCCTTCATTACCAGGAACCAGGAGGCTCTTCTTCAGTGGCTGCTTCTAGATCTGTATGCTTATGCTGTGGTTATCTTCCAGATAAACCTAGGAGCCTCTGGATATAGGAAGCAGGTTTAAGTAGCTTCTAATTTGAGCATGTTTTGGGTCTTAACAATGCTCATAAAACTGTGTGGTGGTCAGGTAAGGTTCCTCCATTGTGTCTAGAGAGGGCAGGGGGGCTCTTGGCTTATGTACCTGGTACTTCTGTGCTTTGTCTTTTTTTTTTTTTTTTTTTTTCTTCAGTTTTTCGAGACAGGGTTTCTCTGTGTAGCCCTGGCTGTCCTGGAACTCACTTTGTAGACCAGGCTGGCTTCGAACTCAGAAATCCGCCTGCCTCTGCCTCCCGAGAGCTGGGATTAAAGGTGTGCGCCAACTACCGCTCGGTGTGCTTTGTCTTTAAACTTGAAAGAGGAGTCCCTAGTTTCCCCCTTTATCTTGTAACTCCTCCCCTCAATCCATTTTGAAGCTACTGAGTGATTCTAGAACATTCCCCTTGGCCATTTACCTGCAATTCACTTTTCTGGCATTTTTCCTTACTTAGTCTCATCTGGCCCAGAAGCATCTTCACAAACCTTTGTAGGCTCAGTGTCTCCTCATCCAGCCAAATAGCTCCTCTGAGCCCATTTTCAAAGTTTGTTTCCCTTGACTTTAAGTCTCATAGAGTAGGTGATGGAGGTGATGTTGCTTGCTCAAGAACAACAAGCACTTGATAATAGAGCCATACAGCAGGTTTGGGGTGAGGCATGGGGTGTGGTGCGCTGCCATTGAGAGCCTTCCCAGCACCTGGTCTCACCATGGTGGAGGTCACGGGGGAACAGGACAGGCTCCTCTCTCCGTTCCTTATCAAGTCCTGTCACTGTCAAAAGGGCAGCTATTCAAGACGATGGACTGGTCTGTCAGAGGGTTACTCAAATGCAGGGTAGACCAAGCATTTTTTTTTTTTTTTTTTTTTTTTTTTTGGTGGTGGTAGGAGGTCTGTAGACAAAGGTATATTCTTTTGTTGTTGTTTGATTTTGTTTATTTGTTTGTTTTTCAAGACAGGATAGCCCTGTGTAGTCAGTCCCTGGCTGTCCTGGAACTTACTCTGACTTGAACTCAGAGATCCACCTGCCTCTGCCTCCTGAGTACTGAGATTAAAGGTGTGGACCATGATTCCTGACTCATAGGTATGTTCTTGAGCTGTCAAGGTCCACTTTTGATGTTATCAGCATCTGTAACCCTGTAGTCCTGCCCTTTCCTGAATCTAGCATTCCCTGCAGCCTGTCTTATAGGCTTCTAGCCCTCCATTTCTGTCTAGGGTGACTTTTCTTTGTTCCCTCTTCTTGCTGATCCCTAGCCCTGAGTGCTATGTCTGATTGGGGTAGGCCTGTGCTGTCTTCCGACATGGCATATCAAAAGGGAGAAGGAAGATAACTAGGGTTGAGAAGTATTTAGAGGCTTGAGTGTTAATTTTTATACATCAGCAGTGGCTAAGTGGGTGGGTTCAATCATGAATCTGCCTTTTCTCCACCCTCCTCCTATGGTGCAGTGGTTCAGAGTTGAGACAAGGAACCTGTTGAAATGAGAAACCCCTATTTCCTAGCTTGACCCCCTTACTAATTCGGGTTAAATTGCTGTGCTATTGCACTGGTGACACATTGTGTCTGCCTCTGTTTGTATAAGAGAATGTAGTGGGGGAGGAAGGACCAATTTGTGCAGAGATAAAAGGTGTCACAGGCAGATAACTAACGTTCCAGCCTCATGCCTGCTCTCATTGTTGCTCAATTTGCTCCGTGTATAAGCCCAGCCTTCCCCTCTTTCTTCCTTCCCTCCCCTTGGTCATATTTTACCTCTATGCCACAGTGTAATGATGCCCTGCGTAGTGGGGGAGGAGATGGGCACCTCTGGCTGACAGCCCTTCCTGATAACCAAATTCCAGCCCATCCATCACTAGCCACTCTCCTCAACTCGAGGAAAAGTGATCATGAAAGGCGGGCTGTTCATCACCAGAGCTCTGTTTATCTCCTCTGGGTGGGGAATGGAGGCAGGAGAGACAAAGAGCCATGTCCACTAAGTGCTGCCCAGGTTGGTGTGACTGGCATAAATGGGTGCAGACTTATGCCAAGTAGACTGTGGCACTCTGACTAGGTGACATAACAGACTGGGTTCCAGGGGTGTGGTGTCCTTCCTGAGGCTCAGCCTCTTCACTGATAGAGTATCATAGAGATTTGTGGCATTTCTGAAACAGAGGACAGCTGGTGACAACACTCTGAGACTTTGTATGGGTGAATGAGGAGGCTGCATGGAAACAAGCTGTGTTTATCCCAGAGGGGTCTCTTTGCAGGGTCTTTGCTCTGGCTTCTCCTGACCCACTCCTTTCGATGGCTGGGCCTCTGTGCCTTCATGGTCCACTGATGATTTGAGGCATTCCTTGCCTACATGTCCCAGGAACACAGTGGTTTCTACAGATGAGCCATGTGTACACATTTCAGTGCTGTTGGCCTCCAGGCCTGACAAGTCACTCTTTGAGTCCTGTGAGGCAGATGGCAGTAGATGATGACTTCAGCCTGCTGTTCCCTCCTCTCTAAGTCACACTCCCTAGCTGAGTTTACTGGTTAAAATTTGAAAAGAGAAGAGCATTTAAGAAAGGTTGTCCACAACCTTTCTCAGCACAGGTGTCTGCTCTTTTTTGTTTGTTTGTTTGTTTGTTTGTTTGATTGTTTGTTTGTTTTTTCGAGACAGGGTTTCTCTGTGTAGCCCTGGCTGTCCTGGAACTCACTCTGTAGACCAGGCTGGCCTCGAACTCAGAAATCTGCCTGCCTCTGCCTCTGCCTCCCAAGTGTTGGGATTAAAGGCGTCTGCTCTCTTGCTGGACCTGCCCTTTGGACTGTCTGTCAAACCTCTTCGATCTCCTTGACGCAGACCTAGCAATGGTCCCCCATGCTCTGCTCACCTGATCTTCAAAGTTGAGCTCCTACTTCCAGTGGTTCCACCTTGGCTATACCCATTAGCAAGGGGTGGGGTGTGCAACCTCCCTTAATGAGCAACTCCCCTGCTTTGGCTGGCGCCAAGCTAGCCACACCTGTTTGCTATCAAGGCTGTCTGGGCCAGACCAGAGCGGTTCAGTTGCAGGTGGTAGGCCTGAGTGAGGGCTGGGGTGGGGAAGGTGGGACTCCCTTTGCTTTGTTGTCTGTTTGTGGGGAGAGACATTTTCTAACAGCGCTATCCTCCCTTATCCTTTCTTCTTTCAAAGTAGAAGTTCTCATTTTGTTATTTAAAAGATCAGTAGGAAACTTAAGAAGTACCTCATCTTTCTCTAACTTCTGCCAATCAGAAGCAAGGATCCTGGAAAACATCTGATGATAGGTTTGAGGTTCTGTTCTGGTGACTTGAAGGGCCACTGTGATCAGAGCAAGACCATGATAAATGCCAAAGTAGGGCCCCTTCTGCCTCTAGCCTCATACCATTTGAAGAGTGATCATGTACCTTGCTTTAGAGCCCATAGGCAGGACTGACTGCCATGCATGTGTTGGGGTGAGGGGTGTCCTTAAAAGGGGCCTCCTTGTATTCATGAAACTGAAGGAAGTTTTGATTTGGTGGGGGAAAAATCCCATTCCTTTTTATGGCCTGGACATAATTGGGTTTTTTCTATTGGCCATCAGTGATGTCATTCCGACCCCTCATAAAGAAGGGGAAATCACACCTGTGGACTCGGTGCATAAAATTTCATTGGGCAACAGTAATAAGCATGACCAGATGATGTTTGGGCAGTTGGGGAGCTTTGTGCCCAGTGAATCCAGCTGCATGGAGACCTGGGCACCATAAACTTGCCTGCACGTTTATGCCCGTAGGCTAGTTCAGGGCCCACTGCCAGTGGCTCTTTTCCTTGGGATCAGTATCTGGCAAAAACTCAGCATTTTCCCCTTAGTGCCAGGAACCTTTGCCCTTTTCTTTGCCAACTGGTGGAACCAGGTGTCTACTGGGACCTGCTGACCTTAGCCTGAGATGCCTAAGAATATTGAGTTAAAAAAACAAAACACAAAAACTATAACCTTTAGCAGTAAACTCCATCCTACCTACCTCTACAAGCTTTGCCTTCTCCAGGACGAGTCAAGGCCTCTCGCTGAATATGTGCAATTGTCACTTGCCATTCCGAAGCCCCAGAGTCCATTTCTAGTTCTCTTCTTGGCTTGTTGCATGATTGAGCAAATCCCTTTTCTTTACTGAATCTGTTCCCTCGTTTGTATAAGCGATGGTGACCACCCTAACCCACCTTGTGTGCTCTGTTATGTGATAGAGATGTATAGCTATCTTCCTGTGAGACTCCTGCATGTTCAAGTTCTAGCTCTGCCTCTGCCTCTCATGAAGAGGAGTTTGGGCCTTGCTGCATATACTTGGAGACAGAGGGCTGGAACATTCAGAGAAGCACTCAGCAACCCTGTTCTTCTCCTTGAATCTGCAAATTTCCATGCATAGAGCTCCTGAGTAAGATTGGTATCCCCCTCTCCATACTTCCACCACAGAGAACATAGAGAGCCCTCAGGGCTCCCGCTGGACCATGCTCAGATATGAATGACTGTTTAGATGAGCTTCCTTTCTGGTTGTTCTCACTGTGGCTTCTGAGGTATAGATGCTTCTTTGAGAGGAGCAGGCAGGATACCCCTGAGCTGTACCCTTCCTAACCAGGGGTGATATCTATAGCTGTCATGTGACGCTGAAATTCAACAGGAAAGGGAATCCCTTTTTCTCCACAGCTAGCCAGAACCAGCAGGACTCCAGACCTATGTCAAGTAATGTCATCAGGAGGTGGCTAAGGTTAGCTACGGGAAAATAAGACAGGGACTGCCTACCCTTTTCTGACCAGGCCCCCTGTGTTCCTCTTGCTTCTGGTGGCCTCTTTACACCCAGAACTCAGTGTGATTTTTCTGAAATACTTAGTTTAGCAATTAGTCTCTAAGACACAAAGGGTAAGGAACATCAGAGAAAGAGAAGGAAGTAATACGATTCAGGGAGACCATAATAGATAACAGTATCTACCTCATGGAATCAGTTTGAGGACAGATATAAGTAAAGGCCTTAACATGTTAAAAAAATACAGTTTGAAAATTAGGAAATAGTAGCAACTGATGTTATTCTTTGTAATATCTCTTGAAACTCATACTTGGTTCTGAGGAAGGTGGAATATCTTCCTTACTGGCCCCCCTGCTGATTTGTTGATCCTCATGGTCTCTCTGTTAAGTAGATTTTTTTTTTCATTATAGCTTAAGACTCCACATTTTGGGACATGCGTGTTTCTAACTTGTTCTCTCTTCTCTTTCTTGTAGGCTTCCAGGACAGTGCCATTATCTAGGCTTGCCAGTGGCGGATTACTTCAAGCAGTGGATTAATCTAAAAAAGGTACCTCTGAGCTCCTCCCAGGGCCTTTGGTTCTCCTGTCCTTCACCACCACCCCCAACTCTGGTGTCTTTTTGTTTCTTTTCTCAATATTCCCCTTTCTCTTCCCTGGGTAATCTGTACTGAACTATTGATATTTCTGGGGAGTGGGAGCTGCCTGAGGGTCCGGCTGCTGGGAGGAGTACTATTGGTGTCTTCCAAACATACACAGAGCTTTTTCTTCTGAATCTCTGGGCTGAGCTGTGTAGTCACTAGGAGAAATATGGTTCTAGTTGAGCCTTTCAGAAGGCAGTCTGTTGGGTATAGTTCTTTATGCTCTGTGCAGACCTTACTGCCAGCCCAGCCCAAGTTCTCTCTGATCCACAAATGAAAGACAGGTGCGTGCAGTCACATACTAGCTTATTTTTAAACCCGCCTTATTGGCTCAATTGCTGGGCTCGTCTAAGCCTTCCTCGGCTATCTCCGGCCTTTATTTTCACTCCCAGCTCAGCACCTTAAATCTGCCCTCAACTTTAGCCTCTTAGTTACCTTCTCCTTGATCAGCAACCCTAAACTGCCCTCCACTTAGTTGTGTTTCTTATCTCCCTGTGGCTGGTCACCTTTTCTCCCTCCAAAGCATGGCAAAAATCTCCCTTTCTCTTCCGCTTCCCTTGGCCTCCTGCAGAGACCCAGAAGTCCCAATTCTTTCCTTCTGCCCAGCAATTGGTTCCTGGCATATTGATTGATGGATTAAGAACCAATTAGGGAACAGGACCTTAGCATCAGAACCACCTGCTACAGCAGTCTCTCTCTTTATACTCATGAATGTGCTCTCTGTGCCTCTAGTTAGGAAGATGGGTTGCCTAAGATGATTTTGGTTTCCCTGATCCTAGCAGAGCCTTGTTCATGTATGGGGAGGACAGTGGAAGCTAGAACACTTGGAGCATGAAGGAGGATCTTGGCACTAAGACAGCATTGTAGACTTGTGTGGATGAAACTAACTTGGAAGAATAGTGGGGCAACTAATTTTGTAAGGATTTGCTCTGCACCGAGATGACCTTGGATGTGGTTGCATGTTTTGTCCTGCTTTCACTTAGTATGTGTCCTTTGCACTCTGATACTACTTCTCGTCTTTCACTGAAGAAGCTAGGCTCTGCCCTGCCTTTGAGCCTTGAGCTGGCTGGCTCTCTTCGGGAAATGCCCCCTGCCATCATCGTCAGGCCTATGCCGCCCCGTGAAGCTGTGGTTCAGGCATCACTCCCACTGAGCTGCTCTTGCTGTGAGGCTCCCTGGACGTGGGATATCAGTTAACTCCGGTGGAATTAGGGCCAAGCTGTTACTCCTGTCCTTCGGAGTGCAGAGACAGAGCCTGGTTCTTGCCTGTGTCCTCAGTGGGGCTAGACTGCAGTTAGCTAGACTCAGAGTATGTATACTTGCTGGCCACCTCTTCATTGAGAACTAGCTTCATAGAGACCCTCCTGAGTGGAGCGAGGCATGCCTGTGTAGATAGACATGCTATCCAGGAAAACAGTGTGCCAGCTGTCAGAGCTCATCTGGGTCTGCTTGCTGGTCTCAACAAATGCAATGTGAATGCCCGGCCAGGCGAGGCAGGCACTGACCATGAACAATTACTCTGAAGTTCACTTGACTTTTTGGTGTGTGGTAGCTCTCTGCCTTTAGGTTCCTAGGCAGAAGGGCAGGAGAGCAGCTGACCCATATGGTAACACTAGGGTCACCTTGGCGCTTCAGGCCAGCTTGAGACTCTTCAATCAGTTTTCTACTGGGATGCCAAGACATGGAAGGAAGGAATGGATATAAAGGGAAACTGAGGACTCTATTCTCAGTTGACCCTGTGTTTTCCCAGGTCCATGCAGACCTGAGGAAAGCAAGGGTGTTTCCTCTCTAGCACCCAGCTACATTGTGTTCCAGGTATGTGACTATGTTAGTTACTAGATAGGAACTCAGCATCTTACTTTCCTAAGGCCTTTAATCTGAGAAGAACTGGAAACAGATAAGGCCTCTAATCTGAAAAGCCTTTTCAGTTCTCCTCTCCTCTTTATAAACTGGGCTGCCTCAAAAAGAGTAACTTTTCAACAGCCGTGTTTTGTAGCCGTGTTTTATACCGCTACCTACATCTCCTGTAGGAGAGTGGCAAAAGTCACTGTTGGCTGACATTTGGGATTTTGTTGAATGAGCTTAGATTTCTTTATTGAGCTGTCAACTTAAAGAGAACTTGAAGTTCTGCTCCCAGCTCTTTCCAGGAGATTAAAGATGTTACTAGGGAATAAAGGAATACATCTGCCTGTGTTTGTGTGTGTATGTGCACGCACACACGCATGTGTACACGTATATTCACATAAACAGTCATCTGCAGAAATACTTGAAAATATGTTGTACTTGTTGGTTTTGTGTCAACTTGACATAAGCTGGAGTTATCACAAAGAAAGGAGCCTCCCTTGAGGAAATGCCTCCATGAGATTCATCTGTAAGGCATTTTCTCAATTAGTGACCAAGGTGGGAGGGCCCATTGTGGGTGGTGCCATCTCTGGGCTGATAGTTCTGGGTTCTATAAGAAAGCAAGCTGAGCAAGGTGGGGAAAGCAAGCCAGTAAGGAACATCCCTCCATGGCCTCTGCATCAGCTCCTGCTTCCTGACCTGCTTGAGTTCCAGTCCTGACTTCCTTTGGTGATGAACAGCAGCAGCATGGAAGTGTAAGCTGAATAAACCCTTTCCTCCCCAACTTGCTTCTTGGTCATGATGTTTGTGCAGGAATAGAAACCCTGACTAAGACACATGTATGCACATAAATGTATTTATATATATATATACCCATAAAGCACAAAGACGTAATATTATCTCTTCCATAAGCACACATTCAGAGTACCTTCTGTGTGCCAGGTACTGTGTTAGGTTCTAGGAATATAACAAAAAAGGTGACTGTTACAGATCATATGACTTCTATTCAATAACCTGTTCAGACAGTTTGAAGTTCATATAATAAAGAACTGGCTTTATTGAGGTAGAGTGTGAGGAAGGCTATCTAAATTATAGACTGAAGGAAGAACTGGCCAACCTTAGGAAGCAGCATATGGTGAGGCCCTGAGGTGAAGAGAAGCCTGCTATTTTTATAAAAGCCAGGAAGACAGAAGTTCTGCCTCTTGTTCATTGTTCTAGCCCCTTCACATTGGATGGCTCACGGTACAGAGTAGCTTAATTGTCATTTACTGAGTGAATAACTGCCAAGGCCTAGGGATGTGAGAGAGGAGGAAATAAGGAAGTAGACAGTGATGCTGGAGCTTGTAGGCCATGTTTGGATTTTGGCTCTTACTTATAGGATAAACAGGAGCTACTAGAAGAAAATTTTATCTCATTTGCTTTTTTGTTTTGTTTTGAGACAGAGCCTCATGCTATAGCCCAGCTGGATGTGGCCACACAGGCCTGTAATCCCAGCACTTGGAAGGCTGAGACAGGAGAATTGTCTTTACTTCAAGGCCAGCCTGAGCTGAGAGTGAAAGACCAATCTAGGCTATAGAGTAAGACCTTGTCTCAAAATACAAACCAAACAACAAACTCTCTTATACTAAGGAAAGCCATGCAGTAGAAGTGACTTAGACAGTGTAGCACACAGAAACTTCATAGTAGCATAGCAAAGAAGGATAGATGTCTGCCAGGTGGTGGGGCACTCAGGAGCAGAGGCAGGGCTTCTCTGAGTTCGAGGCCAGCCTGGTATACAGAGTGAATTCCAGGACAGCCAGGGCTGTACAGAGAAAACTTATCTTTACACCCCCCCTCCAAATAAAAATAAAGTAAAATAAAATAAAATAAAATAGTTAAATGATTAAGAAATACATAAATACTATAATAAATATACCACTTTGGTCAAAAATAAGTCTAGAGTTTGTATGTAGAAATAGACATAAGAAGGGCTATAGTTGGTGAGTTATTGTGAAGTGGTGGGATAAAGAATTGAAATCCAATAGGAAATTGTTCTGTGTGTTGAGTTTAGCTTCCTCTATCTCTTCTAGCTTTGTGAGTCAGAATCTCACTGTGTAGCCCAGGGTGGCATAGAACTTGAAATTCTCCTGCCTTCACCTCTCAAGTGCTGGGATTGAAGGTATATACTATCACGCCTGACATATCTAGTATATCATTGGGAAGCATGACAGGAACAAATGCAAAATTGCCATTATGCTTAATTATTCGTTAATACATCAGTTACATTGGGACAAATTTGTTCTTTGAAAGTGAGTGTTATGGCAGTACTGACTGTGTAACTGACAGGAAATGGTGATTGGTTGGTAGAGTTAGGGGTGAATTCTTTCAGCCTGTATGGCCCTAAAATTTAGGATTGAGCATATAGGTAAATTAGAACGAGTTTTCTGTGTGAGGAGAAGGAGAAGCTTAAGGTAAAGAGAACAACTTGATTTAGGACTGTTGAATTGAGACGTCTGAGCAGTTCTTCCGGCTCTGTTGAGAAGGTAGCTGACCATCTAGTGCTAAAGGGTAAGGTTTGATAAGAGGTACTGAGTCTTGACATTTGAATACCTAGTGAAAACATGGAGATACATGGTATTGCCAGAGAAGTGTATATAGGGTGAAAATGAGAGCAAAGTGAAACCCTGAGATAGTACATTAGGCAGGTAGAGAAGGAAGAGTTAGGAGGAAGCTGTCTAATAGAAATAGATGCTGGTTACTGACTGTGCTATGTTGTACACCCAATGTCTGCATCCATTCTCTGATGCTTTGACAGAGCACTACAGACTTGGTAAGTTATAAACAATGAAAGTTTATTTGGCTAACGGTTATGGTGGAGGCTGAGACAGTTGAGCTCCAGGGGCATCACCTGGTAAGGACCTTCTTGTTGCATCATAGGAAGACTTCACATGACAGGAGAGGACAGAAGACACAGACAAGAGCTCCACTCTTAAACCTGTGCCCTTTTGGAACAATAGCACTGATCCATTCACGTGAACAGTTCCCATTCCCTGGTGGTCCCTTAAAAGCCCCGCCTCTCAGTAGTGCTAGAGTAGAAGTTAAATCTTAGTGTGGAGTTTAGGGAGGATTGAAATTCAGACAGTGACGCCTGTAGAGTTTCCACTGGCATGTGGCAGTAGATCACTTGGAATATATTTAGTATGATTGAGAGATTAATTTGTAGTAAGTTTTAATCAATTTGAATTAAAAATTTACTTGAGAAAATTTGAGTGTTTAAAGGCACTTGAGTTAGAGATGCTATATTTTAAATGGTTAATTTTTTTAAATCTAAAACATTTCTGATAAAGATTTTGCTTCGTAATTGAGAAGTGATATTAAGTATTAATAGACTTAATCTGAAAAAAGACTTAGTCTGAAAAAAGACAAAATATCTCCTAATGTTTGTGCTGCTGTCATGTTTAAAATAATATTTGGATATATAAACTGACTAAATAATTTCATGTTATTTAAAGTAAAAGTTTAAGCCTTTATCATTTTTTTTATGTGTATGGTTTTTTGGCTTCATGTATGTGTGTGTACCATATGTGTACAGGTCCCACAGAGGCCAAAAGAGGATCTCATCTCTTGGAACTGGAGTTACAGATGGCTGTGAGCCTCCTGGGGCTGCTGAGAAACAAATCTAGGTCCTCTGGAAGATCAGCCAGTGGTCTTAACCACTGAGCCATGTCTCCAGCACCAGCACGTTTTGTCTTTTAATGTTCCATAATGACCATTATAAAACTTGAGCTCTCTTGTGTACTTACATTGTGTTGTATTGAACAGCCCTGGGCCAGATCCTTGGCATCAGTATGACATTGTGTAATCCTTACAGCCTTCCTGAGCATAGAGTAATTAATGATGCTTTCATACCAAGACTTCATGGTACAGACACAGAGGGGCCTGGAGGGTGGCATCCCAGAGGCTGAGATAGGTGTTTACAGTTGGGGGGGGGAGGGTGGGCAGGAGGGAGGAACAGAGAGAGAGGGGGAGGGAGAGAGAGAGAGAAAAGGGATGGGGAGGGGAGGGGGTAACATGAAGGTAATCATATATGGATACTGAGGCTTGGACCCTACTGATGCTCAGGTACAGAGAGGAGAGGGAGTCATTAGGAATGCCTCCAAGAAGAGGAGAGGAGATGGAAGACTGTTCCCTACTTCATCCTGACAGGAGAAAAAGCAAAGATGGGTGCAAATCTATGTCAGCAGGCTTGCTGATTTGTAAATATAACAATAAAATAGCTAATAAAATAATTTTTTGTAGTATCACATAAACAGGTCCATTAAAGTTTCTGAAGAAACTTCTCTCTGAAGCATGCTAATCCTCCTTGTCTGCACTGCTGTCCACACCCTCTTCCCGGCTCTCAGAACAGGTCAGTGAGCTTCGAACACTCAAACTTCCAAAATCTTTCTAACAGTCCCCCCACAGACAACACATCCCAGGCTATCACAGCAGTACCCTTGATCCTAGTGTCAGTCTATGGCTCTGAGCATGACCAGGACCAGGAGCAACTTGGAGGAAGAAGGTGTTTATTTGGCCTACATGTCCTAAGTCACAGTTGGTTGAGAAATGCCAAGGCAGGGACTGAAGCAGAGACTGTGGAAGAGCAATGCTTATTGATTTCTTAGATGCCTGCTCAGCTTGCTTTCTTCTGTACCTCAGAACCACTTGCCCAGGTGTAGCACTTCCCCCAGTGGGCTGAACCCTCCATCATCCTCCTTTAATCTAGACAATGTCCCACAGATTTGCCTATAGGCCAACCTTATGGAGGCATTTTCTCAATTCAGATTCCTTCTTCATGATGTGTGAAGCTGACCAAAAAGAAAAAGAAAAAAAAAAAATACAACCAGCACACCATCTGATGGCTGGGTGACTTTTGTTTTACCCGGTGAGACATATAGGTAAATCATTTGCTGGCAACTAATAGGGAGGTCTGTGAGGGCTCACAGAAAGTTAAGACAGGATTGCATCCCTTTGGTAAGTTACCTTGGGAGCTAACTTGAGGGCAGAGGAGTCAGAGGCAGTGTCGAGGGTCCAGTCAGGTCAATGACATTAGTTTGTAGCAGAGCCGCTCTGTTCAGAGAGCTGATCCTCCTTAGTAGAGCTCAGCAGATTGGGGTAAGGGTGGAGAAAGAGGGACTTAGGTTTACCTGTCAGGGGTGGAGAGTTTCTGTAAGGAGTTGTGATAAAAAGAGCAGGGAGTTAAAAGATAACTGTCAGGACAGCAGTTGACAAGACAGACTGGGGGATCTAAGATAGATATTGAAAAGAGGAAGACTCAGCTGGGTGTGGACAAAGCAGCTTGGGTCCTGTGGAAATGAGGAGCGGGTGCAGTGGGCTCAGCTGAATGAGGCAGACAGCAGGCTGTGAGAGGCGGCGGTGGGGTGTAGTGGCTGCTGCTTGGAATCTCAACACCCAGGAAGTCGAGGCACGAGGTTCACTGCAAGTAAGTCCCAGGCTATCCTGGGTTATAGAGTGAGACTCTATCTCAGAAAAACAAAAAAGGACTAGGGAGGTGGCTCAGTTGGTAAAGAGCTTGCCACACCAGCATGAAGATCCCTAACACCAATGTAAAAAGCCAAGCATGGCACTGGGCATCTATGATTTCAATGCTGGGGAGGGGAAGGCAAAGAGGAGCAGGAGTTGGGGGCCATCTATGACCCCCTTGAATCCATAGCAAGTTTGAGGCTAGCCTAGGTTACAGGAGACTCTGACTTTAAAAAAAAAAAAAAAAGGTAGGATATTTGAATTATTTAAAAAATGGGATGTTGACAGTTTCTAAAGTACAGCCACAGAGGTCATGGTCAGAGCTGCGTAGGAATAATGTTCTAGATAAGGAATTATGAAACAAAAGGGTTGGTTGGAATACATCCAGAAAAGTGTGTGCATATACACATGAATACAGAAAATGGGCTTTACCCAGTACATATGCATGACACATAGGTACAAATGAATATATAAGTGCATGCCTACACATAGATAAACAGTTCACGTATATGCAGACCAAGCTATGCAGCTGTGTGTGCACACACTCATAACTGTCAGGAATTCCCTCTCATGCCACAACCTGCCTGGCTGGCCTTTGTGTAGGAAAGTAAGCAGGCAGCCTTAGGAATCTGAGTTGGGCAAGCTGGCTGGTTATCCAGTCCTGTCCAGCACTTGGGGATTAGGGGCTGTCTAGCATCAAACAGTCAGATAAATGCAGGGCGTATACTGTAGCTCTACTTTCCCATTGCTGCCTGTATTTCATGTCCTGCTGTGCTCTTTCTGTGTGCTCTGAAAGGGTGAGCTTAGGGCTGGACATCTGAGGGAAAGTGGAGAAGAAGAGGAGAAAGAACTTTTGCGGTCTCTCCAAGAAACATTGTGTCTCCGACAGTCTCTGAGAGGGGTTAGCAGGAGAAACTGCTGAAGGGAGCAATGGAGTCTACGATTGACTGTGACCTTTTCTGACCTTGGAGCATTCAGAGTCCCAATCAGTGCAGTAATAAATTAAGGGCTTATGGAGGAATATGTTCTCAGCCTTAATGAAGTTCTTTGCTGGGGGCCGACAGCGGGTCAGCAGGTCTCGGTGCTGTAGATCCGATGCTTCAGTGAATGTCTGAGCCAGTGGGGAAGCCAGCAGTCAGGAGTGATCCAGAGTGGACCCTTTGTGGAAGGGGGCTGAGTGGGGCCAGCATGGAGCCCCTCTGCTAGGACTGTTGAGAAGCTCATTTGACAAAACAAGAGTAAACCTCGAGCGCAGTCAGAGGTGAGGACCTAGAAGCCCTGCAGTGCTCTGAGACGGGAGCTTGCACTAGTGGCAGACTTTTGAGTCCATATGCAGAACCAGGCAGGGTTGGTGGCCCCGGTGTTTGGGACCATCCAAAAGCAGTTCACTGTCCCTGGCCAGTATACGGTCTGGATTGGATACTCAAGACTTCTGGCCATCTTAGAAGAGCAAGTAGGCTAACTAAGTACAGGGTGCAGGACACATAGCCCCAGGTAGGAATGAGGGCATGATAGAGCACAGGTATGTGGTCAGAAGCTGGCTTGTAGAGGGTGCCTGGGCTACTTTGAGCAGCGGTTGCTGACCTCTGAGTGGGACTCAGGACTCCAGTTTCTGAGTTCTCAGCCCATTCTCTGTACTATGTATGCCTGGGGCTAAGCTCTTGAAGTCTAGTCCAGAAGTAGAGAAGGTAAAACCCCGTGTATAGTATCAGCTGCCAGAGCCACAGGGAATGTCTCCTTTCTTCTCACTGCCCTGCCCCCATGGTGTAGTGCCCAGCCTGGGCTTTTCCTTTAAATATGTCTTACAGCTGTCTGAACTCTGAAATTCCTTTCACTCCTTCCCTTGCCTTGTTAACATGTGTTGCCTTTGGGGTAATCAGGGAAAAAATATTATGTCCTTTTACAATTACCGGGTTTTGGAATATTAAAATGTCTCGCTGCATCGGCACTGTTATTTTGATTGGTATTCTAACCTTTGACTAGCCCATAAAGCGCGCCGCTCCTGAAGCCAATATTGCAGGACTGAAATTTAATTCCGAAATGATTCCAGATAATAGGGAGACAGATAATATATGCATGAAGGATATTATGTTTGGACTAACTGCAGCAGGGCCAGGGCTGGGGAGCTGAATAATAGCCCAGAGTGAGTTATAATCTGTGGGACAGAAATGCCTTACTGTCAGGGCCAGGAGAGGAACTCTTAAATCAAAGGCACAGGAAACTGTGGTCACAGGGTGCGCATTCTGACAGGAAGAGCACTGGAGCCAAGAGGGGAGCTGTTGAGGCTTTGCCCATTCTCTTTCTTGAGCTATGTAGCAAGGTCCTGGATGATATAGCTCATTACTATCTTGATATCTATACTTCTTTGCTTCTCAAGACATAGCAGACCTCTTACTGCTTTTTAGATATACATGGTTGTTAACCTCTGTTTCATACATTGCTCCCTTATGTTTTATTTTCTTCTCTTAGTGTGTTTAGAAAACTCCTGTTCATCCTGCAGAACCCTATTATGTAAGCCCATCTATCACACAAATGCATGTGCACACACGCACCCTTCTAGTAGAAAGGAATCTGTCACCGCTTTCCCTATGGCTTAGAACTTTGTACAAGGTGTATCATACAATTGCACATTTGTGTTTCCTGTTAGTCTGTGAGGCCCTTGTGGAATCTCTTTTCAGTACCCAGCCCTGGACCCTAACAGTAGGCATTCAAGAGTATTAAGTGAATCCACATCGAGTCAGGCTGCTGTAGACAGATCTCTGTCAGATTTTGCCAAGCATGGGCTTAGAGAAATGAAGCCTCTTCCTATAGGCAAACAGTTGGGAAGAGGTAAATCCTGAGTCAAGTGTGTGTGTCTCAGGCAGGTGGGCAGGGAGGGGGTAGCAGTAAGATGTATAGATACCCCCATCTTCCTTGATCCACATACTGTAGTCTTCCTTGCTTTAGGCTCTGGTCTTGATATTCATGGGACTTGGGGCGTGGAGAGAATGAGACCTTGTGTTGCTGCGATTATCCTTTGGACAGTTACTCCACTCAAAAGACACTTCTCTACTATGAGTTTGTAGCCAAGTATCAGGACAGTGGCTTGGAAGTGACTCCTCCGTGTGCTGTGGAGAGCTGTGAGGCAGGTAGAATACATGGGGTCTCAGAGATGTCTGAAAACATCTCAGATATTGGTTTCCCTGCAGGCCTTGGGGCACAGCACTTACTGAATGTAAGTGAATGGTAGAGAAATGCGCTGTGCACACCAGACTGAGAGGACTTGGATTGGTTTGAAAGTTGTGCTGTCTGTCTGTGAGACTTGCTCTGCTCTTCCTTTAGTGAGTATGCTGGATCTTAGGGATGTAGGGATGTGGCTCACAAGCCTGAGGCCATCATGCTAGAAAGCTTTTTGGAGCCTGGTGGGTCAGACTCTGCTTTGTTATGTCACTGCCAACCAGCCTTCTGAGCTGAAGCCAGTCTCTCCCTGGACCAGTAGAAGACTGCTGGCTTAGAATCCTGGCTCTATACTTGGTAGTTGTGGGGGTTTAGGAAAATCACTTAATGTCATCATACCCCAGCATCCTCTCTCTGAGATAAGAAAGGTAGTATCCTTGTCTTAGAGTTGATCTGAGAGTGAGGCATGAGCATACTTGAGTTGCCGAGGTACTTGATAAATCCAGCAGAGATGAGCGGGCTCCAAGGAGAGGAGACATCAAGGTATGCAGTGGGAGTCTGCCCGCAGGCACTGTGGAGAAGAGCTCCCCAGCAGGTTCATCTTGGGGAAGATGGGTTTAGCACTGACCTTGCACTGTGCCATCCTCAGTGTACAGGAGCAGCAGTCAGCCTGCCATTTCAGGCCTGGCTGTTCAGTGGAAATAGAGTTATAGTCAGCTTAGATACTTGTTAACTGTCACCTTTATAAGGATAGGATACTTAACCTTTCATGAACATTGGTTTCTGTATATGTAAAGTGGAGATAATTAACAAAGCCAGATGTGGCTCTAAATACTGAGTTTCAGCTCCTTGAGTCCCCAGCTGCCCTACAGGGAAAGGAGGAAATGGAAGCACTGAGCGCTCATACCTTCCACAGCCAGCAGCAGTGGGTGGTGGAGCAGGCACTGGAGTGAAGGCCCGCACTCCAGAGTCCATGCTCCTGAGCTATTTTTATTGGGGTTAGGTAGTGAGATGGTAAGTCAGGGAGGGTTTTAGCAAGGAGGCTCCTGGCTGAGTTCTGAAGATGAGTAGGTTTTCAGGGGGGCACTTGGAGGGACATCAGGCAGGGCGCATAGGGTGTGAGACGGCTGGCCAGATGAAGGGAGCACGGCAGTGGTTTTCATGGGTTAGCTACAGTGTAGGCTAGTTGTGTGTACTTTTTACCAAGAAAGGAGAGCTCGAGCAAGGGCAGTAGCAGCTCTAGAAAACCACCGTGTCTGTCTGTGCAAAGGGGAGAAGACCTGTGGGCCAATGAGCTCCAAGATATATCAGCGGTAGGCAGCCCAGGACTGCAGGGTAGAAGGCTGCATCCCTCTGGCATGGGGGATAGAGTTGGGGGAATCCATTTGAGCATGTCTCTAAAGCTCTTTGAAGGGTAACACACCTTTCTGTGCGGGATGGGCACCTTGTCATACCAGTTGCTGGGTACCTACCTTGTTCTGCATCTTTGATGGGAGAGTAGGAAAGGGAGTCAGCTTAGGGTGGCAAGAGTCTGTCCTCTACCTGTGTCCTCTGCAGTGGACCTCACCCCAGAATTCTTGCAGTGTTGTCTGGAAGGTTAGACCGGGCCTACCTCTGGGCCTGTCCCTCCTGGCTGCTGCTCTGTCTGTATCCTGTCCACTGAAGGTAGTCTCCTCATCTAGGTCCCACAGTGAACTTTCTCCTTGTGTCCTTCAGTCCATTCTGGGTTTGTTCTGGAGCACAGAGTGGAGAGGTCTGCTTGGTCATTTGAAGGCCTTTCTAACATAGACTTTGTATTCTAACCTTCAGGGCCAGCTACCAGAGCCCAGCATAGCTCTGAATCCATGTGTCCTACTCATTTCATGTGGCCTAGTCCATCACTTTGAGAACCCCCAGAGCCTTCTAAAGAAGGGACTAGTCTAAATCTAATCTGCTTTCACAGAACTAGAGAGGGCAGTAGGGACTCTCAGGAGCCACTTGGGGTGTCCATACTGTGGAAGAGTGACGGACTCTTTGGGAGAGCTGGGGCTTGGCTGCAGAAGCATGCCGGGAGGGATCAGTGCTCCTCCACTGGCTCTTTCTTTTTTTAATTAATTTATTTAAAGTGAGTACACTGTAACTGACTTCAGACACACCAGAAGAGGGCATCGGACCCTATTACAGATGGTTGTGAGCCACCATGTGGTTGCTGGGAATTGAACTCAGGACCTCTGGGAGAGCAGTCAGTGCTCTTAACCACTGAGCCATCTCTCCAGCCCTTCTCCACTGGCTCTTAAGGGAATTCGGTCACTCTGCCTTTTCCTTGGGTTTGGTTTTTGTTTTTTCTTCTTTTACTTTGTTACTACTCTAGACTCCAAAAACTGGAATTTTAGGAGGCACAATTCTGCCTCCTATGTGCCTGCCACACTGTCCTGGAGGTCACCCTGCTAAGGTAGACTTGAGCATAGCTGTCAGTTTCAGTGTAACAGAGCACTAGTGCACTGGGCCACAACACACAGGCTCCTCACAGCTACTCAGCAAGGAGTGCTAGGCCCTGTCTCAATGGTGCTGAAGTAGAAACTTAGGTTAGGAAGCCTACCTGGGGCACGTGACCAGGAAGATATCGATCAGGCTCTTTCCTTCCATAGTTTTCCTTTTGTCCCTGGCCCAGTAGCAAATACTACCTGCAGGCAGCTCTATCTGTCCTAGTTTAAGCTGGATACAAATGCATAGCAGCCACCACAAAGTTAGATAGTCAGTATAAAAATCAGGGTATTGGGAAGGATAGGGATTGACCTGTTGGGTTTGTGGTCTGTCTCCAGGTACTGGCAATGGGCAGATGAGGTCCTCGACTCTAGAGGGCAGCATGATGCAGTACAAAAAGCCTACATGAAACCTAAAGTAAAAACCTTAAAGTAGGCCCTCTCTGGTGTTGGGTCACTTGCCCTGGAGGCTTTGGTTTCTTTAGCTAATGAGAAAAGAATGGATGGAGCAGTTTCTTCCCATAGTGCCTCCTGCCCTTGCCAGTGTGAGTATGCTCTTGGCATCTTAGATTCCTCCTTTGCTACAACAGAGATAGGGGAGTGCCTCAGGGTTACTATCAATGGGATGAAGCACCATGGCTAGAAGCAAATTGGGAAGGAAAGGGCTTATTTTGCTTATACTTACATATCATTGAAGGAAGTCTGGGCAGGAACTCAAACAGGGGAGGAATCTGGAGGCCGGAGCTGAAGCAGAGGACATGGAGAGTGCTGCTTACTGGCTTGTTCCTTAAGGCTTGCTTTCTTCTAGAACCCAGGACCACTAGTCTAGGGGTGATAGCACCCACAATGAGCTGGGCTCTCCCCTCAGTCACAAATTAGGAAAAGGCTTTATAGGATTGCCTACAGCCTGATCTTATATAAACAATTCTTGGTTGGGGATCCCTCCTCTGCAGTAACTCTAGCTGATGCTGTGTTGACATAAAACTAGCCAGCACAAGGTGGATGAGAGAAGGAAGGCCTTTTATTTCCCTGCCCTTGCTTTACTCTGTAACATTGAAACTACTTCAGGAGAGGCAGAACATAGCCAGGCATCTGTCAAGAACTGGGCCAGAGGTGGTGTGGAAGTTTGGCAGATGTTGGCACCTGTCAGAGTCTGAGGTGGCTGTCAGTGGAGCAGAGAGCCATTCCTGTGGGCTTTACTAGGAATGTATAGGCTAGAAGCTTGTCGTCTGGATCCTTTGAGGGATGGAAGGGGCAGGGCTTTCAGTCCTATACATGCAGAGAGATCAGGCCTACCTTTGGCCTTTGATCCGTTCTGTTTATTTGTCTCATTAGTTTTTAGCTTAGCTGAGCCAGATGACCCCTGGAGTGGAGCTTTGGCTTTTTCCATCTTCAACTGGGATTTTAGCATGCTTCTGACCCATTAACTAGCCTCCAGTTACCTCTCAGTTCTTGACTAACTAGCTGTGTCCCTACACAGGATCAGACAGTATGTGTGTGGACTGGGTATCTTGGTGCTCTTAGCTCTGTGAGGACTTCTGACTTGATTGGACCTAAGCCTTGGGTAGCAGGTGGCCTATGTGCTGCCTGTTCAAGGACATCTGTATTTTCAGTCACCTACTAGCCACCCAGGTCTCTGAAGCCATGTGTGTTAGGGCATTTGAACTCAGAGGTGAATCAGACCTGGTCTTTAGCTGTACAAAGCTCCTGGTCCAAAAGGAAAGATGAGAGGGGTTTTAGGCAGATGGGGGTGGCAGGGGCTGCGGGTAACTGAAGTGGTCAATGCAGCAGTAGAAGG
This sequence comes from Mus musculus, assembly GCF_000001635.26. Taxonomy (NCBI): domain Eukaryota; kingdom Metazoa; phylum Chordata; class Mammalia; order Rodentia; family Muridae; genus Mus; species Mus musculus. The sequence continues at coordinate 117,630,092 of NC_000070.6, forward strand.
TGTGTTTACATGTTTGTGTTCTTAACAACTAATTCATGTTTAATGAAGTTCTTCACTGAGTCAAGGTTTACAAGAGGCAGAGGGCGCATGTGAACAGGCAGACAGGCTTATGCGGTCTATGCCTGTTCACACACTACCCTAGGTTGTCCTAATTGGAGGAGTGACATTCCTGGGAATGAGGCGGCATGTGAGTGTGTAGAGGCATGTGCCCTGGTGTGCATTCAGGGAGCTGTTAGTGACTGTCTCTAGCACCATGACCACTCTCTTCATGTTATCCCTGGCCTTGGCACCTACTTGCTTATAAGCAGGCAGGCAGGCTGCAGGCAGATCCCAGAGCAGCCCAAGGCCTCCCCAGTGGTGTGTTTGCTGTGCCTAATTACCCGGCAGTTGTTTAACTATGCAAGCTGCATGCCTGCCTTTATTGCACTGTGATTGCTGAGCTGCCTATGGGGAGTGTCATAAAAAGATATAAAATGCCCATTATCTGTCTGACGCCCTCCTCCTGGACTGTGGGTGTTTGTGTTTTATTTTATTTTTATGGCTCCAGGGAAGCTCTGCAGGAAGAGAAGGGAGGGATGGAGGAAGGGAGGGGGATGCCTTGTAGGAATTGGGGGTTGGGAGACTGAGGAGCCCCTATATACCATGCTCTGAAGGACTCTACTGACCAGAGCAGAGATAATAGAAGTGGCTGGTCTCAAATGGGAGGAGAGTGCTCAGGAAATAAGACCCAATCTTTCCCTTCCCACCTATATGCAAGACTTGCAGCTTAGTTTCTCCCTCACCTCTGTGGACTCCTCCCTGCGTGTAGGCCTGCTGTCTTTGGTGCAGGGCATTCCACAGAGGCTGAAAAGAGTCTGCAGATGGTCTCTCATCCTCTAGCTTTATGACTCAGATTGTGTGTTTGCCTTGAGAGCACCACGGCTTGCTTTAATAAAAGGCAAAGATCATGGGCACTGCTACCTGCCTCTTTTACTCTCCTGAAGCCTTTTGTCCCTACAGCTAGTCAAGGTAATGCTTTCTGTTTTGAGACTTAAAGAAACCCTCAGGACCAGGAAAAGGAAGTAACTAGATAGATCATCGGTCCTGTGCCAAGCAGTCTCTTTGAGGTCAGAGGCCAGAGGCCAGAACTCAGAGACCCAACCGTGAAGAGCTCCCACTGTATAACTAGAGTGCCAGGGTTCACAAAATGTGTCTAGAATGTTTATCAAATGAGATTGAGTTCAGTGAGGTCATCCGTCATCTGTCCGTCCGTCCGTCCGTCCGTCCCTCCCTCCCTCCCATTGAACTGGTTAGGCAGTCCACTAAGCATTGAGAAAATAGTGAGTGAGGTAGCAGAATCCTAGCCCTCAGTAGTTATGAAGACTGTGTCTAGGGGACTGGTTCAGTGGTGAAAACATCTGCTGCACAGACATGAAGACTAGAATTCAGATCCCTACGATCCATGTAAAAGCTATGTGGGCCTGGTGGTTCACCAATAATATCTGGCCCTTGGAGGATAGAGACGGAATTCCCAGAGTGAGCTGGCCAGAGATACTCTTCATATCAGTTAGCTCTTCTTATGACAAAGAGACCCTGCCTCAATAAGATGTCCCAGACTCAACCTTGGGTGGCTTCTACATTCATGTAAAAATATGAAGTGTATCCACATACATATGGGCCCATCCCATACACACACACACACACACACACACACACACACACACACACACAAAAAGCATACCACGTATACAAAAAAAGGAGGAAATGTGTTTATTCTAAGAAAAATAAACCTAAATATTTAAACCCTGGCTATTGTGACCCCAAACCAGGCCCTTTCAACGATGACATGCTGTTTCTTATCCATGAGCCATCGAAACCCCAGAATATCCTGTACTACCTTTTTTTTTTTTACTTCAAATATCTCAATGTCTACTTAATGAAGTATAAAGTCTCTAGCCTGATTATTAAGACTCTCCAGTATACTTCCCAACTATACCAAGGTTGCCTGTGTGGTGTATATTCAAGCCTTAAATCTACATTTGTTCTACTTGCCTGGAAAGGTCTTTGCTGCATACCTGCCCAGCAATTTTTTGTTTATCGTCTAAAACCCTGAGTTCTCTAGAAGAGAAGCCAATGCTCTTAACCACTGAGCTATCGATTTAGCTCCCCTAATATATATCTTTAAAAGTAGTTTTTATTGAAATATAGCACTTGTACTATATAGTACTATATATATACTATATAGTTCACTCTTTTAAGATATATAATTTAAGATATATAATTTGTCTTTGTAAGGGTCTATAAGCCAATCATTACACCTAATTGAGAATATTTTTGCCCTCCTTAAAAGACACTCCACTAGTAATAACTTTCTACTTCCTCCTTCTTCCTGCTTGTCCAAACATCCCATCCGTGAGCAAATCTAATTGACTTTTCATCTTCTGTGGATTTGCTTATTCTACAGAGTTCATGCATGTGGCCTTATATGATTTTTTTCACCTAGTACAATTTCCATGTCTTACAGTGCATCAATTAGTTCTCTATTTGTTGTTACTGCAAAAAATATATTTCATTGTATAGATAAGCTGTATTCTACTTCCCTCTCCCCTTTCCTTCTGTTTTATTTCCCTCTTTTCTTTTTCTTCCTTTCCTTTCCTCTTTTCTTTTCTTTTCTTTTCTTTTCTTTTCTTTTCTTGCTTCATGTCTGTGTGTTTGCTTGTCTGTATGTGTACCATGTGTGTGCAGCACCCACAGAGGCCACAAGAGGGTGTCATCCTCTTGGACTAGAATTACCAGTGGTTATAAGATACCTGGTTTGGGTGCTGGGAACCAAACTTGGGTCTTTAAGTGCTCCTAACTGCTAAGCCATCTCTCTAGTCCTTATTTATATATTCTAAGGCAGGCTCTCTAATTATAGCCCAGGCTAGCCTGGAAACCACTATGTAAACCAAAATTGTTGTTATCCTCCTGCCTTATCCCCTTCTGAGTGCTTGGATTACAGGCTCATGCCATTATAGCCAGCCTACATTGTCTTCATTAATTATTGGGCACTTGGGTCTTTTCCCCCTTTGGTTGCCGTAAATAATCTTTCCATGAATATCGTGTATATGTTGACTTTGTTCAGCTCTCCTTCTCTCTTTCTCTACCCCCATCTCTCTCTCTCTCTCTCTCTCTCTCTCTGTGTGTGTGTGTGTGTGTGTGTGTGTGTGTGTGTGTGTGTGTGTGTGTGTGTTGTGAGGTCCCTGAGAATAGAAATCACTACTGTATCCTCTTCACTTATCTCATGGATAGCACTTAGTTAATGTCAATGAATAAAGACATGCATACAGAGCATGATGGCATATTTCTGTAATAACTTGGGAAAAGGGGGGGAAAATCCTTTTTCATTCTCTTCTCCCTTTAGAGAGCAATAGCAAATTGTATAATGGCACATGAGCCCAAGCTGGAGCTTGGTTAGACACTCATCGGTGTCTTGACCAAATAATTTTCATTGTTCTGTTGGCCTCCTGCTCCAAAGTGGGTGATGTGAGAACATCTCTGAGCTGTCCCCTGTGTGGCAGATATGGCTTGTGTTTAGCTGGACAGTGGATTCCGCTGTTCCCTCTCTTCCCTCTGCTGAGGGGCTCTGGGTTTTATATACACAAAGGATTAGATCTGTGAGAGAACCCAGGAACGACAGTGTTGGGTTGGGTTGCCTTCTGGCTCAAGGCCAGACATACTTTATGACGGTTCAAAATCCAGGATTCCAGGGAGGAGAAGAGGCTGCCCTGGTCATCCCAAACAGTAAGTAGCCAGTGTGGGCCAGATCCATGGAGCGGCTGAGAGATTAGTAAAGCCAGTGTTTCCTTTTCTCTGTACTTATTCACCCTCATAGTTTGAGCCTATAATTAGAATGGGGCTTTATTAGGCTAATTAGGAGGTAAGAATGATGGCAGGAGGGCATGTGAAGATGTATCAGGGTGCTGGGCAGTAAATCTAGAGTTTTAATAGGCTTATTTCATAATCAGATGGCTTAGAAAGCTGAGTGGCTGGGCCCTCCCTTTCCTTCTACTCCCACCACTCCTTGAAGTGGCCTTCACACTTTGCCGTCCTTGTCCTCGATGCTGGCACTGATGCTGGGATATGGGGGCTCAAGGAGGAGGGAGGAGACCCCACCCGGAGCTTCATTGCCTATGCACGCACCGTCCAGCCTGGCGGCATGATTACCTTGCTGAGAAATCCGTCCAGGCGCAGGGCTGCTGATAGCAATCATTGATTAAGAGGGTAATTGTCCTGAAAATTCAGATTGATCAGAAGGCAGAAATGATAACTTGTGTAACTGTGTTTAAAGCCACGTCCTGTCAATAGAAGAGACTGAGATGTATCGCGCCAAGAGGGGGGCAGAACAGATGGGTGTGTGCAGCAGGCGGGTGCTGCCATCCTTCTCTCAGGGCTGAGCAGGATGTTTCCTGTCAGTAACCTGGACTATTGGAGATTCAATCACTTTTATCTTCCCCCTCTCTCTCAATCCAAATGCCTTTTCATATTAGGAAATTAGAATTGGCCCTGCTCATGCAAGATTTATTAGCTGTGCTGAACAAGTCACACCAAAGAGTAAATGATTTTGCTTTGCTGGAGCTTCTCACACATTAGGACCCAACTTCTCCTTCCCTGCTCTGTGTCACTGGCTGCCTGGAGGAGTCAGCGCTAGGAGACACCAGGGAGCAAGGAGAAAGTACTACTGGGCTTGGTTTCTTATCTCCCCGAGGCCTCTCCGTGCGTGTCACACCGACAGCCTTCTAGGGTTCCCCACAGATCCTTCCCTGGGGTCCCCCTTAGGAGATAAGGCTCACCCTTCAGACTTAGATGACTGACTTTGGAAGGAGGGGCTCCCAGAAGCCTCGAGGACTTGGAGATAGCGGGGTGAGGGCAAGACTGTAAGTTAGACAAAGGTTGGCAATAGGGGCAGAGGATAAAGGGACTAAAGTGATTTTTCTTTCTTAAGAGTCTTGGTTTATCCAAGATAGGCTACACAGGATGGAGCTCCTTTCCAGGCTCAAGAGAAGTCATTCAGCTACTTAGTGGGTGAGAGCTTTAAACACAGGCAGGTGAAGGGTTCAGTCACTCAGGAAAGGGGGAAGGGCCTGTGGCCATGTTTCTGGAACTTGAAGGACATATGGGTCTGTATGGCCAGTTGGACCCACTCGCTGCCTTGAAGGCTGAGGTACCGTAGGCCCAGTGGGTTGTGGGGAAGACTGACCCTCATCACCAGGACTGTATAGGCTCGCCTCATTCCCTCTGCTCCTCAGACCCTTCTTCCCAGCGCCTTGGGCACTTGATCCCATGGAGGAGTGTCAGTCTCTGTCATCCTGACGCACTTGCTGTTGCACGTGTCTGATCACGCCTGGCGGAAGAGAAGTGTGGGGAGTCCTTTGAGGCTTTGGGATTTTGTGGCTCTACTATCTGCCCATTTCAGCATTACTCCCTTAGGGTTTCTTTCTGGGTCCTGCAAAACTGGGGGTCTTGTTTGTTTGTAAGTTTGTTTCTTCTGAGCTGTCAAGTTATTTCAAGTGAAGGGGCAACTGGAAAAATGAAGAATTGGGGCTAGAAGTGATGGGGTTCCCAGGAATGAGAGTGCATGTAGACAGCATCCATTCAGGTCCCAAAGGAAAGTTGTATTTGAGTGACAGGATCAGAGAAAAGGGAGAGAGGAAGCTTGCTGGAGGAAAGTGTTGGAGGAATGTCTGCAAAAAATCCCATATCTAGTACTGTGGACCACCATTCTCTAAGTATGCCAACCATCAGCTTTCTACTAACAGTCTGCCTCAGAGTGTTCTTGGCTACCTGTTCTCTGCCCTTGGAGAAGCCTTGAGTGTTCTAGAAGGCTGCTTCTGTAGGTTGGGTTGGGCAGAACAGGGGTTGGACTCCATATGATGCATTCTCCCTGCTTCCCCCGCCCCCCATACTTATTGTGAGTGTACTGAGAGCTTCGATGCTCTAAGGACCTAGCTATAGCCCTCCTCCAGTTCTGATGGATCGTGAAGGCCATGGAAGTATAGTGCCCTGGAGCTTCCTGCTGTGGTGTGGTTCTCCTCCTGCCTCTGAGCCAGGCCAGCCAGCCAGCAGCCTAGGAATGCTGTGTAGTCCAGAGCACACGTTAAGTCATATGAGTGTAGGGCTGGTTTGGCTACGCAAAGAAAGAATGGAGGTGCTTAGAGCAACTGAGACCTGGAAATAGAGGAGTCGTGACAGTCCCCCTACCCTACCCTGAGTGAGGGAGACATAGTCACTACAAGGTGACTAAGCAGTGTTAAGAGCCCTTAAGTAGGAGTGACTGGATTAGTCTCGAAGAACTGGAATGTCACCAGGAGAGGACAGTTAAGTGCAGAGCAAAGGGAGTATGCTGTACAGACATGTGTGCCTAAGTTTCCAGGGAGAGTAGAAAAACCAGAGGACACTATTATAGGACTGGGGCCCAATGAATTCATTGTCCCTGACACACTTCTCTGCCATTATTTGGAGGTGTGGCCTGAGAGCCATCTACATTCACCCACTGGTTGGGCTGACTACTGAGGCCTAGGTGCCCTCATTTGGGCCTCTTGGAGCCTTAGGGTGGAAAGCTTTGTAGGACAGGGCCTTACGGACTGGACCCCATGCCTCCCCTGCTCGTGACCCTTTTTCATTATTCCAAGATAGCAGGGAAAGGCTGGGATTTGGACTAAGGGAACAGCCTTGGTGAAACTTTGGGCAAGCTTGCTCTCCCCTTACCAAAGCCATCCCAGGCCCATCATGCACCCAGACTCAGCTTTCTGAAAGGGCCAGGCTGCTTCTCTAGGCTTCATCAGGGACACCAGGAAGCCAGGAGACTCATTTTCACTAGGATTTGACCTAAAGCAGGATTGGAAGGGAAGGAAAGAATTTGAACAAAAGTGCAGCAGGAAGGAGCTGTTAACAAGCCCTTCTTTCTCTTTGGGGATAGAGCAGAACCTAGCGGGGTGCAGCTGCCAGCTCTCCTCAGAGCGGCTCTCTGAGGTATCTGCAGTCTCTAGCCGCTGCCTGCTCACGCTCTCATTCCTTTTTTCCCTCTCCTCTTTCTCGGCTCTCTCTATTATGGGGACTTGCTCCAGCTCTTTCTCTCTCTTCTGTCTCTCCTTTTGTTCTCTCTTTGTCTATTTATCACACTGTGAAGGTTGAAAGAGATGTTATTAATCTGGGAGAATGAAGGCAGGATTAGTGGTATGAATCGGATTTTGAGAGGTGTAATGATAGAAAGACTCGCTCGGCTGGCGGCCTGCGTGAGCTTGATAAATGGGGAGCACTCCAGACTGACTCGCGCCTTCCTCCGCGCTGTGCGCCCTGCCCGCTGGGGCGTGCCACGCTCTCAGATCTGCCAGCCAGCCCACCCCGCTCCTACCTGAACCGGAGCAAAAAGCCAAGGGTAAAGCAGACACAAATATCTCCCATCGCACTTGGAGACATCATTGCCTTTAGCACCCTTTTCAAGTGGAGGCCTGTGGAGTTCTCAGACTGTGGGTAGACGGAAGGGGACCTAGACTTCAGACTGGAACAGTACCTGCTTGCTTCTGGGGCCTGTAGACAGAGCTGTCCTGCCTCTGAAATAGCAGTCAGACCTACCAAGTCAGAAACCAAACTGTATATGGTATGTGATAAGGAAAACTCTTGGTGGGGACTGGGGTAGGCAGTTTAGAAGGGACTTGGAGGAGTGGACAAAAGAGATTAGGGAGTAAGGTAATTGGTAATTACCTTGGTAATTAATTACTTAGTTCTGTAAGGGAACTAAGATCCTGAGACCACAGTGGCCTTTCCTGAAGTGATTTTTCTATGTTCAGTAGGCAGTTTTTTTTTTTTTTTTTTAAACAATGCTAAGGATCAAACCCAGGGCTTGTGCATGCTAGGCAAGTGCTGAGCTGCCTCGCAGATCACTCTGTGCCCTCTTGATTGTTCTTTGTTATTTTTGAGCCAGTCTTGCTACCTTCTCTAGACTGGCCTCAGACTCTCAGTCCTCTCCTCTGTTACTTCATTCACATCCTTTCAGTCTTTATCTTTAGAAAAGTTGTTTATTGCAAGGGTGGGCACATATCATGGCGCGCCCGTGGAGATAGAGGGCAGCTTTTGGGAGTCTTCTCTTTCTTTCCATCTTATGGGTTTGGGGGGATCAGATTTATGTCATTGGGCTTGGCAGCAAGCACCCTTACCTGGTGACTCATCTCTGTGCACATTCTTTACCTTTGCACAAGGTCTCATGGAGTGTGTAGCAGAGGGTGCTCTGAACTCCCCATCTCCTGAGTGCTCAGGTGGATATGTTGCGCCACTATGCCCAGTTTAGGCAGTGCTGGAGTTTGAACCCAGGGCCTTGTGCATGCTATGCTAGTGCTCAGTCAACTCAGCTACATGCCCAGCTCAGTCTTTTTAGCTTTGTAATCATAAGAGCCCAACGTAGATTTTCAGCTAATTGGTCTGTGGACTCTTCTCAGGATCTTTGACTCAGAATTCCCTTATGCATTTACTGTTCCATCTATAGCCTATGCGGGGCATCCTGTTCCTGCTCTCATCCGTTGTAACAGCTTACATTTCTTCTTGGAGCTCTTACTATAGCTACGAATTAAGGATCACCTGTGTTGCTTTATAGTTAGTACCTTGTCCAGTAGACTTGAATCTCTCTGAGGTCAGAACCCTCATTGCTGTATGCAGGCATATAACTTGGCCTATGTAGACTCTCAATAGATGTTGCCAGTATGGTTCTGAAGCCTAGATCCTTGAATTCTGTTACACCTGGGTAGAGGCAGACTGATAGACAGAGAGATGGTGGCTAGGATGATAGACATGTTTCAGAGAGGAGGGTCTTTGGGTCCCAAACTCTGGAGGCCTCATCTGACACCACAGGCTTCCATTCTTCCTGAGCAGTCTTCCCCAACTCCAGCTTCATCTGTATCCAGTCGCTTTCTGTGGACTTTCTTGTCGCACATTACAGCACACATCAGTGAGTTCTTTGCCTATCTGCCTAGTACCACTGAAGGCCACCTGGGCCCTTCTTTGTAATTTCCTTCCCTTCTCTTCTCTTCTCTTCTCTTCTCTTCTCTTCTCTTCTCTTCTCTTCTCTTCTCTTCTCCTCCTCTCTTCCTCTCTTCCTCTCTTCCTCTCTTCCTCTCTTCCTCTCTTCCTCTCTTCCTCTCTTCCTCTCTTCCTCTCTTCCTCTCTTCCTCTCTTCCTCTCTTCCTCTCTTCCTCTCTTCCTCTCTTCCTCTCTTCCTCTCTTCCTCTCTTCCTCTCTTCCTCTCTTCCTCTCTTCCTCTCTTCCTCTCTTCCTCTCTTCCTCTCTTCCTCTCTTCCTCTCTTCCTCTCTTCCTCTCTTCCTCTCTTCCTCTCTTCCTCTTCTTTTGATGCCTTTCTAGGCTTCATTTCTTCACAAAGTTCTTGGAGGATATTGGCCATCACTGTTGCTTTGCAAGTGTGTTTATACATGTCTTTCCTTTTGGCTTAAGACTCTTTGAGGGCACTGGCCTGGTCCTCTAGATTTGGATATCTTCAATATAGGGCTTAGCACCGAGTATTTGCTAAACCAACCAAACAAAAACCCACTATATGAGCAGTCCAGACAAGAGGGAGTAGGACCTGGGATGAATGTTTTGTAGCTCTCTGTTTTCCTAGGTGTGTGCTGTGTGTGTGAAGGGTGGGCAGATGGTGGTGGCACGCACTCAATAAAGGATTATATTTTAATTTGGAAAGCACTTTAGAAACTTAAAGTGCTTTGCTTAAGTGCTGACTGCTATTAGTGTCTCCTTTTTATTAGGAAAAAGGACATTTTTCTCTTTTATCTTCAGGCTTGTCCAACTTCTGAGAGTCAAACTTAGCAAAATGCCTGCCCCTTACTGAGGACTAGTTACCTGCCAGGTTCAAAGCTTTGGACTTAAAACACAGAATTGTGCTTTGCAGACTGGTTCTGACACCCCCGAGGGGATGGCCCAACAGCTCAGGATCAGGAAAGGAGGTGGGAAAGACAGGGTCAGGCATTTGACATAGTTCAAGTTCTGTCCACAGCCCTTCCTCTCTCCATCTAGGCTTGGGTCGGGAAACATAAGAACTTACTACACTGTTTAGGGGATAGGAGAACAGTCCAGTGGCTATCAAAAACCCGCTTGTCATGTAATAGGAAGAGCTGAGAGGGAATGGCCCCAGGAAGTGTTGGGTTTGTTCTGTGTCATCAGGGCTGATGAGACCAAGAGACAAAGACTCACAGTTGCTGGACCCAGTGATATTAGAGCTGTCAGAGACCAGGTCAGAGGGAAGTATGTGCAATAGTAGTGGGAGATAGAGACTTGCCCTGGGCTTTGCTGGTTTGAAGGAAAGATACCACCCCTCCACCCCTCTCCATAGTGACGATTTGACGCTGCAGACTCAGGCAGGAGGTCTGGAAGATTCAGCTGAGCTGTGTGGCCTATTTCCTGAGCAGCTACAAGGTAAACATCTTGATCTCAGTCTAGATTATCAGTCAGGCCTGGACGCTGAAGGTTCTGCCCGTGGCACTGGCTCAGCATGGGTTTGCCATGCAGTCCGCATCTCCTAATCTGGCCCTAATCTGGAGGTAACTAAGATGGGGGAGGGGGAACTACATTGAGCCTACTGCCTTAACTGGATTTCCATACCTCCTGTTGTTAATTATAGAGATGTAATAATGTGATTAGTGCACGATTAAAAAAAATCCCTGATATGATTACCATGGATTTAATATCACATGATATATCATTATATCGTTATACAGTGACAGATGTAATTGAAATACACTTATTGGAGCCGGGGGTGGTGTTTCATTCAATCCCCAGCACCCCAGGGAGGAAAGGGCTGGCTAAAAAGAATCAGTGAGAAAGGAAATTGTAATGAAAACAAAGGAAACTCACAATGTAGCTCTCACTCCAGGCAGGTGGATCCTAAGGACCTATTTGCCATTGACAGTGACAGTGCACAGGCAGCTCTGGACAGGCTAGCTTCCTCTGCAGGGGCCCAGGCAGCATAGCTCAGGAGTATCTTACTCTGTTTCCTTTCCATAAACCTTGGTGTTCCAAGTCTCCTCTGACTCAGCAAGTTTCTCCATCTGAAAGCACTCAGGACCCTAATGCTATCCAACTGAGTTGGCAGCTGTCTTCTCATCCTTGGACCCCAGTACCAAATGCTGTGGAATGAAGACCTTTGGTACAACCCCTGCCTTTGTTGTTGGGGGTGGCCTAGCACACAAGAGGCAGCTATTGTGCTATAGGCAGTATATGGTGGTTAAGTAGATGGAGAAGCTTAATTATTCTACGTAAGTTCTGTTGATTGGCAGAGGTGGAGGCAACTGCAAGGCCCCTGAGGTATGTTGTTGGTAGCCAGAAAGCACAGTGCACCATCAGAAATTCCAGCTGGGTTTGGGAACATTGAGTTCCTGTTGCCTAACACAGAGTCAGTCCATCCTATTGCTGCTGTAGGCATTTTGGCCAAGCTTCTGCTGGGCCTAATGATAGGAATGGGGCTCCCCATAGCTGAAAGCTCAGGAAGGGAGAGGGGAAGTAGGAGTTTCACACAGCTCCAGGAATGGCTGAAAGATTGCTGTTCTACTGGGTGAGGAGAGATGGTTCTTGAAGGACACTGGGTAGGGGAGAGTTGCAGCCTCCTGCACAGAGATGTACCCTCTTTCCTCCCTCCCTTCCCTTGGGAGAACAGCAGGAGATAACAGTAATAGCCATTGTTCTTAGGTGTCTCCAGTGGATTTGCAGTAGATTGGTAAAGAACTCTAATGTCACAGGTGCCATTCAGACTCTGGGTGGACTTAGAGTCAGGAAAGACTAAAGGAAGGCACTTTTGAGTGGAGAGTTGAAATAGAGGCAAGAAGTAGGCAAAGGTGGAGGGCCTCCTAAGGCTGCTGAGGAAGAATGAGTCACTCAGTAATAAGCACAGGGCGTGATGGCAGTCAGAAGATAATGGGATCCAGGTGGACTCATTCATTTCTGGCCTAGCCTACCAGTTGGTTGATAGTGGTGACTTACACTGGGTTCTGGGAACCCAGGAGAAGGTGCAGCTTGGATAGTTGTTGAGCTGTGTTCTAAACATACTGAGAATCAAGTGCATGTGTGAAGTCCACATGGAAAGGCTGAGTGAGTAATGTGTGTTTGGTATTTAGGTAGCAATAAGAGATACACATGTGAAGGGTAGAGAGGTTGAAAACAAAGGAGTTGAGGACTCACCAAAGGAGAGTAGTACCAAGTAGGAAAAGCTAGGAGAGGAGAGTGTATTACATATTAGGTGGCCAGCTGTAGAGGACACTGTGCAGGAGTGTGAGGACCATGGCAGAGCTACGGAAACTGAGGGACCCGAGTGTCAAGGAAAGCATGGGAAGAAGGGCTTCAAAGATGGAGTAGGTTACAGAGTGCTGGAGACCATGCAGAACCTGCAGCTGTCTGTAGACGAGGGCAGCAAGGCAAGGACTGTTGACCTCAGTAAAGTGACATAACAGCAGTGCAGTGGAAAGCAGTCGGGCGTGCTAAAGAGTAAGTGGAAGTGAAGAGAAACAGCTTTGTGAAGTTTCTTGTTAACACATGGTCAATAAATTGCAGCTTAAAAAAAAGTATAGGTGCTGGAGAGGTGGCTCAGCAGTTAAGAGCACTCTCTGCTCTTCCAAAGGACCCAGGTTCAAATCCCAGAACCCACATGGCAGTTTACCACTGTCTCTAATTCCAGTTCCAGGGGATTCAACATCCTCACACAAACACATGGAGGCCAAACACCGATGAAAGTAAAATTTAAAAAAAAAAAATTTTTTTTAAAGTATGTTTTTTGTTTTGTTTTTGTTGTTTTTTTTTTTTTTTTTATTTTTAGGAGTCGGGTATCCTTTAAACACTTTATATACTAATTCACTTAATCCTTGCAGCAACTCTGTAGAATTGGAGTTGTTACTGTTCTTCAAAGAGGAGACTGGAACTCGGAAGTTCTGTGAATATGATAGAGACTTAAGCAAATGAATCAATGCAAAGATAAGGGAGCTAATAAAAGTTTAGATTAAGATTTTTTTCTTAAAAAACTAAGCCATTGACAATTTTGTACACTTATGTATGTTGGCTGTATTCCCCCATTATACTCGCTTGTCCCCGCCCCACTCCCTCTGGACCCTTTCTTTCTAGTAAGGTTCTCTCCCCCACCCCGACCCCTGTCATTTTGAAGCTGCAGATTTAGAATGGAGCAAGAACCTGAGGAGGGTTCACATGTAAGGCTCAAGTGCGGGACTGGCTGTAGACAAGAAGTAGTGTGTCCTCTTAGAAGGGAGAGGCGAGGGCAGGTGGGCAAGATCAGCCTCTTTGTAATGCGGAGCATAGACTTAAAGGAATTTTGCCAGTGACTTTTATTATCTTTGTGAAACTAAGAAAGAGCAGGGTTTGGGGTGCTGTGGAGTGTGTGCTAAGATAGTGAGTGATCTTAGATCCATAGTGAGTGACCATGTCCTACATAGAAGTGTGACTTTTTGTAAATACTTAGCTCAAGAGCAATGTGGCTAAATACTGTTGTTGGGCATTTTCAGGAATGGTGTGTAAGACAAGTAGTTAGGGAAGTTGAAGACTGGGAAATGGGTAGTTGAAATAATAAAGACCCAGGCCTACTAGAAAAGGGGTTGGGGACAGAAAGAATGGACAGACTATGGGGTGGGGTGGAGACAAAAGCAGAGTTAGAGACAGAGAGAGATTATAAAAGTTATGTGTATCAGAGGCCAGTGCAGTCTGTCAAGATGAAAGTTCAGAAAGGAAGCAGTCTGGTGGTGATGAGGCCCAGGTTATTGCTGTGCGGAGATGGAAGGAGGCAGATATGGCTCATTTTATAGAAGGTCATTACTGAGACCCAGGAGTCAATAAGTTGAGGGGCAAATTTTCTATACTGTGTTATTCTGTACGTACTGAAGTTGCCCACAGTGATGATCATTTGGAATAAAGTTCCATAGGGAGAGAAATAGTCCAAAAGCTATAGGAGAGAGGAATTTGAAGATACCTACAGGGTATATGCAGAAAAGAGGAGGTACTGGACTGCAATTATCACCCACTTCTGATCATTCCCAAATTAAATGATCCCAACAAATTCTGGAAAGTTCAGTTATATATAAAAGCCCTGGCTCTCCTGTGGATACTATCTAGCAGGATCTAGCACACTGTGTGGCTGTAGCAGCAAGGGCTGGCTGGCTGGCAGTGCCCATCTTATCCAATATCATGGGTTCTCTTTGTAACCTCTCTAAGGGCTATTTTGAAGATACTGTGGCCATCTTTGAAAAATACAGTTGGTGTAAGACTGAACCTGTAAAGGAGAGAGTAGTGTTCTTAAAGGTAGCACATGTCTTGGAAGATGACACCACAGGCACACACACAGCAAGTGTCATTGTCTCCTTCTCCTTCTCTTCTTCTGCCTCCTCCTCCTCTTCCTCTGCCTCCTCCTCCTCTGCCTCCGCCTCCTTCTCCTCTTTCTCCTCCTCTTCCTCTTCTTCTTTTGTAGTACGGATAACTGTGGAAACACATAGTAACTCACTCAAGGTTATAGTGCTAACTTGCAGACCCAGAGTCAAGTGCAGATTTGTCTTGACACCTGAGCTCTGAATGCACTGCTTTTCTGCAGGGCATGGTCTACTGGGTAAGAAAAAGCTTACCAGTCTTGGGCGTGTATGCAGGGTGACAAGTCATCCAGAGGTTTTAGTTAAAGACCTGCTCCTCTCCTTGTCAGCAGGTGACTGGATGCGTTGGTACATGGTATTCTGGAAGTTACTAAGTAGTCTACTTTTGTCTGCAGTATGAGCTAGGTTCTAGCCTTTTACCCAACCTCTTTCCTGCGCTGTCCACTGGCTGTCAGGTAGTGTGTGGGTGGGCAGGGACACCAGAGCAGCTGCTCATGCCTCCTCTTTCCTCTCTGAAGGATCTGATGCTGCTGCCGTTGAGGGCTACTTCATCTATTAAACCCAATACACTTGTCGCAGCTGCTAAGCCCCCGTAAGCCGCCGGGCGCCGTGTTTGTGATGGGACTGACAGTGCATGGAGGAGGCTGATTATACACGATTCCATTTCGCGGGCCCAGCAATGTAATTTCACAGGGCGATCAGCGTTTGCATGTAATAGCAGGCTGTGCTGAGGTGTCAGAATATTAAAGGCGCTAATGGCAAAGCTCCCTGTTACACAGGGGGCCACCCGCCGCGCCTACAGCAGGGCTGTGCAGCAGCCCCGTCCGTCGCAGATGGCTGGCCACTAAGCTAATGGGGCAGCAGCCAAGGCGGGCAGAGCCACAAGAGGGGAAAGCCAGCCGGGAGCAGCTCGGCACCTGCTTCCCTGTGCATGGAAATTACAGCAGCCCAGGGGAAGGGAAGTGTGCGTGCCTGCCTGACAGGGTAGGGTGGGTTGGTTCAGTAGATAGAACAGCTTTCAATCCAACTCCACCTGTCCTCCTGGCTCAGCATCTGAGTGCCTGGTATGGACAGAACTTAAAAGCTTCTGTCCGCAGAAGTCATCTTCCTCTCCTTGGAAACCATCCTTCCACGGCTCCACCCTCTCCCCTGCCTGGGAACCCTGAGGGTTAGGCGCTAACTGCACAGCTGTGCAGACAGGTCATCACGGCTGAGAGGTGCCGTGGGGAAGCCTTAGCCAGACAACTTGAAGTAGCTCAGGTACAGGGCTTGGAGAGAGCTCTCAGAGCAGATGCCTGCCCCACACTGATGGAGATTAGGAAGCTTCTTGCCCCTGATCCTTCTTTACAAGTTGAAAGGAAGGGAGCAAGAAGAAGCCTCTCCCCACTCCTTCCATTCTCCTTTGTCCTGACTGCATTTTCTGCCAGCACTGAAGTGCTTCCTGGTGTCTGTGCTCAGGCTTTCCAGTAACACTCCTGCAGCCCACACAGGCTCAGCCCTCTGCTCTGATTGATTGCCAGCTGTCAGCCTTGTCTTTCCAACCAGAGTCCTTGCAACATAACTTGTATACCTTGCCCTGAGCAGGACTCTGCTAAGGCTGTTTACAGATGCAGTCTCTCTAGGAGGATGACAGGATGGCAATCACTGGAGGGAGTGGCTAAGGCATGTGTGGGTGAGCGTGTACACAGTGGAGCTACTTCCTGATGTCATATTTCTGGGGATGGTAGGCTTCCAAAGGGAATAGCAAGGTGTGGGTCCAGAGTACACGGTGACAGAAACATAAGTTGTATTGCTCTAAGAGCTTCAGTGTCTCTGCATTGTCTGTGACTGTGACTGCAGCTGTGCCTGTTAGGTTCCCAAATGACAACGGTTTTTTGGGGGTGCAGAGGGCGGTTATTTGAGGTACTGAAGCTAGGCTGCTTCTGTTAGGCCGGTGGCCATGTCATAGGGTAAGCTCTGGGAGAGATATGCCAGTGTTCTCAGCAGGGGCAGCAGGGGGGTCCCAGGCTGAAGGAGAGCAGTTTTAATTAACCGTCTTTAATATCATTTTGGACTTTGGCTGGTATGTGAAGGCCCCGCTGGAAGCAGCATTTGTAAAAATTAAATCCCTCTTATTAGGAGCTTGGCAGACCCATGTGCACATGCCACCCCCTCCTCCTGGCTCATACCCCCTGAGGAAGTGCTGGATGAGGCCGTGTCTCAGCAGCAATTGGTTATCGTGCCTTATCTAGGAATATGAAACTGTGCAGCATGACACCACAGCCTCAGTAGAGACGCCAATTCATCTCACCCTTGCTCTGACAAGCTACACTGACTGCCCTTCCTGAAAGGCATCCGTCAGGTGGGGCCACGCTGCACCTTGCCAGCTACTTCTCTCCCACCCGGGGCACTAGCTTGCCTTGGTCCAGCCTGGCCCTCCTGGTCTTTGCTGCCCTTCATCCCCTTCTACACATCCTAGCCTGTGAAGATCTTGGGGAGCCATAATTACAATAATAACCTAATCATGGTGACGTACGGGGCAAGCATCTAATGCTATCTGAAGTGGTCTTCCCACTTAGCTGCGATAAGGCTCACGATGACGTGCAGATAACGCTGAGATGCCCTGTCCCTGAGCCACAAGCAGAGCGGAGGGGCCGCCACAGCCCTGCCGCTCGCTCATCGCTTTAAGCCGGGAAGCGGCAGCACCTGCTAATGCAAGTGTTTAATATTTGATGGGCTGGGATAAAGCAGGATCACCTTCGAATTGAATTGAGTGTCAGCCGAGAATCTATTACTGAAATTCGGGTGTGATTTGACAGCAAAGTAGACGATGTTATTCTTCACTAGTTACTGCAATCTTCTCCCCGACATCACTTAAATATTTTTTTCTTTGCTTGAGTAAACACACATTATCCTTCTTTTTTCCCCCCCTTCCTTCCCTTTTTCCTTTTTCAAGGGGGGAAAAACCCATCCAGCTTGCCTTCTCCAGGCTGATAGAGTAGATTGTTATTTCTTTATTTGTCCTATTAAATGGAATTTCTGATCGTTTAATCCGGCCTTTGTAAGTGATTTTAAAGTACTTGAAAGGCAGCCGCCACTGCTCTCCGGCCCACTGAGCTCCAGCATCAGCTGGCTTTGCTTAGCAGGTCCCCAGCTGTGCCCCCCTACTGGCTGTGTCCCCTGTCTGTCTGCATCCTCTTGCTGCATGTGTCCCTTGTTGCCCACATCCAGGCTCTGCCAGCATGCTCTCCCCCGACCCTATCCTTGAGTCCACACTCAGACTCTGGTTTGTGGCCATAGCTGGGACTGGGAGAAGGTAGAGGAGGATTGGCTAGAGTTGAGCTGTGGCTGGTCCCTCTGTGATCAAGGAAAATGGCTTTGGAAAGTACTGAGTTTGAAATTGCATTGGCTCCCAGTCTCCTAGTGCCCGTGGGCTTGCTTCCTGAAGCTGGAAAGGAAAGAAACTGGCTCTCTGCCTCTGGGCCCCACACAGCACTGCCCCCACCCATCTTGTTTCTGGCCCTGTTCTGGGTCCTGTTCTCTGTGTGAGAGTGCTGGGTGCGGAAGTAGGTGGGCACTGATGTGCTTATCTAAGCATGGCTGGCAGGCATTTTGTTTCATCACCCAACTTAACTCACCCAAGTTGTCTTCCCATTACCACTGTCCCACATGCTGTTTAGAAGAGGGTCCGCTTGGCGGTTAACTCCTAAAGTGAAGACACAGGTAAATGTTTGACCTCATTTCAGGCCCACTGCTAGAAGCCCAGGACTCTTTTGGGCAAGCTAAGAAGAAACCCACCTCAGCTACATTGTAGAGGTCTAACCCACATAGGTCAAAGTCACTTTCTAGTGTGCCTCAGTTTCCTCATCTGTGACATTAGGCCTGTCATGCCAATGAGGATAGAAGCTGCTGGTCCTGTCCCCAGTGAGAGAAGACAGGTCCTGTCCTGTCACATGTTCCCCACAGATGGCGATCACTGGAGGCCAGCTGGTGTGATAGAGAATGGAGGGAGCAGAGGAGCTGCTGGGGGCCTGAGCAGATCGATGCCCCCAGCACTTCCTTCCCCAACCCCAGGAAAACAATTAAGTACAGATCAATGGATGGCCGCTTTGAATATGCATAAGTGAGCACTTGACCTTCAACAGAAAACACGCGCGCGCGCGCGCGCGCGCGCACACACACACACACACACACACACACACACACACACACACGTCCTTCCTCAACCTCACAACATACTCTGTACTTCACTTCACTGATGCTTGAGTTGACCTGGTGACCTTATTCCCTTTTCATTGAGCTCTTACACAGCACTTACAGCTTTTTACAACCTTGCCTGTGCAGAATCAAAAGCAATGTGACTATAGGCATGTTGTTAGCCAGCTCCTGTTTCATTTTTTCTGTCTGTGGAGTGAAATTTGGAGACACTAATCACCTGGGTCCTACCTGAGAGCAGTCTTTGTGACCAGCAATCCCAAGGGAAGGAACCCAGCACAGCTGTGGTGCTCTAGGACGGGAGTCTGTGGAGGGCTGTTTGGTGAGGGGGATGTTCTGATGAGGGGAGGACTCACCAGAAAGAAGACCTGAGCAAGCCAGAATGCTAGTGAAGAGCCTTACAAGGGGCACCTCATAAGGGTGGCAATTGCTGAACGGAAAGGGCCAAAAGAAAGAAGACTTCAGAAAAGGAAGGGGTCTTGCAGTGGGGAAGAGCCTTGGTAAAAAGGGAACGTGTGGGCAGACGCTAATGAGGTGGTGTTACTGGTCTCCGAGGGGAAGAAGTGGGGCCTTGGGGGAAGACTTGGTGAGTGGGGTCTGCCCAGTGGTCAGGGCCTCTGTTAACCAGTCTTACCTCCTGTCTTCCAGGCTTACAGCTTCGCCATGGGCTGCTGGCCCAAGAATGGACTACTAGACATGAACAAGGGTCTCAGCCTGCAGCACATAGGCCGGCCCCACAGCGGCATTGGTCAGTCCCTCCACAAATCCCCCTGGCAGCTTGCTCAGTCCCCAGCCTGCATGCCTCAGTCCCCTGGTAAACAGAGGGTTTCCCTGTCTCATTCAGTAGCCCAACCGTATGGAAAGTTCTCATCACTGGCTGGAGGGAGGAGGGGAGGAGGCTGGAGGGAGGAGGGGAGGAGGCTGGAGGGAGGAGGGGAGGAGGCTGGAGGGAGGAGGGCAGAGGGAAGACGTTATGGTTTGGGGCAAATAGAGAGGACCACTCAGAACATTTCAGAGGAGACTGGAATATACGTTTTGGGTGACTCACAGGTGGCCTTAGATTCAGAGTGCTGTCCCTTATTCCTCCTGCACAGTGTCTTCAGGGATTTGGGTACATGTCAGCCTACCCACCCCCCTGTGGAGCTGGAGGAGGCTGTTTAATATTGTTTCAAGTCTGTGGCCACTAAACTGGACGATCAATGGGAGTTAAGGAGATGAATTATTTAAACCTCACCAGCTTTTAATTAGTCTAGGTCCTTCTGACCGATGACTTCGTCCACAGGGTATTGACTCCCCCACAGGATCAGCAGCCTCCACTGAGCAGTGCCTGGGTTGGGAGGGGCCGCTTGGGGTAACAGGTGGGGTAACCCTTGGGATTTCTGCTTGGGAGAAACTGGAGTGGCTGCAATTCCACAGAGTTGGCAGCTCTGTAAGCTTCTGATACATCAGTGTGAATATGTGTCTGTGTGAGTATCATGCTGTCTGTGTGTGACAGCGAGTATAAGGTATCCATCTTTGTGCATGCCTAACAGTACATCCATGTTGATTTGAGGGCCTGTGTCTGATTATGGAAACAACCACCAGCCTGTGGGTAACTGTCAGAAAAAAGTCTCTTTCTGTGTCTCTTATTTTGTGTGTATGTGTGCAGATGCTTCCAAGGAACAGAAATGACCAGCTGCAGGCATTGTTCCAAGGGATGGAGAGAGCCAGGGTGATTGTGGGTGGTGCTATGACCTTATTAAAACTTGATTACTTTTGACAAGGTATCATCATCAGAAGGAGAGACATCAGAATGGTAGAAGGTCCCAGCACTTGGTAGAGATTAGCCCCTTTATCCATTTATCCACCTGCCAGTGCCCAGTAGGTGCTGAACATGCTAAGGAGGGGCGGAGCCTGAAATTCGTGCTTGCCGTCAGGTGCTGAGCTGTGAGCTGTGGTAGGAATGTCTGGATTACCGCCCTGTTCTCGGTCGCCAGGGTAGCTTCTACTTCGTCTGTATCACAGTGACTCCTGGGATTCCCTCTATCATTCTTAGGTGCCAGGGAGACAGGGATCCTGGGGCTCTGTGGGGTGCCCTGCTCTAATGGCTGTTCTTTCTCGTAGAAATGTTTCCATGCAGCCTAAAGGAGACACCAAACCCAATAGGTGATAAATCTTTAGCGTTGAACAGAAAATTTACTACAAACAAACACTCACTTGAGTTGGGATCTTTGAATGATAAATAAGTTTTCTAGGTAGAAAAACAAAGCAGAGAAAATGTGTGTACAAAGGAAGCCTGAAGGCCTGAAAGAACCCAGCAGACATCAGTAAGTGTTTCCTAAGACTGGAATAGAAAGCATAGCAAACAGCTAGAAGCAGGGCCTTGAATGCTAGTTAAAAGCAATTCTTCCTTCCTGGAATATTGGCGGGGGGGGGGGGGGGGGGCGGGGAGAGGGGGTCGTTAGAAGACGAAAGAGTGACGTGATTAGAGCTCTGATTCAGAATCAGGGGAGCAGTGTGTGCTGCACAGAGCTAGCGCTTACTAGTTGCTCAATAAAATCTTGTAGCTAGATGGATGAAAAGTAGATAAATAAGTGACTCAGTGGATGAGTGATGGAAAAGGGAGAGGCCAGGGAGAATAGGACCACTGAGAAGGCATCAGTTCAAGGAAGGAGAGCAGCAGCATGGAGTCTGTTGGAAGCCTTGAGCGAAGCTCTGCTTCTCTATGTCTGCACTAGGGTGTATTTGTGAGGAGGACACCTTTCACCAGTTGCCTCTTGAGTGATTCCTCCATTGTCTGTTCTCCTGGGTTTGGACTCCTGAAGTGGCCTGGCCTTTAAAGAAGAACATTTTTCCCTCTGGCTCACGGCTCTGAGTAACAATGAAGCCAGAAAGAGTTGTAGCTTTACTGTGTAGATCCCTGAGCTCTCAGCTGAGGGGCAGTGCTGCCAGCCTTCTGGGACAGTGGGAGGGGCCAGCAAGGAGCCCAGGGAAAGGCTCGAATTAGGCCTATCCCAAGGTAGGTGCTCAGAGAGTGCCCTCTCTATGGTTTTGCCAATGGTAGAGGCTGCCAGGGCACTGGCTCTTCTTGGCACTTGGTCTCTGCAGTCTGAATGAAGAGGGCAGCCCTGCCAGCTCCTGGCTAGCTCTGAGGTGTGGGTTAAGGGTGCTTGGAAAGGAGGGAGCATGGAGGGCATTAATTGGGCTGGGAGAGGCAGGGAGGGAGGCGTGGGTTTTGAGCAGTGAGGTTAATGGCCCTCGCACCAAAGAGACAGCTTTAATGAGCTTCAGCTGGCGGTGCCCCGAGTTACTGTGCGTGCTAAAAGGGTCGCGCTGTAAGAGTTTGATGTGGACTGCTTCCCAGCCCTGGGGTCAGGGGTCAGCTCCTGTCACTGGCCACTCAGGCTGGTCCTCAGTGACATGGTGCTAATTAACTGTGTGAGGAGCTGCCAGGCTGGAGTAGGGAATGGTATGTATATGGTTGGGTGGGGGTGAGGCAGCATTGGGTGATGCTGGACAAGAATTGTACAGATCCCACCACTTAGCTATCTCTGTTCTGATTGGCTCTTCCAATGCCATGGGGATATGACATTGATGCTGTGCAGGTGCTCACGGTGCAGGGGGGCAGGCTTGCTGGTGAAGTATGGTGACAGGAGGAGGATAGTATGGTGATGGGGGATAGGCTGTGGGATAGCATAGGTGGGTGGAAGGCCAATCAGGTTGTGTATCTTGAGGTGTTTGAGGGGCAGGTCTGATTTGAGCTTTGAGAATGCTCTGCTGGTTTGTTTGGGGAGGGCTGATGAAGAGTCTGCAGGGCAGGGAGGCCAAAAGAAAGGCACAAAAAGGTAATTGAGAGCCAGGGCAGCACTGAGGGCTGGGGCCAGGCTGGGGTGGGAGGGGTGCTGTGGCAAGGAACCAGGTTAAACTTTGTTTCAGCCATTAACTGATAACCTAGCATCTACTATGAGACAAGAATTATGTTGGTCTAGATGACATGGTGCCTGGTACCCACAGAAATTTCAGGCCGAATTTTGAGCTCAGCACTGGAGACTGAAGGAGACACAGTTCAGGAATGACTAGGGAAGGTCCAGAGATGCTGCAACACGGAGCAGGAAAGCTTTGGAGGCTTGTGAGCAAGACATTTTAGTGGGGCTGGGTGGGTTTGGCCCTGGGAGCCTGATGTACAAGATGAGGCTGCTGAACTGCACCGCCCTGTGGCTCTGACAGTCCCTCAGTCAGCTTATCTCCAAGGCAGGGTGGCCTCCCAGCGACTGCTGAGTAGTCTGCCTTTCTTTCACTTCATCAGTGTGTCAGCAAAGTGTTCCTCTCATTTTGCATAAACTCATTTGCCTAACAGTCATGTGAAGGTAGGCATCACATTTCCCTTCCTAAGAAACTGGCATGAGTTGGTCAAGGTCCCATAGCCGATGACCTGAGGATTAAGTAAATACCCAAGTGCCCGACCCAACATCTCAATCCCTGTGCCCTGCCAATGCTGCGCCTTTGTAGTGTTGAACTTTGTGATTGTTTTGACTTAAAAAATAAAACAAGGGCTGGTGAGATGGCTCAGCAGTTAAGAGCACTGACTGCTCTTCCAGAGGTCCTGAGTTCAATTCCCAGCAACCACATATAATAAATAAATAAATCTTTTAAAAAAATAAAATAAAAAAATAAAACAAAACAAAAAAACCAAGCCAGGTGTGGTACTAGACGACAGGCAGATGGATCTCTGAGTTCGAGGCCAGCCTGGTCTATAAAGCAAGTCCAGGAGGACAGACAGGACTCTGTTACACAAAGCAACCCTGTCTCGAAAAACAAAACAAAACAAAACAAAAAACCCGGGTTCTAGGATTCAAATTCAGATCCTCATGCTTGAGGGAAAGCACCTCGCCGCTCCGCTGAGCTGTGTCCTCAGCCTCCCTCCCTCTCCTGCTGGCTCTCCCTATTCTCCATAAGCTCCCATGAACCTTCTGGGCCTGCAGGGTGTGGGCAACAGCTGGAGAAAGAAAAGGCAAGACAGGCCCTGCCGTCCATCAGCTCTGTGAAGACACTGCACATCTGCTGACCTCAGCCTCTTCCAGTCCTGAACCATCTTACTCTCATTACAGTTTGCTCTCTACCTCTTGGCCCAGGGAATCCCACCTATCTCCAGGCCCTTGTCTTAGGCATATAAAGAAGGGTATCTTGATATCATTTGTTATGGGCAATAACTGGGTCCTTTTAGGCTGGGGGTGTAACTCAGTAGTAGAGCACTTACCAGCAAGAGCAAGGCCCTAGGTTCAGTCTCTAGTACCACAAAAGAACAAACCAAACTAGAATCTTCCAAGCTAGGCTCTGCAGCAGAGTCTGGGTTTCTTCCCTTCTTTCCTTTCTGAAATCTGTACAGGGAAGATCAGACAAATCTGCTATTGTGACAGAGCCTACAGACTTCAGGTTTTAGCTGGCTAGGAGAATAAGTGAACAGCCCCCATACCCAGCTGGGTGGGCCGGCCCTGCGGTCTTAGCCTCTCTGCTCTGAGACTGAGGGGTCCCTGCAGAGGCTCATGGCACAGGTGGCATGGCCAGAGACCAAATGGACTCTCAGGAGCTTGCTGCCCACCAGAGTTTGGCAAGAGCTAAGCTGGCAGGTGGTGGCAACGGGGAGGGTGCCCCTCTGTGGGAAGAAGTACTAGCCTGTGGTCTCCCCCACATGAGTAGGGTGTCTATCAGAGTCCAGTCAGAATGCATTAGCTCTGTGGCATGGATCTCATTAGTGCCCGTGAGAGGTGTCACTGCAGGAGAAACGTAGGCTCAGGGAGATGCTTGTACCGAAAGGAAGAAAGGACAGTGACAGCCTTTTCTCTGCCGCCAGCTCACTGGGCCTCCCACCCTCCTCCTCTCGGGGAGGGGGGTGCTGGCTAATGAGCTCAGCTGCAGTACAGCTTTGGCTTCCCCTCCTTGAAGTTTCCCAGGTCTCTCTGAAGACCTTGCCCGCCCGGATTAGCACACATGGACACCAGCCCCTCCTTTTGCCCAGCAGGGAGTTCCTTCTGATCACCCAGCTCCTCCACAGTAGGAAGGGAAAGGGGGAGGGGCTAACATGGGGGAGGGGTGTTGCACCCCTGGGAATGTTCAAATCCCTCTGCATCTCAGGGTCCATGATCCCCTCTCTGCAGAGGACTCTTGCTTTCAAGAGCTTCAGTCTTTGCCTCCCTTTCAGCCATCTGGCCATTCTTTTCCCTCTGCTAAACCCCTTACAAGACGGAGAAAAGTGTAAGGACTCTCTCTGGTTGAGGAGTCTGCAGGTAATATGTGGACTCGACATTCAGAAGCCCTCGTCTAGGCTACAGATGACCCTGTAGATGCTGACATTTCTCCTCTTGTCTGCCCTCAGCTGTGTCTCACCACTACCACCATTGCTATTTTGGGCTTGGCCACTGTCACTGCTCAGAGGGCCAGCTTTTTGTTCAGTGTGAAACAGAACTAGAGTGTCTTTCCCCATACTTACCCTGCCCATCTCCTTTCTGATGTAGCCTTGAGAAAGTGAAGATCCAGAAAGTGGGTGGCCATAAAGGATAATTACTCGGGTGCCAACAGGGTCTCCACTTCCTATCTGGATGGTCCCTGGAAGTGAGGGACAATTTCCTCCTTGAACAAGACCTCCTTGGGGCCCCTAAGCATGTATGTGTGTTAGAACTGGTTTGAGTGAGTTGATGGATGGAAGAAGGTTCTGGGGTGTGTGTGTATGTGTGTGTGTGCTCGCGTGTGTGTGCGTGCAGTATGATCTTTGTTCCCTTCTTCTTAGCCCCAGGCTGGCTTGGCCTCCCCTTGTCTCTCTCTGTATCTCCTGTCAGACCATCGCAGACGTAAATGACAAAGAAATCAGAAAGACAGATCAATGCTGGCCAAATTAGCACTTGCAGATAGACTGTGCGGGGATGTCAGCGCCCTGACCCCTGGTGATCTTGCAGCCTTCACTGCTGATATTATGCAAATTGCATCCATCTGGCAGGACCTGTGCGTGCTTGCTGCTCCTACTCAGAAGAGTAATGGGCTGGGGGTGGGCGGGAATGTTGGAGCAAGAGTCAGTTGGAGTGCCTGTGTTTGTGAGAGCATGTGTGTGAATGTGGTGCCCACCAAGCACTGGGCGGTGATTGAGTGATTGACAGGGCAGATAAGGGGCTGCATTGGATTCCTTTGGGCTAGGGGATTAGGAACAGCTACAGATGGGAGATAACTGGACTTCATTGCAGTTTATTTTCCTCCTTATCCCTTCTCCCCACCTTCACTCCCTGAAAAACACAATTGCTGTAGTTTGCGTTTTTCATCAATATTTGCAAGTCATTACACTGGTTTAAGGTGAGAGACAATGTCAGGGCCTAGAGCCGACCAGCCCCTCTCTTGAGTCCTGAATGGGTCCTGTACCCTGAGAATTAATCTTTTTTTTTTTTTTTTTTTTTTTTTTTTTTTTTTTTTATAAAGATTTATTTATTTATTATATGTAAGTACACCATAGCTGTCTTCAGACACTCCAGAAGGGGGCGTCAGATCTTGTTACGGATGGTTGTGAGCCACCATGTGGTTGCTGGGATTTGAACTCTGGACCTTTGGAAGAGCAGTCGGGTGCTCTTACCCACTGAGCCATCTCACCAGCCCCGAGAATTAATCTTAAGAGCATCTCACACAGCCTACCTTCAGGGGTATTTGCAACTGCCTTCTCCAGCCCTTAGTACACAGGTGACAACCCCATTCCTCAAGACTTGCCTCATCTGACCCAGGACCATAAGGCCTTCCTTAAGATGAGGCTCTGCTCCTCAACTTGGAGCAGCTCTGTGACATTCCTGCCTTTATGTTTAGGCTGCAAGCTAGGTGCTTCTGTCCTTGGCATTAGCTAGGCACCTTGAGACAGCTTTCACCCTGCTACAGGGATATTTGTGAGGAAACGGAATCCCAGAAAGCTTGTTGTTGTTCATCTCAGGTTGCCTAACAAGGCTAGAATTTAAACCCAGTCTCCCCTGTAGAAGTTGAGTACCACCCCTGTCCAACATTGCATATGTCATCACAGCTGGATCCACTGAATGAAACGTCATGGGCGGTGGGCAGAAGAGTTTCTTCCGATCCTAGTCTATGCACATAGACCCAGACCTAGTCTCTGATTCCCTGCCAAGCTGCTCTCACCATTCCAGACCACAGGGATAAAAGCTGTATAGTTCCTGTCCTGGGGACTGTGTGTATGAGATAGTGGGATTACTGCAGGGACACACAGAGGATAGAACGCACCCAACAACCAAGACAGCCCAGGAGCCTGTCATAACATGTGGTGCTAGGCCCTGTATCCCAAGCACAGGGGCTGATGCAGCTTGGGCCAGCTAGGGTATAGTTGTCACAGAGGCCCCTCCAAAATTGGGTCCCTGCTGTACCCTCCCACCAGGCAGGGTTGGGAGCTGGGAGTGCTGGGGACATGTCCGAGGACATATGTGCAAGGGGAACTTGTCCTAATGAGGAGAACATGGCTGCTAGTTAGGCAAGGGGCGGGCAGGAGCTGCAGAGCTGATTGAAGGCAGGGGCAGGGGTCAGACAATTAGGCCCAGATCCGGCTGTTTGATGTGAGTTCTGAGGCCTCAAAGCCTCCCTTCAGCCGGCTCCCTCTACTCCCTCCTCTCCCTCCTCTTTCCTTTCTTCTTCTGCCCAAAGGCAGGAAGGATGGAAACGCTTATACTCGATGTTACTATATTAAACCCTGTGTCAGGTCAGCAGGACCCCAGGACTCCTGTCCATAGGGGCCACTCTAAGCCCCCAGGAGGCTCCTTGGACCTTAGAGGGAGCATGTGGCCAGAGGCCAAGCGCAGGCCCATGGAGCCCTAGAGTAGAGAAGCTCCACCTCTCTCCCACTTCAGAGTTAGAGACTGAATGGTGTTGCCCAGTAGGAAGGAAATGGGCTCTAGGCTATCCGGGCATGTCCTGGGCCAGCTTTTGCCCATTGCCACCTACAGCCGCTTAGTTATTTCTATCCTGTACTGGGGCTGGAGGGTGAAAACACAGTTCACCTGTGCACATACGTGGTCAATCACATCTAAGCAATCACTCCAAAATCCTCATGTGTAAGATCCAGACTCATAGTGTCCAATAGTACTGTTATCCTGGCAATCCAAAGCAGAGCCGCCTCCACCCCAGCTGTCGAGCCACACATGCCGTCTCAAGGCTCCTAGCATGCTTCAGTCATATTGACAGGGTCTGTCTTGCATAGAGCCAAGTCCCACCCCCAGGATAATTGAGAACAACAGTTGGATTTGAGGAGTAGTAGTAAGTAGGCTTTTCCAGTTCCTCACTCCTAGGAAATAAACAAAGCTTGTACTGACCACAGAGATGAAGCCAGATTGTGGGGGCCAGTGGAGAAAGGGAGGGTGGGAGCAGAGACAAATGTTAGCTCATTTCTTCCGTAATTAGTTACTCCCTCATCCCCGCGTTGTAATTGTGAACAAGCTGTAATGTTTAATTAGTCTGTAAATGAAACCCCAATTTCATAATGGCCTTGCTGACAGGGCTAAGTGAACAGGGGAGTAAGTGGAGGGGAGCCAACAGAGGGCCTAGAGTTGGGGGGTGGGTGCCATGCAATCACCTCTTCCAGCCCTAGTCTTTCCTGTGTGAGGAGGCCCACCCTGTGCACACACATGCCTGCAGTCTCCCTGTACTACTTACACAGGAATGGGACAGAGGGAGGCTCCCTCATGCCCTCTGCCTCCCTTCAGTGTTCTCATGGTTCATAACCTGTGGGTCACAACTCTTGGGGGGGGGTGTGGTCAAATGATCCTTTCATAGGGGTGGAATATCAGATATTTACATCAGGATCCATACAATAGCAAAGTTACAGTTATAAAGTAGCAATGAAAAAGACTTTATGGTTGGGGTCACCACAGTATGAGGCACTGTACTAAGGAGTTGCAGCACTAGGAAAGCTGAGAACCACTGCTCTAGTGAGCTGCACAGGCCCAGGAAGCTGACTCATGGTGAGCCCAGCAAGGATCATGCTCGCCACCAGATTTGACCTCCCAGGCTACCCTAATACGGCTAAGGAACCAGTGCTTAGCACCAGGAACTCTGGGATCTGTTCCTGCATGAATGCCTGACCGAGAAGGCCACTATTGCCTTAGGCCCCACCCCTTCTGGTCCACTGCCAAGCGGAATCCAGCATCCATACTATCCTGACACCTCTGGCCAGACCTGCCTCGAAGGTGTCCTCACTGCAGCCTGTGGTGAATTGGAGCTGCCGCATGGGGGAGCCCCAGGCCCCACTGCTGCCTCATTGATCTCCTCCACAACATCCTTACCACAGCACATACCACCCCCCTCAACCCCCGCCCGCCACAGTCATAAATCTCAATTTACGAGGGCAGCTCTGGTGGGGGAGGGAGGCAGCTCTGCTAATGATGGTTCCTCAGCCGGATTTTTCATGTTGCACAGTCATAAATTTTTAAGAACAGCATGGGCAGCACGTTAGCAAGTTATCGAAGCTGCCTCCAAGCTGGCTGCCTAGCTCTGAGAGCAGAGACAGGTAAAGCAAAGCCAAGGAGGCGTCAGAGGCTGGGGTGAGGGGAGCCACAGGCTGAGTCTGAGGGTGGCAAAGGAGGCTGGCCAAGCCAGCAGTTATAAGCCCTCAAACAGGTCAGGCTAAGCCAGAGCAGTGAGATCCAAGGAGGGATCAGGAATGTGGTACACAGACCATGCATGGCATTTGGGAGCTGCTGATGGATGCCTCTGCATCAGGACTTGACACCATGATGTACGGGGAGCCTGGAGACATATAGATTTTCCAAGTGGCCACTTTGAATAGAATTACAAACCCTGAGCATGTGCACGGTGAGGCCCATGCTTTCACAGAGCCGTGCTTGCTTCAGAAGCCAGGGCTTTTAGCTTTGTTCTCAGTAGGTAGGGCCCTCGGTCATCAAGCGAGATCCCGAGGGAAGTGCCCACATAGACAGTAGGTCTTGTATGTTGACAAGGCTAACACAATCGAGGTCGAGTGGTCCTGGGCAAGTCATTCTTGCCATTAGAGCTTCTGTCTCGTCCTCCCTGTGTTGACAGTAACTTGTCAGGGCTCACGGAGTCCCGGAAGTGTGCTGACCCCTTGGTTGGATTTCTGTGAAGGTTTCTGAGGGGAGTGTTTGGGGAAAGACCCTTAGAGGTGATGGCTGGGCTTTTACTTTGTTCAGTTTATTTAGAAAACATTTGCCAGAATCTTCTAGGTCCACACCAAACAGCCTCAGACAAGAGCAGTTATTTCTAGGAGGTGAGGTAACCTCTTTTGGCTGAATCTCCAATGTTCTGATCTTTGCCTGGGACCTTCCTAGGGCTCACGGACCACATTCAGTCCTTCAAGGGGGACTCCCTAGCCTTCAAGGAGATGACAGGTACAATAAGCTACCTCATAAGGACCAGACCACGTGCTCACCTGTATTCGCTGATTTGTATACAACTGGAGTTTAGTGACCCTGACTGCTACTTGCAGGGTGCACAAGCAGCAACCAGCAGAACATCAAGCCTTTGGAGGAGTGAGCCTCATACCACAGACAAGAGGCTTAAGTACAAAGTCTGGAATCCAGCTTTGGAAAGCAGCCCAGGTGTTGTGAATGTGTGTTAATATCACTGTGGTCGTAGTGAAAATCAGCAGAATACAGGCTGATCGTGTGCGTGGAAGCTCTCTGTACCCCATACAACTGCTGACTTTTTTTTTTTTTAAGATTTTTTTTCAATGTCTAATAGTACACTGTAGCTGTCTTCAGACACACCAGAAGAGGGCATCAGATCCCTTTACAGATGGTTGTGAGCCACCATGTGGTTGCTGAGAATTGAACTCAGGACCTCTGCAAGAGCAGTCAATGATCTTAACTGCTGAGCCCTCTCTCCAGCCCCCTGCTGACCTTTCTTACCTTTCTTACCTCCACACACCACATCCTCCCCTACACCTGTCTACTTCACTTCAGTGGTTTTTTTTTTCTAACTTATGTTTTCTTTTACTCAGCTCTACATCATACTCCGTTGGCCTAAGTGACTTTGGGCTATCCTTCAGGGCTCAGTTTGTTTCCTTCCTCAAGAGAAGCCTTCCTTAACTCCTAGACTCGTTGGCCAGATTCTCTTCTCCCACATGCACTTTCCCACAGCACCCTGTACTCCCTCTTTGCAGCATTTAATCACCATTATAATTAAGACTCACTGGCTCGGAAGTTGTTTGACATCTCTCTCCCTACTAGACGATAAGTATCCTGAGGGCAAGAACTTGTGGTTTGTTGTTGTTGTTGTTGTTGTTGTTTTTCATCTTGTATCCCCAACGCATAGCACAGTGCTTGACAAGGGTAGGTGGATAATAAATAAAATGTGCTGTTTTGAATTGAGTTAAATGGAGTTGAGATGGCCCTGGCCCACCTCTGGGTGCTAGCACAAGCCAAGGTAACTAGGGAAGTGCCTGTAGCTGAGGTGATTCCCATTAGTCCTCATGATTAATTCACAGCCACACTGTGATAGAGTGGGCTTGTCCCCAGTCAGCTCCTCCACTGGGGCCCACCTGTTAGCGACAAACAAACAAAGGGGATAAATAATGCATTGGGAGCCAAGCCAGGCAAGGCAGCGTATTGAAATTAATAAGGATTAGCTGAGCAGCTTGAGGATAAAATATTTACCAGGTGGGACTGTGCTTAGAAAGGCCAGCACCCCCCACCCCCATCCCCAGAGTCCCTAAGCACAGCTAAGCTGTTCTCTAGAGCATTTCTGTCTAGGTCTGGGTATCACCAGCACCACTATTCCTACTTTGCTGATGAGGTCCTTCCATGGAAGTCTGCTGGCATAGTCTTGAGAAAACCAAGATGCTCCAAAGGACTGGAGGCAAAGAAGACCAGCCATCCATCACCTTAGAAGCTGGACACGAGGACCATGACTTAGAGCTGTGACATTCAAAGGACTTGGAATGGCAGATGTCAGGCTGGAAAAGGTGCATCTGTAATCCTAGGCCCGTGCTTTCCCCTTCCTTCTACTTTATGCATGTGGAAAGGGCTGTACACCTAAGAGACAAGACCAGAGGGATAAACATGGCCAGGGTCCCAAAATTTTGTCGAGAAGATTAGATGTTTTCATAGGAATAGCAATGTAGGCGATAACTACCTGAAAAAGTGGTAGTTGCTTTCAAGGTTTCATATAACCCATCCCTTGAATTTATGACTTCCTTCTACTTTCCAAATGCTGGACTTAGACCTGTGCACCACCATGTCTGGCCTTTATTCTTGTTCTTTTGTCTTTTGGTGTGTTGTTGTAGAGATGGGGGGTGGGGGTGAGGCAGGGTCTCTAGAGAATTCTGGCTGTCCTAGAACTTCCTCTGTGGGACTGGTCTGCTGACTTGCAAATAGTACAGATCCACCTGCCTCTGCCTCCGCAGTGTTGGGATAAAAGGCATGCACCACCACATCCATCTCTGACCTTCCTTCTTTAATTCTTTTCTTTTTCTTCCCCCCTTAAAAAAAAAAAAAGGATGGGATCTTACCCCTCACTATGTAGCCCTGGCTGCTTATGGAACCAGATTATGGCCTATGCAGCCAGATTAGCCTTGATTTGTGACCTCCTGCCTCTGTCTCACATGGACTGGGGATTTAGGTGTGTGCCACCACATCTGGTATTCCATGCTGTGGATAGAACCTAGATCTCCATGTGTGATAGGCAGACACTCTACTGAGCTACATTCCCAGGCTCCTTGCAGGCAAGTTTCTATTTTTTACTTACCTAGCTTAACTCCTGTTGACATCTTTAACCATAGTTCAGATGTCAGCATTAGCAAGTTTAGTGTTGGCCCAGTGCTGTTAACTAAAGGCCCTGTTTCAGTTTGACCATGGTATCCATTGTTTCTCTTTTCTACTCCAGTGTCACTGAAGGTGTTTAAGATGACGTTAAATGACTAGAATCACGGTTTAAAATAGACCATTGTAGAAAGAATGGCAGTAGTGTTGCTTTTGCCTAGAAGAGTGGTGGTAGTAAGAATACACCTAGAGACTATTGGACAACTCGGGCCCCAAGGATGGTCAGGGTAGATAATTCTGCTTAAGAAGAGAAAAGGAAGCGGTTCAGTGACAGCTTTGAGCAGCACATCTGAGGAGTGTGCAGAAGAACAAGTGCTCATAGGAGCTAGTAGGATGGCATGGAAAGAAGTGATAATTCCACCAAAGCCACAGCCAGAGAGTGAGTACAAGCCAAATAGAAAGGGCAGGGAGCTAGCTCAGCAGTTAAAGCACTGGTCGCTCTTTCAGAAGCAGGTTCGAACCCTAGAACCCATATGATTGATGTTGCACCATCAAACTGTAACTCCAGGGTCAGGGTCCTCTGTGGCTTCCATGAGCACCAAGAACATAAATGGTATATAGACATATAGGCAAAAACACATAGTAAATAAATAAAATTTTAATTCAAACCTAAGAAACCCCATCGGTGAGAGGTGGCCTGATCGTTAGAGAAGACAGCTTTGGTAAAACAGGTTGTAAGATGGGAGACAAGGAAAGGAGACCTTAAGCCTAAGGCACCAGCCAACTGGGAGAGGCATTAAATGGACACTGACTCCATAGAGTCTGAGCTGGAAACCACTAGGGCTGTATCCTAGGGCCTCAGGAGAGTGGGCGTGCTGGCTTAGACTACAGCATGAAGTGAAATGGATAAATCAGCTTTGGAGGGGATAGCAGGATTGGTCCCCTATGGTGACATGCAGATAGATCAAGTATGTATCCATTTGGGAATGAGAGGTAGAGTACTTGACTGGTAGATTGAGATCTGTGGGGAAGGCAGGAGCTTGTCGACCTGAGGGCTAAAGGTAAGTGCTCACACTGGGCAGGAGTCTTGGGGTTGCCTGGGCAGTTTATGTACCCCAGGGAATGGTACGGATCTCATGGTGACACTAGTCTGTAATGTGAATCTCTCCACACAAAACCAAGATGTGAGCCTAGAGAAGCAGCTTGGGCTCTTTCAGGCCAGGATAGCCAAAGAAAAGAAGGACAAAGTTGAGAACATTGACAAGAAAAAGTCGGATATGGTGAACCCTGAAATCCAAGTTCTAGAGGTAGTTAGTTGTCCATTCTGTTCTAAGGACAGAAAGTACCTAGAACATATGCAGTATCAATCCCCTGAAATCAGGGCATCAGTGTATACTCAGTTTGGCTGTCTTTCAGACTCTGGGTCTGTCTGAGATGGGATTCTCACTTTGTAGACTCAATCTCCCAAGAACTATGCCAACATGTCTGGCTGAAGTGTCCTGTCTCTGAGCTCTGCCAGTGAAATAAAAGCAAATACGGTCTGTGGGAACTCTAGGAATGATACATAAAGGGAAACCATCAGGGAAGTATGTTCTTGTCTTTTTTCTGTATTATTCCTCCTCCTCCTCCTCCTCCTCCTCCTCCTCCTCCTCCTCCTCCTCCTCCTCCACCTCCACCTTCTGCTCCTCCTGCTCCTCCTGCTGCTGCTGCTGTCTGGTAACGCCATGGTAGAGCTCTGGGGACAGTAGAGCAGAACGGAGGTGGAGATCCAAATCTCAGCAGACTGTTAGTTAGATCTGTTCAGCTGTTCTGGACAGCCAGCTCTTTCCTTCAGACCTCAGGCTTGGCCATGGGTTACCTAGATCTACTCTGCCACTTCTAGCTATAGCAGTCCCTAGCGGCTCAGCCCTTCCAGCAGGGCTGGGAATGGGCCGGGGGAGGCGGGCATCTGTGGTAATGGCCAGAGCATCGCCCTGTTACTACAGCGTATTTCACTTTTAATTCTGACATATAATGTAATGATCTTTTTTAAGGCCCGATGATATTATCTGCCTGACTAGATTATTGAGTCTTCATCATCTCCAGATAAATTTACGGCCAGGACGAGGCTCAGGATTTATCATCAGTCAATAGAGCTCAATACTCTAACAAGGCGTGTAATAAGATATACATATTTAATGATCCAAGGGGAGGAGCACTAATGGGAGCCCAGACTGAGTGGTCCAGGGGGCTGGGTTGGGGCTCTGCCATAGGGCTGCCATGGCTATGGGGACACGGATGCATTTTTGGCCCTGTGGTTCCAAACTTTAGTCTTAGGACTGCATATCTTCTTCCTGAGACTCTTAAGGGCAGACAGCGACAGGACCTGAGCACATGTTATTCCCTAACCCCCACCCCCACCCCCAGGGAATGCTCTCCTGTTTCCAGACCTAGAAGGGCTAGGTTGTTCTCAGACCTGCCTGTTCAGGTCCCTGAACATCAGAAAGGGCCCACAAGGGAGGGAGTGCTGGGGCTCTATGCCCAGGCCATGCTGATGGTGACGGATGGTTTTTCATTATAGCCTCTCAGGTCCTGCCCGCACCCTGTGTGGAAATTCTATTTATTCCCTAATTTGTAAAAATTCCCTCTTTATCTGATCCCAATCAGGGCGGGGTAATTGGCTCTCTGGGGCAGCGGCTGGGGTCCTTGATGAAGAGCTATGTGGATGTAGCCAGCCTGGCCCCCTCCCATCCTGCCACCAGGGCCCACAATTAATAATGATTTGCAAATGGCAGACAAGCAATAACACAGAAAGATGTGGCATCCGTGCTGCCTCTTCATTTCCTCCCCTCACAGATATAAATGGCCATAGAACAAAAACCCAGCACTATAAATTCTGAAATTAGTTATTCACTGGGATAAATGGGGTCTGAAGCCTATAGTCCCACTCCCTACCACCCCTGCCCTTGCTTTCCCTGACCCAGGCTCTATTTTCAGGACTTCCTCTTTAAATATAAACTCAGATCCTCACCTTCCTCCCACCACTCCAGTGACCGCTTCTTGGAAGTGAGCACTTGGTCTAGGCTTGCCTCTTCCTCAGTGGAGACCGCAGCCAGTGCGTGGGATCTAGTTCCACCTCCTCTCTGGCTGCTTGACCTGGCTTCTATCCCCATTCTGCATTGGGTGTGAATGGAGTTGATGTGGCCTGCCAGGCTTGGGAGTCTGGATCAGAGCTGGTCAGATCAGAGTTGTCTTCTTTGGCATTTGGGATCAATCCAGTCATTGGCTTGGCCAAGTCTGAGTTGGGCTCCTAACAGCCAAATGCAGTGTAAGTGACTGAGGGGCTGAGGCTGTGCTTACTGGTCAGGCTTCTCTGGGAGGCTGGCAAAGGCATTTCCGGGCACCATGCCCTCTCGGCCAGGCACATCCTTCCCCCCACCCCCCCAAGTGGCTATGAGCTGGCGGGTAATGGGCGTGTAATGGCCTCATTTCCATGCCCGGCCTCCAGGAGCGGCGGTAAGTGTTTGATTGCCTTAATTTCCAAACACATCATTATCCTAGCTTTACCAGCGCTTAATAAACACTTTATGAGGATTTTTTAAAAAACATCTTCGGTCCGCATACTTCTCTGAAGTGATAAACTCTAATTAAGTCTAATATTTAAAAATATGGTAATGGTGAGTTGTTTGAATAAGTGGACTGCATTTCTGTAATTTCATTATTACGTAAAACACGCTAATTATTTGGAGCACGCTTATTACAGAGAGAGAAATCGCCTGCTAATCAAGATGAAATTGCCTTTTCCCCTTATTGTAGAACCACCGCCATCCTTCACCATCAGCCCTGTGGCACCTCAGGCACCTCTGTGGGGTGGAGGGTGATACAGGGAGGGGCGGGAAGAAGGGGTCACTTAAGAGTCGAGGCCGTAAGGACCCTGTTTGGGGAGGGTTAGAAGCTAGAAGAGTGCTGAGTGGGAGGAGAAGAGAGTGTTTGTCTGGAAAAAGTGTGGCCAAGGTGGCCATGAATGGGAGAGGGACATAGGAGACTGTGAGGACCCAGGCTGGTCCATGGGACACAGAATGAGTGTCAGGATATTAATTTTAGAATAACAATATTATAGGATATTAGGGTAACTAGTAACTAACATAGACACTATTTTAAATACCTCACAGACAATTCATTTCATCTTTTAAATTTTCCTTTAAGAGAAGTAGTTGCTGTAATTTTTCTTTCCATTTTAGAGGGAAAAAAACAAAATTAGAGAAAAGTTAAAGTTCAGGAACTTGGTTAGGTTCAGTTGTTAAGTAGCTGAGTCTGGACTAAACTCAGAATCTGAGGTTCTCTGCTGTTTAAATTCTAAATTCACTGGCTTGGGCTCCTTTGGATGCTGAACACTGCTGGCCCCACGAGAGTTCAGCCAGGCAATGGTGGTACATGCCTTTATAATCCCAGCACTCAGGAGACAGAGGCAGGTGGAACTCTCTGAGTTTGAGGCCAACCTGATCTACAGAGTGAGTTCCAGACCAGCTAGGACTATATAAAGAGTTCTTATCTCAAAAGTACACAGTAAAAGTCAAATTTGAACTTAAGATAAAAGTAGTTTTCAGTGCATGTCTGGCGGTCCTTTCAGATTGGCCTAGGACACCCACAGCACTTTTGCTCAGGACATTATTGCTGCTGAATAGCCAGACGGATGTGGGTATAAGGTCAGTGAGATTCTAGAGTTCTTGTGATTCCCTCATTCTCATGCACAGGTCCTGCTCCTTGCAGGTTCTTTCTCCCTTGTCCATCCCTGCAGCCCAGCTTTGCTGGCCTCTTCTCCGTGGGCTCAGGCTCCATCCCTTACCAGTCCCTGGACAGATTACCAGACAAGGTGAAGGCAGGAGACTGAGGCTCCGGTGGTGGGCCTGGACATTTCTCTGCATGTTCCTTTAACCACATTACCTCTTAGCCTCTTGAACCAGCAAGCTGGGTAGTGGTGGTGCACGCCTTTAATCCCAGCACTTGGGAGGCAGAAGCAGGCGGATTTCTGAGTTCGAGGACAGCCTGGTCTACAGAGTGAGTTCCAGGACAGCCAGGGCTACACAGAGAAAAACCCTGTCTCAAAAACAAAAACAAAACAAAACAAAAAAACCCAGCAGTTTTCCACCCCTGATTCTCCAAGTTGATCTACTCCTTTAGTCATTTTTGTTTTTTCTTATTTCTCTTCCTCCTCCTTCTTCTTCTTCTTCTTCTTTCTTCTTCTCCTTCTTCTCCTCCTCCTCCTTCTCCTCCTCCTCCTTCTTTCTCTTCTTCCTCTTCTTCTTCTTCTTCCTTTTCCCCCTCTTCCCCCTCTTTCTTCCCCTTCTTCCCCTTCTTCCCCTTCCCCTCCCCCTTCCCCTTCCATGCAGGGTCTCACTATGTAGCTCTGGCTGTCCTGAAAATCATTACATCCCCTTTGGTCATTTTATATTTCTTCTCTTTACTGGTTCTAACAGTACTGCACATATGGTAAGAGCTGCCATTTCAGAAGGGTACAGAGAGAGAGGACAGTTTAGTCCATAATAAGTCAATGGGCTTGGGCTGGTGAGATGGCTCAGTGGGTAAGAGCACCCAACTACTTTTCCGAAGGTCCGGAGTTCAAATCCCAGCAACCACATCGTGGCTCACAACCATCTGTAACAAGATCTGATGTCCTCTTCTGGAGTGTCTGAAGACAGCTACGGTGTACTTACATATAATAAATAAATCTTTAAAAAAAAATAAGTCAATGGACTCTGCATCAGAAAAATAAAGTTAGAGCTATTTCTTACATACACAAAAGTAATTCCAGACAGATTAAGTAGGACATATAGCTAAAGCAGAAGTATGGTGCACACCTTTAATCCCAGCACTCAGAAGGTACAGGCAGACAGAGCTCTGTGAATAAAGGCCAGCCTGGTCTGCATAGTGAGACCCTGTAGAAAAAAATTCTAATTGTCTGGAGAGATTGCTCAGCTGTTAAAAGCCCTGGCTCTCCTTCCAGGGTACCTGGGTTCAGTTCCCAGAACACACAACTGTCTGTAACTTCAGTTCCAGGGGATCCAGCATCCTCTCTGCCTCCACAAGCACTGTATACATGTGGTACACAGACAGACATGAAAACAAAATGCCTACATACTTAAAATAAAAATAAATCTTAAAAAGTTTAACATAATAATGATAATAAAAATATAGCTGTGATATGGGATACATGTGTGGGCTTCTGTGGGGGAAGTATATACATGTGAGTTTGATACTGGATGTCTTTCAGCCATTCACCCTATGGAGACAGGGTCTCTTACTAAACCCCAAACTCTCCCAGTTCAGCGAGATTGGCTGGCCAAGGACCCTCCCATCTCTGCCTCTCTGCTGCTGGAATTGCAGGCTTATACTAGCATGCCTGGCTATTCTGTGGATACCCAGGGCTAAACTTCACCAACTGAGCCATCTCTTCAGCCCTTTGTTTTCTTAACAATTAGAGAAGTTCTTCTCAAACCAGACACTAAGCCTTGAAATCCTAGTGAAATGCCTTATAATTTTAGATGACTCAAAGAATCTTAATTCATCCAAAGCCTCCAAATTCCAGCTTCTCTGGGATTACTTACCAGACTGGCACTAAAGTCCTATAACCACTTCTCTCCCAGTCCTCTTGTGAAAGCTTATCTCTTTTCAAAGAAAATTTTGTGTGTGCACACATTTATATACGCAAAGATGGAAGTGAGAGGACAGCTTCTGGGAGCCAGTTGTCTCCTCCCTTGAGTGCGGGCTCAGACCCGGGTGCTCAGGCTTGCACAGCAAGTGCTGTTACCCACTTACTATTTTATGTGGTTGGTTAATTGGTTTGTTTTTTAAGACTGATTTCCCTGTGTAGCCCTGCCTGTCCTAGAACTCGCCCTGTAGGCCAGGCTGGCCTCAAAAGTGCTAGGATTAAAGTTGTGTGCCACCACTGCCCAGCTAAAAATTTTATTTCTTAAAAAAACTCTTAGTCTCTTCTTCACACTGTCAACATACTCCCACCACCACAAGCCTAGTTCTGGGTCAGCCTTCCAGGTGTGAACCATAATTCTACCTGCTCACAGATGGTTCTGCCTTTAGTCCTGTCATTTTCCTCTTTAAATGCATTAGTGTCTCCATAGTGCTACCAGAGTCAAATTCTTGAACTCCTTAGATTGGCATTTAGGGTCCTTGGGTTTCCTCTAGTCAGTCACTGCTAACTTGACCACCCATTCATATGTCACGGCCTTAGTATGTCCCCCACCCCCATGCTGTCACTCCACAGATCGCGTCCAGTGGTGTCTGTATTGCCTCTTCACCTTAACCCTAACTTTCTGGGCCAGCTCCCTTTCAGCTTTGCATGCTTTGTTCTTCTGGGAATCCATTCCCAAGCTTCTGAAAGAAGCAGTTCCATGCCTCCTTTGTTCACAGCACTGCACCTCTTAGGGGCTCTCTTTAAGTTCTGCGAGTACAGGGAGCTAGTCTTGGGCATCCAGACCCAGTCTGGCATACACATCCAGCACACAGAACAGGTTGGCACTCACTAGGTGAAGTGAGAACATGGATGAAAATCCTTGACGTATTTTCCAAGGGCTTCTTGGACCCTTTCCTCATGAAGGTTTTCCTTGGCCAGTGTCCTGCCGGCCTGGCCTGCTAGTAGCAGGGCTTCCTTCCTGCGCTGTGATCTTCAGTTTCCAGACTATGTAACTAGCAAGCATCCAGCGCCACCTCAGGTGGGTTCCTTTATGAGGGATCTCAGTCACCATTCCAATAGCAGCAGCTTTGCCAAGCAGCTCTGACGACTCTGGATGGAGGTACCTAACAGACTTAGCCTTCCTTGCTAGGTGCTTACCTGACCCGTTCCGTCTGTGGATTTGCAAAGCTGTTACCCTTCCATTCTTGTCTTGTCAATATAAAAATATTTCTAACACTAATAATTTTAATGTCTTTCAAAAGAAAAAGTTCTCAAGCTGATATGGCTAGCCTTTTAGAACTTGAAGGTAAAGGCCTATTTTGGAGGTGTCCGTTGTGAACACAACACAGCAACCTATTATCCTGTGTCACGGCACCTTTAAGCTGACCTAATTAGCTCTGCAAGAGATGGTATAAAGGCAAAGATGCCAACTAACTCAAATGGTCTCTGAGCTTCAGTCTGTCTTACCCTTCCCTACTCCCAAGAACACACATGGTGGAAGGAGAGAAATGACCACCATAAGTTGTCCTCTGAATACACACCTGTAACTGTAGCTCTCAAAAGGTAAGCAGAACCAGGAGTTCAAGGTCAAGGCTATCCTCATCTATAGTAAATCTGAGACCCTGCCCAGGGCTGGGGGCCTGAGGATACAGCACAATTGTAGAGGGCTTATCTCACATGTACACAGCCCTGGGTTTAAGTCCCAGAAACATGCAAAGGAAAGGAGGAAAGTACAGGATGAGCAAGATGGCTCAGTGGGTAATGTACCTGCCACCATGCCTTCTGACCTGAGCTTGATTCTCTAGGACCCACTCAGAAGGAGAGAACCAACTCCTACAAGCTGTCATATGACGTGCACATACACCATTAAAATACATGCATATGTGTGTAGACTTTAATCAAGCATTCTAGTGTACACCTTTAATCCCAAGTGCTGAGAGACAGAAACAGGCTACCCAGGGCTACATAGTGAGACCCTATCTTAAAAAGAAAAAAAAAAATGCAAACTTTAAACAGAAGGCAGGTAGAACCACTAAAGGATTTAAAGAGGGAAGGACATGATTAGTGTAAAAAGGTCATATTGGCTACAAGAGGGTGGATCTGAGGGACAAGCCAGACTGTTTAAATCTAAGAATTACAAGGTGTAGACTTACAGGTGACTAGCTACTGGAAAAAGGAAGCATTTGATTAGCAGTGGTTCTCAACCTTCCCAATGCTGTGACCCCTTAGTACAGTTCATGTTGTGGTAACCCCAACCACAGAATTATTTTTGTTGCTACTTTGTAATTTTGCTAAGCAGTGTCTCAGTTCCTAAGACAATCAGAAATACATGCTTTCTGATGGCCATGACCCACAGGTTAAGAACCACTGGGTTACAGAAGAAGGAAACGAGGTCTGCAGAGGTTTCAGACCTGGTTAGGTCTGGCCAGTGTGGATGAGGTGTTGACCTCTTGGGAGTGTCAGGTGAATTACTGTACAGTACCATTTGCTGATGTCAAGAATGCACGAGGAGGAGGAGAAAACCTGGGGAGAATATTCTGTACTGGGGTGTTTTGATTCTGTGTATCTGGAAAGAAGTGTTTGAAGATTTGAATTTGTGGTGGGACTGAAGAGAAAGACGCTGGAGTGAGAGGATAGCCATCAGGAGCAGCCATAGCTCAGGATTTAGGTGAAGTTGGCCATGTATGGCATGGAGAAAGGTGAAGACTGACTGAGGTGTGTAGGCACCTCTTGGCACTTGCTCACTGATGGCCTAGGGGTCTAGACTAGGATATTTACTTGGTCCAAGGGAGGCAGATTGAGTGATTTGTCCAGCATTGAGGGAGGAGCCAGATGAAGTCAATAGAAAACTAATTTTCTTTTCTGCTAAAAGAAATGAGGTGTGTGGCCGCTGGGTAATTGCAGATAACGAGGGGACTTATTCTTAATATGCACAGCGGCCATGGTCTTCAGAGCGCTGAAGACAGGAAGGATGTGAGGTGCCCTGACAGGGCTAGGCTTATTTGGGAAAAATATCCCTCTGTCCCAGGTTCCCTTTTCTCTCAGTGATGCCATCACAGCATCTGGCCCCACATCTCCTGTCCTATTCCTGTCAACTGCTCAGCACTCCTGTCACACTCCTCCCTCTACCCCCACCACACTGGCGCACTCACTAAGGGAGACAAATGACAGGGCCTCCGCTGAGCGGGGTGCGTGTCCGGCCCATAAACCACGGGGATGGGTCATGTCTGGAGTTGCCATGGCCGCCACTACCCACCCATCTGTCTTCTCCCCATTCTGCCTCAAAGCAGACCAGTCCTGACTGGTTTCCTGAGTCCCTGGAGAAACACGATATCAACTCCCCACATCTCTGTCCGCCATAGGTACATACATATTGAACCCTTCTAAGACAGGATCTCCTATAACTGGCCTGCTCTAGATCCTTGGTTAATGAGATATTTTCTTTGCTCAGGTGGGGCCAGAGGTCCCCTTTCTTAGGCCTCACACAGTCTTAGTGAGGGCAAGCATAGCTCAATGGAAGAAGATTCCAAGGCCTCCTGACCTTTACCACCACCCCTCACTTGATTATGTCATCACTGTATGGTACTTCTGCATCACAGCATCTATGAAATGAGGTTATGGCTCAGGGACAAGGAAGGTGGGAAAGGAGTCGGAGATGGTTGGGGACTGCTTTGGGAAGCTGAACCCAGGTAGATGGGCAGTTTCTCTCAACCTTCCTAACACTGCCACCCTTTAATACAGTTCTGCTACTTCATAACTATAATTTTGTTACCATTATGAATTGTAAATATCTGATATTCAGGATATGATGTGACCCCTGTGAAAGGGTCATTTGACCCACAGGCTGAGAACCTAGGAGGACAAGCTCCAAGTTGCTCCCCTTCTTGCATCTAGTCCAATCCTTGCAAAGTCCCCAGAGTCCCTGCAGCCTCCAGGCTACTACAACAGCTCACAGCACAGAGTTTTTCAGAGGCCAATACCAGAGAAACTAAGAGTCTAACACATATAGACTATTTAACCAGATATTTGAGCACAGACAAGGTCCCAAAAGGTGACCAGCTGCCAAGCCTACTCAGACAGAGGCAGGTTGTAGGTTGACTACTGCATATGTCTGACAGGCTGATAGCAGCTACATGGGGACAGGTATCCAGGGCAGGTGTTTACCAGGGTTCCGACACAGCCATGCCAAGTCTTGTGCCTTGTCACCAGTTGAGTATTGCCTGGGCCACAGTCTGTACCCCACACACACACACACACACACAAGTGCCGACAAAGTCACCCTGGCTGTGGGTGTGATGAATGGCCACACAGTAATGAAATGGAGACATCAAGGCGGGTGGCGGGAAGACAGAGTGTGGCGGACAGGCCGTCCCCATGTGGCGGCAACAAGAAGGATCGCCCAGCGGCCAGGGGCCGTCAAGGGAGAAATTACACATTTACTCTGCCTTTTTCTTACTGCGACGGCGCCCATACATCACCACTGGGGCCGGGATGGGACACAGCGGCCAATTTCCAACATGAATTATGGGACTGAGAAGCACTGAGTCCGGGCTTCCTGCAGGCCCAGTATCACCCAGCCCAACCCAAGGCTAGCAATGTTGTCATCAGAGCCAGAGATGTCCTTCTCAGGCCTATAGCTCCTGAATCTGGCCGGTCTGAATGTCTTCTCTTCTTTCTAGATGACTGCAAGAACATTGCCAACATCATGAAGACATTGGCATACCGAGGCTTCATCTTCAAGCAGACATCAAAGCCCTTCTGATTGGCAGAGGACGGGATGGGGCAGGACAGGGTAGCTGCTTGGCCCAAACCAGAATCCTCCTCTCCCTCACCAGAGGGAAAAGGGAGAGTGGCACAGCTCTGCGCCCAGAGTGTCCCCCAGCTGCCCTACAGGCTTGTGCCCTGTGTGAGGGCATGGCCACTTGGCCCCTCTGGAGCAGACACTTTGTGCCCCACCCCACTCCCATTCCTCAGTCTCAGCCCAGTATTAGCCCCTGCCATTATGGGCCTGGGCTAGGGGGAACCCAGGTACTCAACTGCCTTCTCCCTAGTACACAGGCTTCTGCTGGGGCCACCAAGCCCTCCCTGTGCCCCTCCCATCCATAGTGCATGGTGTGTGGTGCCCCCAGGGCTCCAGGACAGATCAGGCCCCACCTTGTGTCCACCCTCCCCTCATCCCTGCTGTGAACGTGCCACTTGAATAAAGTCGGGGAAACAAGGTCCTAGTGTGTCTGGAGCCACCCTTGTGTCTAAGGCTGTTGATATGCCAATGTTCCAGGCTTCATCTCCATACAAAGCCATCAGCATGTGAGCAGCTGACACTATAGTACCTTCTGATGCCTTCACTAAAGTTACACAAACTGGGGGCAGGGCTGGGGTGGGAGGGGGAAATACCTGGACCCCAAGGATCTGCCAAAACTGCTGAGATCCCAGCCGTGTGCAAGACCATCTTAAATGTAGAACCACAAGTGTTCGAGGTGCAGGGTCTAGGCAACTCAAAGTGGCTAAGGGCCTAATGTGGGCATTGCAAGCAAGCCTTTAGGAACTTGCTGTAGTGATCGATTGTATATCAGACTGTCATTCCAGCCAAGGTTAATGAGGAAGTGAGGAAACAATCAGCCCAGTCCAATGTAACAGCTCTATTTACACCATACCACCAACTCAGATGGCCCCTTATGGTTTCTTGGCTTTCTTCACAGAAGATGAGCT
This sequence comes from Mus musculus, assembly GCF_000001635.26. Taxonomy (NCBI): domain Eukaryota; kingdom Metazoa; phylum Chordata; class Mammalia; order Rodentia; family Muridae; genus Mus; species Mus musculus. Next base: position 117,674,771 of record NC_000070.6, read on the forward strand.
GGAGGCTGATTCCCGTCGTTTCCGCTAAAGAGACAAAGTGTTGAGGTTAGTAGCCTCTGAGGTTGGACTCAAGGCTTAGTCTGTCATTTTTCAGAGAAGAGGCCCAATAGTCAACCCTCTCCTGTCGTCAGCCTCGCCCCTCACAGTGGCAACCACTCCCTTGAAGGCACTGGAGAGAGTAGGCTCTGTAAAGGATGTGTTCTCTTGCAGAGCCAGGTCATGCTCCCCATAAGCCTGTCCAGGCTCTTACCGAATTGGGTGTGAGGGGTGCACCCACGACATCAATGATGGTATCCTTGGTGGGGTCCAGACCAAGTCCAGATTCAGACACTGTTGGCTCAGCAGAAGCCGGGGTTGGTCCCACTGCTGCTGCGGCAGGGGCCCCCAGCACTCCTGCCCGAGCCAGGGCCTCGTGCCGGTGCCGCAGCATCTGTAGCTCATATTCACAGTTGGCACAGGCCTGCTTGAGCTCGTAGAGTAACACCAGGTCGCTCCGCAACTCATTGAACATATGCACCAGCTCCTCTGTGGGGGTAGGGCTCAGCTCTGCAAGCAAGACAAAGCTGGACTATGGTCACATGCCTGAAACATGAACTGCCCTCCCTTGCTTAGGCTCTGAGAGAAGGGGACATTCTGTGGGGCTCAGCATCACTCACCCACACCAAGTTCCAGCAGCATCTGTTCCAGCGCCTTGATCTTCTTCTGACCCACAGAGCTGGGTAGCTTCATCTGCAATGATGAAGCTAGCTAAGTCCTCCACCTCTTGGGATGAGGCACATAGGTAACCCATGGGTGTAGCTGGGGCTGAAATGGAACTAGCTGAGAAGTGGAGAATGGTAAAGGCAGACTAGGCTTGGCCATGCCCTGAGGTCCATAGCCCCCTCTCCCACTGCTCTAGACTTAGAGCTGTAGCATTAGGCCACCTGGAGCCAAGGGCCCAATACTGCATGAGGTAACTCACCCGCTGGCTCCGTAGCGTGACACCTGCCGACTTAAAATCTGGAAACTTGATGCCTGCAGTCTCAGGGACAGCCTGGAGAAGAGTTAAGGAGCCTTAGGTGTCACGGGGAGTGGCCCAGGGACCTAATAACTCAGGATACTCTGAGAATACCCACTGAAGCTGGGGACCCTGTGCCAGATGACCCCTCCCCCCTGAGCTTGCTGGGTCAGCCTTCACACCGGCTTCTCAGCCTCCTTCTTTTGGGGTAGCTTCTTCTTGGGAGCCTTGCGTTCCGTGCGCCGCTGCTCTGCAGTGGTGTCTGCTGCTGTAATCAGCTTCTGCAGGTCTTGGCTGCGCTTCTCCCGCTCTTTTTTCCGGGCCTCAATCTTACGCAGCTCCTGTAGGAGGTACTCCTCCTCTGCCACCTGCAAAGCAAGAAATGCTTCCGTGTGTATGAGGGCTGTGTGGAAGCAAGTGGCTGGGGAGCTGACGGGACACTAGGTTATCTATAAGGGACCAGAGGTAAGGAGACTCCTGCAGAGAAGGGAGGAACAGGGACCATAAAAATGGGCTGGAGGTGAAGGGGCCTGGGGGGAGTGAGAGCTGAGCCGTGGAGGGTGGTGTAGAAGAGGTTATGACCTGCTCTGGGGTTCGGTTGTAAAGCCGCTCTAGCTGTTCCTTCCGCCGTCTCTCATGCCCAGCATCAAACACTGGTATCTTGAGATCTGTGCCTGGCACAGCCCTCACGTTGGCAAGCTTGGCACAAATGTGGTAGTACCTCTCTTTCAGGTCCTCCACAGAACGCTTCTGAGGATCAAGACACATGGAGAGGAACACTGAGGAGCATGGAAGAAATGGCAGAAGGATTGGGCACTCAGGCAAGTGCATAGCAGCTCACCTTGAACTGCTGGTGGTCATACCGATCGTGAATAACTACGAAGCGCAGATCAAATCGGCGGCTGAGGTCAAATAGGTGGTCAGTCTCTGCCTTAGTCCATGCGTCATCATGAAGGTAGAGTTGGTACTCCTGCTCTGAGTACACGGGCACCTGCACCGTCTACTGGCACAAAGACATGGGGACCGCATTCCTTTGTGTATGTCCAAGCAGGCTTGCCATGTTACCACAACCCTTCCTGTTTATTACCAACCCCATATCCCTACAGGAGCAGCCTGTAGGAAAGAAAGACCCTGTCTAATTAGTCAGAGGCCCCTCCCTATAAGGCTCTGGGTCAGTGGCCTACCTGATTCCCTCAGGACAACTTACCATCTTTTGGAATGGGTCACAAGCTCCTATCTGATTTGTAAGCACTTCTAGGCACCCAAGGGTCAATTCTAGAATGACAAACCCATCAGACAGGGGAAGGCCCAGAGCCTTGTCTGAAGCACTACTGCCACCCAGTGGTGACAGTGAAATGTGCCGTCTCAGAGTACTTCAATTGTTGGGCATCTCCAGGGAAACTTAGCGCCTATGCCCCTTCCTCTCCTGGCCCATATTCCTCCTGCCCGGGTGCCCTCTCAGAGTTACCAATCTCACCACAATTGAGTCACAGATCAGAAATCTAAGAAGGAGTTGGTTCTGGGCTAGAACAGGAAGTTTCTCATGAATTCAAAAGCTCTTGGACACTTCCACCAGATGTCACACATCCCCAACCTTAATATGCTCAACACTGCGTTCATCCCTCTTCTTCAAACATCCCCAATCCACACCTCAGCCACTGTCACCAAAGCCAGCATCAGAAACCCGTGTCTAAAGATGGTCTATGTTTCTGTTTTGTTGTCGACACAGCCTTGGTAAAGTGGCCTTGGCTGGTCAGCACTCTGTGCAAACCACACTGGCTCTACTTCACAGCAGTCCTCCTGCCTCAGTCTCCCAAACACTGGGATTACAAGCACACATCACCACACCTGACATTGGAAGCATCTTTCAATCCTTCTTTTTCCTTAATTTTGCCTCCAGAATCCCCATCTCTCAATGGCCACAAGCCATTCAGAGTAGCACAGCACTATCCTGTTGTACTCAGGCTGCCCTGCAGTCCATTTCCAATCAGCTCTCTGTCTGCAAACGTCTACACCATGCTCCCTCCGTACAGGGCAGACCTACAGTAAGAATGGAAACAAAGCACTTTTATGTCACAACTGTGTGTCCACTCATGAAATATAAACATGAACTTGTATTCTCTTAAAATCCTAATAATCTTTCTCAGTCAATGCTGGACTACAACAGAAAAGATCGTTCGCCTGTTCCTAAGAAAGATGCTGTTCTAGATCAACTTCTGAGATAAAGTGCCTTCTAGATAATTCCTAAGTTCAAGAGCAAGGCTTGGCCATTTCTTTCCCTCAAGTTTATTCTTAATTCCATATTCCTTCTACCAACTGAACATCCTCATCCTTTGACCACTCAGACATCCTTCTGGAAAATCTAGTTTCCCAGACTTGGCTACATTTACCTCCTAGTAATTTAATCCTGTGTGTGTGTTGAGGAAGATGTGACTATGGAGACCAGAAGGCACTGGATGTCCAGAAGAAGCTGGAGTTTGAGGTAGCTATGAGCTACCCATCTGGTTCCTGGGAACCAAGCCCCAGTCTGGAAGAGCAATAAGCACTCTTAATTACTGAGTCATCTGTTTAGCCCTGTGCTGGTTTTGTTTTTATTTAGTAGCCTAGGCTGGCCCTGACAGTATGTATCTGAAGATAATCCTGAACTCCTGATGCTCCTGACTCCACCTCCCAAATACTGGGACTACAAGTATGTACCTCCATACCAGGCTAACTAAACCTTAAGGCTAAATAGAAGTGAACTAGTGAGGGAGAACAGGGGATCACAAAAGGACATAAGATGAAAATACTCTAATGTGTGCGCACACCTGGCTTCAGGGAGCAGGCTGGGAAACAGTGAGCTGAGAAGAGAGTCTGCTGTGGCAGTGAACCAGCTGTTACAGGGAATGCACCCCCTTCTGGAAGCTTAGAATTGAGCTAGGGGTGACCCGCACAATCCAATGAGGCTAGTTTTAAGGAGACTAAAGGTCTTGTTTCTGGATTTGCCACGCCCCCCCCAGCACCCACGTGTCAGCTCGCAGTCATAAGATTCCAGCCCCAATGGTTCCAGCTCCTCTTCCGCCTATACGGGCACTGCACCCGTGTGGTACACAGACACACATAGGCAAACCCTCATACACATAAAATTATTTTAAAGTCCTGTTTCTTGTATCTAAGACCACCTAGCAGCAGAGAAGGTGTTGGAGTGAAAGAAGAGTAGGAAACTAAACAGCCACCTTCAGCAGTGGTGGAGGTGAGAAGCCAAAAGCCCAAACAAAAGCAGCAGAGAAGGCACAGGCCTAGAGGCTGGAGTAAGAGGGAATCCCAGAGTTGGGCATGAAGGGCCAAGGAGGGTGCCACCCTCAGTGACTCCTGGACTCCTGTCCTGAGCAAGAGCAGAGGGAGAGTCACAGAGAGTAAGGCCCCTCAGGGAAGCAGCTTTAAAGGAAGAACATGAACTCACTCAATCTTACAGTCACCCAGAGCTTGCCAGAACGCATCCAGTCCTGACATGACTCTACTTTAAAATCTATGAGTGGCTCCAAGTTCTTAAGCTTGGTTGCTAAGGGCCACCTGGCATGGTCACTGTTGATCAACAGAGCCACACCTCCCTCCCATGACCCTACATGGAGCGTTAGGCTCTATCGGTATACGGGAATGCCCAGTGCAGCCACTACACGTGAACCTTTTTAAGTTACACTTTAAATTGCACTTTGTTTCAGGTGTGTAGGGATGGGATATTTGGAGGTCAAAGGACAACATTTCAGAGTCTGTTCTCTCCTTCCACCACGTGGGTCCCAGGGATCAACCTTGGCCGTAGGCCTGTCTGCAGGAGCCTCTGGGCCTTATATTCTTTTTATATTTTTCTCCGCCATGTTCTATGTGTATGAAGGAAAAAGAATCACTGTACCTAGTACCATCATCAAGGAAACTCCCATAACGTTCCAGCCTTCCGAGTAGTTTATCTCCTACTGACTGTAACTGTACCCATATTCCCCTGTCTCTCAATAACATGACGTTTTTAAGGACAGATACTTTGTCTGACTTATTTTTGTTCTCAGTGTTTAGGCTTCAACATGCTGGAACAGTAAGTACTAAATACAAACTGAGTGTTTTTTTAAAGATAAAAGAACGTCTGTCTTTCCCAGTCCCTCCCCCTCCCTCAAATACTTCACCTTTTCACTGAACTCTGTCAGTCTAGCTTCTCCATCAGTTGGCCCCTAGAGTCCTAAGAACGATACTGGGATGGAGGACACGCTGGTTTGGAATGAATGTGATAGAGCCACACTGGACAATGCTCAGTCTGAGAAGCCATCAAAGAGAGGGCGTCCAGGCACAAGATACGTCAGACTGAGAAAAATCTGAGTTTGAACTCCTGGTGTTTTAAGGTCTTAATTCTAGACTGTTCTGAGCCACACTGTTCCTTAGCCACAGGTTATACAATCCTAGCCTACTCTAGCTTTTCCTCTCAATGGCTGGATGAGACTGGAAAAGGCCCTGCTTTAGGTAAGGCTCTACAATCTAGACCAAAAAACTAACTGGTCTTGGTTTAGGGTGCTTAGCCATAAAGGGTGAAGAGCACAGGCTGAGATTTGATTGGTAACAAATACCACCTTCCCAGAGAGGCCCTCCCTGACCACTCTTAGTTTTGACAAGGTGGCTCAAACCTAAGTTTGATCTCTGGGGCCCAGCTCTCAAGTGTCCTCTGGTCTGCTGGCATGTGCCATACAAATGGTGACACAAACCAAATGGGACATTCAGAAAGGAGTATTAGTAAATGAGATCTTCTGGGGTGAGGCCATTAGCTGCTGAAGTAACAGAGCTAAAGAAGAACAATGAAGAAGCATGGAGAAGCAGGAAGCTGCACCTAGGATGCAGTTGTGAGGAGCAGCAGTACTTGAAGGGCCAAGGGAAGCCACTAAAACCCACAGGAGATCCAGAAAAGGGCGGAATGCAACAGGCAGAAGAAACCCACAAGCAGCACTTGACCTAGAACCGAGTGGGTAACTGAGGCTGGGACTGAGCACATCTGGAGCCAGCCCTGGGAGACTGGAGAACTCAGCAAGTGGCTCAGCTTTGCTCTGTTAGCAGCTCACCTTATTGAACCTGGCAAAAGGGTAGTCCTTGCCCTCCTCCGCCGCTCGTCGCCAGTGGAAAAACATAGCGCCGTCCTTTCGAGCTGGGTTAGTAAAAGGCATCCATTTCCAAGGGCGAACCTTCTTGGACCCCAGTTTCGCCTTCACTGTCCGATACCCCTGACCAGTGTCACTGGGCAGCAGTGGGGGTGCATCCCTGGCAGTGGAGGTGAAAGGTTAGAAGCAGGTGTGTGAAGAACCTCTAAAGCCATGAAGCTCAGTCTACCCCAGAATAAGGAAGTCATGTCCTGGAGCAAGACACTGAGCTGTCCTGCAGGAGGAGCCCTAGTTGGGGATACTGGCGTGGGGGAAAGTAGAAGAGAAAATAGGGACATAGGGCTATGCCTGGTGAGCTAGGGGAAACACGGAGGACTTGGGATTCCAATACTTGCTTTTTGTCAGAGTAAAGCAAAGCATAGACCTCCCGATGCATGCCCTCAGGCCTCTTGAAGGTCAGCGTCTCTGAGGACTTCTTGGACTTTTTCTGGGAAGAAAACCACAGGGAAAAAATGATGGCCCAGACCCACCCTTCCTTGAAGTTTTTACCCAGCCCAACCTGAACAAACAAATGCTGAACTAAAGTCCCGGGAACCCACTCATGGGAGCGTCTCTACACCGTCTGCACAGGTTTCCTCTCCCCGCTCGCGTCTGAGTTATCAGGGAAGAAAGTCCTTCCCTCACCTCAAGACTGTCACAATGTCTTGCTCTCTCTTCCCAACAACTTACAAGTGTCAGGTTCCCTCGGTCCTCTCGTCCGTTGGCGGTTTCCCCGCTCTCTTGGTCCCCACCTCCCAGTGTCCCCTCTTCGTTACATTAAGGGTGGCATGCTCTTGTTCCATTGTAGCTCTCCTTTTATTATCACTTCCACCATCTCTCTTCTGGTAACACCCCTTCCCATCCCTTCGCCAACACCTTCACCCACACTTCAGCCCGCTCAAATGCCCCTGCTACCTTGTCCGGGTTGATAATATCCTTTTTGCTGATGGTCCCAGAGGCGGCATCTCCCTCTGGACCCCCGAGTTCTAGAATGTCTCGTACATCTGCGCCCGTAGCCATCACGCCCGAGGGATGAGGTAGTACCCCGACGTCAAGGGTCGGTACCTGCAGAAAGACTGTGCTACCGTTAAGGGGGCGGTGTCCCTGCAACTCCCGCTCCAAGTGGGGGCAGGGTGAAGAGGCCAGCGCCAGAATGGTCCACACCAGGTTTGGGTGCTGCCTCGTTCTCCGCCTCCCCGCGCAGGTGTCCCTTACGGTCACACTGTCCTCCCTGCCTCGCCATCCCCGGGGAGCCACACCTGAGTCCCCCCAGCTGTAGCCCACTCCTCAAATTACCTCTCTCTGAAGACCCACGGATAGGAACTTCCGGCTGTGCGTCGTAGAAACGCAACCCTTAGAAACACTTCCGGTCGGTGCTTAGACAAACAGGAGCCGGCTAGCAACCCAGTGTGCAAGCTACCGGGCAGGCTGAGTCGCTCGCCTGGAATTCCTGCTGTGCTCCCAGGAATCCGCGCGAGGCGATGCGGGGCTTGCTTTTGACATTTACCTTCTATTTCTCTACATTGTGTCCCGGGCAATGAAAAGAAAACCTGAAGAGAACTCTGTGACATTGAAAAGTCACTTATTTTCTCAAAACCTATTTCAAAACACTTAATTTGTTTACAAAATGAAAATTGTAACAGCTCCTGCTTAAGTGAAATACCAATAACCCATGTAAAACAATGGCACAGTGCCTGGAACATTATTTTTTTTCTTAATTAACTGGATTAATGATAGTAATTGCCTCTGCTCATTCAGTGCCTCTCTATATTACCAGGCATTGCCATTGTGCTAAACTTTCAAAGCAGAGCTAAACTAGCTTCTCCAGCTGCCAAGAGAGTAAAATAGAAGCTCTCTCTCTCTCTCTCTCTCTCTCTCTCTCTCTCTCTCTCTCTCTCTCTCTCTCTCTCTCCCTTCCTCCCTCCCTCCCTCCCTCCCTCTCTGCCTCCTCCTTCCTATCCCTTTTCTTTCCCCACCACCCAGGGTGGCCTCTTAACTCACAGCGATCCCCCTGCCTCTCAAGTGCTGGGATTACAGGAATGTGCCACCAGGTCAGGCTCTTAACTTCTTTATTTAATTTACAATTCCCCTAAAATGAGTTGTGAATCTTGACTCTTTTTTTTTTGGGGGGGGGGGCAGTGTAATGTACAACACACACACACACACACACACACACACTGTACTGTCAACACACAAACTAGAGTTATCTGATAGATGAAAACCTTAACTGAGAAACTGCCTTTAAGATCCAGCTGTAAGGCATCTTCTTATTGAGTGGTCAGTGGGGATGGCCCAGCCCATTGTGGGCGGTGTTATTCCTTAGCTAGTAGTCCTGGGTTCTATAAAAGGCTGAGCAAGCCAGGAGAAGCAAGCCTGTAAACAATACCTCTCCATAGCTTCTGCATCAGCTCCTGCCTCCAGGATCGTACCCTGTTTGAATTCCTGTCCTGAATTCCTTTGGTGATAAATAGCAATGTGGCAGTATAAGCCAAATAAACCCTTTCCTCCCCAACTTGCTTTTGGTCATGGTGTTTCATGGAAGCAATAGTAATACACACACATACCACGCCACATGTCTATGTACTTAGGTTGTCAATATGTAGGAATGACTAGAAGCCCTTATCTTGTTTTCACAAGGGAGTATGTCATTTCAACTGCTTTAACAGCTATCAGTCTATTTACTCTTGACTCCCATATTAGTAGTCGCTATCTCCTGCCCCCCTCCAAGTACGGCCTAAAAGAAAAAATGACAAGGGGCTGGAGAAATGGTTCAGTGGTTAAGGGCACTACTGCTCTTCCAGAGGTTCTAAGTTCAATTCGCAGCACCCACATGGTGACTCACAACCATCTGTAATGGGATCTGATGCCTTCTTCTGGTGTGTCTGAAGAGGGCAACAGTGTACTCACATAAAATAAAGGAAGAAAGAGAAAGGAAGGGAGGAAGGGAGGAAGGAAGGAAGAAAGAAAGTTGAAAAGAAAAAGAAAAATGACAGACAATATTAAGTGTTGGTGAGGATGTGGAGTAACAGAAATCTAACACATTGCTGGTGGTAGTTAAATAATTATAACCACCTAGAAACACTGTTTGATTCTGTCTACTAAAATTAAACATACAGAGACTTCCTGTCACAGAAACTCTACTCCTGGGTGTATTCTGTATACTAGTAAATATAGTCTGATGAAGATAATTGCTTATGTTCATCAAAAGATATAAATAATAAACAAGGGCTTGAGAGAAGACTTGGTGATTAAGAGCATTTGCTGCTTTTCTGGAGGACCTGGGTTCTGTTCCCAGCACCCATATGGTGGCTTTCAATTATCTGCAACTTGGGCTGGGCACGGTGGCACACACACCTTTAATCCCAGCACTCCCTATACAGAGACAGATGGATCTCTGTGACTTCAAGGCAAAGCCTGATGCAGTGGCTCACAGGTTTAGTCCTAGCACTTAGGAGTCTGAGCTCTAGGCAAACTTGAGCATTGTAGTAACATACACACACACACACACACACACACACACACATGACACAGGCATGTAATCAGAGGTACTAAGGAGCCTGAGACAGGAGGATGGCAAATTCCAGGCCTATCTGTGGTGCCAAGCTCAAGATCAGCCTAGGCAACTTAGTGAGACCCTGTCATAAAATTTAGAACTTATTTAGGATTGCAGTACCCACATAACAAATGCATGCACACGTGCACAGGTACATGCTCGCACACCCACACACACATCAAATAAATAATTTTAAATTAAAAGATATGTATCAGCCCCATGAGTATATCTTCCTAGGATGTGCATTGCCTTGGATTCAACACACATGAAAGACAGGTATCAACTTAATTTATGACATAAATTCAACATCAAATATGACTGTCTTGATAAATTCAACTCCAAGCGATGACATAATAGAAATCGCCCAACAAACTAGAAAAGGAAGGAACAGCTGTCATGAGAAGTAAGGTAGCGAGAAGCCAGCAAGTGCTGGTGAGAACAGCATGAGCACTCCAGCTGGAGTTAGAACACAAGCAGAACTGGAGTCAACCACCCTCAGGTTCAAAATGGCGCCAGGTGTCCTGATAATTCCATCAGAGAAGGGCACCGGTAAGCGGCGCAAAGAGGCACGCGCATCACAGAAGTGGGAAGCTGCGGTCTCGCAGCTGATGCTTTTCCCGGTATAGAAAAGCCTAAGAAAAATCAATCGACAAACTATTACCACTAATAAGAGAATTCAACAAGGTGACTACATACAAGATCAATGTGCAAAAATCAATAGCTTTTCTATATACCAGCAATAGCCAATTAGAAAATGTAATGGGAAATAAGATTCTATTCACAATAGCAACAAAAACTATTAAGTGCCTAAGAACAAACCTAAAAAGAGAATTTATGTCAGATCCTTAAGGATAGCTCAGTATTAGGAAACCCATCAATCTAATTAATCACACTGATGAAATAAAATTGAAAGGTACATAATTGTATTATGTAGCAGCAGAGAAAACACAAAAACCCATTTCTGGTAGGAAAAAGAACCCTGAATAAAATGGGCTAGGGAGAGTTTTTTTTTTTTCTTTCAGAAATTAAAAGGACGCGTCATGTTAAAAGGCTAAACATTAAAACCACAGTTATTAAATACCTTTAAACAAGGCAGGGACCGTTACTATCCATAAAAATTATTTATGTAAAAATTGGTGGAGAATTTGACAGTGGAACATCTTCTGGAAGGCTCTATTCTGGGACCTGCCAGAACTAGAATCCATCTCCCTCCCAAACAGGACCGCTCAGTTTCATTGACTGGTCCATTTCATACCACAAACCAGGATGGAAATTAAAATCTTACCAAAGACCAAGCTGGATCACAAGGGTCCTGTGTAGCCTAAGCTGGTCTCCTGCTCTCTGTGTTGGAGGGATGACCTAGAAGTGCACTGGTCATACAGTGTTATGCAGAGCTCATGTTAGGACCCGGGGCATCACATGTACTCGGGGTATCATGCACTCTAGGCGAGCACTCTACCAACCCAGCTACACGCCCCACCCTCGTTCTATTTCTATTTTTCTTCCTTGTTAAAACCATCACCAAGGACTATCTAGACCCTGCTCACTCTGCACCTGTCCTCACACTAAAGGAAAGCTTCTTTATTTGTTTCGTTGTTTGGTTTGGTTTGGTTTGGTTTTTTGTTTTGTTTTGCTTTGTTTTGCTTAGATAGGGTTTCTCTGTGTAACCCTGGCTGACCTGGAACTCACTCCGTAGACTAGGCCAGCCTTGAACTCAGAGATCCACCTGCATCTGCCTCCCCAAGTGTTGGGATTAAAGGTGTGCGCTACTGCTGCCTGACTTAGGGAAAAGAGGGGAGGGGATGTTTCCCATTATTAAGAAATGATGAACAGCTTTTCCCGAGATGCCACCACTGTGTTCTGTTCTTCTGAGGAAAGCTCAGACTGCACTGGGATGGGGAAGTCCTCCTAGCAACCCTGCCTCCTGTTTACCTGCACCTACTCACCCCCTCACCCTAAGCAATGATTGGGTGACCCTCACAGAGGGTAAGGCCAGTGCCCTCATTAAAGCGGCTGGAGTCAGTGGTGAGCCTTTTGGGCCTGCCTTTCTGCAAAGCCCTGCCCAGTCAGTGTCAACTTGGAAGCTTCATGGATGTACAGACACGAGTGGACCTGCGCCAGCGGCTGGAGTCATGAAAGCAGATGGCTATGCCCTATCCCCACTGCTGTCTAGCTGAGAAACAGAAGCAAAGAGAAGAATCTGAGCAATCCCATAATGCAATGGGCTTTGGTCTGGTCTTCTTGACTAAATTTATATGGTTAAAATGTTCAATAGAAAGGAAAAGAAAGATGGTCTGAAGCCGGGCAGTGGTGGCACATGCCTTTAATCCCAGCACTTGAGTCCCAGCACTTGGGAGGCAGAGGCAGGCAGATCTCTGAGTTCAAGGCCAGCCTGATCTACCGAGTTCCAGGACAGCCAGGGCTACACAGAGAAACCCTGTCTCAAAACCTCCCCGCCTCCCCAAAACAGAAAGATGGTCTGAGAAAAGAAATATGTGAGGAAGCAGATGTCTAAGATCATTTAAACGTTATATAAAATACACAGGTGCATATCGTCACATGCTCCAGAAAAAGGTCGACGTTTTCCAGACGTGATAGTGCACACTTTTGATCCCAGTGTAGAGGCAGGTAGATCTTTATGAATGTAAGACCAGCTTGATCTACATATAAGTTCCAGGATAGCCAGGGTGTGAGATGCTGTCAAAAAAACAAAACACAAACCTCTAGCAAAAGATGTCAGCAGCAGTGGTGGGGAGACAGGGAGAGAGCGCTGATCGTTGTTGAAGCCATGATAGGGTCAGGAGACTTACGATACCATTCCCTCCAGGTCCGACATGTTTGCAATTTTCCATAATAAAATTGTATGACTTCCCTTATATATCTTCCCATTTGAAGCCATTGAACTTTAAAGATCAAGTGTCAGATCAAATAAAATTTTATATAAATTACTTTCCTGGAGTTGCTTTCTTTGGTCTTGGAAGCCTTTTAACAGATAAAAGTTAAAATATTGTGGAAAAATAAAAGCCCATTGTCACAGTCTGTTAATTCCATATGCTTCCCATGAGGAGAATAAATTGTTACATGGCAGTTTTATAGGATCAGAGCCCCAACATAGGACGGTCCCCAACGGGTTCTCGGAACTGTTTTTGCTCACAACACCTCAGACACTCTTATGGAGACTTTTTACACAAACAGCCAACTCTCCAGCTCTCCAAACACCACTGGGTACCCCGAGACTCAGTTCTCATATAATCTACTTGGGGTTGGCACAGACTCAAGTGAAGTGCTCAGTCCCACCAGGCTGTGCCCACTTCAGGCCACTCTCAGCACTTGCGCTCGACCAAGTCTAATCAAGGGTCCCCGCAGTCCCCTCCTTAGGTTTAATAACTTGTTTAAATGGCTCATAAAACTCAAGAGAAGCACTTTACCTCTGTTTCCTTGCTGGTTAGAAATGACATAAAGGGCAGGAGTAGCGGGTCTGTCATCCCAGAACTCAGAAGGGAGAGACAGGAGGACTGGGAGTTTAAGGGTAGTTTCATTATCATCATGAGTTCAAGGCCAGCCTGGGCTATATGGGACCCTGAAAGGAAGAAAAGAAGGAAAAAAGGGAGGGTAGGAGGGAAAGAGAGAAGAGAGAGAAACACAGCCTAATGAAGACGTTTTTGGTGGTGGTGGTGGTCGTGGTGATTTGGTTTGGCTTGGTTTGGGTTTTGGTTTTGCTTTGGTTTTTGGATTTTTGAGGCAGGGTTTCTCTGTGTAGCCCTGGCTGTCCTTGAACTCTATAGACCAGGCTGGCCTCGAACTCAGAGATCTGCCTGCTTCTGCCTTCCAAGTGCTGGGATTAAAGGCGTGCGCCACCACCTCCTGGTTTAAGAAGCTTTTCATAGAGCCGGGTGTGGTGGTGCACGCCTTTAATCCCAGCACTTGGGAGGCAGAGGCAGGCGGATTTCTGAGTTCGAGGCCAGCCTGGTCTACAAAGTAAGTTCCAGGACAGCCAGGGCTACACAGAGAAACCCTGTCTCAAAAAAAAAAAAAAAAAGTAATAAATAAAGAAGAAGAAGCAGCAGCAGCAGCAGCAGCTTTTTATAAAGAATGATGCATGTCCCCAACACTCATGTCATTCATAAATCCCATGGGTGGTAGAAGTTCTGAGTCTAGGGAAAAGAAACTTAAGATAAAACCCAGCTACACATTTCTTACTATACTACAGGCCCTCCAGGAAGCTATCCTTCCTGTTACAGTTTATGTGTAGGGGTATGCTGTCTGACTGTCTGGCTGTGCATTAAGTGCCTGGTGCCCCAGGAGGCTAAAAGAGGGTGTCAGATCTCCTGAAACTGGAGTTACAGACAGGTATCAGCTGCCATGCGGGTCTGAGCATGAAACTTACCTGGGCTCCTTTACAGAAGTTCTTAAACTGTTGGGCCACCTCTCCAGCCCCTCTGTCATTCTTTTTTTTTTAAATTATCATCATCATCATCATCGTATGTGCATGTGCCTGCATGAGTTTATGTGCTCCATGTGTGCAGGATTCCCCAGGGGCTGCAAAGGACCTGCAATCACTGGGAGCTCGTTTTCAGGTGCTTGGGAGCTGCCATGCAAACACTGGGAACTGGTCCTGGGTCTTTTGCAAGAGCTATAAGCACTCTTAACTGCCCAGCCATCTCTCCAGGCCCCTGTTATTCTTTCTTTTTAAGCCATTGAGGGCAGATGGAAGAAAAAAATAGAGGCACAGAGCAATACCCTCTTTACCCTTTGCATTGCTAGACTCTGAACCCAGGACTTCATTTATCCCAGGAAAAGTACTCTACTATGGGTTACACCTCCTTCCTTCCTTCCTGCCTTCCTGCCTTCCTTCCTTTTTCTTTCTTTCTTTCTTTCTTTCTTTCTTTCTTTCTTTCTTTCTTTCTGGAATTGTTGTTGTTTTGTTTTTTAGACAAGCTCTCACTATGAAGTGTTATTAGACGCGTTCTCACGACCGGCCAGGAAGAACACCACAGACCAGAATCTTCTGCGGCAAAGCTTTATTTCTTACATCTTCAGGAGCAAGCGTGTAAGAAGCAAGAGAGCAAGAAGCAAGAGAGCAAGAAGCAAGAGAGAGAGAAAACGAAAACCCGTCCCTCTTAAGGAGCATTCTCCTTCGCCTCGGACGTGTCACTCCCTGATTGGCTGCAGCCCATCGGCCGAGTTGACGTCACGGGGAAGGCAGAGCACAAGTAGTCATAAGATACCCTTGGCACATGCGCAGATTATTTGTTTACCACTTAGAACACAGCTGTCAGCGCCATCTTGTAACGGCGAATGTGGGGGCGGCTCCCAACATCTCCCCCTTTTCTTTTAATAAGAGCAAATAGGCCACCCATATTAATGAGAGTGGAGATAGAGGTCAAATCCCCAGTGTGTAGGTAAAGGAGCCATGTACAGGATTAGCTCTTAGGCTTACAGGCTTTTACCCAGAGCAACCCTGACCTGCTCCCGTGTCGTTTTGCCTGGGGGAAGGGAACTAGGACACTGAACCTTCATGAAAGATGACATGTCTCCCTAGAATAGGCTCATATATGCCGCAGAGCCTTTCCATTGCAGTGCTTAGCCTTGCAACTCTCTCGGGCTGCTGAAGCACACTCACTCTATCCCGTGCAATGAGTCTAGCCTCATGGGATATAAGAGCTGAGTGGCCAGCGACCTATTGCCTAAGCATAGATAACCATATATCAGGGGGAGCTCCATGTTCTAGTCCTGCAAGCGCCTGGGCAATAACCACCTTGTCTCTCCTAATTTGGGCCTTAAGCTTACAGACCAATCAAAGAAGCAACACTAATCCACAGCAAAGTGTATCTCCAAATAATATTAATCCCACCCATTTTTTTAAAGAAAGAAAATGCTGAGGAGATCCAATTGGGTAATCCTTTGGTCAGCGACAGGTCCAAGCGCGTGGAGTTGACCTGAAGTCTCAATTCCCGAAGGATCTGTTCAAATTCAGCCATCCAATTCTGTAACATATACTGAAAAAGACTTTTTGACAATTTAGCTGCCCTAGTAAATTTAACATACTGAATGGAAATAACACACAATCCCGGAAACTTTTGTTCACATCCCAGCTGAGTTATTTGTCATAATACATCTAGTTGTATCTGGACAAGATCTATGAGTTGATTAACCAGCATGAGACCTCTCTGTATCTTGACATTAGCTGAGGCCTGTTCATCTATGACTGTAGTCACTGAGGCTGACAAAGTGTTAATGGTGTCAGTCATCTGGACCTGTCCAGACAGAGCCAAGGCTGTCTGAATTAAGGCTAAACCCAGTTCCCAGTTAGTGGTAAAAAAGCAGGAGAATACTTGAGCATTATACATCACCGTCATTGGGAGTGGAAATGTCGACATTATCCCCCAACGCTGCTCTCTCTTTATTATTGACGCCCTGGACATCACCAAGACGAGGGACATTAGTATTCCCTTGGTCAGTCTGGATTTTTCGGGTGAGTCTTTCTGGTACCCAAAATGGGTTGTCTTCATTCTGTGGGAAAACACAGATAGCTCCCCTGGATCTTATCAAAATAGGATCCGGGCCATACCATTTATTATCAAGGACATTTTTCCATTTAACCATCTCATTGGGCCTATCTGGCTCTGAACAATGACGTTCAGCCGCAGTATGGCCATGAACATCAATATTTAAAAAATTGAGTGTAAAGAGTGCCAAAGACACCGACACTCTTGGTGCTCGGGGTAAAATCTCTTCAATTCCCCTCTTCTGTTTTATAAGATAGGCTTTGAGGGTGCGATGCGCACGCTCAACAATACCCTGTCCTTGAGGGTTGTATGGAAGTCCAGTCAGGTGGGTTACGTCCATCTGACGGCAGAACTGTTGGAATTTTTGAGACGTATAAGCTGGTCCATTATCAGTCTTAAGGAGTCTGGGTTTCCCCCAAGCACTCCATGCCTCAAGACAATGTTGAATCACATGTGAGGCTTTTTCTCCGGTTAACGGAGAAGCAAACATGATGCCAGAACATGTGTCAATGGACACATGGAGATATTGAAGTTTTCCAAAGGAAGAAACATGTGTAACATCCATTTGCCAGACCTGTAGAGGTCGAATACCGCGTGGGTTAATTCCCACATGAGGAACTGGCAAGAACTCACAGCAGCTTTGACATTGAGTAACAATGTCACGGGCTTCTTTTCTTGTCAAGGAGAAACGACTGCGTAATGTTTCAGCCGTCACATGAAAATTGTTATGAAAGTTTCTTGCAGCCTCTACCGGGGATGATAGGGCAGCAGCCACCACTTTAGTGGCCTTATCTGCCAAATCATTTCCCAGAGCCATGGGGCCAGGTAGGCCTGAATGGGCTCTAACATGAGTAATATAAACAGGAGATCTTCTAGATAACAAAACTAATTGTATCTGCTGAAAAATATTGGCAACTCTACTGGAAGGCTTAATCACTCCAGCCACTTCTAAAAGATTTACTGCATTAACCACATAACAGGAATCTGACACAATATTAAGGGGTTCTAAAAAGATTTTTAAAACTTCTAAGACCACTAAACATTCTACCACTTGAGGTGAATTTTCATTATATTGTTTGGATACCACTTTACCATTAGCCACATAGGCACCTATGCCAGTTTTTGATCCATCAGTATATACCACAATCCCATTTTTAAGTGGGTTTCTTACTGTTATTTGTGGAAACACAACAGATTGATTTTGGGCAAACTGTAAGATTGGATGTTTTGGATAATGGTTATCTATTTTTCCTGAAAAGGAGGTAACTAAAACTGCCCAATCATTAGATGCGGCTGCCAAGGTTTGAACCTGTGCAGCGGTATAAGGTACAATTAAAAGATATGGACTTTGCCCAAAGTGGGTGATTGCTGCTTTTAGGCCTTTAAGGGCAAGCTGTGCAATTGCATCAGGATACCAATCTATTATTTTAGCTGGGGATACGTTTGGATGGATCCACAACAATGGCCCATTCTGCCACAAAACTGCAGTTGGCAATTGTGCTGTCTTAAAGACACACAAACTGAAAGGTTGCGAATCCTCAATACGTTGTAATTGTGCATTCTGTAAGGCCTTTTCCACTTTTTGTAAGGCCTGGTTAGCAGCTAGAGTAAGAGTCCTAGGGGAGGAGATATGAGGATCTCCTTCTAAAATACTAAACAAAGGCCTTAACTCAGCGGAAGGAATCTTTAAAAAAGGTCTGAGCCAATTAATATCTCCCAACAGCTTTTGAAAATCATTTAAGGTATGGAGGTGATCTCTTCTTATCTCTACCTTTTGGGGCACAATCTTATCTGGGGACACCACAGAGCCCAAGAATTGTCCTGTATCAGAAATTTGGACCTTTTCTGTGGCTATCTGTAAACCCCACTGACTTAAAGTTTTAAGTAGAAAAGGATATGCCTTTTGTAGCATGGTAAGGTCTTTATGGCACAGGAGGATGTCATCCATGTAAAGGAGCAAAATTAAAGAGGGGAATTGTTCCCTCACTGGCAAAAGAGCTTCTTGTACATAAAGTTGGCACATTGTAGGACTATTGGACATTCCCTGTGGTAAGACCTTCCATTGATACCTCTTATCAGGTTCCATGTGATTAATAGAGGGGATGGTAAAGGCAAATCTGGGCCTATCCCTTGGACACAAAGGTATAGAAAAGAAACAATCTTTAATATCTATAATAATTAAATTCCAGCCACGTGGTAAGGCGGAAAGTACAGGGAGACCCCTCTGTACTGGGCCAAATAAGTTCATTTGCTCATTAATGGCTCTGAGGTCATGGAGCAGTCTCCACTTTCCTGACTTTTTCTTAATTACAAAAATTGGAGTATTCCAAGGTGAGGTAGAGGGTTCAATATGGCCTAGTTTTAATTGTTCCTCTACCAGTTGAATCACAGCTTCTAGTTTTTCAGAGGATAGGTGCCATTGAGGAACCCACACTGGGTCCCCTGTTTTCCATGGTATGGGTCGTGCTGCCCCAATGGCCGCTAAGGAAAACCCAGACCCTGTCTGTCTTGGTTTCCATTAGGTGAGATGGGCTCTATCCTTCCCTGTTCTTGATGTCCTAACCCTTTTCCTTCTTTATAACCCATCTTTGCCATGATATTTTTTGCTTTAGCTGAATACCCTCCCGATGGGGCGTTTTCATTGGACAAAATAAGGCCCAAATGCTGCATAATATCCCTTCCCCAGAGGTTAACCGGGAGTGGGAGCACATAAGGTATGAATTTCCCTTGCTGTCCTTCAGAGGATTCCCACGTCAAGGCAATGGAGCTTATAGTGGGACATGATTGATATCCTAGGCCCTGTAATGAATGAGATGACTCTGTGGTGGGCCATGCTTTGGGCCACCAATGTGTAGAAATTATACTTTTATCTGCTCCGGTATCAAGGATGCCTTCAAACTCTTTTCCATTAATCTTAAGGCGGAGCTTAGGTCTATCATTTAAAGATACAACCAAATAGGCAGAATCATTTCCTGAGGAGCCCATTTTCTTTATCTCAGGTCCTGCATATTTCTCCCTGGTATTATCAGGGAGGAGCAGCAGCTGAGCTATCCTATCTCCTTTACTAATAGAAAAAACGCCTTTAGGGCTTGAGCACAGGACCTGTATTTCAGGGGAATGTTGACAATCCATAACTCCAGGGTGGACTACTAAGCCCTGCAAGGTGAGTGAACCCCGGCCGAGAATAAGGCCCATGGTTCCTGGGGGCAAGGATGGTATAGGCTCCACTGGCACCGGCTGAATACTCATTTGAGGCATTAATAGGAAGTCGGAGGCGGCACGCAGGTCCACCCTTGTGGGTCTTCCTGGGTCGCCTCTCTGACTGCTTCCTGGGTCCTGACAAACCGGTTCCCATATCTTTGAGGGCCCTGGGACCGAGGGCCCGATGACCCGTTTTTTGGCACATCAGTTGATTGACTATCAGGTGGGGGAAGGACTCTGCCCTTTATATCCCTCACAGAGCGACACTGGTCAGCTCTATGATAACCCTTGCCACACTTAGAGCAAAGAGTGAGAGTCCCTCCCTGTTTATCTGGAGCTCTGCAATCTTTCTTAAAATGCCCAGGCTTTCCGCAGTTAAAACATGTCCTCTGATCATTTCTGCTCATGGAGCGGTTCTGAGATTGGAGGATGGCGGCCGCTAAGCCTGCATTGGTGAGAGGTCCCCCAAGCTCTCGACAGACCCTGAGCCAGTCTTGTAAGCCTTTGTTCTTTCTTGGGGCTATGGCCGCTCGGCACTCCTTTGTGGCTTGCTCATAGATTAGCTGTTCTATCAGAGGCGCAGCTTGCTCTGACTCTCCAAAAATACGCTCTGCTGCCTCTGTCATTCTGGCCACAAAATCTGAGAAGGATTCCTGAGGTCCCTGGATTATCTTTGTTAACTGACCAGTGGTTTCACCTGCTCGAGAGAGCGCCTTCCAGGCCCTAATAGCCGTGGAAGAAATCTGGGCATAAGCTCCCCAATGGTAGTTTGTCTGATCAGCAGAATAAGCTCCCTGACCCGTTAACAAGTCAAAAGTCCAATCTCTCTGCTCTGGAGTCAAAGCAGCTGCGTTTGCTCGGGCCTGCGCTTGTGCAGCTTCGTGCCAAAGCGCTCTCCATTCCATATATTTGCCCATACTAGGGAGAGCGGCTTTTACAACCGTTTGCCAGTCAGCAGGAGTTAGTGCCATGCCAGCGAGCCTGTCTAACTGCACCAAGGTAAAATTAGCATTGGTTCCGTATTTACGGACCGACTCGGCAATTTCTTTAATTTGTAAGTATTCTACCGGAGCGTGGACACGCCCACCCTCGGCTCCTTCAAAGACCGGAAATGCCTGTTGTATTTTCCTTTGTTCCTCTCTGGGAATGAATGAGTCTGCGCACTGCCTCTCTGCGCACTGCCTCTCTGCGCATCTCTCTGCGCATTGCTGACGCACTACGCAGGGCGGGGACTCCGCATAGGGCGGACCTTGAAGCCGACTGCCCTGAGGCCAATCAGCAAACTGGCCTTCGCCAGCCGCTTTTGGCTTTTTTCTTGACCAATTAGCTGGCTGGTAATGGGCTGCTTCTTCCTCCCAGTCTGTTTCCTCAGAGGAGGATTCTTCACCTGCTTCAGAGCTACTAAGAGCTGGCTCCCCGAGCCCATCCAGCGATGAGCACAGGCTCCTCTTCCTAGAGACCTCCGCTAATTGATCTTTCTTCTTTTCCCTTTTTCCTCTTTTTCTTCTAATCTCTCTCCAGGTATTCCTACCTAACCTTAACTTTTCCTCGGGTTCAAGACCCTTGGAAAGGCCTGTATACTTATTTTGTGTACCATATTTTCTCTTTGCTCCTACTCTCTCTCCCCGCTTTACTTCTGATAGCTTGTCCTGAATTTCATCTAGAATCCTCCCTATCTTAACCACTTGATAACATGTGAAAAGGAACAAAAGGGCTCCTAACACCAGAAAAAATTCAAGGCCAAACATTTTCCACTTTACTTCTGATAGACTGTCTTGAATTTCGTTAGAAAGTTCAAGATCAGACTTACCTCGTAAAGCTGTACTCACTGGTACTCTCGTTCCCCAGCTGAAAAGTTCTGAATTCATACAGTTGAATCCTTCTTAACAGTCTGCTTTACGGGAACCTTTATTACCGCGACCCGCAGTTCTGGTTCTGGAATGAGGGATCTTCCTTGCGCCAGTCCCGAGTTTTTTCTCGTCCCGGGTTTCGGCACCAATTGTTATTAGACGCGTTCTCACGACCGGCCAGGAAGAACACCACAGACCAGAATCTTCTGCGGCAAAGCTTTATTTCTTACATCTTCAGGAGCAAGCGTGTAAGAAGCAAGAGAGCAAGAAGCAAGAGAGAGAGAAAACGAAAACCCGTCCCTCTTAAGGAGCATTCTCCTTCGCCTCGGACGTGTCACTCCCTGATTGGCTGCAGCCCATCGGCCGAGTTGACGTCACGGGGAAGGCAGAGCACAAGTAGTCATAAGATACCCTTGGCACATGCGCAGATTATTTGTTTACCACTTAGAACACAGCTGTCAGCGCCATCTTGTAACGGCGAATGTGGGGGCGGCTCCCAACAATGAAGCCCTTAGTATCCCTAAACTCACTCTGTAGACCAGGCTAGCCTCAAACTCACATAGACTCACCTGCCTCTGCCTCCCATGTGATGAGACTAAAAATCTGCACCATTACACCTGACTGATACCCAACAATCAATCAATCTCCCTCTCTCCCTCCCTCCCTCCCCCCTCCCCCCCCTCTCTCCCTCCCTCCCTCCCTCCCTCCCTCCCTCCCTCCCCCCCTCTCTCCCTCCCTCCCTCCCTCCCTCTCCCTCCCTCCCTCTCTCCCTCCCTCTCTCCCTCTCTCCTTCCCTCCCCCTCTCCCCCTCACCCCCTCTCCTTCCCCACTCCCCCTCTCTTTCTCCTCACCCCCCTCCCCTCACCCCCTCTCCTTCCCAGCTCCCCCTCTCCCTGTCTCTCTCTCTCCTTCTCTCCCTGTCTCCTTCCCCTCTCCCTCCCTCTCCCTCCCCCTCCCTCCCTCTCCCTACCTCTTCCTTCCTCCCCCTCCCCTCCCCCTCTCCCTCTCTCTTTCTCTCTTTAATTTTTTTTATTTTTTGGAGGCAGGGTTTCTTTCTTTAGCCTTGACTATCCTAGAACTAGCCCTATAGACCAAGCTGACCTGGAACTCAAGTGATCCCCATGCCTTTGCTTCCAGAGTGCTGAGGTTAAAGGCATGTCTACCATGGCCACCAGGTGACACCCAGTAATTTATTTGACTAGTTAAGGCAAATTGCATATGGAGGCTTTTGTTCTGGGATGTTCTGGTTTGATATTAATATTAACATAAGCGCATTACAGCTGTGGCTACATGAGCAGTCATTTGAAATTTCCAGTCAGGACTCCCTCTACCCTACCTGTCAAGAAAGCGTCCTTTGGAGCGCCACACTCTTTCCTGTACCTGGACTTCATGGGAGCACAAAATCACATATCCAGGGCTGGAGAGATGCTCAGAGGCTAAGGCCACTTCCTGCTCTGCTACACAGAAGGAGGCTCACAACCACCTGTAACTCCAGCTGCGACAGATACTTTGAGATCCCTTATTCCGGTTTCTGAGGGCACCTGAACTCAAACACATCTGTGAAATAACCAGATAATGCGCAACCCAAGTGGATTCTAGACTGTGAAATAGAGAACACTCTACAGATTCTCAGAAAGCTGGAATAGGGAAACTGCTTGAGCCCAAAAGAATAAAGCTAGCCTGGAAAACACAGCAAAATCCTGTTTTAAAAAAAAACATGCTGGGCTGGCAAACAGGTAAGAGCACTGGCTGCTCTTCTGAAGGTCCTGAGTTCAAATCCCAGCAACCACGTGGTGGCTCACAACCACCCGTAATGAGATCTGACGACCCCTTCTAGTTCATCTGAACACAGCTACAGTGTATTTATTTATAATAATAAAAAAATCTTTGGGCCAGAGCCAGCAGGAACTGAGCGAGCAAGGACAACCAGAGCAAGCAGGGTTGACTGGAATGAGCAGAGGTCCTAAATTCAATTCCCAACAACCACATGAAGGCTCACGACCATCTGTACAGCTACTGTGTACTCATATACATTAAATAAATAAATCTTTACCAAAAAAAAAAGACATGCCAGGAAGTAGTCTGTATGACTTTAATCCCAACAGCCAGGAGGCAGAGGCAGGAGGATCGCTAGGAGTTCTAGGCCAGCTTGGTCTACAGAGGGAGTTCCAGGACAGCCAGGGCTGTTATACAGAGAAACCCTGTCTAGAAAACCCAAACATTGTTTGCTTGCTAAAGTGCAATGCTTGTGTGTGTGTTATGCATATACGTATGTATATGTATATATGTGTATGTATGTGTGTGTATGAGACTACTACATATATATACACACACTCATATATATACTCATAAATACACTTATGTGTATGTATATATGTGTGTGTCTGTGTGTGAGAGAGAGAAAGAGAGAGAGACTCTACACTCGCCTGCGTAAACACAGGTCAGTTGCCTGAGCTGTCTGTTTATATTCCCACCATGTTTGTCAGTATACGCCATCCATCCCCAGCCCATACCTAGCAACCCATGAAGAACTTCCATGCGCTCGTCAAGAGGGGACATTTTTAGCCAGAAGATGTGTTCTTGATGTCTGAGGAAGCCAGAAGAGCGAGTCAGATCCCACTGGAACTGGAGCTACACACACACACACACACACACACACACACACACACACACACAATGAAGAATAGAAAATTACTGGCCTCTTGTGAAAACATGAATTTTTTACCTCGGAGCCCACCCCCTCCCATCTAGAGATTGTTCCCAGAACACTCCTAAACTTTTCACCCCAAAACTCCTCACCCTAAAGTTCGAACCCTCCCAACTAAAAACTGTTCCAAGAACATTTTTGAGATAAAGGCCTCCTAGAACAACCTCAAAATGAACCAGGTACTCCTTAGTTACGTAGGTTCCTTGATAGGACATGACTCCTTAGTTATGTAGATTCCTTTGGCAGAACTCCCTAGTGATGTAAACTTGTACTTTCCCTGCCCAGTTCTCCCCCTTTGAGTTTTACTATATAAGCCTGTAAAAAATTTTTGCTGACCGTCGAGACTCCTCTACCCTGTGCAAAGGTGTATGAATTTCGACCCCAGAGCTCTGGTCTCTGTGCTTTCATGTTGCTGCTTTATTTCGACCCCAGAGCTCTGGTCTGTGTGCTTTCATGTCGCTGCTTTATTAAATCTTGCCTTCTACATTTTATGTATGGTCTCAGTGTCTTCTTGGGTACGCGGCTGTCCCGGGACTTGAGTGTCTGAGTGAGGGTCTCCCCTCGAGGGTCTTTCATTTGGTGCATTGGCCGGGAAACAGCGCGACCACCCAGAGGTCCTAGACCCACTTAGAGGTAAGATTCTTTGTTCTGTTTTGGTCTGATGTCTGTGTTCTGATGTCTGTGTTCTGTTTCTAAGTCTGGTGCGATCGCAGTTTCAGTTTTGCGGACGCTCAGTGAGACCGCGCTCCGAGAGGGAGTGCGGGGTGGATAAGGATAGACGTGTCCAGGTGTCCACCGTCCGTTCACCCTGGGAGACGTCCCAGGAGGAACAGGGGAGGATCAGGGACGCCTGGTGGACCCCTTTGAAGGCCAAGAGACCATTTGGGGTTGCGAGATCGTGGGTTAGAGTCCCACCTCGTGCCCAGTTGCGAGATCGTGGGTTCGAGTCCCACCTCGCGTTTTGTTGCGAGATCGTGGGTTTGAGTCCCACCTCGCACCTTGTTGCGAGACCGTGGGTTCGAGTCCCACCTCGCGTCTGGTCACGGGATCGTGGGTTCGAGTCCCACCTCGTGCAGAGGGTCTCAATCGGCCGGCCTTAGAGAGGCCATCTGATTCTTCTGGTTTCTTTTTTGTCTTAGTCTCGTGTCCGCTCTTGTTGTGACTACTGTTTTTCTAGAAATGGGACAATCTGTGTCCACTCCCCTTTCTCTGACTCTGGAGCATTGGAAGGAGGTGCGGGTCAGAGCCCACAACCAGTCGGTGGAGGTCAGAAAGGGTCAGTGGCAGACCTTTTGCGCCTCCGAGTGGCCAACGTTTGGAGTAGGCTGGCCACCTAAGGGTGCTTTTGACTTGTCACTAATCGCTGCCGTCAGGCAAATTGTTTTTCAGGAGAAAGGGAGTCGATGTGGAATCCGACCCCGTCAGGAAATAGCATTTGGCTTGGCTGGTTGTACAAGTCCAGGCGTGGACGAGTGTGCTTAGAGATACTGGTGTCTTCTTTTTCTCTGTTGCTATCTTGTTTTTGTTTGTGGTTTTTGTCATGAGACACAGACACTGTATGTCAGAGGTAAAGTGAGATCCCTCCCTGTCTGTATGTCTGTGTGTCTTGTTCACTTGTGTGTCCTCCATTGGACCACCTTCTGATTCTGTTTTGTTTTTGGTTTGTCTGGTTTCAGGTCTGGTTTTGGTCCCAAGGAGTTGACTGATTATCTTGGTTTGGTTTTAGGCCGGTCTCAGGTTCTGGGGCCTTCCCATGGAGACAGGTCCATTTGGGTTGGTCATAGTGACAGTAAGCTTCTCTGGAAATCGCATGTAAGATGCCCTGTATTGGTCTTGCTTGTGTTTGTCATTTCTGTGGTACTGTGATTCTATAGTGGTTGCCTGAAAAACGGTTTCTGTGTGTGTCTTTTTTGTCTCTTTGTGTTCGGACTTGGACTGATGACTGACGACTGTTTTTAAGTTATGCCTTCTGAAATAAGCCTAAAAATCCTGTCAGATCCCTATGCTGACCACTTCCTTTCAGATCAACAGCTGCCCTGCCTCCCACTCCAACTCCAGAGAGCAGCCAGCGGGTCACAGTGGTCCCGTCCATGGACCTGGAGCCTAGGGGGAAAATGAGCTTAAAAATCCGGAGCAAAAGAGGGGTGGTCCCTGAGAAGTCAGTGGCCTGAATGTTGTGGCTGCTGAAGCAAAAAGAAGAGGAGGCTGTTCGAGTAGCCGGCCAAGAGCGCTGCAGGTTCCCAGGCAGCTTCTCATTCCCCTGTCCCTCCCATCCCGTCTCTTGTTAACAGAAAAACTGCTTTCACTTTAAGATAAGTGCCGGTTGCATCCAGCTGTGAGAGCTGCACTCCCGTCTCTGCTCTAAAGTTCCCTCTTCTCAGAAGGTGGCACCACCCTGAGTTGCTGGCAGTGAGTCTGTTCCAAGTTCCAGTGAGGGAGGCATCCGCCCACTTGGGGCTTCTGTCCAAGGTAAGGAGCACCTGTGAGTCTAACTGCCAGGCTCTGATGGGGGTCTCGTCTCTGTGGGACTAGAAAGTCCCAACAATCTGACCAAGGTAACAGAAAGTTACAAAAGTTAAGAAAAGTAAAAATAGAGATAAAGGAGATTAGAGAGGTCTGAAATGAGAGAGATACTCTGAATGAAAAATATTTAAAAGAGGAACCAGTAAGTAAGAGTCAGACAAGAAAAAGAGTTAAAAAAAAAAAAAAAAACATGAGGCTGACAAAGACAGAGACCAGAGTCAGAATCAGAGCTGTGCTGTGAGACAAAAAAGATAAAAAAAATAAAATGTTGGCCACAAAAGTCAGGAAAACTAGAAAACTTAGATAGTACCTGGCAACAAAAAAAAGCTTTTGGCTAAAGATCAACGTGTATATTCTGTTTCTGTTCCCATGTTAAAGATAGAGTAAATGCAGTATTCTCCACATAGAGATATAGACTTCTGAAATTCTAAGATTAGAATTACTTACAAGAAGAAGTGGGGAATGAAGAATAGAAAATTACTGGCCTCTTGTGAAAACATGAATTTTTTACCTCGGAGCCCACCCCCTCCCATCTAGAGATTGTTCCCAGAACACTCCTAAACTTTTCACCCCAAAACTCCTCACCCTAAAGTTCGAACCCTCCCAACTAAAAACTGTTCCAAGAACATTTTTGAGATAAAGGCCTCCTAGAACAACCTCAAAATGAACCAGGTACTCCTTAGTTACGTAGGTTCCTTGATAGGACATGACTCCTTAGTTATGTAGATTCCTTTGGCAGAACTCCCTAGTGATGTAAACTTGTACTTTCCCTGCCCAGTTCTCCCCCTTTGAGTTTTACTATATAAGCCTGTAAAAAATTTTTGCTGACCGTCGAGACTCCTCTACCCTGTGCAAAGGTGTATGAATTTCGACCCCAGAGCTCTGGTCTCTGTGCTTTCATGTTGCTGCTTTATTTCGACCCCAGAGCTCTGGTCTGTGTGCTTTCATGTCGCTGCTTTATTAAATCTTGCCTTCTACATTTTATGTATGGTCTCAGTGTCTTCTTGGGTACGCGGCTGTCCCGGGACTTGAGTGTCTGAGTGAGGGTCTCCCCTCGAGGGTCTTTCAACACAAGCTTGTGGGTAGAAATAGGAGGATTGGAGGAATTCAAGACCATGCTTTATCACAAACTGAGTTCCAAGCCAGCCTGGGTTACGTGAAATTCCGAGGGGAAGAGAGACAACCACCCTGTAACATAACTTGTGTGCATTTAAAAATAAATAAATATGGTTTAAAAAGGAAAGAAAGTCTAAGTTAGGAATTGCCCTGGAAGCCAGGCGTGGTGGCGCACGCCTTTAATCCCAGCACTTGGGAGGCAGAGGCAGGCGGATCTCTGAGTTCGAGGCCAGCCTGGTCTAAAAAGTGAGTTCCAGGACAGCCAGGGCTATACAGAGAAACCCTATCTCGAAAAACCAAAAAAAAAAAAAAAAAAAAAAAAGGAATTGCCCTGGAAACCCAATAGTGGAGTCCTAGCCAACCACAACAGCTTCAGCCAAGCACAGCCAGACACAT
Source organism: Mus musculus (assembly GCF_000001635.26). Classification (NCBI taxonomy): domain Eukaryota; kingdom Metazoa; phylum Chordata; class Mammalia; order Rodentia; family Muridae; genus Mus; species Mus musculus. Next base: position 117,702,773 of record NC_000070.6, read on the forward strand.
CACGGGGCAGTGTGTTTAAATAAGGCAAGTGCCACTCTGGAACAAACCCAGCTTTCTCTGTGCTTTGATGCCCACCATCTCCCTCTTTCCATCGGCAGCAAAAGTTTCCCAGACCTTCTTACAAGCAAGAGTAATCCTGTATCTACCTGGATTCCTCTGCCCAATCCCATGTTCTCTCTGTATTCAACTCAGGTGTTCAATATAACTTGTCTACATTTGTTCTTTGCAGGTTGGTACCAGACTTGGGATCGCACAGTAGGATAGCAGCTGTTTCCAGCAGATCTTTGGTTTCCCTACCCCACCACCAAGCAAGATAGCTACTAGAGATCTATACCTTCGGTCTCTCTCCTGAAAGAACTAGAGTCATGGATGATGGATGACTTTGGCTCTTAGCTTCCAAGCCTACTGATGTGCGTTCTGAGCTCTTGGGGTTTATTTGAACTATGCTTTTAGACCAGGCTGGGTTCCAGAGTGGGCTGAATCCAATAATGGACCTATTGCATAGATGCTACTGCTGTGGGCTGGGACAGACCTTGGCTACCAAGTGTGCAAGGCACATGTGTGACTTGGTGTTTTAGCTCACTTTCCATTGCTTTGATAAAACACGGACCAAAAGCAACTTGGGGAGGAAAGGGTTTATTTGGCTTATACATCCCAGTCAGAGTTGATCGCTGTGGGAAGTGGGGGCAAGAACTCAAGCGGGAACCCAGAAGTATGCACTGAAGCGGAGCCATAAGGAATGCTGCTGGCTGGCATGCTCAACCCGCTTCTTTACAAAACCCAGAACCATCTGCCTAGACATGACACTGCCCGCGGTGGCCTAAGCCCTCCCACATTAATCAAGAAGACACTCCACAGACCAGCGTCCAGGTCCATCCCAGGAAAGCAACTCCTCCATTGACTCTTCCTCTTTCCAGATGACCCCAGTTTGTGTCAAATTGACAACGAAATGATCAATCAATCAAACAAACAAAAACTCATCACTCTTAGAAAAAGAAATTTAGTACCTTCAAGATGTCTACTTAGAGCGAGTCCAGATGGGCGCCAGCCCTTCCTGGGTCCCCAGACCTTCCACTGTCAAAAGCTCCACATCCCACCGCTTCATGTGGAACATACCAAATGATGAAATTTTGAAAGATATTAGTGGGGTGACTGCTCTAAACTTGTTAAAATTGTTATAACCTGTAATCCCGGAAAGACAATAAGATCTTCCATCAGGGAGTTGGGGGGATTAAAAGCATTTGTGCCAAGCTTGAAGGCCAAGGAAGAGTTTATTTGGACTTATGGTATTGTAGGGGTAAAAGTTCGTGTTGGGGCAATCCAACAGCAGGTAGGCACGGTGGCCTGTGCAGGAAGCAGCGAGATCAGGTCTTCAACCAGAAGCATGAGGCCTGCAAGCACACAAGGATAAACTCTCTCAAAGCCCCAAGTGACACACTTCCTCCAGCAAGGCTGCACCTCCCCAGAAAGCACCCCTAACCGGGGACCAAGTGTTCAAGTACCAAGCCAAGGGTGTTTGAATGAATCTCTCATTCAAACCATCACAACTCCTCATAGTAGAATATTCTCTGCTTCCCTGAAACCTAATGACTTCACACAACAAAATTTGATGTGCATTGCTAAAATTTATTTTCTCCATGTAGAGAAGGCTTTTTTTTTTCTTTTTGAGACAAAGTCTCACGTAGCCTAAACTTTCTCTGAACTGCATTTCCGAGGGTGACCTTGAACTTGTAATCCGACCCCTTCCAACTCCCGTGAGCCCGTGGCCAGTTTATGCAGTGCTGGGACACAGGGTTTCTTGCATGCTGGTTAAGAACTCTCCTAACGGAGACTCTTTCTAACTCTCCTAACATTCCCAGCCACAGAACACTTTTTGTGATCTGCTAATGGAGGGCAATCAAACATTTCATGGTTTACAGCTCAAACACTGAGTCCTCTGAAAACCGCATCCTTGGGAGCTGTCAAGAGGTTCTGAGTCCAACCCACAAACACGGCAGCAAAACTTCAAGGTCTGGAGCTGTGGAGCTCTGCCTTACAATATCTCACAACTCAAACTGCCCCTCCAATTTCCCCAAACTGCTGGAGACTTAGAGACAAATTTGACCAAATAAACGTGACCGCTTTCTGTAGCCCACATCCTAGGCAGGGATGTTTCCCCAAAGACCTTTACTATTATGGGGAAAATAGCAGAAGACATGAGCCAAGACGTCTGCTATTGTAAGAGTCATCTCCTTCCTAAAAACCATCTCTTGCTATCTTAATCTTTCCCTTTTCATACAGAAAAATCCATGGGTCCAGAACCCGTGGGGTGGTTTTAGATAAAGCTCGTGCCTTAGCAGGAAACTAGGGCAACTGTTGGTTTTCCAACAAACAATCGGAAACAATTCTAGCTGCGCCAGTGCTTCGGTGAGAGAGGGAAAAAGAAAAGTGGCCTTTGGCAGTCTAGACATCAGGGTAACTTATTTCTCTATATCAGCTTTTAAAGGCTACCCAAGACCCCCAGTGGATCATGTAACCATTACCAAATAGAGAAATATCTAGCGATGCCTGTAACTGGTAAACTACATTTCTAGGCATTGTCCATTCAGGACCCAGTGCCTTGATGGATGAAATAATTGCTAACGTAATGGCATTATGGCAAACCCAACTAGCTCTTTTGCTTAATACAGCCCCCTGATACATGCCAGTAGGGCCCACAAAAAGATTTCCACTACGTTTTGTTGAGGCTAGGCTATGATTTTCAGACAAAGAAACTGCTTGTATTTCCGACTTCTATCACGAGGTGGCGATCGTTCCTAACTCCCGCTACAAAAGTCTATATTGCCTCTGGGTTAGTGGCTCACTCTCTTCTGTTTGAATCTTCTTGCCTTTTGAGTAGCTTCCCCAGGAATTCAAATAGGAAGGATCTACTCTCAGAAAGTGGGGGTGGGGGTGGGGGTGGTAGTGACATTCATGTTCAACAGAAACACTCAAAGGGGCAGCAAGCCCTCTAGAATCATCCCATTCAAGTTGAACACTTGAATTTGGTACTGAAGTCATTTCCCCCCAGTAATCCACAGAGAAAGCTGAAGTAAAAGGGATTTACATTGCTATTTCTTCCGACACTGCCTCTGAACACGTTAAGTAAACGTCTTGAGAGAATGCTACTGGTTTGCAAGTATGATCATGGTTGCTCGAAGGCACCCTCAGCAGTCATCCCAGGATTGGCAAGGCTGGATTGTCTTCTTTGTTTGTTTGTTTGTTTGTTTATCTATCTATTTATTTGTTCTCTTGAGATAGGGTCTGAATAGCACTGGCTGTGCTGGAACTTGCTATGTAGACCAGGCTGGTCTTGAACTCACAGAGATCCACCTGCCTTTGCCTCTCTAGTTCCTTCCTTCCTTTTCTTTTCTTTTTTCTTTCTTTCTGAGGCAGGGCCTCATGTAGCCCAGGCTAATCTCTAGCTTCTTATTTTAGAAAAGGATGACTTTCTGATATTTCTGTCCCCACCTGCTTAGTGCTGGGATTTAAAAAAAAGATTTATTTATTTTTTTTATTATTTTGTGTATGTGAGTACACTGTAGCTGTACAGATGGTTGTGAACTTCATGTGGTTGTTGGGAATTGAATTTTAGGACCTCTGCTCACTCCGGTCAACTGGATGGTGTCAGATCTCATTACGGATGGTTGTGAGCCACCATGTGGTTGCTGAGATTTGAACTCAGGACCTTTGGAAGAGCAGTCTGTGCTCTTACCTGCTGAGCCATCTCACCAGCCCCTAGTGCTGGGATTTTAAGCACCACACACACCCAGCCCTGTGCTGGGAATCAAACCCATGGCTCTGTTAGTGGTGGGCAAACAATCTGGTCTCTGAACTACATCTCAGTTTGTATTTTTTTTAATTAATTTATTTATTATATGTAAGTACACTGTAACTGTCTTCAGACACCACAGAAGAGGGGATCAGATCTCATTACGGATGGTTGAGAGCCACCACATGGTTGCTGGGATTTAAACTCAGGACCTTCAGAAGAGCAGTCAGTGCTCTCAATGGTCGAGCCATCTCTCCAGTCCCTCAGTTTGTATTTTAGTCTTTTGATATACATCATTATGATCCCTTGTGGGGCAAGGCTCTTAGGTCATTAACAAGCCACCCATTGAGCACTGAATGGTCTATCTTTGACTAGATTAGCAGTTATTCAACTGACCTGGCACCATGATCCATAAATTCCACACTAAGAAAAATATTTGTGAATCGCAGATTGAAACAAACAAACAAAAAATTACATTCTAGTGGAACACAAGAGGAATATTGATAGCCAAAGGTATGGTCAGTCTCTCAAATTAAAAGGTAGAGCAGACGTGAAAAAGAGTCTACTGAAACTAAATTTGGCCTAACAAGGCCTCTGTATTTGAGTATACTGGAGTATGTCTACTGGAGTGTGTGCACTGGAGTATGTATACTGGAGTGTGTCTACTGGAGTGTGTGCACTGGAGTATGTATACTGGAGTGTGTCTACTGGAGTGTGTGCACTGGAGTATGTATACTGGAGTGTGTCTACTGGAGTGTGTGCACTGGAGTATGTATACTGGAGTGTGTCTACTGCAGTGTGTGCACTGGAGTATGTATACTGGAGTGTGTCTACTGGAGTGTGTGCACTGGAGTATGTATACTGGAGTGTGTCTGCTGGAGTGTGTGCACTGGAGTATGTATACTAGAGCATGTATATTGGAGCGTGTATACTGGAGTATGTCTACTGGAGTGTGTGCACTGGAGTATGTATACTGGAGTGTGTCTACTGGAGTGTGTGCACTGGAGTATGTATACTGGAGTGTGTCTACTGGAGTGTGTGCACTGGAGTATGTATACTGGAGTGTGTCTACTGGAGTGTGTGCACTGGAGTATGTATACTGGAGTATGTCTACTGGAGTGTGTGCACTGGTGTATGTATACTGGAGTGTGTCTACTGGAGTGTGTGCACTGGAGTATGTATACTGGAGTATGTCTACTGGAGTGTGTGCACTGGTGTATGTATACTGGAGTGTGTCTACTGGAGTGTGTGCACTGGAGTATGTATACTAGAGCATGTATATTGGAGCGTGTATATTGGAGTATGTCTACCGGAATGTGTGCACTGGAGTATGTATACTGGAGTGTGTCTACTGCAGTGTGTGCACTGGAGTATGTATACTGGAGTATGTCTACTGGAGTGTGTGCACTGGAGTATGTATACTGGAGTGTGTATACTGGAGTGTGTGCACTGGAGTATGTATACTAGAGCATGTATATTGGAGCATGTATACTGGAGTATGTCTACCGGAATGTGTGCACTGGAGTATGTATACTGGAGTGTGTCTACTGGAGTGTGTGCACTGGAGTATGTATACTGGAGTGTGTCTACTGGAGTGTGTGCACTGGAGTATGTATACTGGAGTGTGTCTACTGGAGTGTGTGCACTGGAGCATGTATTCTGGAGTCCTTACAACAGAGCCCACAGCGAGCATTCTAGCCCTGTATTTAGAGAAGCCCAGGAAAAACCAATGTAGCAACTGCTAAGCCGCCCAAGTTCTAGTAAACGCCCCATCTCATGCTCATGATCACCAGAATTAAACTCAGTTGGTTCAGTAGAATGTGGGAGGGGTTTATTCAAAGTGTTTCAGTGGGAGGGAGGACATGTAATTGGGGTTTGTGTGGACATACACAAAACCCAGTATGTAGAGATGTGAGAAATTGCCACAGATTTTTTTTTTGAGGCCTCTGTAAACACAACTAGGAACTTGCCTTTGCAGCATATAGCTGTGTCCAAGACAACTACTGGTGGCCAGCTACTCGAGTCACCGTCTCCAAGGCAAAAGCCATGCAGAGTCAAGCTGCTGTCTCTGGACAAGCAGTTTCTTAACCTGGTGTGTGTGACCCCTGGGAAGCAAATGATCTCATGACCTGTTCACACAGGCAGAATATCAGAACCCCTGAAATCAAATATTTACACTGCAATTCAGAATATTAGCAATGTTACAGATAAGAAGGAGCAACACAAAAGATTTTATGGTTGGGGCTGGGGTTGCCACAACTTGAAGAACCATTCTAAGGTTTGCAGACTTGGAAAGGCTAAGAACCCAGTGACCTAGGCATGCCCAGCTTCTCTGCCTGTCATATCACTTCTATCTGTAAGTGCTTTTTTTATACCACATTGCAGGAGGCTCTTAGCCTGCAGAGTTCTGCGAAGTTCCCTCAGGATCATCTGTCCTGATCAAACATTCCCTAGGCTCTGCCCCCTGAGCGCAGGTATCCCAGGCAGGCACACTCCTCCACAACCAGCTTGCTGCTTAAGCTTTCAGCTGTCTGCAGTGGTTATCTGAACACAAGTTAAGCCCTTCTGCAGATGCCAGTCTTCTTCTGGGCTTCCCCCAGCTTCTGCTCAGTGGATTAAGGAGGCAGGCACCAAGACATGGCCTCTACATGCTGCCAGTGTTCTGGCCTAGTTCATAGCAAGGCTACAGATGAGTCCAGCTGTGACAAAATGTCTGTAGGCAAGGACTCACTTAACACTCAGATCTGCTGATATGGCTGCTTACTCAGGTGTGTCTCCCCTCCCCCCCCCCCCCCCTCATCCCAGCTACAGCAGGGAGGTTTAAGAACCTTTGCCCAGGGCATTCTCAGGCACTCCAGATTCTTAGGCAGGAGGGTGGATAGATAATCCAAGGCCTCTATGGACTCTCGAGTGGGTTGAAGGCCAGGCCAGGGAGGAAAGTTGTTTATTGTGTTTTGTTGCAGATCTATGCCAAGTGAAACTGTACCCTTCACATGCCCCTCCCCAATGCCCAGCCACCATACTCCTTCAACAAGGTGACCAAGCCCCTTTCAGCTACAGTTTTCCCACGATTACTCCACTGACATCAGCGCCCTCAGGGTCCAGTCATCTCATTATTGTGCCACCATTTAGAGATCAAGCCTTTGACTTTTGAGCCTTTGGAGACTTATTTATTTGTCACTGGGGGAATGAAGGGTACCTGGAGGCAGGTCCACAACATCAAAAACTTGACAACGCCGCCCCGACGCTGCAGTACGCATGTGCTCTGACTTAGATATCTGCCTCTCCGTTCATCCTGTCCATGCCTCTCCAAGCTCAATTGCCCAAAGCCCGCAAAGAGCCTTTTACAGTTATGCCTAAGAATAATGTTCATTGAAATGCAAACTGTATTTTGTAAGTATAGAATCCTATTAACTACAGGTTTATTTTATTATCACACATAAAAGGAAAGGGAGATTTCCGATTGTGTCCAATAAACAACATCCTCTGAACCTGCAGTAAGTCTTTAGTCCTGGTTGCTTTGGCAGCAGGAGGGCTGTTCCCTGCAGAGCTGTGCTCTAGGGAAAGGATCCATGCTTCAGAAAGGAGAATTTGTTCTCCTCAGAAAAGCACTGTACGTCTTGTGGGATCCAAGGGGAAAGCAATTGTTTGGTTTGTAGGGTGTCTTCTGCAGGAACAAGCTACAGCTCCAGGCTGTATGGAATTAGATGAAGTAGCGAGCGAGCAAACACACTATTTAACCATTTTCCCTAGGTCTCGCCTAGGGAAGGTCCACACCAGGTCTCTGAAAACTTAGTGTGTGAAACACTGAAGGGGCTATATTAGGGATCATGTTGCTCTATTAATATAAGGAGGGCATTGCATTTTAAAAATTAGATATTTGTTTGTTGTTTCAAAAGGGTGCACTCTGAAATCCCAGCAAATGAGAGGCAGAGGCAAGCTGGTTGACACAAGTTTAAAGCCAGTCTATAGACAGAGTTTCAGGCCAAGACAGCTACATAATGAAACCCTGTCTAAACAAACAAACAAAAAAAGCAAAACAACAAAACCAGGAAAAAAAGAGTGAGAAGTCACTTTCGAGGTGATACACTTGTACAAACAGACCATCATGAAAATCCAAAGAACTCAGGTGTCTTCCCAGGCACTGTAGCAAAATAAGATGGCTGGCTGGCTTGAACATCTGAATTTTGATATCTCAGTTCTGCAGGCAGGATGCACAGGCAAGGTGTTGAAGTCAGCCTTGGCCTCTCCTAGGATGCTCTGTGCAGAGCCTACCTCCTCCATGTGTGTTCAGAGCCTCGCTACCCTGCACACACACACACACACACACACACACACACTCACATACTTCATCTTCCTACACCAGTCATATTGTCATATTTTCTTTGTTCCTTTTTTTTTTTAGGGGTGTGGGTCATGACAGGGTGTCACTACATAGCCCTGGCTGTCCAGGAACTTAAGGTAGAGCAGGCTGGCCACATACTCTGAGATCTGCTTGCCTCTGCCTCCAGAGTAACTAACATGCCTAGCGCCAGGCATTTTCTAAGTGGTAACTTCATTTAACTCAAGAAGACCTCATCTCCAAACACAGTTATATACTTAAACACAGGGCATTGGGGCTCTTGGAATGGGACTTGGAGAATGGCTACAATGTGGCACCTAGAGAGAGTTTTCAGAAGAAATTTAGTTGCAAAGTACTGGTCAAATCACACACCCTCAGTTCCATAGGTATTTTGTTTGTTTGTTTGTTTGTTTTGTTTCATTAGATAGCATATCACGTTTCTTTTTTAAATTACTTACTCTATTAATTTACTTTATATCCCAATAACGGCATACCCTCTGCCTCCTCCCAATCCCTTCCTTTCCCCTCACCGCCCCCCACCACAATCTCCTCTCTTTCATCTCAGAAAACGGGAAGCCTCCCAGGACCATCAAGCTGCCTTGGCAAATCAAGATGCAGTCAAGACTAGGCACAGCTTCCCCTATGCAGACTAGACAAGGCAGCCCAATTAGGGGAAAGAGGTCAAAGGTAGGCAACAGAGTCAGAGGCAGCCCCTGTGCCTTTCTGTGGAGGGTGTGCCTGTCCCTTAGCTTCTGCTCACATATGGAGCCCATCTTCTTACCTGGAGACCCTCAGCAGGACCAGGGAGAATCCAGAACTCCCGCACTCACACTACAGTTGGCCTTCTCCCTTCTGTCCCCTCACTGCCTCTTCTGGGAGCCCTTCACTAAGAAAATGCAGACTAAGTGACACTTGCTTGGGTCACTGTGTATAAAAGCTTGTGATAGGGCTAGAGCAGTGCTCAGTGGTTAGGTACACTTGCTGTGCTTGCAGAGGACCTGAGCCCAGTTCCCCGCACCCACCATGAACAGCTTACAACCTCCTGTAACTCTGTCTCCAGAGGATCCAGTGCCCTCTTTTCACTTCCAAGGGCACCCCCAAGTACATAGCACATGTGCACATACACTTATAAACAAATGACAAATCCTAAGAGCTAGGTGAAGCTGGGGACCCAGGCATTGTTAAGTTCAAGGCCAGCCTGGGCTGCCTACTGAGACAGTGTCTCACAAAACAAAAGACAAGAGTGAGTCTTGGATGTGGTGGCACTCATATAACTCAGGAGGATGGGGAGGTAGAGTTATGAATGCAGAGGAACTAGGGCCGAGGTTTAAGACCACCTCAAAGCCAAACAGACACAAGAAAGCAGGTTCTGGGGGGTGGGGAATTAGAGTCACAGTTGGATTCATGGATGATCCAAGCTACTGAGGCCTTTCCCAACCCCCTTCCAAATACTTCTTTTTCTGCAGATATGCAGTTGGCCACTGAGGGTCTGTGTTGAAATCATTGGCTTCTCTCTTTAGATTCCTCTGTTCTCGATTTCAGTAGCTCTAGACACTGCTTATCAGTCTTAGAGAAGGTGCTATTCTCAGAGCCTGTGGGCTGAGATGCGGAAGAGGCACTGCACAAACCTCTGCATCATTCACATGACTTCAATGCTTCCCTTTTATAATAAATGAATGATTTTTTTTCTTTGTTCATTTGTTTTTCAGTTTTTGGAGTGTTTTTTAATTGGCTTTCTTTTTAAAGAATTGTTTATCTTACGTATATGAGTACACTGTTGCTGTCCTAAAACACATCAGAAGAGGGCATCTGATCGCACTACAGATGGTTGTGAGCCACCATGTGGTTGCTGGGAATTGATCTCAGGACCTCTGGAAGAACAGCCAGTGCTCTTAACCTCACAGCCATCTCTCCAGGCCTGTTCTCTTGGCTTTTTGAGTTAAGATTTCTCTGTTTAGTCCTGGCTGTCCTGAATCAACTTTGTAGACCAGGCTGTGCTCAACCTCACACAGTTCTGGCTGCCTCTGCCTCCCAAGTCCTGGGATAAAGGCCTGGCTTAAACTGATGATTTAAAAAATGGAAATAAAATGAATGAGAATATAGAAAGACCATCGTATAACAAAATCAAATAAGAAATTACAAGCAAGAAGTGGATCTGCAGAGATGTGCAAAGACTGCATATAGCAATCCACCCTGTGGCCTGCCTAAATTGACTGATGAATATTAGTTCAGTTGGTTCACAGAGCAGGTATGAATATGCATTATCCCTCGGTTCCTGCAACCTAGCAATCTTGACTCCAGCTCTCTGAGAAAACTAGGTCCCTGTCTACAAAGTATAGCCTGGGCAAGTTTAGCCCTTAAGGCTCACCTAGTAACATCTTTGCCTGTTTTTGGAGCTAAGTGACCCAGCCTGGAGCTGAACTCTTCCATTCCACCCTCTGCTCTTTAGAGCCTGAGGCCATAACGTTCTCCAAGGAGACAGGTACAGAATCCTTGTGACCCAGGCTGGTTTATCAGCCTGAGGCAACAGCATATCAAGCAAACATCTAAAGGATTGAGAAATTGCTGAGGCCACCCTGGAGGGGAAAACACACTAAGCCAGGGAGCCTGTGCTCGAGCTCACTGCTGTGTGTTCTAGAAAGGTGGGGCATGAGTCTCAGCCTCAGGTGAAACGTCTGTTTGCCAGTTGCACTGATATGGTGGTCTTGGAGACTGCGCAGAGCTCCTCCTATAGCCAATGGTGAGTCAGTGGGGGACAAGGACAGATAGTACATAATCCTCTAGTTGGATGAATGCTAAGGGTTGCAGCCTTGGGCAGAAAGAGAACCCAGTGCCCTAGGCATGATCGGCTTTTCTGCCTGTCATATCACTTCTACTATCTATGAGTGCTTTTTTTTACACCAGGTTGCAATTGGCTCTTACCCTGCAGAGTTCTGTGAAGTGCCATCAGGCTGATCTGTCCTGCTCAAACATTCCCTCAGCCTCTGCCCCCTGAGCGCAGGCATCCCAGGCAAGCACACCCCTCCACACCCAGCTTGCTGCTTAAGCTTTCAGCTGTCTGCAGTGGTTATCTGAATACAAGATAAGCCCTTCTGAAGATGTCATTCTTCTTCTGGACTCCCCACAGTTTCTGCTCAGGGGATTCATGAGTTGAGCACCAAGACATGGCCTCTACATGTTGCCAGTGCTGTGGCCTAGTTCATAGCAAGGCTACAGATGAGTCTAGCTGTTACAAAATGTCTGCAGGCAAGGACTCACTTAACACTCAGCTCTGCTGATCTGGCTGCTGTCCTGCTGATCCAGGTGTGTCTCTCCCCCCCCCCCCCCACTCGTGGACTGAGATATGAAGGAGCCATTACAGTAACCTCTGTATCATTTACAGGACTCCCTGTTTCCTTCCATAATAAACCAATGATATTTTTGTTCAGTCATTTGTTTTTGCAGTGTTTATTTTTGGTGTTTTGAGTTAAAAATTTCTCTGTGTAGCCCTGGCTGTCCTGGATTGGCTTGGTAGACCAGGCTGTCCTCAACCCCACACAGTTCTGCCTGCTTCTGACTCCCAAGTGCTGCGATAAAGGTGTGTGCCACCAGGCCTGGCTTAAACTGATGTTCTTAACAGTAGAAATAACATGAATGAGAACATAGAAAGGCCATGATAAACCACACCCAAATAAGGAATTAGGAAGCAGCAAGTGGACCTGCAGAGAAGTACAAAGATGGGATTAAGCAGTCCACCTGGACAAAGAGGAAGTCTGAGATCCCAAGTTGCCACTTTGGGAAATTCAACACGAGCAATCACAAATAAACAAACGGTCACCTTGCCCTCTCCAAGTGAACAAGTACTACCAACCCAAACCATTCTCAGGTGTGTGTGGAATGCAGTGGTAGAGTAGTTGCTTAGGACTGGAACACTGTCTGTGATCCTCAAAATAGGAGAAGACTGGGAGAGGGGGATGGAAGCAAGCTAGAATTGGGGAGTCTTGATCTGGACCCAAGAGCCATGCAATTATTCAGTCATTCATTAAAAATGAGAAGCCCATGATTTTGGACACACTAGGCATAAAAATGCCATTTTCTAGCTCATAAAACTGAAACCTGATTGGGGGGGGGGTGCTGGTGGAACCTAGGAAGGCTGCTTCCCTAGGCTAGTGCTGTTAGGGTGCCAGGAATTCAAGTCAGCTGTTACACCACTAGGATGTCAATGAAATTCCCCAAGGACACACCTATAGAATACACAAAGAAATATCATGTGTGTATGTTTGAGCCAGATATCTATATATGGGATTAAAATCTTTCACCACAGACTAGAGAGATGGCTCAATGGTTAAGAGCACCGACTGCTCTTCCAGAGGTCCTGAGTTCAATTCCCAGTAACCACATGGTGGCTCACAACCATCTGTAATAGAATCTGATATAAATTATATATATATATATATATATATATATATATATATATATATATATATATTCGGTTTTTCGAGACAGGGTTTCTCTGTATAGCTCTGGCTGTCCTGGAACTCACTCTGTAGACCAGGATGGCCTCAAACCCCAAAATCCACCTGCCTCTGCCTCCCAAGTGCTAGGATTAAAGGCGTGTTCCCCCACTGCCCCGCCTAATAACATTAATTTTGATGCTACTTTAAAACTATAATTTGTGCTACTTAATGAATCCTAGTGTATCTGATATGCAGGAATCTAATATGTGAAAGGGCAATTCAACCCTCCAAAAGACTCTGGATACACACGCTGTAAACAACTGCCTCAAGGCTGCTCTCGAGCAAATTCAAAAATCCCACGGTCACAACTGGTTGGTAGGTAGACACTCACATCATTAGGCTCCTCCCCCAAAGGGGTGTGACCAACACAAGACCCCATAAAAGTCAAAGCCAGTTCTTCAGAATGGGTTTCTTCCAGTCCACCTAGATCACATCAGCTAGTGGTTACCATCAGAGTCCACTTTCTGGATCTGCTTCGGTAAGTCTCAAATCTCACTGGGAAAGGTTACTGGCCGGGGCTGGGAGTTCTAAAGGTGGGGAGGTCAAAAATGCTAGCAGTGAGGCAGAGGATGTATCTGAAGAGGTTGTATTAGGGGAACGTGTGCTGAGAGACAAACGCAGCCTGTGCTGGAGCCCGTGGGGTGGAATTGTAATCAAAACAATTGTAAGCATCACAACTGTCTCTCCAAGATGTAGTCCTAGTTCAGGCCTTAAGCAGGCCTCAAAGCTGTCGGGAATGCCAGGACTCATGAACCAGATAGAGAGCAGGATGAGAGTATGCATGGTGACCACAACGCAAGTCCAGACTTGAGACTGAAGCAGGAAGATCTCTGACTGGTTTTTTCAGGATTTATTTATTTTATAAATGTGAATACACTCTCACTGTCTTCAGAAACACAAGAAAAGGGCATCAGATCACAATACTGGTGGTTGTGAGCCACCATGTGCTTGCTGGGAATTGAATTCTGGACCTCTGGAAGAGAGTGCTCTTAACCGCTAAGCCATCTCTCCAGCCCCAATACTTCTGATTTTTAAGGCCAGCCTAGTGTACATTGGGAGTTTCAGGCCTGCCCAGGCCTGTCTCAAAATAACAATTTTTAAAATAATAAAATGAAGGCAGGTATGGCAGCACTTGCCCTTAATTCCTGTATATGGAGGGGAGTCAGAGGCAAAGTGGATCAAGGCCTGCCTGATACACCTAGGAAATTTCAGGTCAGCCAGGGCTCTGTAGACAGACACTGCCTCAAAGAAATAGATACAAAGTAAATAAATGGCTTTTTTTGGTGTGTGATAATGTTTCTTTCTATAGGAATTTACTGTGTAAACCAGGTTGGCCTCAAACTCACAGAGATACATCTGCCTCTGCCTCCCACAGGCTGAGTTTAAAGATGTGTGCCACCAGGCCTGACCTATAAAAATCTTCGTTTTAAAGGTCCTGTCCAGCAGTTCAGATCCATTTGCATTCCTGGGGGCCTGAAGCTTACAGACCAGAGGCAGTACTGTACTGTGTACACCAGGTTCCCTCCCTGCTTCCGTTTTCTCAGATACTCATCTGCATCTGGTGGGTCCACTCTGGACAAGTTTTGTAAGTATTATACATTTTATATATTATATAATCATAATATCGTGTTTCCTGATATGTGAAAAATGAGTGTATGTGTCTCTGAAGGCCAAAAGAGAGTTAGGTCCCCTTGACCTGGAGTCTTTTATGAGCCACACATACACAAAAACACACAAAATGGCTCTTAACCACTGAGCCATCTTCCTTCCCACCTAGAGGTCTGTTGGTTTGGAATATTTATGCTGTGTGTTTTGGTTGTCAAGTTCGGTTTTATGTTTGTTTGTTTCTTTGTTTTGGAACAAGGTTTTTTTTGTGTGTTCCAGCTGTCCTGGAACTCACCTTGTAGACCAGGCTGGCTGGAACTCAGAGATCCACCAGCCTCTGCCTGCTGAGTGCCGGGATTAAAGGTGTGAGCCACCACAGTTTGGTTTACCTTAATCCCCCAAAACAACCTGCCCCACCCATCTAAATGGCTGTCCCGCCCTCAGTGCTTCTCAAACAATATTTTTATTGTGTTCACACAGATTTGGTTGACAGTGGTGCCTATTTCTTTAATCCCCACACTAGGAAGGCAGAGGCAAGAAAAGCAGATCCCTGAGTTCAAGGCCAGCATGGTCAACAGAGGTAGTTCCAGGATAGTCAGGGCTACAGAGAAACCCTGTCTTGAAAAACAAAACAAACAAAAGAAATAATAATAATAATGAATTAATTTAAAAATAGTAAAAACAAAAAACAAAAACAAGAAAAAAAAAACTAAAAAAAGATGGTTTGAAAAATAAGTAGGTAGAGGTTGGTGAGATGGCTGAGCAGCTTGGAGCAGTGTCTGCTCTCCAGAGGTCCTGAGTTCAATTCCCAGTAACCACGTGGTGGCTCACAACCATCTGTAATGGGATCAGATGCCCTCTTCTCGTGTGTGTCTGAAGACAATAAAGTGTACTTACATAAAAAATAAATAAATAAATGCTTCACAGACAAACAGACAAAAAATAAGTAGCCCGGTGATCTTGGTACACTTTCACTCAGTCAGCACTCAGGAGGCAGAGGCACATAGTTCTCTGAGTTAGAAGCCAGCCAGGTCTACAGAGGGATTTTCAGGACAGCAAGGGCTATACAGAGAATCCCTGTCAAAACAAACAAACAAACAACCACTAATAATAATAAATGATCTGTAATGTCAATTTTTATTTTGTTGTAGTGAGGGTATTTTATTCATTTCTTTGTTTATTTTAAAATAGGATTTCTCTATTTAGTCCTGCATGTTCTAGAACTCCTTGCTCTTCATAGACCAGGATGGCCTTGAACTCCCAAAAATGCTTTCCTGCTGCCTCCCACGTGCTGGGTATCAAAGGCATGTGCCTCCACTCTCAGCTTGCCATTGACTTTTGAGACAAGATCTCCCTAGGTAGCTCTGCTAGGCCTATCTAGGAGTAACTCTTCATTCTCCCCTCCCCCCACAGCCCCCCAGGCAACCACCATTTTCCTGTCTGACTCTGTAGAGGACAGATCTCAGTATTTTCTCTTTCACTGTTGTCCCTGACAAATCATATCTACTGCACACCCAAGTGTTTCTTTCCACTGTTAGTCCTGAATTTTAATTAGCCTTTCATCTGATGATAGACAGACTCCTAGATACATTTTGTGGTTTGGTGACCATAATATGTACAAATATGAACATAAATGTACTAATATCTAGTATGGAACAGCCTGGCTTTCCTGGAACTCTGTAGACTAGGCTGGCCTAGAACTCAGATCTCTTCCCTTTGCCTTCAGAGTGCTGGGATTTAAGGCACAAACCATCACCGTTGCCCGGCCATCATTTTACAGTCTAGCAGTTTGCAACAATTCCAATTCTCTATAGCTCAACAACACTAGTTTTTAGTTGGTGGGGCTTCTTGGTTTTAAATAAAACCCATCCCTTTAATTGTCTGATGTCTCTCCTTTCATTTTCCTATGCTGAAATGGACATCTTTTCACTGGCTTGTTACTCATTCGGGCAACTCCAGTGATATTTTTTGGGGTCCTTGGCCCCTTTGTGTGTGTGGTGTTAAGAGACTGAACCCAGGGCTTCCACCCACAAGCTGTGTTGCCTTCTCTAGCCTCCCTTTTTTGAGGTGAGGGGGTTGAAGACAGATCCTCAGTGTGATGTCTGCAATTTTGGTCTACCACTGAGCTGCATTTTCCAACCTTTTAATGTATTCGCTGTTGTTATTGTATTTTTACAGAGGATTCTCTCTGTAGTCCTGGCTATCTGGGAACAGACTTTGCAGACCTGGGTGGCCTCAAACTCACCTGCATCTGCCTCCTGAATGTTGGGACCATGTGGCATCTGGCACCAACACCTAGATATTTATTTATTTATTTATTTATTTATTTAATGAGTACACTGTAGCTGTCTTCAGACACACCAGAAGAGGGCATCTAATCTCATTATGGATGGTTGTGAGCCACCATGTGGTTGCTGGGATTTGAACTCAGGACCTCTGGAAGAGCAGTCAGTGCTCTTAACCACTGAGCCATCTCTCCAGCCCGATATCTAGCTTTTAAATAAAAGCTTTGAATGTGCTTATTGGTTTCTCTCTCTCCTCTCCCTCCCTCTCTCTCTTTCTTTCCTTCCTTCCGTCTTTGTTTGTTTGTTTGTTTGTTTGTTTGAAACATGGATTCTCTGTGGCCTCTCTGTCCTGGAACTAGCTCTATACACCAGGCTGGTCTCAAATTCAGGGATCCCACTCCCTTGTATCTGAGTCTGAAATTAATGGTGTGAGACAGCACTGCCTGGCTAGTCATTTTACTGGGAAATAAAAGTTTTACTTTTACATTTGGTCGAAGTACATTATAAGCATTGAGTGAATATGTCATACTGAAGCCATTTTGTACCCTGAATATATGCTAACACTAAAGTACATTTTAAGAAGGAGGTTGCTGCTTTTCGAGTGAGAGCACAAGGAAAACCATAGAGTAATGCTTGAATGAAGTCTAGAAACTCTTAGCAGGCTGACCTCTTCACAGACTTCCACTCGCATTGTGGCAAAGTTCCTTTTGAAGACACTGAAACTTAGTCTCAGAAGTGTGGCTTCTCCTTCTTTCCATCCTTTAGGTTACCTTAGGCTCTTCTTGGACTTCATGGGGAATCTAAAATGTTAATGGCCAAGCTCACAAGTGGATGGCCTGGTCTTTGTCTTTAGCATTTGTAAATCTTTTAAAAACAACATTTTTGCCAGCTACCATAAATCACATAGGGATTGTATATACATTACATATATATTTTCCAGATTGTTCAAAAAAACAAAACAAAACAAAAAAACCATCTCTCCAGCCTCTCCAACCAATCTTCTTTTTTTAATGGCCCAAGTAGACTTTGAACCTGCAGTCCTCTTGCTTCAACTACCCAAGCCCCTGGAATTGGAGGACTGTCACACCGGGTTGTGTGTATATTCCAGGTGTACAGGTTCCTGTGCGGGCATGTGCCACAGTGCATTTGTGCACGGCACAGGACAACTTACAAGAACAGGTTCCCTCCTTTCACTGTGGGTTTCAGGTTTGTGTGACAGTGCCTTTACCCACTGAGCCATCTTGCCAGCCTCCTTCCTCCCTTTCCATTTATAAAGAGGTTCACCAAGTTTGTTGATCTTTTCAAAAAAAAAGCTATCAACTTTTTCAGCTGACTTTTCTCTATTAGATCTGATCTAATTTTATTTCTTTCCTCAACATCTTGGGAGTTTATTCTTTACTTTTATTTTAATTTTCTTAATTTTAATTTATTTTTTACACTCCATATTGAATTCCCGGCCCTGCCATCCACCCTGTCTGTTCCACATCCCATACCTCCTACCCAGCCCAGCCCGTCTCCACGTGGATGCCCCCACCCCCTCAATCCACCTGACCTCTAAACTCCTTGGGGCCTCCAATCTCTTGAGGGCTAGGTGCATCATCTCTGAATGAACACAGACCCAGAAGTCCTCTACTGTATGTGTGTTGGGGGCCTCACATCAGCTGGTGTATGCTGTCTGTTTGGTGGTCCAGTGTTTGAGAGATCTCCAGTGTCCAGATTAATTGCGACTGCTGGTCTTCCTACAGGATCGCCCTTTTTCTCAGCTTCTTTCTGCCTTCCCTAATTCAACAACAGGGGCCAGCTGCTTCTGTCCATTGGTTGGGTGCAAATATCTGCATCTGACTCTCTCAGCTGCTTGTTGGGTCTTTCAGAGGGCAGTCATGATAGATCCCTTTTTGTGAGCTCTCCATAGCCTCAGTGTGTCAGGCCTTGAGGCCTCCACTTGAGTTGGATCCTACTTTGGGCCAGTTACTGGACCTTCTTTTCCTCAGGCTCCTCTCCATTTCCATCTCTGCAATTCTATCAGACAGGAACAGTTATGGGTCAGAGATGTGATTGTGGGATGGCAACCCCATCCCTCACTTGTCCTGTCTTTCTGCTGGAGGTGGGCTCTAAAAGTTTCCCCTCTACATCAAAGGTCCCTCCTTATGAGTCCTGGGAGTCTCTCACCTCCCAGGTCTTTGATGCATTCTTGGGGGTCCCAATGCCTCCTGTTTCCTGAGGTTACCTGTTTAAAGGCTTCAGTCCTTTTCCCTTGCCCAATACCTGATCAGGCTCCCCTACCCTCCCTCCCCCCCCCCCTGCATCTTTCCCTCCCAGGTCCTTCCCTCCCTCCCGACTTATGATTGCTTTCTTCTCTCTCCCAAGTAAGACTGAGGCATCCTCACTTGGGTACTTCAGTTTGTTGACCTTTTTGGTTTCTGTGGATGGTATCTTGGGTATTCTGAACACTTTTGTTGTTTTGTTTGTTTTTGGGTTTTTTTTTTTGGCTAATATCCACTTATTAATGAGTACATACCATGCATGTACTTTTGGCTCTGAGTTACCTCACTCAGGATGATATTTTCTAGTTCCATACATTGCCTGCAAAACTCAGGATGTCCTTGTTCGTCCTTGTTCTTAATAGTTGAGTAGTATTCCATTGTGAAAATGAACCACATTTTCTGTATCCATTCTTCTGTTGTGGGACATTTAGGTTGTTTCCAGCTTCTGGCTATCACAAATAAGGTCGCTATGAACATAGTGGAACATGTACCCCTGTGGCATGGTGGGGCATCTTTTGGGTATATTCCCAAGAGTCCTGTAACTGGGTCTTAGGGTAGATCTATTTCCAATTTTCTGAGGAACCTCCAGATTGATTTCTAGAGTGGTTTTACCAGTTTGCAATCCCATCAGCAATGGAGGAGTGTTCCTCTTTCTCCACATCTTTCTGTAGGTTTTGTGGTGATTGAAGACCGGCCTTAGGCCATGGTGATGTGATAAAAGCATGGTATTATTTCAGTCTTCTTGTATGTGTTGAGGGTTGTTTTGTGACCAATTATATGGTTGATTTTGGAGAAGGTACCATGAGGTGCTGAGAAGAAGGTGTATTCTTTTGTTTTGGGGTGAAATGTTCTGTAGATATCTGTTAAATCCAGTTGGTTCATAACTTCTCTTAGTTTCACTGTGTCTCTGTTTAGTTTCTGTTTCAATGACCTGTCCATTGGTGAGAGTGGGGTGTTGAAATCTCCCACTATTATTGTGTGGTGTTCAATGTGTGTTTCGAGTTTTAGTAAAGTTTCTTTTATGAATTTGGGTGCTCTTGCATTTGAGGCATAGATGTTCAGAATTGAGACTTTCTCTATTCCGATTATTCTTAGATTTGGTATTTTCATTGTGTCCTGAATTTCCTGGATGCTTTGGGCTCAGAGTTTTTTTAAGTTTTCAATTTTCTTTGCCAGTTGTTTCAGTCTCTTCTACTGTATCTTCTACACCTGAGGTTCTCCTATCTCTTGTATTCTGTTGCTCTAATACTTATATCTGTCATTCCTGACCTCTTTCCTAGGTTTTCCATTTCCAGCATTGCTTCCATTTGTGTTTTCTTTATTGTTTCTGCTTCCACTATTTGGGTCTTGGATTGCTTTATTCACTTCTTTCACCGGTTTACCTGTGTTTTCCTGTATTTCTTCAGTGAGTTATTGATATCCTCCTCAAAGGACTCTATTATTTTCATGAGATAGGACTTTAGGACAGATTCCTGATTTTCAGGTGTGTTGGTGTATTCAGGGCTTGCTGTGGTGGGAGAAATGGGTTCAGGTGATGCCCATGTGTCTTGGCTTCTGTTGCTTATGTTCTTGCGCTTGCCTTTAACCATCTGGATATCCAAGGTGTTTGTTGATCTCGATGACTGTATGGAGTCTGCCTCTTTTGTCTCTGGGTTGCTTCAGGTCTCCTGATAGACTTATGGCCCTGGCTGTATCAGAACTCCTGTGGGACCTTCCAGTGGGGGGCTCTTCACAGGTGCATAAAAGCTGCTGATCTGTTGCCCTGGTTGCATTAGATCTCCTGGGAAGCCTTCAGACTGTTGGGTATTCAGTGGAGCAGTCAAGCCATTGTCCAACTGTGCTGAGTGCAGAGTATCTTCTAGGATGAATCAGCATATGAAGTATTCAAGGGAGTAGAACAACTAGTAGGAGTCTGCCCTAGCAGCAAGGACAAGGCAGAAGAGGATGGAATGAACTGTAGGAAGAGGAGTGGTATTCGGGAGGGTGGGCGGTTTTTGGTGGGTGATGGATCCCGAGTCCCCCAGGAGCCCAGCAGCAGCTCTGGGACTGGGGGTGGGGTTGAGTGGGTTATTACCAACTGCTCTGAGTGCAGCGAGTCCTCTAGGATGGATTGGGATATGGAGTCTTCATGGGAGCAGACGAAATAGGGGTCTGCCCCAGCAGCAAGGACCAGGCAGAAGGGGTAAAAGGGATGGAAGGAACTGGGGGGAGGGGTTCTGGTGGGTGAAGGGTCCCAAGTAAAAAAAAAGCTAACAATTTTTATTTCAGCTGACTTTTCTCTATTAGCTCTGCTCTAATCTTATTTCCTTCCTCTCCATCTTGGAGTTTATTTTATTCTTATAGCCTCAAATTGTAGTTAAAGTGAGCTCACTGTTTTGTGTTTTCAGTCTTTAATGCATTTGCAGCTTGCAGTAGAGTGAGTTCTAGTGGAGCTGTTCTCCTGAAATCAGCAGTGGCTGTGACTCCTAGATCCTGGGGTCACTGGTAGAAATGTTACATAGTTCCCTCAAAGGTGGATTTAGTCATCTAACCGGTTCTCTACTAAAATGTCTGGAGAGACCCTTTTGAGTAACAACAGAGAGTGGGATGGATTAGCCTGGCATCTGTGAGAAGGCAGTGTAAGGAACAGGACGTAAGGTACTGTTGATTGACCTTCTGATTTTGCTTCCTAGGTTCTTACAACTGGAAATCTAGTTCTACAAAAAGCTTAGCTCCATCCTCCAAACATTTGTGGCACTAGAGTTTCTCCAAGTCTTCTTGCCAAGGAAGAACCAGGCACAAACAGCAACTTAGCTTCAGGTCTTGGAGCCTCTCAGAGCCCCTGTCAAGGACAGCCAGTGCAAGTCAGCCCAGTAACATGACTTCCAACAGTTCCACAGTGACTACCTCTGAATATTCTACTCTCCCCCAGCCAGTCTTAACAACACACCCTGCAAAAGCCCTTAATATACCCCTTGCAGAACCAGCACAGGCTTTTCCTGTAAACCAAGAAACACTGCCCATTGACCAGGTGATATTCACAGCAAGCTCACAGCTGACCAATGTCAATGATAGCTCCAGGCCCTTACTCCCTGGATACCAGAAGACAGCAGCCTCAAGAAACAAGGTGACAATCTCTAATGAAGAGAACCAGATAACAACCCTTGATGATAATAGGCTAGCAACTCTTAATCAGGGCCCTGTGGTAAACTTTAATGCTGACCAAACCTCAATTGAAAACTGTCCAGTCATTTCCGGGGGTGACCAAGCCTCTTCTTGGGGTCAGATGGTGACTTTCAATGCTGATCAGACTCACCATGGGCATCAGAAGATGACCTTCAGTAGCGACCAGAATGTCAATAGAAGTCAGGTGACAACTTCCAGTAGTGACCAGACAATGTATAGAGATCAGAGGACAACCTACAGTGCCCAGAATATCTACAGAGATTCGATGAAGATTCTCAGTGATTGTTATACCTACTATAATGATCAAATAACAGTTCCAAATAGAAACCAGACTTTCTATAGGGGTCAGACCATGACCCATGATTCCAACCTGACTATCTATGGGGGTCAGAGAATGCCCCATGATTCTAACCTGATTCTCTATGGGAGTCAGACAATGCCTTTGGATACTAACCAGATTCCCTATGGGGGTCAAATGACAATCCAGACTGATGACTTGACCTATGGGACACCCCCTAATAGTTACCAAACTTTCTATGGCAGTCAGATGGCAACTCCCAGTGCTGACCAGACTGTCTATGGGTATCAGAAAATGCCCCTCAGTGAGAACCAGGCTCTCCATAGAAGTCAGAAGACCACTCCCAGTGATGAGCCAACCTTCTATGGAAACCAGATGACACCCTCTGATGGTAACCAAAGTCTCTATGGGGGTCAAAGGACAACCTACAACAGAAACCAGACCTATGAAGGTCAGACAATGATTCCTAGCAGCAATGTATCTTACTACAGGGCTCAAGGAACTGGTGTCCAGACTCTCTGTGGAAGTCAGAAGACAACATCCAATGATGATCAAACCTTCTATGGATACCATATGACATCCCCGGATGGTAACCTAACCTTCTATGGAGGCCAGACAACAACACCCAATGGGGACCAAATCTTCTATGACATGCAGATGACAACCCCCAGTGGTGACCAGACCTATAATACGGGATGGATGCTACCCTGTGTTAGTAGCCAGATGCCCTCCGATGACAGATTCTCATACTTTTCAAAGTCCCATTTGGCCCCAGGAAAACCCTCAGCAAGCCCTTCAAGCTTCCTTCTGGGACCGGGATATTCCCCAAAGAGGATGAAGGACCTTAGAACCCCGGCCCCCCCAAAAAGGAAGGCGTACATCTGCTCTAAAGAAAACTGTGGAAAGGCTTTTGTTAAATCTTCCCAACTCAGAGAACATGAACGCATACACACTGGTGAGTGAGGGTCTGTGTATATAAATGGGGACTGGGGATAAGTGGCTACAGATCTGCCTTTATAAAGTTTGGCTATTATTTGCGATTATGGCCACTTAGAGGAGCTCTGCCACCCTAGGAGATCCTGGGGAAGGTTGGCAAGTTTGAAGGTGGATAAAGAGGTTTTCTTAATAATCCAGGCCATAGGGTTGTGTCTACTGTGCTACAGTCTTCTGTGGTGTCCTTTGCACTGCATGATGGAATAAGTCAGGTATTGCTTTGGTCCCTTGTGGAGGTTTCTGGTCTTCCCCTTTACAGAGTTGAGTTCTCACCATATTGTTCACACTGGTCTTGAACACCCCAGTCCAAGAAATCCTACCAGCTGAGCCACCAAGGACCTAGGAGAATTGTCTATCTCCATTTCAGACTCTTCTCTCTCCCTCTGTGGAGACTCTCTTCTTGGACCCTCATCCTTCTCAGTCACTTCTTCACTGGCTTTCTTGTTCATCCCTTCCTTATCTCCTGTTTTGCTGTTTTCTTCTTTTCCTATCCTTGAAGTTCTCCTCAGCTCCCCAGGCATCTTTCTGTCCAGCTACTCCCTTTCATACTTCAGTGTCCTCTTTGTCCATCTTGTAAACCTTGTGCTCGATGACTGTCAGGATCCCCAACCCATCTTCCCTTGAGTGTAACAAGCATCTCTTTCTCTTTGATCCAGGGGAGAAGCCCTACATATGCACATATTACCCATGCACATGGAAATTCGCTCGCCAAGATGTGCTCGCACGCCACAAGAGAAAGCATACTGGGTATAGACCCTTCAAGTGTGAAAACTGCGACATGACCTATTCACGATCGGATCACCTAAAGGCACATATAAAACGGTGCCCATCAAAATTCCAGCCAGCACCCGGCAGTCTGTGAGGACATCTGTACAGTTGTAAAATATCTCCTACTAATTTGAAGATTGCCAAGACTCTGTGGGTATCCTTATATTCACATGTCTAGGACATCCTGGTACAAGCACTGTGCCAGTACTTAGATTCATATAAACTCCTCCTGCGAGTACATTGTGATTTTCTGTAAAGATCAGGTGTGGTAGTCTTTATCAGCACTTAGCAGACAGAGGATCTCTAAGTGTGAGCATGTGGGTCAAGGGGTAGGACTTGGGTGGCTCTGTACTCACTAGGCGATCTTCCCAACCCATCTCTTGAACTTCTCTCTCTCTCTCTCTCTCTCTCTCTCTCTCTCTCTCTCTTTACAATTTGTTTGGGTGGGTGGGAGCAGAGTTTGTCTGTGTAGTTCTGGCAGTCTCTGTAGAGCATGCTGGCCTTGAACTCATAGAGATCCAACTGCCTCTGCTTCCCAATTACTGGAAATTGAGAGCATGTGTCACAACCACCCAGCCTCATGAGCTTTCTTTTAAGACAGGTAGTTTGACTTATGAACAATTACCTTCCAAGTGGGCAGTGATGAGAAAGAGATGCAGTGGTTAAGATTGTGCCTGCCCTGCAAGTTGAACCTGAGTTCAGACACTAGCAACCTAGTAAAGAGCTGGCCTTGACACGTGCTCTTGTGTCTTCCCATAACTCCAGCCCTACAGGATTACATCATAGACAAGAGAAGTACTGCTTGCCAACCGAGCTAGAGACGAGCAGTTAAGACCAGAGGATGCACTAACCTTAGAAGTATTGTTAGCAAGTCATTGAGCACCATTATGGTTTATTATTCACTTATGATTCAACTCAGTATATGGGAACTGGTACCACTTCTTTGGACCTTTTTTAAGTCTTATAAGTTTATATCCATGTGTGGAGGTACAAGTGGACTGCTCAGAGAACAACTTTTGGGTATGATTATTTTGCTACCTTCATTGTGGGGCTAGTAAGCCCCACTCTCTACCCATGGTGCCATCTTTTTACTGCTTTGCCAGTCATCTATTATTGCATGAGCCTGGTGTGATTATCTGAGGGGAGGTGAGCCCGCACCTCAACATATGACATCATCACTGCTTTGCCTGGCATCTCTTCATGGGCCTCATTTGATTATTTTTTCTTTGTGGGGGTGGGGGGGTGATGTTCCATCTACCCTGACTAAGTTCTTCAAGAGGGGTCGAGGTGGGGGTGGGGCCTGGCATTAAAGTCCTGTTCCCCATTTGATTTTTTTTTTTTTTTTAGTCTGGGGTAGATATATTTATTTTTTGGTAACATACATTAAGTGGCACTAATTACACAGTAACTATAAGGTAACCAACATGAGACCACAGAACTGTAACTCTGCCACAGCTGCCTGGACTTGGGCCTTTCTGACTGAGCAAGATTTCAAAAAACTGAATACCCACCCCAGAGCTCTGGCAATGGAGTCTGTTAACAAGGAAAGCTCTGAAGTAGTGACTCACCAGAGTTCTTGCAGTTGACAGAAAGTAGGCAGGACATGTTAGTTATAAAGTAGTTACAGCCTAATTCACAAAAGTTACCAACTGCTTCTCTTTCTAGAAAGAAGCAAGAAGTTAAGAAATTCTTTGAATTAGCGCCTGGTGTCAGGTGGAGTGCCGAGAGGGCTGTTAGAGCAGTGTCAGAAGGACCCTGGCTGGTCAGACAGGTTGGACATTATTAATAATCATGGTTGGCTTCTAAATACTGGTAGCAAGATGACTTCTGATTTGTAATCTTAGGTAAATTATAGATAAATGAAAAGACCAGTAATCATACACTAAGATTAATAAACAGCACTTGAAATTAACCGCATGGGGCTGCGTTTCACAAGGCTTCACAAGATGAGGCACCCAGACTTTTTCTTCCCACGTCTAGCTTGCAGAGCAGCTCTCGTGGCCATCTCAAAAACCTCTCTCACTCCATCTTTGGTCTTTGCTGAACACTCCATGTACCCAAAAGCGCCAATCCTGTTTGCCATATCTCTGCCTTCTTCAGGTTTTACCGGCTCCTGCTTCATTTTGGCTAACTCCCGTCTTGTGTGCTCATCATGCCGAAGGTCCTTCTTGTTCCCAACCAGGACGATGGGCACATTTGGACAGAAATGCTTGACTTCTGGAGTCCATTTTTCTGGGATGTTTTCTAAACTATCAGGGCTGTCAATGGAAAAACACATCAATATAACATCAGTGTCTGGATAAGAGAGAGGCCTCAGGCCGTCATAATCTTCCTGTCCAGCTGTGTCCCATAAAGCCAACTCTACGTGCTTCCCATCCACCTCGATATCCGCCACATAGTTTTCAAACACTGTGGGCACATAGACCTCTGGGAATTGGTCCTTGCTGAAGACTATGAGCAAGCATGTCTTACCACAAGCTCCATCACCAACAATCACCAGTTTCTTCCTGATGGCAGCCATCACTTAATAAAGGTGCTGAAAACACACAGGTTCTGGGATGCAGTTGTACAAAGTACCTGGAACTTCTCTGATGCAAGGCTCAAGGCGACGACTCCGAGTCCGGCTTCTTCGCGCTGAGGACGCCTGTCCGCGAGTCTGCGAGCTCCAAGCCAAGAACAGGAAGCTCCGTGGGAGATGGCGGGCTAAGGAGAGAACCGACGGAGGACCGCGGGCGGGGGGGGGGGGGGGGGGGGGGGGGGAGGGCGAGGAGCGACGTGCGGCCCCGAGCGCCCTGCGGGCTCGAGCTGGCGCCAGTCCCCCCATTTGATTCTTGATCTGTCAATAAAGAAAACCATGGGCCAATTGCTGGGCAGAAGATACAAAAGGAACTGCTGAGTCCCAGGAGGAAAAGGAACACAGGGAAGTGAAGAGGGTGTTCCACCATGCTTTGGATAGAGGAACCAGGTAGCCATGAGAGTTCTGGGGAGGAGGAGGAGTCTGTGGCCATTTCTATAGGTGGGTGGTCAGAGCTCTTCAGCAGGGACTAGATTCAACTGCCTGACTCAGATGGGGCAGGTGGGACGGGCAAGGTTCCCAGGTGGAGGTAGCAGTGCCCAGCAATTGAACCAAAAGACAAGTTGACGATGAGCTACTGTGTGTGTGTGTGTGTGTGTGTGTGTGTGTGTGTGTGTGTGTGTGTGTGTTTTATCCAAGGATTCAAGGGACACTGGAGGGGGTAGGGGGGGGCTGATCATGTGGTCACTTCCTGGAGCAAAGGCTGGTAGAGGAAAACTACACAGCACACAGGGTCCTTCTCTATGAGAGCTGGCCTTCACACTCACTCACTCCCAAAGTATTTCCTAAAGGAAGGTTTGGGCCATCCTGAGCTGTGTGCTCCCTACTGAGGCTGGAAGCTGTGTGACTGTCCATTTGTCCAGGTTGCAGCTGACTATAGTAAGGATTGAATAAAACCAAAAAACAGACATGGGATGCACCTGCCCCACCCCCAGCACAGATGTGGAGATGTGTAGCTTGGTTTTCATGCGGTCCCAACAAAGGGAGTGAAGGTTGTCCTTACAGAGTGTGACAGGAGTGCTTGTGATGGAGGTCTCTGTCCTTTGATGGCTTGGCCACTGAGAGTCTGACTATGCTCCAGTTAGGGTATGAACAGCACAAATTCTCTGTCTTTAAAGGTCTGGGTGCAGTTCAGTGTGTGGTCTCTTATTCATTTATTTGGGATACTTTAAAGTATTTTCCACTCAGGACCCTAAAGAGAGGGGCAGACCTTAGATTCCTAGTACTACAGATGCCCCAAGCAACATTTGAGGATCTTTATACCAACACACCCTCAATACAGATCCACCGAATTAGACCCTTGAGTTTTTTGAAGTCCTGGCTATTCTGGAACTCACTTTGTAGACCATGCTGGCCTTGAACTCAGAGACCTGCCAGCTTTTGCTTCCTCATACCCAACCACAATGACATTGTTTTAATGTTCTTTTCAAAGCATGGAATAATATATTATGTTGCTATTATTATTTTTTAATGAACATCTAAACAACCCCTTTGCCCAGGATCATGCAGTCAAGAGTGGAGACGCCACCAGGACAACAGCCTTGGATTCTCTCCACACAGTGAAGGGATGGTGAAGACTAAGTACAATTTCCACAGTTTTTTGCCCAGAGGCCAAATGAGGCAGAGAGGAGGAAGCCTCTCATTACCCCTGAGTGAAAACAGAAAAAGGGCAGCAGACAGGAGTGGGAAAAGAATGAGACAGGTAGGGGATATGGGGAAGACATCTTGACCATGAATGGTAAGGAGACAGGTGGGCAAACAGACTGGGAATCCCATCTATGAAAAGGACTATATGTGCCCAGTGGACATCAGACTCTATGACACATGAAGGGTCCCTGGGATAGAGTTAGTCGTTCCCAGACAGAATCAGCCAGGATTGCTAATTATGCTTTGACACCTGAACCCCTTACAACACAGGGATTAAAACTAACCTGTCAGCCCATTGATTGACAAAAATTCACTCTGACTTGGGGCATCCCAAAATAACATTATAGGACTTATAAGAGGCTGAATATTTTCTAATATCCAAATCCTTGACCTACGCACTTGCCTGTCTTCTGATGTCAGCTATTTTTGCCTCGCAGGTGAACTCACTTGGACAACAGGAGTATTACTGGGCCCCCAAGACTGTTAAATGTGCCACTGTTGATGCTTTCAAAACTAAGCAGACAGTTCGATCAGGATCTAGAAATATAACATTTCGTTTAGGAGTAAAACAACAGATTCTCTTACAGCGATGGTCCTATAAAATCAAAGGCAGAAACTTACTCCTATGAGACAAGGGGACTTGGGCTTTGGGGGAAAACTCCCTGTTGTTTCTATGTCAATTGGTCTGGAGTAATTAGAAAAAAATCTAGCTATGGTTGTGGAAAACCTCATTCAGAGGAAGCAGCAGAACATGAGACAGACAGACAGCCGTGAGACAGACGGCCGGTGCTGTCTGTCTGTTGTTTTAGCTCCTCTGACTGACTACTCCACTGTCAGCACTGACTGGGCCTTTAATTCTCAAGAGGGTGGGATTAATGGTGGGGCCCTAATTCTTAAACTACATTGCCAGTTATGTATCAATTCAGTAAAACTAATGGTCTTTAGGACCTCTTTAAAGCAGGCAGGATGTGTCCATGATTTGACTCATTCACTACACCCATTGGGAAATCTAAACACCCACACCCACCCACACACACACACACACACACACACACACGCTGAGCACCCTTCTCTGATAGGTATCCCATCACAGTTTCCGGTGCCTTCTACTACCCTAGCAAACAGGTTAAGCTCACAGTGTAAACCCCAGGGTGGGGCTCTGCACTGTAAGAACAAATGTTTCTCTGGAGGAGTCAAGGTGAGGATTCAGCGCTGACACTGGGAAACTCACAACTCCCTGTAATTCCAGCTCCAGAGGACTGAGTCCATCCTGTGCTGGACTCTAGCACTCACACACACACATGTCCTCACAGAGGCACTCATAACTCACAATGGGAAGTACATAGCTGGGCTAGGTGGTGGTGGCACACACCTCCAATCCTAACATTTCGGGAGGTAGAGGCAGAAGAGCCTTTGAGTTTGAGGCCAGCCCTGCCTGTTTCAAGACAGCTAGGGCTATACTGAGAAACCCTGTCTCTAAAAAAAAACCTTAATAAGTAAATAAAAATGGATGGATGGATGGACGGACAGATGGATTGATGGATAGATGATTGAATAGATGTTTGGATGGAGAGAGAGAGAGAGACTAAAAGTAATGAGTCCCATAATGCCCTGGCTTCCAAGATGCATGAGCTGCAGTACAAGTGAGGAACATGCAGGTGAGACCGTACCCACTCCAGTTTTCCTGACCTTGGGAACCAACTCAACAACTCGGTAATCTGCTGCCCCTTGCTGACTGTCTAGAGTAAACTTGTTGCACACGCCTGAAGTATAGCTCAGTTACACACTAATATGTAGTGTGTAGTGAGCACACACTAGAGTGCTTGCTTAGCACTGAGTTTGAAGCACAGCATGGAACTGCATATGAAGATAGACACGTGTACCACCATAATTTCAGCACTTGGGAGGTGGAGGCAGGGAAGAACAGACTCTCAAGAGTTGTCTGTGGCCCTGGCTAAATTGACCTATGAATATTAGTTCGTTTGCCTCACAGAGCAGGTATCAGTATGCATTATCCCTTGATTCGGACGTGTTTCTAATCTTGATTCTAGCTCTCTTCAGAAGACTAGGACCCTGTCTACAAAGTATAGCCTGGGCAGACAGTTTAGCCCTTAGGGCTCGCCTAGTAGCATCTTTTCCTGTTCTTGGGACTAAGTGACCCAGCTGGGAGCTGAACTCTTCCATTCCACCCTCTGCTCTTTAGAGCCCGAGGTGACAACGTTTTCAAAGGAGACAGATACAGAAGTGGTGTGATCCTAGCTGGCTTATCAGCTGGAGGCAACAGCATATCAAACACACATAACAGCCATTAAGGGATTGGTTTAGACTTCCTGGAGGAAACACGCTAAACCAGGGGAGCCTGCACTAGAGCTCACTGCTGTCTACTCTAAAAAGGCGGGGCATGAGTCTCAGCCTCAGGTGAAATAGCTATTTGCCAGTTGCATTGATCTGGTGGTCTTGGAGACTGCGCAGAGCTCCTCTTCTGGGCAATGGTGAGTCTGTGGGGGACAAGGACAGATAGTACACAATCGTCTAGTTGGATGATCCCAACAAAATAACCACCAGTTTATCAAAGTGAGAATGTATGAAGTAGGCATGCTGGTGCACATCTTTAAGCCCAGTACTCGGGAGGCAGAGACAGGCAGATCTCCGTGAGGTCAGCCTGGTCTACAGCACAGCCAGGTCTACACAGAGAAACCCTGTCTTGAAAAACAACAACAGCAAACAAACAAACAACAACAACACAGTAAGAAGTTGAGAATACAGGTAGTAGGGAACGCTTCCATCATAGCCCAAAGATCCCCGCTATGAAACCATACGCCTCCTGTTGAGGCTGTCAGTGCAGACCATATCCTGTCTTAGGCCTGGCCCTTATCCCACCGTCCTCTAAGAACAAAGCAGGTAGACATCAAAGAATGCAATAGACCTAATTGTTTGTTTTGGGTTTTTTTGTTTTGTTTTGTTTTGTTTTGTTGTTTTTCGAGACAGGGTCTCTCTGTGTAGCCCTGGCTGTCCTGGAACTCACTATAGACCAGGCTGACCTCGAACTCAGAAATCCGCTTGCCTCTGCCTCCTGAGATTAAAGGTGTGTACCACCATGCCTGGATTTAATTTAGCTGGGTAGGATCTTGCCCCAAAGTCCCACTCCCTTAATTTTATGTTATTTCCTAGAACACAGGATTTTGCTCCATTTCACTTCCTGGTATGCCTTTAACACTCGAACCATATATTTTATATTTGGCCTTTCTAAGCTTGCTATGCTTGTTCAAACTTCTCTTTGTGAGACTTAACCAGAGAACAAAGTCTCTGCTGGGCTTTTTTGAAACTTCCTTTGTCAATGCAATTAATGCAATTAATCCAAGTCTCTTCACCTTAGCCTCAGGCAGACTTTTCAGACAAGGGTAAAAAGTAGCCACATTCTTCACCAAAATACCACAAAACCAGTCTTTATGCCACATTCTGAAATTCTTCTCCTTTGAAATCTCTTGGGCCAGGTCAACACAGTTCAAATTACTCCCAGCAACAAAGTCTCCCATATTCCTACTAGGATGACCCATTAAGCCCCATTTAAAGCATTCCACTGAGTTCCAAATCCAAAGTCCAAAAATCCAATTTCTTTCCGATAAAAGTATGGTCAGGCCTATCATAGCAATACCCCACTTCTGGTACCAACTTCTGTTATTCTTCTTCTAGGACCTAAGGAGATTTTACTATTTAAACATAGAATGATTAAATATCACTATAAATATTTTCCATACAGAAAGATGGTGTATTAGTCAGGGTTCTCTAGAGTCACAGAACTTATGGATAGTCTCTATATAGTAAAAGAATTTATTGATGACTTACAGTCTGCAGCCCAATTCCCAACAATGGTTCAGTCGCAGCTGTGAATGGAAGTCCAAGGATCTAGCAGTTACTCAGTCTCACACAGCAAGCAGGCAAAGGAGCAAGAGCAAGACTCCCTTCTTCCAATGTCCTTATATTGTCTCTAGCAGAAGGTGTAGCCCAGATTAAAGGTGTGTTCTACCACACCTTTAATCCCGGATGGCCTTGAACTCAGAGATTTAATCTTCTGGAATCCATAGCCACTATGCCTCGAGATCTCCATACCAAGATCCAGATCAGAATCTTCTATCTCCAAGCCTCCAGATAAGGGTGACTGGTGAGCCTTCCAATTCTGGATTGTAGTTCATTCCAAATATAGTCAAGTTGACAACCAGGAATAGCCACTACACCCAGCTAGACCTAATTGTTAAGGCCTGCCCCCTGTACAACATGCCTGCCACCGATTGACACAGAAAAATAACTTGACTCAGAGCAGAGTCATGCTGATTACACACCCTGTTCTGTACATTATGAGGGTTTTCTAATCTTAAGAACTTCTACAATCATAAGGTGTGGCGATGTCTTAGGTTTACATAAATGACAGTCTTGGGCATGATAGCACATGGCTATAATACCAGAATTCAGGAACTGGAACAGGAGAATATCAAGTCCAGGCCAGCCTAGAAAGAACCTGTCTCAAAACCAAAACCAATCCAAGAAAAGCCCTGAAACAAATATTGTTATTAATTATGTTTATATTATATTTATAGTTTATATGATATATGACATATATTATTTATATTTGTATAATTATATCAACATTATTATTATTACTAACTAACTAATTTTTGTGCATTGGAAGCATCAGAAAAGTCCTATAAGTAAACATGCCTTTCCAGAGCTTATTGGACTCCAAAGCAGAGCATCATCTCTGGTCAGAGTCCTGCCGTCAGCTCAGGTTGGAGGACTGAGTGGTTGGATTCACAGCCTCTCGGGGAAGTGATCCATTGGAGAGTCCTGGGCCTTGCAGGGATAAACCCTTTTCCTCCAGTTAACCTCATGTGGTTTATAGGACAGTACCAGTGGGCCTCTAGCACTCATCAATCCATGGGGCAGACAAAGTCCAATGCTTGGAAATTTATCTCTAGAACCACACACCCTTCTGCCTCTCCCTTGGATCCCATCAGAGCCTCACTGAGCACTGAGTGCTTGTGCCTTTTTGTGTTAATTACAAAAGTGTATCTCCAATGTGTTTGTTTGTTTTCAAGGTTATTTTTTAAAGTTATTTTTGAGACATGGTTTCTCTGCGTAGACTTGGTTGTCCTGGAATTTGCTCTGTAGACTAGGCTCACGGAGATCCACCTGCCTCTGCTTTCCCAAGGCTGCAATATATTTTTGTTTGCTTGCTTATTTGTTTTGGTTTTTTGGGTTTTTTTTCCAATTTTAAACATTAGTTTTATGTGGATGGGCATTCTTCCTGCATGTATGTCTGTATGGTTCATGCATGAAGATGCCAGAAGGTGTTAAATCCCCTAGAAATGGAGTTACAGTTCTGGGCCACAACATGACTCCTGGGGATGGATCTTGGGCCCTCAGGAAGAGCAACCAGGGCTCTTTGACCACTTGGCCATCTCTTTAGCATCCTAACTCCTGGCTTACATTTATTTCTGAAAACCAAGAGGTTCAGGTAAGATTGGCTGGATTGGTTCCCAATTTAAGCCTCATTAAGTATCATACTAAGTTCTCTATGGGTTTCTGGAACTGCCCTGTTCCACTTGCTGCTCTCGCTCTGACATTCATCCATGGTGTTGGTAAGACCACAGTGTTCACTTCACTCACTGTAACAGAACTCCTAGGTAACCTAAAATGATGAAACTATGCTGGATTTGGTGATGCACGCTTATATCCCGTCTTTGGAAGCTAGACACAGTAGGACCAGGAATTAAAAGTTCAAGGCCATGAGTTTGAGGCCAACCTGGTCTACAGGAGATCATATCAAACAAAACAAAACAGAAACAGTGAAATATGTATTATGTTGGTTCACAGTTTCATGACATCAGCCCCATTGTGTTTGAGCTTGAAGTTCTCAGCATGATGTGGCAGCATTCAGCAGAAGACACCCAGAGTGGAAAGGAGAGGAGGCCCTGGGGCATGCCCTAAAAGGTCCAGCTTCCTTCTACTGGGCCCCAATGGTTCTATCACCTCCACTGTCCCCTCAGCTTGGAGACTAAGTATTTAACACATGGTCCATCAGAGGACACTCAAGATCCAAAACACAAATGAAACAAAAGAGAAGTCATAACAAGACTCTCTAAGGTAGGGGTAAGAGATCAGAAAATGTTGTGCTTGGGTTTTACAATAATTGCAACAACTATAAAAAGAAAAGATAATAATTATCCCTCATTATCCACAGCTAATATGCTGGATCATGAATTTTGGATGAAAGGAGACTATATTCCATTAACTTAAATGGTAACATATTCCCAACCCATCCTAAAACTCCAATCATTTCCCTCGAATTTCACTAAAACTCATAATGCACAAGTATCTCACGTTAGAGCATTAAAGCCCCCGATTACATTTTATTTAAAACTTAACAGACTCATTAATAGACATGGCAGAGTGCAGAGTGCAGGCCTAGATGAAAACCGAGAGTACACAGTTGGAGAAGTTTGCTGTCTTGTAGCCACTGGGAAAGTAAGGCTGGACAAACAGGAAACAAATCTCCAGGCAGCAGAGAGATGGGGGCGGGGGGTTGGTGGGGAAGGAGTAGGCACAGGAATCGTGAGTCACTGTCTCCAGGTTTCCACAGAAGGGCAGAGGGCTAACAGTCAAGGGAGACAAACTCTGGGAATCAGCAGCCGGTCTGTTAGAGGCTGCTGTGGATGAGCCTGGACAGGTGCCCTGTCTGCTGGAGAAGGCAGCAGAAATGTGGTTCCAGAGGATCTGGCGCCCTCTTCTGACCTGCACGAAGGAGGTACACAACACACATGCAGGCGAAACTCTCATACACATAAAAATAAGTATTAAAAAAAGGGGGGCTGGTGAGATGGCTCAGTGGGTTAGAGCACCCGACTGCTCTTCCGAAGGTCCAGAGTTCAAATCCCAGCAACCACATGGTGGCTCACAACCATCCGTAACGAGATCTGACTCCCTCTTCTGGAGTGTCTGAAGACAGCTACAGTGTACTTACATATAATAAATAAATAAATCTTAAAAAAAAAAAAAAAGAAAAACAGAACGAAAGAAAAAAAGGGGGGTGGGAGGTGCTGGAGAGGTGGCTCAGTGATTATGAGCACTGTCTGCTCTTCTCAAGGTCCTGAGTTCAATTGCCAGCAACCACATGGTGGCTCACAACCATCGGTAATGAGATCTGATTCCCTCTTCTGGTATGTCTGAGGACAGCTAGAGTATAAATAAAATACAGTATAAATACAGTATAAGCAAATACAGTATAAATACATATAAATAAAGTAAATTGCTGGAGCAAAAATAAACGTTAGGAAATGGTGCTTAGAGAAAACTTATTAACAAAGGTACAATCTGCAAACTGCAAAAGAACATGTAGCTGAAAGTAAGTAAGGCTGACGCTCTGGGCGTGGTGGCGCACACCTTTAATCCCAGCACTCGGGAGGCAGAGGCAGGCGGATTTCTGTGACAGGAGTTCAAGGACAGCCAGGGCTACACAGAGAAACCCTGTCTCAAACCCCCTACCCCCCAAAAAAGGCTGACGCTTCGGTGGGTGAGCCTTAAATCAGTACACCTGCCAACCAGTCCACAGATGGGATCCATCTGAGTCCTGGGGAGTCTGCATCAAGTGTTACACCATGGGGCCTGTCTGTGATAGGGCAGAATTCTGACCAAGAAGGAATCAGAAGCCATGCTATGAATCTGCCTGCACATTAGTTAAAGTATCTATCTGCAGAGTAGAGAAAGCTGAACAGAAATACGCAGCAAGGGTAAAGACAGCTGTTAAGTATAGACTCTTCCCACTAGGCATCGGAAGTTCAGTGTATCCTGTAATTCAGTCTTCAAGGAGATAGGCAATCTGAGTTTCATTCAGCCCAAGGGCCTGCCTGGAGCCTTTGTCAGCTTTTTTTTTTTTTTTTTTTTTTTTGTTCCCACTGTCAAACTGAGATGGCCAGTTGGAGCATTCTAGAACTAGATGAGAGATACTATTGGGTTCCTTGGACTTCCTGTAGGTAACTGCTGGTTCCCTGGTTTCTCCAAACAGAATTGACCTAGTGCTAGTTTGGCAAACTTTTCATTTAAGACAGTAGATTTCAGATAATGTATATGTGTGTGTGTGTGTTTGTTTGTTCATAACAAAGTCAGACTCTGTAGCCCAATCTGGTCTTGAATACTCTGTAATCCTGTCTCTGTCTCCCCAGTGATGGGATTAAAAGTGTGCGCTTCTCCGGGCCTCCTAGTCCTGGTATGTGAACCAACAGGCCTGAAAGAAAAAAATCAGAGTTTCTTGTGAAACTATTTTTCTCCAAAAATATTTCAAATTTGAAAAACCAAAGTGAAAAATAACAAGTTAAATACACGGTTATTTAAGTACTAGGAGGAAGACGTGAATTCCTCTAAATAAGAATTTAGAGGGGCTGGAGAGACGGCTCAGTGGCTAAGAGCACTCACTGCTCTTCTGAAGGTTCTAAGTTCAATTCCTAACACCACATGGCAGTTTACAACTGTTTAATGGTGTCTTCTGGTGTGCAGCTGTACATGCAGACGAAGTAAAATACATAAAACACATAAATAATTAAATCTTTTTTTAAAAAGAACTTAGAAAATGTTTTCTAACTATGACTCAAATTCAGGAGCCATGAACAGAGAAGGTAGGTGGGGCTTGGTGTGGTAAGGAGCACCTGTCACTGACTCCAGCACTCGGGAGGCTGAGGGAAGGGAATCACAGGTGTGACTCGCCCCTGCCTCCGTCCCAAGGCAGTGGAATTACAAGCATAGTCACCACAGCCAGCTGCATGTGGTGCTGAGGATGGAAGTCAGGTGTCACCACTGCATGCTGGGCCAGTGCCCTACCATCTGAGGCTGATCATCCAGGCCAAGACAAGCGCTTAGTTCGACCGAGATAAACTCATCTGCTGAAACAAGCTTCCCATCTCATGGCGTTGTCTGGAAGCAAATGAGCTAGGATTCTTCAGTAGAAGACCGACTTAAGCACTGTGCATCCT
Source organism: Mus musculus (assembly GCF_000001635.26). Lineage (NCBI taxonomy): Eukaryota > Metazoa > Chordata > Mammalia > Rodentia > Muridae > Mus > Mus musculus. The sequence goes on from NC_000070.6 coordinate 117,740,021, forward strand.
TAAACTGGGATCAGAGAAGATCTTGGTGGCTCTAGCCTGACATAAAACACTCTCCAAGACCTGCTAGTAAGAACAGCAGGAGACTCTGGTGTGGATAATGTGCTACTTAGATACTGTAGGGGGAGGTTTGCCCACCCAGCTCACAGTTGGGACATGGAGGAAAAAGGGATGTGGGAGGGAAGGGACAGATGAACCCAAAGACCACTCAGCAGGACCGACGTCCAAATTGAGAGTCTGTATTAAGCTAGCAACGGGCTGGAGAAAAATGCTTCTCACAGAGCAGCTTTGAATGCCTTTTACAATGGAGCTTTTAAAGGCAAAGAACCCAGAAAAACTACATCCTGGTTGGCAGTTGTAGGGGGAAGTAAAGTGTGAAGGAAGCAAGCAGTTTAACAGAAGCCAAAACCATGTGGTTGGCTGGGGCAGTAACAACGGGAGAGGTCAGGGCAGGGTTGGTACTTTCCCACAGAACTTGGGGGGGGGGGGGGTCTGGGATAGGGGGGATAGAAAGAGAGAGGAGTCAGTTTTAGGTTAAAGCAAAATGGCTCCAGAGGGACAAGACTAGAAACCTTTGCGCGCTCTCTCTCTCTCTCTCTCTTTCTCTCTCTCTCTCTCTTTCTCTTTCTCACACACACACACCCCTCTAGGAGGGAGGAGCTATGGGGTTGCAGGAGAGCATGGAGTTTGGTATTATCTACTCATCCCTGTTTCTAATGAGGCTGCAGAGATGGCGTAGTAGTTAAGGGCACTGGCTGCTCCTCCAGAGGATCTGAGTTCAATTCCCAGCACCCACACAGTGGCTCACTGTGTGTAACTCCAGGTCCAGGAGATCCCAATCCTATTCTGGCCTCCCTAGGCACCAAGTGCTCACAGGTATCACAGATATGCAGATATACGGTAATGCTGGCAAAAAAAACCCTCAAAGGCGATAAAAACAACTGAAGTTGAAAGGTTAGGTTGTATATATGAGCTTGTTTTTTTTTATTTTAAAAATATTTTAAGTTTTAAAAACTAGCTTACAAAGTGTCATACATAGTTTGAATATTCTTGGTCCAGAGGGTGGCACTATTTGGAGGTGTGGCCTTGTTGGAATAGGTGTGTCACTGTGGGCATGGGATTTGAGACCCTCATCCTAGCTGTCTGGAAGTCAGTCTTCCAATAGCCGCTTTCAGATGAAGATGAACTCTCAGGTCTGCCTGCACCATGCCTGCCTAGATGTTGCATGCTCCCACCTTGATGATAATGGACTGAACCACTGAACCTGTAGGTCAGCCCCAATTAGATGTTGTCCATTATAAGACTTGCCTTGGTCATGGTGTCTTTTTACAGCAGTTAAACCCTAAGACAGAAGTTAGTACCAGGGACTGGAGTATTGCTGTGATAGGCCTGACCACGATTTGTTTGGAAGAATATGGATTTTGGGACTTTGAATTTGGAAAGCAGTGGGGTGCTTTAAATGGGACTTAATGGACTATCCTAGTAGGAATAAGGAAGACTTTGTTATTGAGAGTGATTTGAATTGTGCAAACCTGGCCCTAGAGATTTCAGTGGAGAACTTCAGTATATGACCTAGAGACTGTTTATGTGGTATTTTGGTGAAAAATGTGATTGCTTTTTGCCCTTGTCTGAAGAGTCTACCCAAGTCCAAGGTAAAGAGATTTATATTAGTTGCATTGACAAAGGAAGTCTCAAAAAAGCCCAGCAGAAAAGAAAAAAAAATGGAGGAGGGGGAGGAAGAAGAGGAGGAGAAGGAAAAGAAGCCCAGCAGAGACTTTGTTGTCTGGTTAAGTCTCATGAAGAGTGTTTTGAACAAGTGTAGCGAGCTTAGAAAGGAAAAATATAAAATATATGGTTTAAATATTAAAAGGGCACCAGGAAGTGAAATGGAGCTGAATCCCATGTTCTAGGAGTTAACAGATTTTAAGGGATTTGGGGGCAAGATCCTACCCAGCAAAATTTAGATCCAGGCATGGTGATTCACACCTTTAATCCCAGGAGACAAAGTCAAACAGGTCTCTGAGTTCAGGGCCAGCCCGGGACAAAGCAGGTTCTAGGTGAAGAAAGCCTAACCAGGCATGGTAGTAAACACCTTTAATCCCAGCATTACTGGAGACAGAGCCTCACAGATCTCTGAGTTCAAGGTCAATCTACAGAGCAAGTACCAGGAAAACCAAGCTTAGGCAGAGAGGGAGTTGGAAAACAGAAAGCTGGTAATAGAATGGGGGCAGGGGATGTTTTAGACCTAGCAAGCAGCAGAACATGGTAGCTTGTGATATGTGGCTCTGGCTTTAGGATGAAAAAAAAAAAATAGGGACTACTGGGACAATTGCTGCTGGTTAACTGGAGCTAAGAAATTAGTGGTGATTAGGAAGAGACCAGCATCACTGAAGTGAAATATTCTGGGAAGTGTTTCTGAGAGCACAAAGAAGCTGTGATCCAGAGATAGCCAAGGCTGTACTTCACGCTGCAGGTGGTACTGGTTTTGAAGGTCATGCAGAGCCGCTGAGGCTTGGCACTGAGAGAGGTCGTGGAAAGCCATTGGTGAAGGTGCAGCCTCAGTTGTAGTTGACAGCCCAGGACTGAAAGGGTCATGCAAAGAATTTGAGGCTTGGCACCATGAAGAGAGCCTATAAGAGACTATTGATGAAACCTAGTTGCAGCAAAAGAGCCCAGCATATTGGAGATGCCAGTTCCATGGATGATCACCAATAACAACAGTGGCAACAACTCAACCTGAGTTTAGAGTGCTACAGAAGGCAGGGATGGAGAAGTGACACCAGCCCTTTGGAGGAGCCCCGAAGATCAAGTATAGGTCCCAGACACTGGAACTGAAAGACCCTGAGAGGAGCCCCTCGCTCAAGCCTCGGGACAATAGCGGACCCCCAAGAACTCACGAGAGACCAAGCTTGATGCAAACCACATGAGGCTTTATTCGGGGAAAGCCAGAGCTCTGGGGACGACTCATATCCCACGCAGGGGTAGAGGAGTCGACCCCGAGGGGAAAGGGGTCCCAGTTTTTATAGGCCCTCGGAGGGAAAGGACAAGGGGAGAGTAGGGGATTTCCAGATCTTTTTTTTTTAGATGAAATGATAAATTTTTATTTATATAGTTTGACATAATTTGCAAAACAGTAATTTCAAATACGTTTGAGGTGGAAGAATTGTTATTTCCTAGAGTAATTTCTTTCAATAGATTACTAAACAATCTCTTGAGATTCAAACTAAAATATTATTAATCAGGTCAGTCAAATAACTTTCTAATGGAAACATACAACGACTTAAACTTCGACCCTCTCAGAGGCAAGGGGATGGGGGAAGAACTCTGGGAGGGGAGACCAGGATGGGGGCAACATTTGGAATGTAGATAAACAATGTTTCTCAAGAAATGGGTATGGGAGGGGTACAAGGAAAGCGTCTGGTGCAGGTGTAGTAACTCCGGATTGGCCCCGGCTGTGGTTGCTGGAGAGATTTTCCGACTCTATCCCAGCAACCAATATCACAAACACCTGAAAGTGAGGTGCAGCAGTGGGCACACACCTGGGTTCAAGGAACAGTCAGAACATTGGTAGACACACGGGTTCAGCATTGTGCACCTCTAATTTTCTAAGTCAGTGAAGCTACTTCTACTAACAATGAAATCTATTTTGCCAATTTCAGGGCCTTTGTGACCTTTTACATTCTGTCAGGATCTTTCAGAACAAGAAGCTGTGACATTGAAGTTGCCTTAGAGACACCAAGTTTTTTTGAGATGCCAAAACCATAGGATATCTGCTGAGGAAAGCTGCTAACAGGGAGTGGAACCAACCCAGGAAGAGAAGTTTGTTGCAGTCAACAAAGATGAAAAAGGAGTTGGAGATCTGAAGACCCCTTTGACATCAAACATGCAGATGCAGAGTTTGGAGTTTGCCCAGCTGGTTTCCTGTCTTGATTTGGGGATTGCACTTAAATGATTGGATGGATTTCAGAAGAGACTTTGAACTTTGGACTTTTAACATTGTTGAGACTGCTATAGACTATGAGGACTTTGGAAATTGAACTAAATGTACTTTTTATTATGCTAGATATGAACCCCATAGACTCATGTGTTTGAACAGACCTATGGGGGCCAAGGAGTAGAATGCCATGGTTTGAATATGCTTGGCTCAGAGAGTGGCACTATTTAGTGGTATGGCCCTGTTGAAGTAGGTATGGGTGTGGGGTTTAAGACCCTCATCCTAGCTGCTTGGAAATCAGCCTTCCACTAGCAGCCTTCAGATGAAGAACTCTCAGCTCTGTTTGTACTATGCCTGCCTAAATGCTGCCATGCTCCCACCTGGATGATAATGGACTGAACTTCTGAACCTGTAGGGCCAGCCCCAATTAAATGTTGTCCTTTATAAGACTTGCCTTGGTCATGGTGTCTGTTCACAACAGTTAAATCCTAAGACACAAAGCAACCTGTTTCCATATGGGATTTTCACATAGACTCTATTTTAGAGAATTATCCCTAGTGTTCTTCTTTCTTCTGTCTTCTATCGTGTTCTTCAAACACACATATGCACACACACACATTTATAGATAGATAGATAGATAGATAGATAGATAGATAGATAGATAGATAGATAGATTTGAGACAGGGTCTCTCTCACGTAGCTCAGGCTAGGCTTAACTGGCTAGGTAGCAGAGGATGACCTTAAATTCCCTTCTCCCTTGGCTTTGCCTCCCAAGTGTGCCTCCCACCATCCCAGAAGCACACATTTTGCTTTTATTTTAACACTTATCACAAGCAAAAGTATGATTCACAGAAGGACATATAAGAACTGAAGGGCTGGAGATATCACTGCAGTGTTGTATATTCCAGCAGAGTGAGGCCTGGGTACAATCCCCAGCACAGGAAACCAACGAAAACAACCAAACAAACAAATAGAATAAAGATGGGGTACCAGATTCCCAGAAACTGGAATTGGGGATAATTTTGAGTTGCCACATGGGTGCCAGAATCCAAACCCAGCTCCTCTGCAAAATTAACAGCTGAGCCATCCCTGCAGCCCCTGGAAGAGTTATCTATGGCCAGTTATGGAATATTGCTCTCTTGCTGTATGTAAAGGACTGGAATAGGTCCACCTGTTCTTCAAGAACTACTTACACACACGTCTTTCTCATGTCACACCATTTTCCTGTACCCACACAGGCGGCAGTTCCACAGATGGCATCCATCCCCATATCCTCAGCCTCTCCAATCTGTGGAAGATGGCTGCATTCTACGTCAGTCCCGACAAAGGGTCTCCAGACCCCAAGGGGACCAGGGAAATTGCCGGGTGCAGCAGCAGAGCGATGAGGACAATTCTGACACTCAAGTTGCCCATCACAAACACTGCCCACAGTCCGCATGGCTGTCCAGACATCACCGGCCTCCTCTCTCTCTCCCCAGAGTCTCCTCCATCCATCCTGCTTTGCACAAGGCAAGCAGAGTGGGGCTATACTCTTTCCTCTCTCAGGCTTAGGCCTTCCTGCTGCATTAAGCCAGAACCTAAAATCCAGTTGACCATTGTGGTTCCAGCACCAAGACCCCTGGGCACCCAGGACACACACAGGAATCTTTTGGGGAATGAATAAGAATAATTAAACTTGGGAGTGCTAACTGCAGGGTTAGGGTCCTAGACAGCCTTTGTCCTCTCAAATGAGCCTGCTCTGCTCTCTAGAACTCCTGCCTCACAATCTGAGAATTTCCTATACCCACAGTAACTTCCAAGCATCCTGCTCAGACCCTCAGTGTCTGCCTCTGATCTCTCACAAATCTTGAAGGAAAAAAAAACAACCTAAACTGAAAAACCATCCTCTAGCTTCCACTTCTCCACTAGCTACATCTGCAAAGCAGGGTTGCTGCACAGGGCCCCCAGTCAGTTAAGTTATTTTCTAGAAAAATGTGTTGTCATATACTCTCGGGGATGAAGGTCAAGACAAGGTTTCTCTGTGTAGACCTGACTGTCCTGGAACACACTCTGTAGACTAGGCTGGCCTCAAACTTAGAGATCCTCTCAAGTGTGCCACCACTGCAGCCTAGCTATGTACTTTTTTTTTTTTTAAAGACAATGTCTTACTCTGTAGCCCTTACTTGGGGCAAGCTGCTCTCAAGCTCTGAGACCATCTCTCTGCCTTTGATGGGGCTTAAAGATAAATACAGACACACCTGACTTCTTTTGAGACAGGTTTTCATGAAGCCCAGGCTAACTTTGAACTCTCTTAGGCACTAATGACCTTAAACTGGGTGTGGTGCCTCCTTTAATCCCATCATGCACCTTTAATCCCATCACTGTGGAGGCTGAGGCAGGCAGATCCCAGAGGTGACAGCTAGCACTTCCAATCCATTGATAGCTCTCCGGACCTTCAGCCCCTCTAGACCTCACGTGGGGTCTCCTCTAGATTCCATGGTCAACAGTTTCTCCTGCCCACCCAAAGATGCCTTGTCTCTCATTCCTGCTCACAATTTACCTGACAAACGCCATCAGAGCTGACTCCAGCCAGCTCCCTTTGCCATACCCACCAAGTGACTGATACCACAAGAAAACCTGCCACAGGGTGGACCAGCCCTCTACAAACCCACCAAACTCAGCCTTACCAAGCCTTCAATGTTCAGCACCAACTCCACAACTTATTAAAAAATCAAGTAGCCACTTCTGAAAACTGGCTCGTGGAGACTTAACACGCATGCAGTTAAAGGTTGAGGTAAAGATATTCAGCATTCCAGGTACCTCAGTTCTTAAGAGGAAAACAATTGTAAGTGGCTAGAACTGACCTACTGGACTTGGTAGTGCATGCCTGTATCCCAGTACTCAAGGTGTTGAGGCAGGAGGACTGTGAATGAGGCCAGCCTAGGTTACATAGTGAAACTCTGTCTCAAAAAAAAAAAATAAATAAATAACATTGGGAGCTAGGGATGTAGCTCAGTTGGCATGGCATACACAAGTCCTCATCACTGAACCAAGCTCCACAATACATGCTCACGGTTGTAGTCCCTAAGTGTTCAAGGCAGGGGGCTCAAAAGCTCAAGGCCATCCTTTATTACATAGTAAGTTAAAAGGTCAACCTGGGCTACATGAGACTTTGTGTCAAAACCATTTTTTAAATAGGTAGAATAATTCCTACTCATACAGGACTGGGAATAGTTTTGTTTCCCTTTGCCAGAAAACAAACCTATAATATACAAAGCATTAGGCAGCGTGCTTAGGATAATGCCTTAGCATGAGAAAACTGTAAATAAATAAATAAATAAATAAATAAAGCAGAAAAGTCACTGGGTTTATCCTTAAAATTAAAGTAAGAGCTGGGTGGGTGTGGTGGTATGCACATGCCTTTAATCTCAGCTCTCTGGAGGCTGAGGCAGAGAGATCTCCGAGAGTTGGCAGCCAGCCAGCCAAGGTTACATGGTAAGTTCCACCCAGTACTACATAGCTATTTTCTGATAAAAACAAAAACAAAAACAAAAACAAAGGAAGGTTAAAGCCAGCTGGGCCTGGTGGCACAGACCTCATCCTTGGAAGATTGAGGCAGGATAACAAGATGTGCAGGGTGAGCCAGGCATAGTGGCATATGCCTTTAATCCCATAACTTGGGAGGCAGGTGGATTTCTGAGTTTGAGGACAGCCTGGTCTACAGAGTGAGTTCCAGGACAGCCAGGGCTACACAGAGAAACCATATCTCGACAAAAAACAAACAAAACAAACAAACAAACAAAAAGAAGTGCAGGGTGTTTCCCTAATTTTTTTTTTCTCAGCCTGTTTATCCTTTGTGTAGAGAAAAGCCACTGATTTGTTGAGTTAATTTTATATCCAGCTACTGCAGTGAAGCTGTTTATCTGGTTTAGGAGTTCTCTGGTGGAATTTTTAGGGTCACTTATATATACTATCATATCATCTGCAAGTAGTGATATTTCGACTTCTTCCTTTCCGATTTGTATCCCCTTGATCTTCTTTTGTTGTCTAATTGTTCTGGCTAGGACTTCAAGTACTATATTGAATAGGTAGGGAGAAAGTGGGCATCCTTGTCTAGTCCCTGATTTTAGTGAGATAATTGCAAAGCTTCTTTAAGGCAAAAGACACTGTTAATAAGACAAAAAGTCCACCAATAGATTGGGAAAGGATCTTTACCAATCCTAAATCAGATAGGGGACTAATGTCCAATATATACAAAGAACTCAAGAAGATGGGCTCCAGAAAATCAAATAACCCTATTAAAAAATGGGGTACAGAGCTAAACAAAGAATTCTCAACTGAGGAATACTGAATGGCTGAGAAGCACCTGAAAAAAAAATGTCCAACATCCTTAATCATCAGAGAAATACAAATCAAAACAACCCTGAGATTCTACCTCATACCAGTCAGAATGGCTAAGATCAAAAATTCAAGTGACAGCAGATGCTGGAGAGGATATGGAGAGAGAGGAACACTCCTCATTTGTTGGTGGGATTGCAAGCTTGTACAACCACTCTGGAAATCAATCTGGCAGTACCTCAGAAAATTGGACATAGTACTACCGGAAGATCTAGCAATACCTCTCCTGGGCATATACCCAGAAGATGTTCCAACTTGTAATAAGGGCACATACTCCATTATGTTCATAGCAGCCTTATTTATAATAGCCAGAAGCTGGAAAGAACCCAGATGTCTCTCAACAGAGAAATGGATACAGAAAATGTGGTACATTTACACAATGGAGTACTACTCAGCAATTAAAAACAATAAATTTATGAAATTCTTAGGCAAATGAATGGATCTGGAGGATATCATCCTGAGTGAGGTAACCCAATCACAAAAGAACTCACTTGATATGCACTCACTGATAAGTGAATAGTAGCCCAGAAACTTAGAATACCCAAGATACTGAAAGAAAGACGAAATTTCAAGACCTGTAAGTCATATAAAGTACTCAGAAATCACTGGTTGTTTGTGAGCCTAGAGGCTGCCTGGGACTGAGAACAAAGAAAAACAAACCGGGGTATGCCCCGTAGTTAAAACATTCCTGGGAACAGCTTGACCATAAAGATAAGGAGGACATAAAGATAAGATGGGCTCCAGAAAATCAAATAACCCTATTTAAAAATGGGGTACAGAGCTAAACAAAGAATTCTCAACTGAGGAATACTGAATGACTGAGAAGCACCTGAAAAAAAAAAGTTCAACATCCTTAATCATCAGGGAAATACAAATCAAAACAACCCTGAGATTCCACCTCATACCAGTCAGAATAGCTAAGATCAAAAAGCCCCTTACCCCATAAAAACCCCTAGCTTCTGAGCCTCATGGCCGACATCCGTTATCTCCTGTGTGGGATGCATGTTGGTCCAGAGCTCCGTCATTAAACTGCCTCATGTGATTACAGCAAGATGGATTCTCGTGTTTCTTTTTTTTTTTTTAAGATTTATTTATTATTATACGTAAGTACACTGTAACTGTCTTCAGACGTGCCAGTAGAGGGTGTCCTATCTCATTATGGGTGGTTCAGAGCCACCATGTGGTTGCTGGGATTTGAACTTGGGACCTTCAGAAGAGCAGCCGGTGCTCTTACCCGCTGAGCCATCTCACCAGCCCAATTCTCGTGTTTTTTTGGGTGCTCCATCACTCCCAAGACTAGAGTGGGGGTCCCCAAAAGGGGGGGTCTTACATTTTGGGGGGCTTGTCCGGGATTTGGGAGTGCCCAGAAACCCGAGAATACCCCTTGGAGGTACGTTTGTTTGAGTCTTGTATGTTGTCTGTTGTCTAAGTGTCTAAGTGTGGCACCGTTGAATTTGTGTCTTGGTTTTTCAGTTCTGAGATTGTGGGTTCGAGTCCCATCTGGGTTCCCAGTTCTGGTATTATGTATTCTGGCAGCTGCCACTGTGGACCGTGAGGACCTAGTGCCTTCGGAAGGTAGACGTCCTAAGGCCCTGAAGGCTGCAACCCTGGAAGACGTTCCACGGGTGGAAGCAGAGTCGCCCCGTCAGGAAGGGGGTCGATTTGGAATCTGACCCCCATCAGGAAGTAGCGTTTGGCTGGTTGTACAAGTCCAGGAGCAGACGAGTGTGCTTAGATATATTGGTGTCTTTTTTCTCTGTTGCTGTCTTGTTTTTGTTTGTGGTTTTTGTCATGGGACACAGACACTGTACATCGGAGGTAAAGTGGAATCCCTCCCTGCCTATCTGTATGTATGTCTGTGTGTCTGTCTGTCTTGTTCACTTGTGTGTCCTCCATTAGACCACCTTCTGATTCTGTTTTGCTTTTGGTTTTTCTGGTTTCGGGTCTGGTTTTGGTCCCAAGGGGTTGACTGATTATCTTGGTTTAGTTTTAGGCCGGTCTCAGGTTCTGGGGGCCTTCCCATGGAGAGAGGTCCATTTGGGTTGGTCGCAGTGACAGTGAGATGTGCAAAAATGTTGCAGGCCACAACGCTGGAGGATGCTCTGGTGTCAAGCTGGGAAGTTGGATCTGAAACAGTCCTTCTCAACCCAGCAGCAGCTAGGGTTCAGTATATTCCTGGAACAGATAGTGTTAGGCTTCTCTGGAAATCGCATTTAAGACGCCCTGTATTGGTCTTGCTTGTGTTTGTCATTTCTGTGGTACTGTGATTCTATAGTGGCTGCCTGAAAACGGTTTCTGTGTATGTCTTGTGTGTCTCTTTGTGTTCAGACTTGGACTAACAACTGACGACTATTTTTGAGTTATGCGCTCTGGAATAAGCCTAAGAATCCTGTCAGATCCCTATGCTGACCACTTCCTTTCAAATCCTCAGCTGCCCTGCCTCCCACTCCAACTCCAGGGAGCAGCCAGAGGGTCACAGTGGTCCCACCCATGGACCTGGAACCTAGGGAGAAATGAGCTCGGGAAACCTGGAGCAAAAGAGGGGTGGTCCCTGAGAAAGTCAGTGGCCCTGGATGTTGTGGCTGTTGGGAGATAGAGGAGGCTGTGGGAGTGGCCGGCCAAGAGCACCGCGAGTTCCCTAGCTGGTTCTCATTCCCCTGTCCCTTGCATTCGTCTCTTGTTAACAGAAAAACTGCTTTTACTTTGAGATATCAGTGGCCCAGTGCAGCCAGCTATGAGAGCTGCACTCCCTTCCCTGCCCCACGTGTTTTCTCTTCTCAGGCAACCCTGCCCTGAGCTGCTGGCAGTGAGTCTATTCCAAGCTCCAGTGAGGGAGGCATCTGCCCACCCAGGTAAGGAGCACCTGCGAGTCTAACCACCAGGCTCTGATGGGGGTCTTGTCTCTGTGGGACTAGAAAGTGCCCCAACAATCTGACTGAGGTAATAGGAAGTTACAAAAGTTAAAAGGGCAGGGTAAGTCGGTAAGAACGTTAGCATAAGTCCATAAGAAAGTGCAGAGGAAGAGAAACGAAAGAAAGATAGAGGTCTGCAAAGAAGTGAGCTAAGAGCAAAGCTTCAGCAGACTCAGGAGAAATGGATGACAGTGGCAAATAAAGAGGTTAACAGTGAGGAGAAATATAAATAGAGATGAAGGAGACTAGAGAGATCTGAGATGAGAGAGATACTCTGAATGAGAAATATTTAGAAGAGGAACCAGTAAATAAGAGACAGACAAGAAAAAGAGTTGAGGAAACATGAGGCTGACAAAGACAGAGACCAGAGTCAGAATCAGAGATGTGCAGTGAGAAAGAAAAATAAACCAGGGTAGAGGCGAACTATGAGAGAAGATAAGTGACAGGATATAGATGTGATAACATCCAAAGGAAACAAAGACAAGGAGAAAAAACAAAAGATATATATATAGAGAGAAAGAAAACATTATATGAGATCTCCATTACAGTTAGGAAACAGGAACAAAGAGAGGTAAATGACGAAGACTAGAACCTAGCAAAGTGGCACATGCTAATAATGCTAGCACTTAGAAATGATCTGTAAGAAACAGGAAGCCAGGGAATTAAAAAGAGATAAGAGACAAGAGAAAAACTTAAATGAAATGCTGGCCACAAGAGTCAGGAAAACTAGAGAGCTTAGATAGTACCTGGCAATAAAAGAAAGCGTTTGGCTAAAGATCAATGTGTTTACTGTAATGAAAAAGGGCACTGGGTGAGAGACCGCCCTAGAGAAAAAGAAGAGGAGCCCCTCTCATGACCAAACCCTTCACCTATTTGTGGCTAAAAGTAAAGAGATAACAAAAGGGGTGCTAACACAGAAGCTGAGTCCTTAGAAGAAGCCGGTGGCCTACCTGCAGAAGCAGTTAGAAAAAAGACTGTGCTTCATATTCCTCCACCTACCAACTCAAAACAAGTTGGAAAAATTCCTGCGCACTGCGGGCTTTTGCAGATTGTGAATTCCAGGTTTTGCTGAATTAAAGAGACAAACAGCCCTTCATATAGAGAAATAAAGAACAACAGGCCTTGGATGCCATTAAGACTGTTCTAGTGTCGTCCCCAGATTTGGGACTCCTAGATGTGACTGAGAACAAAGGTATTGCCAAAGAGATTCTTACTCAGAGATTGGGACCCTGGAAAAGACCTGTGGCATACTTGTAAGAACTTAGACCTGGTGGCTGTAGGATGGCCTGCTTGTCTGCACATAGTGGCTTCTGGTCAAGGACGCAGATAAATTGACTCTGAGACAAAACTTGGCACATGCTCTAGAAAGTGTGGTTCATCCCCCCTGACCAATGGCTGACTAACGATCTTGAAAACATTATCCAACCGTTCCCCTGACTGATGGACACATTATCAGAGCTTTTTGTTGACTGAATGAGTGACCTTCGCTCCCCCTGCTGTCCTCAATCTCACTAACCTACTGCCTGAGACTTCACCTATTCATCACTGCACTGACATTCTGGCAGAAGAAACTGATACTCAAAATGATCTGAAGGATCAGATCAGCCTTGGCCTGAGAGTTCGAGCTGGTACACGGATGGCAGTAGCCTCGTGGTTGAAGGTAAGCGGAAGGCAGGGACAGCAGTACAGTGGTAGACAGAAAGCTGAACTTGTGGCTTTGATACGAGCTCTATAAATGGTAAAAAGAGAAGTCTACACTGACAGCAGGTACGCTTTTGCCACCGTATGGAGCAATATACAGACAAAGAGGGCTGTTAACATCTGCAGAGAAAGACCTAAGATGCTGTGGCTAAAAGAAATCAGATGGCAGATCTAACAGCTAAACAGGCATCCCAAAGAGCAATGATCCTGACAGTCTGAAGACTATCAAGTTATAGACAAATTAAGACTGGTAAAAGAAACCCTGTATAGAATAGTAGAAACAGAAGAAAGAAAACTAGTCCTCCCATGAGAAGACAGACCTGACATCTACTGAGAAGTAGACTTTACTGAGAAAAATATGTGTATGAATACCATCTGGTTTTTGTGAACATTCTCAAGATGGATAGAAGCTTTTCCCTGTAAAAATGAGACTGCTCAGATAGTCATCAAGAAGATTATTAAAGAAAAAATTTCCAAGGTGCGGAGTGCCAAAAGCAATAGTGTCAGATAATGGCCCTGCCTTTGTTGCCCAGGTAAGTCAGGGTGTGGCCAAGTATTTAGAGGTCAAATAAAAATTATATTGTATTTATAGACCTCAGAGCTCAAGGCAGATAGAAAGGATAAATAGAACTCTAAAAGAGACCTTGACAAAATTAATCATGGAGACTGGCACAGACTTGTTGCTCCTTCCCCTTGCTCTATTTGGAACTAGAAATACTCCCTCTTGATTCAGTCATACTCTTTTTGAAATCCTTTATGGGGCTCCCATGCCCATCACTGTCTTAAATGATGTGTTTAAACCTATGTTGTTATAATAATGATCTGTATGCTAAGTTAAAAGGCTTGCAGGTGGTGCAGAAAGAAGTCTGGTCACAACTGGCTACAGGGAACAAGCCGGGTGCCCCAAAGACATCTCACCAGTTCCAGCCAGAGATCTGATCTACGTGCACCTACATCATGCCCAGACCCTCAAGCCTCACTAGAAGGGTCCCTGCCTAGTCCTGTTTACTATCCCTTCTTATTCTCTTTTTGTTTCCATGTTAAAGATACAGTATAGCTTATGGTCCTGCAGCGTCAACACCAACCTATAGTTAAGATAGAAGAAGAATATGATTTCTATTCTCCACATAGAGATATAGACTTCTAAAATTCTAAGATTAGAATTACTTAGTAGAAGAAGAGGGGAATGAAAGAAAGATGAAATTTCAAGACCTGTAAGTCATATAAAGTACTCAGAAACCACTGGTTGTTTGTGAGCCTAGAGGCTACCTGGGACTGAGAACAAAGAAAAACAAACCCAGGTATGCCCCGTAGTTAAAACATTCCTGGGAACAGCTTGACCATAAAGATAAGGAGGAATGTGAGGACATAACAGGGTTATCTAAGCTGAGTCAACAACTCACAGAACTCTGACACCCTGCACGTACATGTAATTTTTCTGCTGATGTTTGAATAAGCCAATAGTGTGTCGCTATGCTGAATTCCACACCCCTAAGTCCCTTACCCCATAAAAACCCCTAGCTTTCGAGCCTCGTGGCCGACATCTGTTATCTCCTGTGTGGGATGCATGTCGGTCCGGAGCTCTGTCATTAAACTGCCTCATGTGATTACAGCAAGATGGATTCTCATGTTTCTTTGGGTGCTCTCTCACTCCCGAGACTAGAATGGGGGTCCCCGAAAGGGGGTCTTACAATACAATTTGCAAAACACATGAAACTCAAGAAGAAGGAAGACCAAAGTGTGGATACTTCGTTCCTTCTTAGAATGGGGAACAAAATACCCATGGAAGGAGTTACAGAGACAAAGTTCAGAGCTGAGATGGAAGGAAGGACCATCTAGAAACTGCCCCACCTGAGGATCCATCCCATATACAACCATCAAACCCAGACACTATTGCATATGCCAGAAAGATTTTGCTGATAGGACCCTGATACAGCTCTCTCTTGTGAGGCTATGCCAGTGCCTAGCAAATACAGAAGTGGATGCTCACAGTCATCTATTGGATGGAACACAGGATCCCTAATGAAGGAGCTAGAGAAAGTACCCAAGGAACTAAAGGGGTCTGCAACCCTATAGGAGGAACAACAAGAATAGCCTAGTCGGCCATCAATGGGAAGAGAGGCCATTGGTCTTGTGAAGATCATATGCCCCAGTACAGGGGAATGTCAGGACCAGGAAGCAGGAGCAGGGCAGGGGGAAGGTATAGGGAACTTTCAGGATGGCATTTGAAATGTAAATGAAGAAAATATCTAATAAATAAATAAATAAATAAATAAATAAATAGAAAGCAAAAAAAAAAAAAAAAGATGAAAAACAGGTGCAAGATGTTGACTCAATTCCCTCCCTGAATGGCTAGCCTGGGCAACTTAAGGAGCGTGTTTCAGAATTTGAAAAGTAAAAAGCTGGGGATATGGCTCAACAAGGGAGTACTTGCTATCCTACACCAGTATTGAAATTTTAAAAAGAACTTAGCATACCTCAAAGTTCAATAAAGTAAATTCCATGCTATCCAAGTGTGGCAGTGCATGCCTGTGATCTTAGCACTCTGGAGGCTAAAGCAGAAGGATTACCTCAAATTCAAAGCCAAACTATCCAGTTCTAGACCAGGCTGGACTACACAGTTAGACCATCACTCTCCTAGAAAGACAGACTTTGAACTTAGTGTCCCTCATACTCATGAGCGCTTAAGCCTGTACCTCTTCCTCCTTCCCCAGACAGGTGTCACATAGCCCAGGCGGGTTTCAAACTATGTAACCAAGGATGACTTCAGACCCCTGGCCATCCTCCTCTCACTTTGCTCAATGGCTGGGATCACAGGTATGTGTCACCACATCCTGTTCCAAACATGACGTCGTCTTACTTTTCTATTGCTGTGATAAAACATTGTGACCAAGAGAGCATATTCAAGAAAGCATTTAATTTGGGGCTCATAGGTCCAGAGGGCCCATGTCTACAGGAGGCAGAGGAGAGAAATCACGTTGGGAATGGTGTGGACATTTGACACCTCAAAGCCCACCTGAGTGACACACCTTCAACAAAGTTATGAAGGGACCCTAGCCAGCTTGAGCATTGCAAACATGGCTCTGGGAGGCCTTGCTCTTCTCCCCCATCCCTTCTGCCTTGCTAAAAACCTTTAGATGGAATCCCTAATGTTAGACACCAAGGTCTGTCCCGTTATTTGGCCACTTCCTCCTGAGGCTGACTATGAAGATCCAGAATCAAACATTGAATTCCAGCAACCAAAAACCCCTTTGGCTCACCTAGTTAACATGCCCAATCAAGAGTTAAACATCTCATCCTAACAGAGTTCTCCCTTTTACCTTTATAAACTCATTTGTCTGTGGGCCGTGTTTGTCTTCTATCCAGAGGTAGTCCTTTGTCTCATCCCCCCGTCCCCTCCACAAATACCCCTCCCTCCCCTTCCCTTGCCTCTTTTCTCCCTTCCCCCTCTTCGTCTATCTCTTTTGTCTTTGTCCTTTATCTCTGCCCTCTGGAGCAAATAAATCTTTGTGTTGAGAATTTGGTCTTAGGGTATCTTGAGCAAACTCTGAGGCTCCTTACAAGTTATACCCCCCAATCCTTCCCAAACAGTTCCACCAACTGGGGACCAAGAATCCAAGCATTTGAGCCTGTGGGTACCATTCTCATTCAGACCACCACAGGAAGAAAGTGACAATGTGACACAAAAAAAAAAAAATCCAGACTTTAAGACAAAATCTTTGTATTAAAATTTATTGGAGCTCAGACAGAGTAAAACCAGTAAAGTCATATAAAACTAACCACTGCATGGTTTAGGGATGGGTTCACATATGATGACGATAGTAACAGTTACCAAAATCCAAAAGTGGTTTCATCTCTGGAGGCTCAGAGACTCAAATGACTTAAAGTGGCAAGTATGTTGTATCATATGTACGACTGGTCACACCAAACTAGTTCACAGCATTTTCTAACAGCTCTTTCAGTAGCTCTGACTTCTACAGGCAGGGATCAGCTCTGGTCACCGTTTATCTCCAGTTCACCCTTAGCAAGTGTTGCTATCAGGAGAGCTCTCATCTTGCATCCTAACAACCCCGTCTGTTGGTCTCATACATGGTCATGGGGAAGATGGAGACCAGTTCTGGCCCATTGTTTCCACAGATGGCTTGCCCCAAAGAAGAGACTGGTCAATGGGAACAAGAGACTTCTGCTATCCCTAACCTCAGTTGCCTGGAGCTCAACACAGAGGAGCCCTTCTTTAACGTGTCAGAATGGCTGCCCGCAGTTGCTTTGCCTAGTGACCCAGTCAGTGGCCATGCAGAACAGAGCCGGCAGAGCCAAGGCTGTTGGGGGCTTTCCCAGAGCCTGAGGGTAAGTCTGGGCTTATAACAGAGCATCTGGAGCCTGACTGCACTTAACATATTCAAAGTTTTCCCCATGGTCTTTTCTGCTCCTTAACAGTCATGGTGACTTTGCCTCTAACCCCCCAGTGCCCAGTGCAGAGCTCAACCAGAACACAAGGACCATGTCCAGAGAATGAGGCACGGCTGAGTCCTTTGGGTTTGACTATGACATACATTTGAGGTCTTTTGTTCCTAGTACATCCTTTAGCTGTCCCTCAGCCCCTCAGGTCCTGTGTTGTGGAGGCTTGTGAGCTGACTCTGGAGAACTTGCCAGGAGCCACTGCACCTAGCTAGGTCGAACATGGTCCCTTAAGCCTAAGATGGCATCACCTTCCTATAGTCGGTACTTGGCACGGGACTGGACCTAAGTCTATAGACTATCTTTAGAAGGTGCCAGGTCTTAAGGAAGAGACCCACTTTGTAGGGCAGACACGATACCTGGGATCTAACTCTGCCACTGGCTTGGGCATGACCAAGTTCCTTTTTACTTCCTTTTCTTTTTTTTCTTTTTTTCTCCCTTCTTTTCAATTTAATCTTTGAGCCCCCACAGGGTTCTTTATGTTAGCTTCATGCTCAGTAAAATGGCCAAGTTTATATAATAAGTTCTAGATGACCAGGATAGCTACTGCCCCTCAAAACCAGAAAGCCAGGCAGGAGAGGCAACCTGAAGCCAGCTGGGTGGTTTAACTCCAGAACTTTCCAGGCAAATACAGGAAAGCTGCTAGTCAGCCTAGGCTACATAATATAACCTGTATCAAAGGTACTTGCTGCCAAGGCTGACAGCCTGAGTTCAATCCCAGGGACCTACACTAAAGATCATGGACTCTAAGTTGTCTCTGACCTCTGCACATGTGTGTATAATGACAATCTGCCACCTGAAGTTACTGAGGGGGTTTGTCAACCCTCCTACTCCCCAGGCCATCTTAAATGGCCTATACACTTTTATTTGGGATATTCAAAGCCAAGGTATAGGAAGGAGATCAAGTGAAAGGGAAAGAATGGGAAGTGGCCCAAGGCAACAGTTCCAAGATGGCCAACCTTGAAGATGCAGGCATGTCCGCTGGCTGTGTAGCAGGTCTCCCCACAGATTGTGCTGTCAGCGATACGATGTCTTGCAACAATTCATGGAGGTTGGGGGGAGATTTGCTGCCTGCCTCTCTCCCATCTCCCATTCATATTAGTCTCCTCACAAGGCTTGGTTTGGGTGGCCCCATGAAATGCCAGATGCCATGTCTTGAAATGGGCATTCTATCCCAAGAGTGGAGGGAAGAGACCAACTCTGGGCATGCGGACAGTGAAGGCCAGAGAGAATCTGAGGTAAGACAACATTGTATATCCAGAATGTTCCAGCACTAAGATGTAAAAAAGCACAGAGTTCAAAGACCTTTCCCATGGTCTGGCCCTGGAACCTGGAAGGCCCAGGGAGAGAACATGGGATTTTGTGGAACAGTCATGAGAGAGCCACACTTGGGGTTGACAGGAGATAAAAGCTTTCTAGTAAAATCCTATCTCTGGCTCTGCCTTCTCAGCTGGCAGAAGTCAGTAATCTCTGAGAGGGGAGGGTACCAGATTTTGAGAAACACATGGTGACATCCAGAGCTTCGTGTGGGCTTCCCCACCACTTCCTGTCTCCATCCGAACCTTCACCTTCCCAGAGATGATCTGGTCTTGAGCAACTGAATCTTGGGTTAGAGACTACAGGAAAGAGCTGAAGCTCCCGAGCAGGAGCAAGAGGACTGTCTGTCTCATCTGTCTATCCATTGTTGGCTTGAGGCTGCAGGAAGTCTTACTTGGGCAGATGCGTTCTTTTGTGCTGCCTGAGATGGTCAGATCTCATGAACTCTCGATCACACTCATCGCATTTATGTGGTCGGTATCTGGTATGAATCCGTTTGTGTCGTCCAAGCTCATCAGAGCGGAAGAACTTCCACGTACATCCGTTCCAGTCACATGCGAAGGGCTTCACACCTGGGGAAGGGAGGGGGCAGGAAGAGTTAAATTAGGTAGAAAAAGCCACAGGGTGGGAAAGGGAGACCAGTGGGAGGTAAAGGCCCCTAGATGAGACTGCAGGCTGGTGGGTCAGGAGGGCTTGGCTCCAAGCTTGGAAAAGAAAGTCCTAAGCAACTGCAAATCAATGATCCCACGGGGTTGGGAGGAGCTTGACAGCTGGCTCAGGAGTTAAAGTGTTGTGTGTTTGGTCTAATGCTGCTTGTATTAAGTTAATCCAGGACCCCAAAATTTCATGAGAATCCACACATTTGCAGTAAGACACTGAGGAAATCCTACCCCCAGTTGGTTTTGATTGGTATATAAAGTTGCTGGCAGCTAATGGCTGGGCAGAGACAGAGGCAGGACTTTCAGGATTCCCAGGCAAGGGACCAAAGGAGGAGAAGAAATCAGCCATGCCAAGAGAAGAAAAAGAGGAGACACCATGTGGGACCGAGCATAGCTGCCATGCAGGAGCTAGGGGATGTACCTGAGAGGGCCTCACGGCTGCATTTGGGGCAGCCAAGATGGAATATACGTTCTAGTAAGTAATAACTTGGGAATATCAGAAGGAGGTAGATTGGCCACATGAAGGTTTAGGAAGTGGCCCAACCATTGAGCTGTTTAAGGCATATAAAAATATAAAGGCTGTATGTCTTTCACTCGGAAACCCAGAACATTAGGGTGGGTGTCGAGGAGCACCACCACTGGCAGTGTCAACTGAATAGCATTAACTGGGGGTTGCTACAGTTAAAAGTACTTGTTGCTCTTGCTGGACCAACGTTCGACTCCCAGCACCAACACATGGTGGCTCACAGCCATCTATAATTCCAGTTTCATCCAGGAGATCCAAACCTTCTTCTGGTCTCTGTGGGCCCCTGGCATGCACATGGTACAGAGACATTCATAAAAGCAAAAACACTCATTCACATAATAAAATACATCTATGAGCAGTTTAGAGAGAACTAAGATCCCTACATCCCTTCCTCCACCCAACACCTCATTCACCTGTGTGTTTGCGTTGGTGACTCACAAGGTGAGAGCGCTTGGTATAAGATTTTCCACAGCTGTTATATGTGCAGACATAAGGCCTTGAAACTGGGGACTGTCTCCTGGTTGCCCCTCTTGAAGTACTGGGGCTCTCTGCCCCCTCTGGAGCAGGTGTGGGCGGCTCACGTACGAAAGGTTCTTCCTGGGTATTTGACTCAGTCACAAGTGAATCTTGGGAGTCTAAAGGTAGCAATTGCTGGAACCTAGCTGGGAGCATCTCAGGATTGCAGGGATTTATGGAGTGCAACATCTGATCCATAAACGGAGCCACAGCATGGGTCCCAGCGGAAGCCATGCCTGGGACCAACAATATTCCATGTTTTAAAGAGCCCGTGGTGGCAGGTACTGTTGGAGGCATAGGATAAGGCATTGCTGGGGCACTGCTATGGGCCATCACTGAGACTCCACGGGAACTTGGCAGGCCACCCTGAGGCATTAGATTCTCACTGAAGGAAATGGTCACTCCCAGAGTACCTGAACTTCCAACTGGCATCACGTGGGATCCCCTCCCAATCGATCTCTGACAATAATTCTGGAAAGGTATAGGAGCCAGCTGGGAGGGGCACCTCACACCATGCTCAGGCAGCGACCTAATGAGCTGTGATTCCCATTCTCTCTCATTGCATCTGAGCTCCTCAGCTGATGCCATATAGGACCTCATCATCTCTGGTAAGTATTGAGTGGCTGGTGGCTGATGAAATCCGCTGTTTCCAGAAGACACGGGCACATTCGACACTGGCACCAACATCTTATTATCCTACAAGAAAAGCAATGTGAGAACAAACTCCCCTTTGCTCCACTTCTAAGCTCCACATATTTCTTGCCCCGCCCCCCAGGACAGGCCAATGGTTAACTGACCATGGCTTGCCACAAGGAGCTTGACAGGCTGAGACAAGAGTCTGCTCTGCATTCCCAATCTCAAGCTGGCTGAGACTGTGTAGCTCAGGGTGTTGCCTACTTTGAGTAATCCTCCTGCCTCATCCTGCTGCCAAGTGCTAAAGTTTACAGGCATGAGTTACCATACAATGACAAATGGTTCACTCACCAAGAGACCTTGTTGGTTTTGCTTATGTAGCCATTGTCGTATTTGGATCTTTGGAGGTAGCGTCCCATCTAGAACAGCTCATCGCTTTATTAGAATTTTGTTTGACTATGGAGCTTACCATATAGCTGTCTGTTTACAGCTTACACCAGAATGGGTAGATTAAGACCAGAGTTAGGAAGGTACTTCTATGGATCAAGCTGTTGCCACACAAACTCAGTTCCAATCCATGTAGAGCCAGGCTCAATAATAAAAAAAGCATCTCTTATCCCAGTGCCATAACACTGGTAAACAACCAAAACTAGCCCATCTCAAACAGCTGGAAGGCAAGGAATAACATGCAATATTGTCCTTTGACCTCCTCATGCATGCTCATATTCACATGGAAAGGTGCATACATGATATGCACACAAATAAAACCTCTTAGCTGGGTGTGTTGGGACACGTCCGTCTTTAATCTCAGCATTCAGAAGGCAGAGGCAGGCAGATCTCTGCATTCCAGGATAGCCAGGATTACAGAAAGAAACCTTGTCTCAACAACAAAACAAAAAGAAACAAACAAACAAACAAAAAACCCCACTGGGCTAGAGAGATGCTCAGCAGTTAAGAGCAGACTGCTCTTCCAGAGGTCCTGAGTTCAATTCCTAGCAACCACATGGTGGCTCACAACCATCTATAATGAGGTCCACTGCCCTCTTCTGGTCTGTCTGAAGAGAGAGACAATGTGCTCACATACATAAAATAAAAATTTTTTAAAAAACCACAAAGAAAAGAAAGAAAACCTCTCTTCCTGCAGGTAGGTTCTAGGATCAAGCTGAGGCCCCTAGGCTTGGCAGCAAGCACCTTTACCTGCTGAGCCATCCCACCAGACCTAGTGTGTATTGAGTAAATACAGGCCATGTCTAACTGTCAAGCACTGTTTCATTAATGGTGTGTGGAATGAGTCTTTTTTATGCATGTGAAGTTTTGTTTTTGACAATTCTAAATACCAATGACTCGATACATTTAAATTAAACTGCAAGTTGTTAGAAAACAGACTATAGTAGACTTCAGAGAATACTAATATGGTCATTAGTCAGTTGTGTTACATTAAAATTTTTAAGAGAATTCCATTGTTAGCACACTCCTATCCTAACAGAATTTTAATAAGGTGTATCTGGGGCTCCTGAGCTCTGAGAGGGCCATATCCAGACTCGGATCTGTGTTTGATAGACCAGCTTGGTCTACAAAGTGAGTTCTAGGACAACTTAGGCATGCCACAAAGAGAACCCTGGGTTAAAAGAGACCAACAGGAAGAAAAGCCCTATATTTGATCAAGGTGAAGCAGTACGTGCCTGAAGTCAGTTTACTCTTAACCTGGGCTCCATGGTATAAACAGAGTTGCAAGGTGGGAGCCTGTCTCAAAGAACAAAGCAAAAATCCCATCTAAAGTCCCATAGCAAAGCCAGCTATAAAGACAGAAATTCACCCCCAGATTAACAAAGTGGCAAAGTCATTGCTCTTTACCTGCCCTGCAAACATTGTTTTTCAAGACAAGGTTCCTCTGTGTAGCCCTGGCTGTTCTGAATCTCTACCACGCTGGCCTTGAACTCAGATATCCACCTGCCTCTGCCTCCTGCCTATGGGTCTCTAGAGGCTGAAGTGAAGAAGCACAATCAAAAGTGTATTACTTGCTGGGCATGGTTGTGCACACCCTTAATCTCATTGTTCAAGAGACAGAGGCAGGCAGATAGTTGTGAGGCCAGCCTGGTCTACAAAGGAAGTGAATTCCAGGATAGCCAGGGCTAGACAGAAAAACCCTGTCTGGAGGGAAAAAAAAAAGGATATTACTGTAACTAAACAACATTTAATACTGAGATCTAGATTAGAAATATAAAGATAGGGAGCTGGAGAGATGGCTCAGAGGTTAAGAGCACTGACTGCTCTTCCAGAGGTCCTGAGTTCAGTTCCCAGCAACCACATGGTGGCTCACAACCATCTGTAATGGGATCTGATGCCCTCTTCTGGTGTGTCTGAGACAGCAACAGTGTCAGAGACAGCTTCAGCTACATACATAAAATAAATAAATGTTTAATATATATAAAGATCATAAACCTGAAATTTATATAATACTATATATAAAGCATAATGTCACGACACCAATTGTACTTTTGAACTTAAGCAGCGTACATCAATATCCCTGAAAACCATGAAGAAAATAGTTACAGAATATATACAAAAGAAATTGTTACTAATTTTAACAGTACAGAATTAGTATTTTGGCAAGCTGGGTACGGTGATACATGGCAAGCAGATCTGTGTGTGAGTTAAGGGGCAGCCTGGTTTTCATAGTAAATTCCAGACCAGTAAAGGGCTAGAGATTCTAAAAAAAATTTTTTTGCTATGGAGGCACATTTGTAAACTTTAGAGGGGAACACGGACATGAAACTTACCCTTAGTTAAGGACTTAGTGGTATTTTTTAAAGTTGCTGAAGTAAGGAGAGTCATTTGTATAAATTGTACTGGTAAATTATTCATGATTTACTAAATAAACCCAAAACCTACAGGCATCTAGGAAAACTCAGTGGGTTCCTAAAAATATAAGGAACAAGCCATGAGCATTTAAACCCAGTGTGCATGAGAGCAGGAATCGGAGGTGGTATGAGGGGCATATGGGATGAATGTGCTCAATATGCATCATACATGTGTAAAACACGCCATTGCACGGCGAACAGCCAAGATAGATCAGAGTAGACTTGTGCCTGACTTGGAGTAAGACTTTCGGGGAGGCCGGGTGTCAGGGTGCAGGCGTTTAGTCTCAGCACTCATGAGGCAGAGCCGCATGTGTTCTGTGAGTTAAGAGGCTAGCCTAGTCTACATAATGAATTCCAGGATAGCCAGCCTTTGTAGAGACTGTCTTAACAAAGTTTTTGGAGGATTACTTCCAGGGCTCCTGGCCTCTTCCCACCAGGAGTGGCCCTCTATTTCCCAAATACTTCCCACCAGTCCTCGTTCCGGTTCCAAAATAACTCCCCATGTTTAGATTCTCCTTCTGCATGTTAGGGCTCACTATTTAAACCCTCACCTGGATTGTCACAATAGCTTTCTAGCCTTCAAGTGAGCCTCCCTATTTAAGAGCACATTTGGAGACGGGGTTGGGTTAGAGGCTTTAATATTTGTTATTAAAAACAGTTGTGGTGCCAGGCAGTGGTGGCACACGCCTTTAATCCCAGCACTTGGAAGGCAGAGGCAAGCCAGTCTCTGAGCTTGAGGCTAGTCTGGTCTACATAGCCCAGAACAAGAGGACTACCTAGAGACCTGGTCTCAAAATAAGAAAATAATTAAATTTAAAAAAATAGCATGGTGACTCACACTTTTAATCCCAACACTGGAAGCAGAGGCAGGTAGACCTGAGTTTGAGGCCAGCCTGGTCTACAGAGAAAGTTCCAAGACAGCAAGGGCTACAAAGAAAAAACATCTTTCAACCTCCCCCCTACCCGGACTCCCCAAAACTACCAGTGGAGTCTGGCAAAGGATTCAAATAAATAAATTTCCTCCTCAACGGCAGTACACAAATCTGTCCCTACAATCGCTCTCAGATCCCTGGTCTACCGAGAGTTCTAGGGCAGCCAGGGCTACACAGAGACACGACAGGGTTTCTCTGTGTAGCCCTGGCTGTCCTGGAACTCACTCTGTGGACCAGGCTGGCCTCGAACTCAGAAATCCGCCTGCCTCTGTCTCCCAAGTGCTGGGATTAAAGGCGTGCGCCACCACTGCCCAGCAACACCATCTTTAAACTCCCCTCCTCCTCCCGAAAAAGAAAAAAAAAAAAAAAGTAACCCAAGAACTATTAGTTGAGTTTGGCAAAGGGCTCCAATTAGTAAATTTTCCCTCCCCACCCCTCACATGGTGGTATACAGACTCCTCTCTATAAAGTTCAGGTGAGTCCTTCCCCCCCAACACAGACTCTAACGCTTGCTTTAAAACATACTTGACTAAACAAGCCTCCCTTGGGCTGTGCCCTCTCTCCCTCCCCCCCCCCCCCCACCGCCAGCCTCACCCCATCCACACCCTCCATTCTTCACCAACACCTGCGCCACCCTAGGGTGGACCAAAGACTCACCATGGGAGGCTGGTGCATAGCCTGTTCCTTATTGTCCTGCTCCATGCCGGCTGAGACCCAAGTTGAGAACAAACGGGAGGCTGCCCGGCCCTTACACCGTCACAGGCGTGGGTCCCAACACTACTACGCCATAATCCCACAATGGCTGCGTGGAGTTTTTATTTGCCTCTGAGCACTGGGCGGAGTCAAGGCCACACCCACCCACCCAGTCCCCTCCCAACTCAGCATCCATGCAATCCCAGAACTCTGTAGGCCTTATGCCTGCAGGGTCCGGGAAACCACTGAACGTTAGCACTTTTCCCCCCAGTTTTTATTGGTTATTATTTTATTTTTTGACATTTCAAATGTTATTCCCCCTTCCCAGTTTCCCCTCCACAAACCCCCTATCCCCTACCCCACTCCGCCCTTCTCTACCTAGACCCTCTAACCTACAGTTTTGAGCAACTGCTTGACAGAAAGGAGTGTTGGGGAAACCGCGATCTGAGACTTCAGTCAAGCCAGTCTCTCTGATCTCAGTGGAGAAACAGAAGAAAGGCTTGATAACACAGGAAGGGTGCACAGCCTCTGTAGACAAAAGAGACACCATAATCCCTCCAGACCAACACAGTAGGTTTTCATAGGGCTAAGGAGGAGCGCCTCTGTCCTTCCTCCATGCAAAGTGACGCCCAGATGCCCACACCGTACAATTTAGGCATCCCACAGTATTAACCATACCCGGTGTGGGGGCGCTGATTCTCTGTAACTCCAGTTCTAGGAAATTGAACACCCTCCTCTGATTGCCTTGGGTACCATGCAGGTGAACATGCATGCCTGTAGGCAAAGCACTCACACTATAAAAATAAATGTTAAAAAAAAATGATTTATTTTGGAGAGAAATAAGGCAAGCAGACAGGTCTCTGAATTCAAGACCATCCCGATCTATATATTGAGTTCCTGAATGGGCAGACTCCATCTCAAATTTAAAATTAAGTTAGTAATATAATATACCTTTGAATCTGGGCATAGGTGGCACACATTTGTAATCCCAGGGTAAAGACAGTAGGATGCTGAGTACAGGAACAGTCTGGGCAGTGAGGACAGCAAGACTTGGTCCTGCAAAAACAACCAGCCAAAAAAACAAGCAAACCA
This sequence comes from Mus musculus, assembly GCF_000001635.26. Lineage (NCBI taxonomy): Eukaryota > Metazoa > Chordata > Mammalia > Rodentia > Muridae > Mus > Mus musculus. The sequence continues at coordinate 117,766,629 of NC_000070.6, forward strand.
CTAGCAAAATAAAAGTGTGTGTGTGTGTGTGTGTGTGTGTGTGTGTGTGTGTGTGTGTGTGTGTATGAATGACTGTCCTTGGTCAGTGTGTGACATTTTTGTGTGTGGGGGGGGGGGTTGTTTTTGGTTTTGGTTTTGGTTTTTCGAGACAGGGTTTCTCTGTATAGCTCTGGCTGTCCTGGAACTCACTTTGTAGACCAGGCTAGCCTCGAACTCAGAAATCTGCCTGCCTCTGCCTCCCAAGTGCTGGGATTAAAGGCTTGCACCACCACGCCCAGCTCAGTGTATGACATTCTAAGATAACAGGTGATGAGCAGAAGTTAGTGCTTTACTGAGTTGATGGGGGAAGAGAACTGGGGGACAGAGAGGGGCACTTCCCTGAGTCCCTGGGCGGTGGCTGGTGGGTGCCCTTTCCGTTTGCAGAGAACACTTACAGAGAGTCACTCTGTAGGGATGGATTCATTATAGGCAGGATATTCTGAGGCATCTGATTGGGAAGCAAATCTGGATGGGATGAAGGTATCAGACTTGAAGCTGTGAGGATGAAGAGGAGAGGGCTCAGGTCACACACCTGGGCCAGGCTTGGCCTGCGGGTGATGATCAGTGCCAGGCGGTTAGACAGAGGGGGAGCTTTAAGCAACATCCATTTTTCTTTATTGGCCTTGTTCTTGTTTGTTTGTTTTTCTGTGTAGTCCTGGCTGTCCTGGAACTCACTCTGTAGACCAGGTGTGGCCTTAAACTCAAGAGTTTCACCTGCCTCGGCCTCCCAAGTGCTGGGATTAAAGGCATGCACTATCAGGCTCTAGCAAGCTGTTCCCATCCCCCCCCCCCCCGCCCGCCCACTCCCCTGAGACTCTCACTTTGTAACCCAGGCTAACCTCAGATTCACCCTCCTATGACTTGTGGCTTGCATTGTCTGATCAAATCATTTAAACCTCGTGGCTACTGTTGTTGCTGTCATTAGCGATGTTGCTTTAAAGACTTGTGCCCTCTGTTCTATGCCCTCTGGGAGGAAGAGAAGCCTTTTGTGACCAAGACCACGGTTTTTTGTTTGTTTGTTTGTTTGTTTGTTTGTTTTTAGTCTGTCACATGATTAGGGAATAAACAGGAAGCTTTGGCCTTGGAGGAAATAAGCCCTACTTGTGGACACCTTGCGGATTTTTTGTCTTCCTGGGACTACTAAACCTAAGGACCTTTGTTTTCATTGGCTTATGAAGACTAATGAGAACTTATATAAATCCAAGTTTGCCCCCTCTCCCCCCAAAAACCCAAAGGAGCTACACTAATACTTTAAGTGGGATAAACAAAACAGAAATCATGTCTTGTAGAAGGTGCTAGCAGGAAGTGTTTTTTTAAGCCAGGTGTGGTGGTGGTGGCTTTGGCGGCAGCTTTGGCGGCAAACGCCTTTAATCCCAGCACTTGGGAGGCAGAGGCATGCAGATCTCTGAGTCTTGAGGCCAGCCTGGTCTACAGAGTGAGTTCCAGGACAGCCAGGGCTCTACAGAGAAACCCTATCTCGAAAAACAAAAACAAAAACAAAACAAAGCAAAACAAAACAAAAACCTTTTCTTTTCCTTAGTTTCTAGCCTCTTAAGCATTCTGTCTCTACCTCCTGAGTGATGGGATTAAAGGCGTGCGCCACCAAAGCCCAACCAAAAATTTTTTTCTTTGCTTCCTATTTTTCCTGAAAATTGAAGGGTTTTTCTGTCAGGATCAGATTTTTTTAAAAAAGATTTATTTATTTATTATATGTAAGTACACTGTAGCTGTCTAAAGACATACCAGAACTCGAGGGCGTCGTTACAGATGGTTGTGAGCCACCATGTAGGTGCTGGGAGTTGAACTCAGGACCTTCGGAAGAGCAGTCAGTGCTCTTAACTGCTGAGCTATCTCTCCAGCCCCCAGGATCAGATTTGAAAGGGGGAAAAAAAAACTTTGAAAAAAGAAAGAAAACCATGAAGTAGGGCTGGAGAGAGGGCTAGACAGTTAAGAAAAAGCCCCAACTGATCTTGCAAGAGCAATGTATGCACTGGGCCACTCAGCCATCTCTCCAGTCCCCGGGTGTGCCTGTGCGTGTGTACGTGTGCAGATGTCTTCAGAGACCAGAAGAAGGAGTCAGATCCTTGGAGCTGGACTTCCAGATAGTTATGAACTACTCTATGTAGCGCTGGGAACTGAACTCAAGTCCTCTGAAAGAGCAATGCCCCTACACACTGAGCGGTCTCCAGAGGCCGCCCCCCCCCCACCTCTATTTTCAGGGCAAAATTTGCATTGGGAATTATTTCATAACTATACAGATTCTTTTAGTCGTATCCTCTCATTTCTGTGAGTGAACCCTCAGGAATCTGTTCCCCCCCACACTTTTAATATTTTATACTTGCTAACCACAAAACCTTTAGAACTATAATGCATAAGCAAGGTTTTCAAAAATGTTCAGACAAGGCAGTGAATAACTTCACATGTACTGTGTCTTCTAGACATGGGATAATAACCTTGCACTTAGTGTGTCTTCAATGCACTGGGTATGCATGTATATATATATATATATATATATGTGTGTGTGTGTGTGTGTGTGTGTGTGTGTGTGTGTATATATATATATATATATATATATATATATATATATATATACGCAATATGAACCCTAACCCTATATATGACATATATCCATGAAGGTCAAACACTTGTACACTAAAATAAAATAAAATAAAAAATAACTGGTTCTTCGCCTGCTTGACTTTGCATCCTGTTGTTGAAGATGAGGCTGCATCTTGGAGTTCTCATCCTGTGGTGATTTGATCATAAAGGAGGCCCCCATAGGCTCATATGTTAGAATACTTGGTCCCCAGTTGTAGAACTGTTTGGGAAGGACTAGGAAGAGTTGAGTGGCCTTCTTGGTGGAGGTATGTCATCGAGGGTAGACTTTGAGGTTCAAAAGCCCACTCCAAGCCCAGAGTTTCTCCCTCTCTCACCCCACTTCAACTCTCTAATCAAATATAAGCTCTCAGCTATGTCTCCATTACCATATCTGCCTGCCTCCATCTCCCTGTGGGCCTGGAATTTACACCACCCTGCTCCAGAGTCGCAGTGCACGAGCTCAGGCCTTGACACAAGAAGCAGCCCTTGGTCATTCCTAATCTTTTTCTCCTTTAGTGTGCTCATTGGTCCCTTCGTATGAAGATGCCTGTTTGTGTTTTAATATTTGAGTTCTCGAAAAGAAAAGGTCCTTTTCCGTGCGTTTGTTTTATTTTCTTTTTTTTAGAAGTAGAGTCTGCATAACTCTAACCTAACTGTCTTGGAACTTACTGTGTAGACCAGGCTGACTTCAAACTCAGTTTACCACCAATCTGACTCTCTAGAGGTTCCTTTTAAAATTTTTTCCTTTTTAGTTTTATTTATTTTACTTTGTGTGTATTGTGTGTATTTGTGTGCTTTGCTTACATCTCTGTGCACCGCGTGTGTTCCTAGTGCGGGCAGAGATGAGAAGAAGGGTGTTGGGAGCCTGCTGCGGATCCTGGGGTCCAAACAAGTGCTCATAACCCCTGAGTCCTCTCCAGTCACCTCCCGAAGCAATCTCCAGCCCTACTTCAAGAGTTTTGGCTGGTTTTGCCGCAGGGTCTCAGGTAGCCCAGGCTAGCTCAAGGCTCTCTGTAAGGCTGGAGATGACCCTGTCCTGCTTCTGTCTTCCAAGTTCCGGTATCTCAGGGCACGCCCACCACGTCCAGCTTCTCTTTGCACCCCCAGATGTTTGAAGCCAATCCAGTGTGGTGAGTTGTGCTTCTCTTTGGCAGTGTGCCTAAGGTGGGCTGTGGAAATGTTCTTCACATTTTGGGCTATTTTGAGTCTCATGTTCTGTTTTTTGGCAGAAATTCTGTTTTAATTTATTTTTATCATTTTTTAAAACTTTTTTTTAAATTAGATTTTTTTCCATACAATATATTCTGCTTATAGTTTCTCTCCCCAACCCCCCCACCCAACTACATCCACACCTTTTCTTGCTCTCATTAGAAAACAAACAAGCATCTAAAAAGAATAATAAGAAAATACAAACTTTAATAGAATAAAACAAACAAAAGAAAAAAATTAAAAGAACCAAAGAAGCACACATAGATGCAGAGACACACACATTCACATATACACAGAAATCCCACAAAAACACAAAACCTTCAGAACTATAATGCATAAGCAAGGTTTTTTGAAATGTTCAGACAAAGCATTATGAGACATGAAAATCTCCAAAAATACAAGTTTGTTTTGTACTGGTCTTCTATTGCTAGGCATGGAAACTGCCTGGACCTTTAGTTTGTATACCCAGTGAGATTGTTGGCTAGAACGATGTTTTACTCAGTGAGTAGTTATCATTTGGAGATAGCTTTCAGGTTGCGAATGAGGCTTCTGTCTACTTCTCTCACCTCTGGGCCCTAACTGGCTTAGACTAGTGCAGGCCCTTGGTTTCACCAGTTTTTAGAAGTAGGGCTGTTTTCAAGATTCCTTAGTTTAATGGTGCCCCCTTCCGTCCAGATTTTAAACTACAGCCTTTGAATGCTGCTGTCTCAAGGGCGCTCAAGGTTTGACGGTTTAGGCTACTTTTGTAACAATACAAAAATGCCACTCACCCTCTTTTTTCTCATTCTCTCCTCTCCTCACCCTTATTCTGTCTTCCTTCCCTCTGTTCCCCCCTCCTCCTCCTCTTCTTCCTCCTCCTCCTCTTTGGTTTTGATTTTTTTTTTTCTGAAACAAGGTCTTTTTTTAAAGATCTTTTATTTCTTATGTGTATGTCTGTGTGTGCAGTGCACACATTATGTGTGTGGTTGTCCATGGAGGGCAGAAAAGGCCTTCAGATCCAGTTATAAGGCTGTGAGCCTCCTGACGTGGGTCCTGGGACCAACTCTGGTCCTCAGCAAGAGCAGAAAGTATTCTGTACCTCTGGGCTGGGCCATCTCTCCAGCACCTTCAGGGTCTTTCAATCTCTCCCTGTGCTGTCCTGATTTACCAGGGTTCCTTTTGTTAGACATCTTCCTCTTTCAAACTCATATCAATATCAGTCTCTAAAAAAAATATCAATATCAAGATGATAGATTGATCAATCGATAGAGAGATAGCATACAAATATTTTTCCTGGATTTTGAGACAGGGTTTTACTTATCTTGGAGCTCATTCTGTAGACCAGGATGGCCTGAGACTCAGAGATCAGCCTGCCTCTGCCTCCAAGAGCTGGAGTTAAAGATGTGCACAACCATGCCTAGGTAGGTTTTGTTGGTGGTGGTTTGGTTTGGTGTGGTTTGGTTTTTAACGACAGCCTTTCAGTATGTGTTCTAGTTTAGCCCTACATGTGTGGCTGAGGCAGGAGGCTACTCTGAGCTATATAGTGAGTTTCAGACCAACCTGGGCTGCAGTATGAGGCCTTGTTCCCCTGTCCTCAGAAAGGATTGTGGGTTTGTGAGACGGCAAGCCAGTCAATACCTGTTGTTCTTTTTCTCCTATGGTAACATGGAAGCAGGCTTGAAAACTCTTTGAAGCGAAGTGGGCATGACAGTGAGCCAACAAATCTTTCTTGCCAGTGTGTATGTGTGTGTGTGTGTGTGTGTGTGTGTGTGTGTGTGTGTGTGTGTGAGTGTGTGTGTGAGAGTGTGTGAGTGTGTGAGAGTGAGTGTGTGTGTGTGTGAGTGAGTGTGTGAGTGTGTGTGTGTGTGTGTGTGTGTGTGTGTGTGTGTGTGTGTGTGTGTGTGTGTGTTTTCCAGGCCAACTCTCTACCACTGAGCTACAACCTCAGCCCCCTCATTACATCTTTAAAACACGTGCCTGGCCCACAGGGCATGAGTTGTTGACCCTTGTTCTACACTGATATTTGAAATGTTAAATGGTTCAAATTTAGGTGGTCATTATTATTCTCAGTAACCTAGGAGTTCATATTGATTTCTTGGAGTTCTTTATATATGCAAAGTAAATACACATCTCTGTGGCAGAAAGGGATGGGTGGCCCAGACCCTCTCCTGAGAGGAAGAACTGTGGCCCCACTGCAGGGGATGCACTAAGAAAACAGCTTGCAGTTGCCAGTTACTTCTAGGTCCCTCTCTCTCTTCTACAGATAGCAGCTGTACCAAGGGCATGACTTCCAACAGTCTGGTATCTGGCGCAAGGTGCTGTTGAGACAGAGGCTGAGCTAGCTCGTCCCCCTTAATTTAACACCCTCTCGTGGACAGCGCTTGTTCCAGAGTTGCTTGCTGGTGACTGGGGTCTCCTGGGGCCTGCATTTGCTTTCTAGTCTGTCTTCAACCCAGCTGTGCTCACCCCCCATTTCCTTCACAGGTGGCTCTCCCAACTACATCTCCAGCATATACTGCTTACTCTACTGTCCCTTGTATGTCAAACACCTCCCTCGGTGACTCGAATTTGGTTACAATGCATTTTTTTTTCTCAGTAGAAATCTGTCTTTGTCCTTATCTATCCCACCTCCCACTTCTGAGACGGTGTCTCAGTGTCTCATGGTCTCACGTAGCCGAGGCTGGTCTCAAGTTTCCTGTGCAACCTGAGATAACATTGAACGTTTTTTTAAGATTCATTTACTTTGTGTGTGTGAGAGAGCATTTTGCCTACGTGTTATGCACCACGTGCATGCCTGGAACCTGTGGAGATCAGAAGAGGGAACTGGGGTTCCAGATGATTGTGAGCCATCTGTATGCAGGGAACCTTACCAGGGTCGTCTTCTGCAAGAACAACAAGTGCTTTTAACTGCTGAGCCATCTCTCCATGTCCACATTTTAAGGTTTATTCAGGTGTCTATGTGTCTGTATACCACATCCGTGCAAGTTTCTCCAGAGGCCAAAACAGTATGTCAGATCCCTGAGAGCTCAAGTTACAAATAGTTATAAGCCTCGTGGCGAGGGCGCTATGAACTAGACTCTAGTCCACTGGAGGATCAGTCCTCTTCCTTAAATTTTGTTTTGTTTTAAATTTTGAGACAGGGTCTCTCTACATAGCTCTGGCTGTCCTGGAACTCACTCTGTAGACCAGGCTGGCCTCAAACTCAGAAATCCGCCTGCGTCTGCCTCCCGAGTGCTGGGATTAAAGGTGCATGGCGTCATGGCAGCTTTCTTCTAACTTTGGTTTGTATCTTAGGTATGTGGATGTTTTGTGGGTGCTCCACATGAATGCAAACCTGCAGCAACCAGAAGGCGTAAGATTCCCCTGCAACTGGAATTACAGCCCACTGTTAGCTGCCATGTAGGTGCTGAGCCATCTCTCCATCCCTCAGCAAGCATTGCCACCACCCCCTGAAAACTTAGCATCTGGGCTGGAGAGATGGCTCAGCGGTTAAGAACACTGACTGCTCTTCCAAAGGTCCTGAGTTCAAATCCCAGCAACCACATGGTGGCTCACATGGAGATCTGATGCCCTCTTCTGAAGACAGCTACAGTGTACTTACATGTAATAAATAAATAAATCTTAAAAAGCAAAAATTTAGCACCTAGTTGACTGATACTGTTGTGTTGACCTTGCAACTTAGCTTCTAAGTTCTCTGTGAGTTTGTGCAGCTTGGGCTACAAAGCAAGTGCCAAGACAGCCAGGGCTACACGGAGAAATTCTGTCTTCAAAAAACAAAAAGCAAACAAAACAAACAAAAGGAGTAATGTTATTTATTTAGTGTGTGTAGTCAAAGGACATCTCGCAGAAGTTGGTTCTCTCCTTCCACCATGTGAGTCCCCAGGGGGTGAACTCAGGTCTTCAGGCTGGGCAGCAGGCACCTTTACCTCATGATCTATCTCTCTGGCCTTTAATGACATTTTTATATAGCTTAAACATGGAGATTTAGAGAGGAAGAGTTGCTCAGAGGTAAACACATGGGGGGGGGGTAATAGGCTTCTCTAAGAGAGAGCCTCTCCCCTCTCTCCCCCTCCTCACCACCCCCTTCTTCTTCTTTAACTGGCTCTCACTGAGTTACCAGTCTGGCCTTGAACTCATTATGTAGCCCAGGCTGGCCTTGAATTCTCTCTCCTCTTCCCTCAGCCACACACCACTTTGTATGTGCGTGGATGCAGAGGCAAGAGAGCAGCCTCACCTGTCATTACTCAGGAACTATCTCCTTGGCTGGTTTGAGATAGGATCTTACACTGGGACCTAGGCCTTGCCCGGGAAGCTGGACCAGCTGGCAGTGGGCCTTAGGAACCTTCAGGTTCAACCTCCCTAGTGCTGGGGTCTACCATGAGGGATGCCACACACCCCTACTTTTTTACAGAGGTACTGGGGACCAGACTTGGGTCCTCACGCTTATGTGACAAGCGCTTTACAGCTGGAGGCTCCCCACCCCCACCCTGTGCCTGACCCTTGATCTTGATTTCCAACTTCCAAAACTATGAGGGAATGGCTAGCTGCCTCCTCAGCTGTTCTTCAGAGTTCAGCCTAGCAGCCTTTACTGACTGACGATCCCCCCACACCTCAGCCACCGTCAAGCGTGGCAAATGCTTTCAGTCTCTTGGCTGGGTCTCAGTGGGCATTACTTGCTTGGTAAACCTGAAACTCCAGTGACTCCCAGTTCCCTCTTTCTATCTGGGGGGGGGGGTCTCTGTGACCATGACAGCCAGCAGAGTAATGACCCACGGGAAGGGAAAAGGCAGTTTGGTTGGACATGACTCAGTCGTCAGTGTTGGGTCAAACTCTGGGAGTCTGACCCGGAGTCGTTTATTTTATTAATATTCAAGAAGAGCACAGTTTGGTGAAAACTTTCCTGGTGATGAATTATCTCAATCTGGTGTGCACAATAAAGCATTCAGAAATCTCCTTGAAGAACAAAATAAGCTAAATTAGGATCAGACATTACTGCAGAGAAACTCCTTGTTAAGTCCATGTGACATCATCTATAAAGATGGGTTCTACCGGTTGGCTGAGAAAAACAAGCTTATGATAAGGGTCTGGGGGAGGGGCCAGTGTGGTTTCTGCCACTCAGCACAAAAGTCATCAGGTTAGAAAACATGTCCACGCGCAACTTTCTGGGTGGGTAAAAGGTACTGCATTCCTTCCCTTGAAGAAACAACCCTGAGGGGTAACACTCCAGAGAGAGGTGCCTCTTCCATCTGTGTGTGTGTGTGTGTGTGTGTGTGTGTGTGTGTGTGTATGTGTGAATGTGTGTGTATGTGTGTGTGTGTGTGAATGTGTGTATGTGCGTACACACACATCTAATTCTCCAGCTATCCAACTAGCTAGCTATCCATTTTGGTATTCTGAGGTAGAGTCTTATGCACCCTGGGCTAGCCTCAAACTTACTTTGTAGCAAAGAGTGGCCTTAACATTTCTACTACACTTTAAATGATTTTATGTGCATGTGTGTATCCTGGGCATGTTCATGGCACAGCATGAGTGGAGGTCTGAGAACAGTTTGGGGAAGTCAGTTCCTCTCCTTCCACCCTGTGTGCCGTGTGGATTGAATTCATGTTGCCAGGTTTGGTAGGAAACACCTTTCCCCACTGAGCCATCTCACAGACTTTAAACTCCTGAACCTCCATCACCTGAATGCCAGGTTACAGTGAGCACCACCACGTCCATCTTGGAAACCCAGTGCCACAAAGGAAGGCCGGAGAAAGTCACTACCTTGACTGCCATACTTTAAATTCATGACACTTACACCGCGCACACTTAACTTCCTAGCAATGACTCTACGGTTTTTTCTAGTCCATTTGCTCTCCTCTTGGAGTTAATTAGTTCATATCTTCCTTCCCTCCTCATCTCTGATCCATCCTAACCCCGCTGAGGATCGCTCTTCTTCCTTCACTAGCAGGCTGCTGGAGAGCACTCCCCTCCCCCCAGCATCCCCTTCACATGCTCCATTGTGAAGTCTGCACACAGGCCCCAAGTCCTCAGCTCTCCAGGTATGCGCCTCACCCCTCCCTTGCAGTTTCCCCTACCTCCTACACAGCTGAGACCCACTGTCTAGCGGGTAAAGATGCTGTCTTGGACTGAAGTGTGGCTCAGTGGCAGAGTGCTTGCCTGGAATGTGGAGGGTTCTAGCTTTAATCCTCAATACCAGAATACTAAGTTAGTTATAGTTTTCTTTGCGTGTGTGTTTATCTGAGGAGGGTGTATGTGTGTGTTTATATGTGTGTGTGTACTGGGGTAGGGTGTATGGGGGAAGGGAGTGTTCTCCAGTGGCCTGTTTGTGTTTATGTGTATGTGTGTTGTACTAGCTGGCTTTGTGTCAACTTGACACAAGCTAGAGTTATCACATAGAATGGAGCTTTAGGTGAGGAAATGTCTCTATGAGATCTAGCTATAAGACATTTTCTCGATTAGCGACTTATTAGTCAGGGCTCTCTAGAGTCACAGAACTTAGGGTAGTCTTTAAATAGTAAAGGAATCTGTTGATGACTTCCAGTCTGTAGTCCAACTCCCCAACAGTGGTCAGCAGCAGCTATGAATGGAAGTCCAAGGGTCTAGCAGTTGCTCAGTCCCACAAGGTAAGCAGGCAAAGAAGATAGTAAATCTTCCTTCTTCCAATGTCCTTCTGTAGGTCTCCAGCAGAAGTTATGGCCCACATTAAAGGTTCCTGGGTCTGGAACTCGCTTTGTTCCAAATGACTTTGAACTCAGAGATCTCCCTGTCTTCTGGAATTCATAGCCACTATGCCTCAAGATCTCCATGCCAAGATCCAGGTCAGAAACTTGTATCTCCCAGCCTCCAGATTAGGATCACAAGAGACTTCCAATTCTGGATTGTAGTTCATTCCAGATATAGTCAAGTTGACAACCAGGAATAGCCACTACAGTGATCAAGGGAGGAGGGACCCTTGTGAGTGGTACCATCTCTGGGCTGGTTAGTCTTGAGTTCTATAAAAAAGAAAGCTGAGCAAGCCAAGGGAAACAAGCCATTAAGTAACATCCCTCCATAGCCTCTGCATCAGCTCCTGCTTCCTGCCCTATGTGAGTTCCAGTCCTGACTTCTTTGGTGATGAACAACATAAAAAAGGATAGGCTGAATAAACCCTTTCCTCCCCAACTTGCTTCTTGGTCATGATGTTTGTACAAAAATAAAAACCCTGACTAAGACATGTACACCCGCACATGTGTTCCTGTAGAAGACAAGGGTCAAGCGTGGGTGTCACCCTCAGCACTGCCATTCACCTCCATTGAGACAGGGTCTTCTGTGGGCCTGGACCTCAAGAATTAGGCTCAGTTGGCCACCCAGCAGGCCCCAAGGACCCTCTAATCTCTGTGTCCTAGGAATCACAAGTGTGCACCTCCATGCCTGTCTTTTATAGGTTTGAAGTCAGGTCCTTGCCTAGGATCTGAGACAGGAAGATGGCGAGTTCCAGACCAGGGCTATCATAGCCAAACCTGGTCTCTCTCTCTCTGACCTTTACGAGATAATTACCCTTACGTGAACATGACACAATGATACAAGGATCAGAATCTGGGTCTGATGACAGCAACCTGGAATCCCAGCACTTGGGGTACTAAGGCAGGACGATCACAGGTCTGAGGCTAGTCTGAGCTTCACAGAAGTTCCAGGCTAGCCTGGTCTAAATAATGAAACCTTATGTTAAAAAAAAAAATAGTATCAAAGCATCGTGCAGCAACTCATAAATACTATAATTTTTTACTTAAATTTTGTTTTTGAGACAGGGTCCTGGCTGTCCTGGAGTTCACTATGTACACCACGCTGGCCTTGAACTCACAGAGATTCACCTGGCTCCACTTCTCAAATGCTGAGAGTAAAAATGTGTGCCATCACAACTTGGCCTTATTTATTATTTAAATTTTTTGCTTCATTTGGATTTTTGTTTTAATTTACCTGGGTGGGGGTCTTGCCTACATGTACATCTGCAGCATGCAGTGCCAAACAGAGGCTAGAAGCGGCACCACTGAACCATCTCCAGCTCTAAAAATAATGTTTTTTAAGTAAACAAAAGAAAAATGTGAGAGCTGGATGGTGGTGGTTCACACCTTTAAATGTCAGCACTTGGGAGGCAGAAGCTGGTAGATTTCGGAGTTTGAGGCCAGCCTGGTCTCCTGAGCACATTCCAGGACATCCAGGGCTACACAGAGAAACTGTCAGAGGAGAAGGAAGAAGAGGAGGAAGGAAGAGGAGGAGGAGGAAGAAGAAAATTTGAGCTCTATGAGGGAAAAGAAGTTGAGCTTTGTTAGTTAGCATTTATGTCTGGTACCTAGAGTGCTGCCTGATACATAGTAAATACTCAATAAATATTTGTTAAGTGAACAAACACCAATGTCAACTTGCCCATAAATACAAATAGATAAGCTTCTACCACAAAGGATATTTGTAAATATTTAGGTCATTTATTTGCAAGAAAAGAAATGTTCGATTGATTATGTATTTATAATATTAATTATGGGTTGTTTACATGTGTTTACAACAGAAAAACTTATCAAACCATCATTAATCAGAAAACTCCACTCTCTGGTTTTGTCAACTTTATCCCATTTGTTTGTTAATTTAGATTTATTTTGTTTTAAACAGGGTCTCTTGTAGCCAAGGAAACCGTGAACTCTTAAGAATAACTTTGCTTTGACTTACATGTATTGGTGGGCAAGAGATCACATGGGTACAGGTGCCCACAGGGGTACAGGCAGCCACGGAGGTAAAGCAGGGACTATCCTATCCCCTGGAGCTGGAGTTTCAGGTTGTGAGATGCCAGAATGGGCGTTAGGAACTGAGCTAGGGTCCTCTGCTGCTGCTTTTTAACTTCTGAGTCATCTTTCCAGTTCCTACCCTGAATTCTGGATCCCCCGGCCTCCACCTCCCAAGTGCAGACATAGCAAGTACGCACTCAAATGTTTAAAGACAGCAATGCATGAGTCCCTCGGCACGCTGAGGAGACTAAGTGTTAAGCTTGGTCCTCCCCCTGGTAGCACCGTCCCTTCCGACTGCACCAGTCTGGCTGGAGGTCTCATTTCTAAGGTGTAGGAAACAGGGCACTCCAACCTGAAAAGGCTCGTCCTCTCCAGAGAGAAAATGCTAGCTAAAAAATTTCAAAGAGATCCAAAATGACTGAGGGGGCCTTTGTCTGATCAGCTCTGTGTGGCTTTTGTGAATCAGAAAAATCAAGGCTGGAGAGACATTGTCCTCCTGTTCATAGGAAATGTCGTGTCTCTGCTAAATCAGTTCTCCCGACAACAGTGGCTCTCCTCTGGGAACATTTTTAAATCTAGGTCACGAAGAAATTGTTTCTGACTGCTGCTGGTATAGGACCATAACCCCGCTACTGCCCCTCCCCCACTTTCCCCACCCCTCCCCCCAGCCCTTACCCCCCCTTCTGCCCACCCCAGAAACATGCTACTATTCCCAGTGTCATTTCCAATACCTCCACTCGTTCCACAAATAGCCACCACCATTAAAGGGCTTTAATGTTTCATTTCAAATGGATTAGTTCCTGTGACCAATAGCCAATGTAATGATAATGAATGTTGTGTTAATCCTTTCGAAATTTCCCTGAGTTCAATATATCACTGTATCTCAATCTTTCGCTCTTCGGCTGCTCAATTACCCTATTAGGCTGTTGGTGGTCTTTTATTGGGGCTTATTTCATCTGTGGTACACGAGCTTGCTTCGGGCTCCTCGGAATCGGCCTGGCTTGTGTGATGAGGAGGACATTACCCTGGTTGTGCACCACTTCCAGTCTCTCCCCTAAGCCACATTACAGAATCCCAGAGAATCGGTGGAATGGGGAAGCTTTGGACATTAACTCTCCCCACAGATGATACTGCTGGTCCATTAAGAAAACAGATCTAACGTTTTAGAACAAGGTGGTGATGTCACATAGAATAATGTTCTAGAAGACGCTGCAAAAGAGATTTCTGCCACTAACAGTGTGGTTCACAAGATATTTCAAAGGGTGGCTCTCCTGCTTGAAAAAAAATACTGATGCTAAGTTTAAACACATACATATTCATACACTTTATTAGGGCTGTGAGAAACTCAGAAACTGTCTAAGAGCCTAAAACAGAACACCCCAAAGCTGAGATCAGTGTGTTCCCATGTAGAAGCCAGGTGGTCTTGGAGGAAATGCTAGTTAGTACAGGTCCTAGTGTCTGAGAACTGCTCTCCACAGACTGGAAGACCAAAGAAAGAGGCAGGCAGATCTGGGATCCCACAGAATACAGTTAGTTGGGGACAGGCATGGGGGTTACCCACCCACCATCTGAGCCCAAAGGAGGACATACATACTGGTTAGGAGGACCCTACCCACGTTGGAAGGTACCTGGTTTATCTTAAGCTGAGACCAAAGCTGTTCCTGCAGCCAGGGTCTGGGTGCAGCTCTATCTTCTACTCTAATGGCTTTGTCTAGTTATGATCTGCTGGGAAACTATTTGGGATAAACAACCAGAGTTACATTGCGGAGGTCATGGCAGTTATGACACAAGATGGCTGCAGTCATGTCAAGTTGAATCCATACTGGTCCAAAGAAGGGAGAAGGAGCAGCTAGGGAGATGGTCCAGTCAGTAAAGAGCATGTCACGCAAGCGTGAGGACCTTCCTTCAGAACTCCAGCAACTGCACGAAAGCCTGGCTGTGTTGGCAGGGGGCACTGAGGGGAAATAGCATCCTGGAGCACATTGCCCAACCAGTCTAACCAAATTGATGAGCTCTGCATTCAGTAAGAGATTCTGCTTCAAAAACCAAGTTGAGCCGGGCAGTGGTGGCACATGCCTTCAATCCCAGCACTTGGGAGGCAAAGGCAGATGGATTTCTGAGTTTGAGGCCAGCCTAGTCTACAGAGTGAGTTCCAGGACAGCCAGGGCTATACAGAGAAACCCTGTCTCAAAAAACAAACAAACAACAAACAAACAAACAAACAAAAAACAAAACCAAAAACCAAGGAGAGCAGTGATCGAGCAAAACGCCCGATGTGTCTTGGCCTCCACACAGGGACACACACACATCCTCATGGCCCGAGTCACTAAGGAGAATGCTGACTGGTGACTGAGAATTTTATCCAGTACAGACAGCATTATGTGATTCCTCAGTATACTTATAAAATATAAACCCATTAAAAAGTGTTCAGTTCAGTGCCAGTAAGATGGGTCAACAGGTAAAGGCCACAAAAGCTTGTTGACCTAAGTTCAGGACAGACAGACAGACAGACAGACAGACACACACACACTACTGAAGAGAGACAAAAAGAAAGGATGGAGGGAAGGAAAGAGGGAGAAAATAAGAAGGAAGTCTGCCACACCAGGAAATAAATCACCGTGACACAATCAGCAGAGCACTTTATAGCAAAAGAGGGTTTTAACGTGAATGTAATTCACCATGAACAGGAGAAGAAAGCCTACAGCCACTGCAGTAAATGCAGCTAAAAGCTTTGATAAAAGTCCAACAGGCACCGGGCTGTAGCTCAGTGGCAGAGTTGTCACCTAACATATGAGACCTCTCTAGGGCTCAATTCTCAGCACCACAAGATTTAACAGACGAAAAATATCCAATGCACGTTGTTTTGGTTTTGTTTCATTTTGCATTTTCTCTTCTTTCTCTCTTATCGGGTTAGGTCTCACTTTGTATCCCAAGCTAGCCTAGAAGGCCCCCTTTTTGCCTTGGCTTCTTAGGGACCAGGAGTTACAGGTGTGTACTACCACACCTTGCTGCCAACAGTGAAAAAGTAAAAACTCTGGAAGGTTAGCAAGCACCAAGCTCTGCTATAGAATGAGACAACTCGGACACAGCGGCATGGGCTGGAGAGTTAGCTCACTGGTTAAGAGCACTGGCTGCTCTTTCAAAGGATCAAGGTTCCATTCCCAGCATTCACATGACAGCACACAACTGCCCATGACTCCAGTCCCAGAAGATCGACGGTCTCATCCCGAGCCTCTGCAGGCACCAAGCACTCATGTGGTGCACAGACAGACACGCAGGCAAGATACCCACTCACGTAAAATAAAAATAAATACACCTTTAAAAGCTATTTTAAAAATACATGGAGGCCTTGGAGTAATTTTAGACAGACAGTAGAGTGGGACAGCACATACGGTGGAGAGCCTACAGACAAAGCCGAGCCCGTGCTCTCCTGTTGGGTCAGAGGGTTGTCGTTGTAGAGCAACGGGTTAATGATCGTTCCTGTAAATGCTTCTGAGCCCAGTGGCTGTCATATGGACTCCTGCTTCACACCAGATAGAAAATCTTTTCCAGCGGATTTGTCAGTCTCTAGTAAGGAAGAAGCAAGCATGCCCAGAATCGGAGTGTGGAAACTTTAAAGTGACGAATGACAATCCGATTTGATGGCACAGGTTCCTAATCCCAGTCACTTGGGAGGCTGAATAAGGACGACTGTGAATTCAAGGTCTGTATCCTCTGCTCAAGGCTAGCTTGGAGAGTTAGTAATAGACTGTCTTTTTAAAAACATCATGAAGGGGGGCTGAAGAGATGGCTCAGTGGTTAAGAGAACTGACTGCTCTTCCAGCGGTCCTGAGTTCACATGGTGGCTCAAAACCATCTATAATGGGGCCTGATGCCCTCTTCTGGTATGTCTGATAATAGCTACCGTGTACTCATATACATAAAGTAAATAAATCTTTAAAAAAAAAAAAAAACCAGCATGAAGCAGATGAGGGGCGGTGTAGGCTGTGCAGTGACTTGCCTAGCATGTGCAAGGCCCTGAATTCAGTCCCCAATACCATACACAAGAATTACCAACTACAGTTGTTATAGGGCCCCAGACCTTAGCACAACTGACTCCATGGTGGAAGTACCATTCAGGCTGTAAAACTGCATGTGGACAGCAGTGCCTGCCAACACTAAAACAAAGGCCTAATCTATCAAAGTCCACAGTTATGAAAAGAAATTCTCTAAATTGTACTAACCTTTCTTTTTGTCTCCTGTAGTTCTGATTGTAGTAGCTAACTGTTCTTGTTAACTGAAGTATGTTAACCCAGAATATGGTTTTGTGCTTAAAAGCTCACACTGAGAAAGGCTCATGGCTACACTGGGATCCGGAACACCCAATGTAGTTGCCCTCGGGCTGATAAAGACTTTGTACTGGCTTAACCCCATGTCTGAGCAGTCTTCTCTGGTGAATACTTCCACACACAGTGTCTCTCCAAGTACAGAGTAGCTTTTCAAAGCAAATAGAGGGCTGCCAAGATAGCTCAGAGGCTAAAAATATCTGCTGCCAAAGCCGATGATCTGAGTTCAATGCCAGGACCTGCACGACAGAAGGAGAGAACTGACTCTCATTAGTGGTTCTTGGACTCTTGTGCATACCCTGACTCACCAGCAAGAATGACGCTGCAACAGGATCCTTCTGCACACGTTTATTGGGAGAGCTTAATTGCAGAGGCGAAGAGACCCCAAGCCCAGAACTGGTGCTGCTTATATAGGCCTAGGAGAGGCGTGTCTCACACCCGGATTGGTTGTGCATGGGTTATGCTTACCACCTCATTTGCATGCCTACATCTGATTGGTTAACTTCTCTCTCATCTGATTGGTTAATTTTGGTTAATTCTCAAAACCTCATCTTGGCAGAAAAAATTTTACGGCCTATGTATGTGTGGTGGCCAGTGGTGGCCAGTGCTACCCTGCAACGGCACATGTGGCTTCCCACATTGGACCTCTACACACACATACATTCACACGCGCACACACACACACTCGCATACACGCATACACACATTCACACAATTCTTAGAGAACTATGCATGCTGGGTATGCATGCATTTGTTGAGTGCCACTGAAGCACGTTTTGCTGAGATTCATAAAACATACTTCAGGAAGCTATTTTTTATGTCTGAAATATGTTTCACAGATCTTGGCACTGCCACCATCCTTGGGACTAGGGGCTCCAAGCCTGGGAGATTAAGATAGTCTCTGAGGTGACAAATGATGATTTCCCAGAGTTTAACAAAATGTGCCTTCAGTGGCACTCCAGCAACTTGTGTAGTCCAGGCTATCCTAGAGCTCACTCTGTAAACCAGGCTAGCCTGGAACTCAGAAATCCATCTGCTTCTGCCCCCAAGTGCTAAGACTAAAGGTGTGTGCCACCACCTTCTGGCTATGAATTCTTCTTCTTTAACTTTTTAATAGTAATAATAATAACAATAATAATGCATTTATTCATTTGTGGAGCACCCATAGTGTGGAGGTCAGAGAACAACTCAATGGGGTCAGTTCTTCTCTCCTTTCCTGTGAGTCTCAAGGATGGAACTTGGGTCATCAGCTTGGTGACAAGTGCCCTAACTGTTGAGCCATCTTACCAGCCCTATGCCTCCTGTTTAAAAATGAAGCTGCTCCTGGGCTAAGGAGATGACTCAGTTGACAAAGTGCTTAGTACAGATGTGTGAGGCCCTGAACTCAGAGACCTGGGATTGGTGCAAAAAGATGCAGAGATGCTCTCTTGTGATCCCAGGACTGGGAAGGCAGAGGCAGGAGGCTCCCTGGCTCTTGTTGACAATCCAGTCTAGCCAATCAGTGAGCTCCAGATTCAGTGACTTTGTCTCAGAAAATAAGTTGGAGGGGGAGTGAGACGGCTCAGTAGGTAAAGGAGGGGTGGTGAGACTGCTCAGTAGGTAAAGGCTCAGGTTGCCTAGCAACCTGAGTTTCATCCTGGGGACTCACATGGTGGAAGGAGAGAGCCAACTCCTGAAAGTTGTCTTCTGAACTCCACACAAGCAGCATCCATACTCTCATCCATACTCACATACACCATATATGTGTGCACATATTCATATATGTGCAGATGTAAAAAAAAAGGGGGGGATTGTGTTGGTTAGTGTTCCTATTGCTGTGATTAAACACCACAATCATAAGCATCTTGGAGAGGGAGGGTTTATTTTACTTCCCGTCACAATCCACCATCAGAGGAAATCAGGACAGGAACTCAAGACAGGAACCTAGAAGCAGGAGCTGATGTAGAGGCCAGAGAGGAGTGCTGCTCACTGACTTGCTCCTTGGGCCTTGCTTCTCCTGTTTTCTCACAGCATCCAGGCCCACCAGGCCCAGAGATGGCACCATACACAGAGATCTGAGTCCTCTGGCCTGAATTACCATCAAGAGAATGCACCACAGGTGTGCCCACAGGCCAGTCTGCTGTGAGCAGTTTCTTGACTGAGGTTCCCGCTTCCCAAAAGACTCTACCTTGTGTCAAGTAGACAGAAATAGCCAGCACAAACATTAAGGGCAGGCAAAATGGTTCTGTGGGTAAAGGTACTTTTCACGCAAGAGCAGTAACTTGAGCTGAATCCCAAGAACCCACATAAAGCTTCAAGGAGAAAACTAACTCTACATAGTTGTCTTCACACACACACACAAATAATTATTAATATTTCTGGGTTTTTTTTTTCCAAAACAAGGTTTCTCTTTGTGTAGCCCTGGTTGTCCTGGAACTCAACTCTGTAGGCCAGGCTGGCTTTGAACACACAGAGATCCAACAGCCTCTGTCTTCTGAGTGCTGGAATTAAAGACATACACCACCACCATCCAGCAATAATAATATTTTTTAAGTGGAGAGCAATGGAAGGATACACCCAATATTGACTTCAGGTTTCTACATTCATGCTTATACATATACACAAATATGCATATATGTGCACGCACACGCACACACACACACCCCTCTTGTGATACTAACTCCCCCTCCACTTATCACCCATTTTGCTGCACTGTTCTTTTGTAAAACTCCTTGAGAAGAAACTACCTAGCTAACTCCAGTGCATCTCTGCTCAGTGTCTAGAAGTATGACAACCAACCAGCTGTTCCTTCCCACTGCCTTCTCATTGAACTAGTCATTCTGGTCTTACCAATTCGTTCCTAGAGTGTCATGGTGGTGCACACCTTTAATCCCAGTACTCAGGAGGCAGAGGCAGGGGGAATCTGTGAGTCTGAGGCTAGCCTGTCTACATAGTGAGTTTAAGGGTAGCCAGGGCTACTTCATGAGTATCTTATCTTTTTAAAATTATTTCCCAAGCATTGAACTCTCTGTGGAGAAAGCATTGTGAACCAAAATCTTGTTAGAAATATTAAGTATGTTTCTGCTATGGGCTGACAGTTCAAGAATGCATTGTGTAGCTGGACGATAGGAGCAAATAGGATAGAAACCCCATAAACGTGAAGGACTAGTGACTAGCCCAGGATGCTCTACCAAAGTATAAATGCTGCTTATGATCTCTTTAAAAATAAACAAACAAGCCGGGCGTGGTGGCGCATGCCTTTAATCCCAGCCACTCGGGAGGCAGAAGCAGGCGAATTTCTGAGTTCGAGGCCAGCCTGGTCTACAAAGTGAGTACCCTGTCTCGGAAAAAAAAATAAAAATAAAAAAAAAAATATATATATATATATATACACACACACGCACACACACACACACACACACACACACACACATATATATATATATGTGTGTGTGTTTCACACACGTTTCATCAGCTCCCAAGAATAGTCTCCCTCTGTCACCCGGGCTGGAGCACAGCCTCACCTCAAGCGATCCTCTCACCTTAGCCTCCTGAGTGCATGGCTGTGACTCCAGGAATTTCAGTCAGCCTGACCCAAGGCGTGACATTATGCTCCTCCCACGTGGTTACCACTTCCCCCCCCACCCCCACCCCCACCCCAAGCCAGAGAGCAGCCATTGGCCACAGCAGCCAACGGGGAAAGCACCGGGGAATGCTGGGACATGAAGTCTGAATAAAGCAGCAGACACTGGCTGAAGCACACCGGAACAAGAGCAAAGGTTAGGCAAAGCACCTGGAACCTCTGAGATTGGCATGTAGTGCCTTGACCCAAGTAGATAAAAAGAAAAATAACCTCCTTACTACTGCATCCCCTAAGGGGTGGAGTAAGGAGAGACCCCACTGAGCCTCCTCTCTCCGGGGAAGTTCTCTATCTCCCTATGTCTCTTCACTGGCACCTAACTAAATGTTCCCCACTTACTGCTGGTGGGGTATGAGATCTAGTGAGTCTTGTTCTGAAGTGTCTCCTATCCAGGGCTATTTCAGCCTACAAGTTTGACACACGCGAGTCGACTGGCTTTGACCTGAGAAGCAAGTGATCACTGAAATATAAAGTTCGTGCAGGAGTGAACTCTGGTTCCTGACAGACGGTATGTGCCTGGGAGGGGGAAATGGCTGAAGAAAATACAGGCAAGGACAGAGGAGACTGCAGCGCGTGGTCCTGCCCTCTGGAACAGGTCCGGGCTCTTACCTGCACTTTAGCACAGAAATGGGCTCCTACTCCAGGATCTTCTTAGCCATCTCCATCTCTGATATGCCTGGACGTCATGTGATATCTCTGTGTGACCCAGAAGGAAGACCTCACCAGTCTGCCTCTCCATCTTACCCTTCACAGCCCCCACAAGAGCGAGCCTAATACATTTCCATTCGTTGGAAATTACATCTTTGGCACTTGGCAGAGGGAATTGAGGCTTCTTTCTCAGCCCCGATTTAAGGCTAGGAACCCACTCCACTAATGATGTCACCAGTGGTGACCCCAGAAGACCCATATAGAAGAGTTTGGGTGGCAATTGTGTTGGAAAGAGAGATAGGCAAAGGAACATACCATTTTCACTCAGTATGTGTCTTTTCTTTTTATTTGTGCATGCAAGTACGTGCACATGTGTGTGTGTCAGTGCATGTGTGTCTGTGTCAGTGTGTCGAGTATGTGTGCCATGGTGCACACGAAAAGGTCAGAGAACAGCTTACAGGAGTCAGTTCTCTCCTTCTACCATGCGATTCCCAGGGATAGAACTTAGGTCCTCAGGCACGGTGGCAGGCCCCCTTACCCGGTCCTCAGGTATGGTGGCAGGCTCCCTTACCCACTAAGCCACTCTAGTGATTGTTTAGCAAAGGCTTGACTGGAAAGTGGAAGTCTGTGGCCTCGTTTTGGTGCCACTCCGAAGTAAACAATTGTCAGAGCCGGGATTCTGACCTTGGAGAACTTTGCCAGCAGAGCACAGATTAAAACTTCCTGGTGTGTCCTCCTGTGAGGACGGAATGTCCTGCTCCACAGTGAGGCTATTTAGGAAAATCCACCCATCACCCGTGAAACGCATATCCTCAGCTTGAGATCAGGGCCTGGGAGGAGGGGAGGAAGGAGGCGGCTGCGGAGAGAGAAGCCTCAGTCTCTTCTGCTGAGTAGAGGGAGGAGGGTCCAGGGGTGGAGGGGGGAGGGTCCAGGGGTGGAGGGGGGAGGGTCCAGGGGTGGCTGACCAGTAGGCTGGTGCACACATCTTGCCCTTTAAGCCACATCTTGCCAAAGCAAGCCAGACTATAGGAAGATAAGGGACCTTCGGAAGACACAGCCTCCCATGGAGCATGTGTGTAATCCCAGTACTGAGGAGGTAGAAACAGGAGAAGCAATAGTTCAAGGCCGACCTTGAGGTAAATTTCAAGGACAGTCAGGGTCCTTTGGGACCCTATCTCAAGACAAAATGAAATAAGCCGTAAGCCTGGTGAGGTGGTTCGGCAACCCCAGCACTCAGGAGACAGAGGTCTGGGGATGTCTCTAGCAACATCAGCCAGGTTTACACAAGGAGTTCTCAGTGAGTGCGTGGGGGTGCTCAGCTGTGGCCAAGCTGGGGGAATCAACCTAAATTTCCACTAACAATGGGGAAATGGTGTGTGTTTCGGGGAAGGAGACAATTCAGTCCTTAAAAGATGAATTTCTATGATTTGTGATAACACCAATAGAGGACCTTGCTAAGTGAAACAAGCCAGGCACAGGAAGACCAATACCATGTGGGTTTTGTTTACTTGTAGGAACTCAAGAACTTGAAGTCATAAAAACAGAATGACAGTCGCCAAAGACTGGGTGTGGCTGGAGGGAAACTGTTGGTCAAAGAGGAGACAACTGCAGGCCGAAAGGAAACATGAATTTTGAGATCTGATGCACAGTGGGGTGACCATTGTGTATTTCAAAATTACTAAACAAGTACATTTCACGTGTCTTGCTACAAAAGTGATAAGCATGGAGACAGGTTGCATCAGTTAAAAGCACACACGCTCCAGCCGTCCCCAGCACTCACTTTAATACCAGCTCCTGGTGAACCTATGTCCATTTCTGTGGTTACCTGCCCTCACACACAGAAATGTGCATGTGTGCATGCATGGGAACACACACACACAATTAAGATTCAAATAATAGAGCCGGGTGTGGTGGCGCACGCCTTTATTCCCAGCACTCAGGAGGCAGAGGCAGGCGGATTTCTGAGTTCGAGGCCAGCCTGGTCTACAAAGTGAACTCCAGGATAGCCAGGGCTATACAGAGAAACCCTGTCTCGAAAAACCAAAACAACAACAAAAAAAGATTCAAGTAATAATAAGCTGGATGGCGGCTGGTGAGATAGCTCAGTGGTTAAGAGCACTGGCTGCTCTTCCAGAGAACCCAGGCTCAATTCTCAGCATGGCTCCAGTTCCAGGGAATCTGACACCCTCATATAGACATAAATGCAGACAAAATGTCAATGCACCAAATAAATAAATAAATAAATAAATAAATAAATAAACAAATAAATAAATAGTGAGCTGGGTGGTGGTGGCACATGCCTTTAATGCAAGCACTTGAGTTCAAGGCCAGCCTGGTCTACAGAGAGAGTTCCAGGACAGCCAGGAATACACATGCCCTGTCTTGAAAAACCAATAAAAAGAGGGGGGAGGGGAGGGGCTTTAAAATAATAAATCTTTTTTTAATAATAAGCATGCCAGGTGTTATTAGATATATGCTGTAATGTGACTTTGTTTGTTTGAGAAGATAATAACAAAGACTAACACTTTTTACAATTTAGTGGCATGATAGCTACAGAATTATCATCGTATATGTCTTTGTCAGGGTTTCTATTCCTGCACAAACATCATGACCAAGAAGCAAGTTGGGGAGGAAAAGATCTATTCAGCTTACATTTCCACATTGCTGTTCATCACCAAGGAAGTCAGGACTGGAACTCAAGCAGGTCAGGAAGCAGGAGCTGATGCAGAGGCCATGGAGGGATGTTCCTTACTGGCTTGCTTCCCCTGCCTTGCTCAGCTTGCTTTATTATAGAACCCAGGACTACCAGCCAAGGGATGGCACCACCCACTAATTGAGAAAATGCCTTACAGCTGGATCTCATGGAAGCATTTCATCAAGGGAGGCTCCTTTCTCTGTGATAACTCCAGCTTGTGTCAAGTTGACACACCAAACCAGCCAGTACAATGTATCTCAATATTTATGGTCTGTGGTGATGCTGGCAGAAAGAAACCTACTGTGCTATGTGTCCCATGATGTTGTAGTACATTCCTGAGATATGGCTCCATGGTACAGCATTTGTCAATCAAGCCTATGATCCTGGTTCCATTCCCAGCTTCACAAAAAAGAAAACAAATATATACATATATACACACATACATACATATATCATATACAATCATGCTCCATATCTAAAACCTGATAATGACAGAAATGATTGTGTCTGGTCCATGTGTTTAATATACTACATGTTTTATTGAAAGATCCTGACAGAATGTAAAAGGTCACAGGAGCCCTGAAATTGGCAAAATAGATTTCATTGTTAGCAGAACTAGCTTCACTGATTTAGAAAAATAGAGATGCACAATGCTCTGGCCACTCCGAGAACCCGTGTGTCTGCCAATGTTCTGACCATTCCTTGAACCCATGTGTGTGCCCACTGCTGAAGTCCACTGCCAGGTGTTTGTGATATTGGTTGCTGGGGAAGAGTCAGAAAATCTCCCCAGCAACCACAGCCGGGGCCAATCCGGAGTTGCTACACCTGCACCAAACTCTTTCCTTGTACCCCTCCCATAACCATTTCTTGAGAATAGATATTGTTTAGATCGGGAAAGCCCCTACTCCCCCCTTCTCCTTTCCCCCCTGAGGGCCTATAAAAACTGGGACCTCTTTCCCCTCGGGGTCGACTCCTCTACCCCTGCGTGGGATATGAGTCGCCCCCAGAGCTCTGGCTTTCCCCAAATAAAGCCTCGTGTGGTTTGCATCAAGCGTGGTCTCTTGTGAGTTCCTGGGGGTCCGCTATTATCCTGAGACTTGAGTGAGGGTCTTTCACTATGATACACTATGGTTTTATAACGTATTTTTCTGGTGACAAAATGTCTATTTACTGATAAATGACTGTGTTCTAGTACTGTTGTTTCAGCCATTACTTTAGAGTGTCGCCCTTGGAACTGGCCTCCACAGGCACCAGGTATGTGCATGGTATGCAGACACACACAGTTTTTTGTTAAAAACAAGGAAACCTGGGCTAAGGGATCTCTCAATGGTAAAGTTTCTCTTGCAAGAATAAGAGCTTGAGCAGGGCAGTGGTGGCGCACGCCTTTAATCCAAGCACTTGGGAGGCAGAGGCAGAGGCAGAGGCAGGTGGATTTCTGAGTTCGAGGCCAGCCTGGTCTACAGAGTGAGGTCCAGGACAACCAGGGCTATACAGAGAAACCCTGTCTCGAAAAACAAAAACAAACAAACAAACAAACAAACAAAAAAGAGCTTGAGTTTGATCCCCAGCACCCGTGTGAAGTTACCAGACATGGAACAGCACTTGTGATCCCAGCACTGGGAGACAGAGACAGGAGGGTCCCTGGGCCTTGCTCAGTTGGTACACTCCAGGCCAGTGAGAGACACACAGCTCAAAAGAAAGTCAATGACATTTCCGAAGTTGATACCTGAACACACACACACACCATATACAGAACACACACTCACAAAGAACACACACAAACACACACAGATAAACACACAGAGATTCACACACACATTAAAAAATAAAATTAGCTGGGTGTGGTGGTGAATGCCTTTAATCCCAGTACTTGGGAGGCAGACACAGTTGGATCTCTGAGTTCGAGACCAGCCTGATCTACAGAGGGAGTTGCAGGACAGCCAAGGCTACACAGAGAAACCCATATTTAATGTAAGCTTCATTGGCTGTCCTGCAACTCCCTCTGTAGATCATTTGTGTACGTCATGCACTTTGACCACATTTTCCCCTCACTCCCTCTCCTACTCTTTCCTGAGACTCTACTCAAGCTTCATGTCCCACATACATATATGATTTCATGAATCTCTATAAAATCTGGGAGTCACCTTTTTACCTCATCTATTGATTACAAAAGGCCATAACGATAGAAGAACTGGATACCTAAGTATCGAAGAAACTGGACCCATCTCACCATTTAAAAACAGATCAAAGTCTTACATGTAAGACCAAAAAACCACTGTGAATATGTGTGTGTGTGTATTATATATATAATATACACATATGACAGTCTGTGCAAGGATTTTTTGGTGTGACCTCAGAGAATACACTATAAAAACAAAAATAAACAATGAAGATTATGATGAACTAAAAAGCCTCAGGACAGTGATATCGATGTCACGAGTAGAAACAACCTCAGAGGGTTGGAAATATTCCCAAAGCACTCACACAATGAACAATATAGTCCTTTCTAGAATATATTATGTAAAGAATTCAGACATGTCAATGGCAATAGAAAATAGATATAATTTGAAACCAGGCAAATGACCTAATAGACATTTCTCAAGAGGATATACAAATGGCTGACAAGTATATGAAGAAATGCTAGGTCACTAATCAGGGAAGTGAACATTAGAACCATTCTGAGATATTATTCTATTCTACTCAGAATGACTATTATCAAAAAAGACAAAAATTAGGCCAGGCATAATAGTGCACACCTTTGATCCCAGCACTCAAAAGGCAGATGCCAGGAAATTGTGGGGCTGGGTGTGTAGGGGAAGAGGGGGGAGGGAAAGAGCCCACGTCCGGCCAGAGTTCCTGTGCTCTGGGCAGACAGACACGGGAGGACTGCCGGACACTTTCCACTCGGCCCCAGGTGGGCATCTGGCTGTGTGAAGCCACTGACCCCACATGGCAGGGGGTGGACAAGGGGCAGCCCCCATACCAGGGAATACCAGGTTCTCAGTCTCCGGCATCCCACACTGGATATGGCAGAGGAGCTGAGAGCAGAATAGGGGCCCCAGAGCAGCACCAAGCCCCAGAGATATGGAAAGAGGGAGAGAGGTTCCCATGCAGGCAAGAGTCCTTGGTCTGGGCCTTGATGAACAGAGACAGTCTATGGTTTTAGAGCTTTATTGTAGAAAGGCAGGGGGAAAGAGAGAGGGTAGAAAGAGAAAGAGAGAGACCGGCCATGGCCAAGAGGAGAGAAGGGAAAAAAGGAGAGGGAGAAGAAAATCTAGAGAGTAAGCAAGCTTAAAGAGAGAGAGAGTAAAAGGGGGAAAGTAAGAGATTAGAGAGTAAGAAGGAGAGCAAGGAAAGTAAAAGCTTAAGAGAGCAAGGAGGGGCCAAGCAGCCTCTCTTATAGTGGGCTTGTTATCTTGTTGTTGCTAGGTAACTGGGAGGAGTCTAGCCTGAAGGTCAGAAGCTTGGGAAATTGTCTAAGTGACTGAAAGCCACGAGCCTCTCCTGTGGGGGTTGTGGGGGTGGTAACTTCCGACAGAAGCCAGGGGTCCAGGAGACATGAGGGAACGAGGGAACGCCTACCGTCCCATGTAGGTGGGAATTACCACCACTGGTGTTCTACCTCATGGACTGGAGACCAAACTATCTGTGCATAGCCCATTGCCCCACAGGAAATCTCTATGAGTTCGAGGCCAGTATGGTGTACATAGCAAGTTCCAGGACAGCTGTGGCTATATAGTAAGACCCTATCCCCACCCCACCCCCCAAAATTAGAAAATGCTGGCAAGGTAAATTACACAGTTATGATAGAAAACAATACAGTGCTTCTTCTTAAACCAGAGCTACCACATGATCCAGCAACCCCTCCAATGGGTACTTATGGAAAGGAATTGCAGTGCATGTGTTGAGGACATCTGCACCCCATGCTTGTTGAAGCAATATGTGGATACTTCCTGTGTGCTCACCAGCTTATGAATGGATGAAGATGTGTGTTACATAGACAATGGGATACTGCTTATCTACAAGGGGATGCTGTTCTGCATTTTAAGACAACCTGGGGGCTGGAGAGATGGCTCAGATGTTAAGAGCACTGACTGCTCTTCCAGAGGTCCTGAGTTCAATTCCCAGCAACCACATGGTGGCTCACAACCATCTGTAATGAGATACAGTGCCCTCTTCTGGTGTGTCTAAAGTATTCACATACATAAACTAAACAAATAAATCTCTAAAAGTAGTAGAGAATATTTTGAAAAGTCCCAGAGTGAGGAAATGTCATGTGTCTGAGGTGATAGACATATGGGTTACCCCAATCTAATCATTTCACATCAGATATACACATTGAGCCGGGCAGTGGTGGTGCACGCCTTTAATCCCAACACTCGGGAGGCAGAGGCAGGCGAATTTCTGAGTTCGAGGCCAGCCAGGTCTACAGAGTAAGTTCCAGGACAGCCAGGGCTATACAGAGAAACCCTGTCTCAAAAAGAAAGGAAGAAAGAAAGAAAGAAAGAAAGAAAGAAAGAAAGAAAGAAAGAAAGAAAGAAAGAAAGAAAGAAAGAAAGAAAGAAAGAAAGAAAGAGTCACACTATACCCCATAGGTAAGTACAATGATTGTGTGTTAATTTAAAATTTTCTTAAACATAAGCCAGTTAGTGGTAGCTCAGGCCTTTTATCCCAGCCCTTGGAGGCAGAGGCAAGAAGATCTCTGAGTCTGAGGCTAGCACAGAGAAAGCTCCAGGACAGCCAGGGCAACACAGAGAAATCCTGTCTCAAAAACCAACAAACAAGGCTAGAGAGCTGGCTCAGCAGTCAAGAGTGTCCACCGCCTTTGCTGAGTTCTGATTCCATTTCCAGTACCACATTAAGCAGCTCACAGCCGACATGTCTCCTGGCTTCCGTGAGTAACCACATACACAGGACACATCAGAGCCATGCAAGCCTATACATAGCTAACTGAGTCTGGTGGTGCATAGCTCTAATCCCAGCACTTGGGAGGTGAAGACAGGAGGATCAGGAGTTCAAGGTCATCCTTGGCCAGGGAAAATTTGAGTCTAGCCTGGGCTACATGGGACCCTGTTTTAAATTTATTCTCATATAATAATAAAATAAAACACTGCACCCAGCTGTGTGTAAGCTCACCCTACAATGTCACACAGCAATGAAGCTCCAGTCATGTCCTTCTCAGAATGCATCCAATCATTAAGTAATCAAGGATCCTACATATTAATCACTCCATGTTATTATACATATACCAAGACACCATTATGGCATCTCATAAATGTATACAATTATAAGCCATCATTCAAAATAATATTAATTTAAACTTTCCAAAAGCTTTATTGTTTGTGAATTATTATTGTCTCTGAGACAGTGTGAGCATATGTGCTATTGCACATAAAACTTTTTAAAAGTTTTATTGGTTTTTTTTGGGGGGAAGGGGGGTTCGAGACAGGGTTTCTCTGTGTAGTCCTGGCTGTCCTGGAACTCACTCTGTAGACCAGGCTGGGCTCGAAGTCAGAAATCCGCCTGCCTCTGCCTCCCGAGTGCTGGGATTAAAGGCTTGAGCCACCATGCCCAGCATGAAACATATTGTTTATTTATTTATCATTATGTGTGTGAGAGAGTGTGAGTGCATGTATTAAAATCAGTAGGCAACTTTCAGGAGTTGGTTCTCTCTCTCCACTGTGGGATCCAGGGGTCAAACCTGGATCATCAGGGGTCAAGCTGGGGCATCAGGGGTCAAGCCTGGGTCATCAGGGGTCAAGCCTGGGTCACTGAGCTTACATCGCAAATTGCTGTTACCCACTGAGCCATCTCTCGGGCCCCTGTTTTTGTTTTTGTTTTCGAGACAGCGTCTGTCCAGGACTAAGATTTACCCATATTAAACCTAAGTGTGCTGTTGTATAAGTATAATCTCAGAAGACAGAGGCAGGAAGCTCATGAGCTTGAAGGCAGCCTAGGCTGTCAGATAGTGAGACCCTATCACCAAAACAAATGATCTCTCCATGTTATGGATTGGAAAGAATATCGTTCATCTTAAAATACAGTGCAGTGGTCTATTCCACACTCTATACTTTCTATATGGTTCCTGACATTCGAGTCCTTCTTCTCTGCATGTCTCAGTTTGTCTCTGTTCTCTCTCTCTCTCTCTCTCTCTCTCTCTGTCTCTCTCTCTGTCTCTGTCTCTCTCATACATACACACACACCCCATAATACACATACCACATGCATACCACATACTCACACACCAACACTACACACACACACACACACACACGGGTGCGCACACACACATGCATGCACACACACTGCTACCATCAGTATTCCTTTCATACCTTCAGGTGTACACATGCAAGAATTGGGTACCATTGATTATAACTTGAATATGACATATTCCTTCAAAAGGCTCATCTATGGAAGGTTTTGCCCCTCTCCCAGCCACCAGTGTTATGGAGAAGCAATTAATCAGGCCACAAGGCTCTGAACTAACCCACAGATGAATCCATCCATGGATTTCTATCCTGATGTCATCATTGGGAAGTGGTGGGAGCTAGAAGGTAGAGCTAGTTGCAGTAAGTAGGTCACTGCAGGGGAAGGGTGCCTTCCTGTCTGGTTGCCTGCCCTCCATGAAGGGAGCACCTTTGCTCCATCTGATCTTCCTGTGATGATGAAGGGAGCACCTTTGCTCCATCTGCTCCTCCTGTGATGATGAAGGGAGCACCTTTGCTCCATCTGCTCCTCCTGTGATGATGAAGGGAGCACCTTTGCTCCATCTGCTCCTCCTGTGATAATGAAGGGAGCACCTTTGCTCCATCTGCTCCTCCTGTGATGATGAAGGGAGCACCTTTGCTCCATCTGCTCCTCCTGTGACGATGAAGGAGCACCTTTGCTCCATCTGATCTTCCTGTGATGATGAAGGGAGCACCTTTGCTCCATCTGCTCCTCCTGTGACGATGAAGGGAGCACCTTTGCTCCATCTGCTCCTCCTGTGATGATGAAGGGAGCATCTTTGCTCCATCTGCTCCTCCTGTGATGATGAAGGGAGCACCTTTGTTCCATCTGCTCCTCCTGTGATGATGAAGGAGCACCTTTGCTCCATCTGCTCCTCCTGTGATGATGAAGGAGCACCTTTGCTCCATCTGCTCCTCCTGTGACGATGAAGGAGCACCTTTGCTCCATCTGATCTTCCTGTGATGATGAAGGGAGCACCTTTGCTCCATCTGCTCCTCCTGTGACGATGAAGGGAGCACCTTTGCTCCATCTGCTCCTCCTGTGATGATGAAGGGAGCACCTTTGCTCCATCTGATCCTCCTGTGATGATGAAGGAGCACCTTTGCTCCATCTGCTCCTCCTGTGATGATGAAGGAGCACCTTTGCTCCATCTGCTCCTCCTGTGATGATGAAGGAGCACCTTTGCTCCATCTGCTCCTCCTGTGATGATGAAGGAGCACCTTTGCTCCATCTGCTCCTCCTGTGATGATGAAGGGAGCACCTTTGCTCCATCTGCTCCTCCTGTGATGATGAAGGAGCACCTTTGCTCCATCTGATCCTCCTGTGATGATGAAGGGAGCACCTTTGCTCCATCTGCTCCTCCTGTGATGATGAAGGATCGCCTTTGCTCCATCTGATCCTCCTGTGATGATGAAGGGAACACCTTTGCTCCAGCTGCTCCTCCTGTGATGATGAAGGGAGCACCTTTGCTCCATCTGCTCCTCCTGTGATGATGAAGGGAGCACCTTTGCTTCAGCTGCTCCTCCTGTGATGATGAAGGGAGCACCTTTGCTCCAGCTGCTCCTCCTGTGATGCTCTGCCTCACCAGACCCTAGAAACCATGGAGTGGAGTGACCGTGGCCATGAGCCAAAATACAACTTTCCTCTTAGTGCTTTCCCACAGACACTTTGTCAGAATGGCAGGAAAGCTAGATCTCGCTGGGCAGTGGTGGCGCACACCTTTAATCCCAGCACTTGGGAGGCAGAGGCAGGGGAATTTCTGAGTTGGAGGCCAGCCTGGTCTACAGGGTGAGTTCCAGGACAGCCAGGGCTACACAGAGAAACCCTGTCCCCCCGCCCCCCTCAAAAAAAGAAAAGCTAGCTCTCATTAGTATACACTTGGTGTAATTTGGAATGCGCCATCCTAATAACACAGGATAAAGGCTAACTCGTTTTCCACAGTAATGGTTCAATTTATATGCCTACCATTAATGTATAAGAGATCTCACTGATGAGCATCGCCTTTGATCCCAGCACTCAGGAGGCAGAGACAGGCAGAGTTCTGAGTTGAAGGCCAGCCTGGCCTACATAGTGAGATCCAGGATTTGCCAGGGCTACAGAGAGATCTTGTCTCAAAATAAAATTAAATAAAATAGAAAATAAAAATGAAGCCAGATGGATGTGGTGGTGTGCATCTGGAACCCAGCACTCCAACCGTGAGATGGAAGAGAAGCAGAAGGATGGTCTGGAAGCTCACAGCCTGGCCAGCCTGGAGTATGTGTCTCAGCAGAAATTGCCAGAGACTCAAAAAGAAAGTGAGGCCAGCTAGATGGCTCAACTGGTAAGGCGCTTGCTGCCAAGCCTGACAACTTGAGTTTTATTTCTTAGGATGCACATGGTACGTGGAAAGTTGTTCTCTGGCCTCCTGCACACATACACACAAGAACATATACACACAGGCGGGAAATACTTCTTTTTTTATTTTTGGTTTTTTTTTTTTTTTTTTTTTTTTTTTGGTTTTTTTCAAGACAGGGTTTCTCTGTATAGCCCCGGCTGTCCTGGAACTCACTCTGTAGATCAGGCTGGCCTTGAACTCAGAAATCCACCTGCCTCTGCCTCCCAAGTGCTGGGATTAAAGGGGGAAATACTTTTAAAAGACTTATATTGGGATGAGAGAGATTGCTTGGTGGCTATGGTGGGCCTGAGTTCCGTTCTCAGCACAGCCCCTACATGACCTATCAGAACTATCTGTAACTCTCATTTTAGGGGATATAACACCGTCTTCTGACCTGAGAGCCCTACATGCACATGGTACATTTACATGTACACAGACAAAGCACCCATACACATAAATTAAAAAACAAAACAAAACAACAGATTGATACTCATTTGCTGAAACCTGCACAGCTTTGGGATTGCTGTGCCTGGATACCAGGGAACGAAGAAACACAGATGCATACAGAAAAGCTGAGACTCTAAGAGACACCAGCAGGAAGGAAACTCAGCCACTCCAAAGGAGGAGCTAATCTCAGTAGGGGATCTCTGGAGGGGCTGCTGTCATCAGGAAGCAGATGTGGCTTCTACTTTCTGTACATACTATTTTTAGCTAAAAAAAAAAAAAAAAAAACAAAACAAAAACAAAAAACAAAAAAACACCATTCATCAGCATCCCTCCTCCTACTCAGCCAATCCCATAAGTTGACGCATTGTCATCCTTGACCTTCAATGTGGTGGTGCTCATTCGTACAGGGGTCCATTCACTCCCCACACTGATTATAACCACCAATACAGAAAACTCAGCTGCTCTTCCAAAGGACCCAGGTTTTAGTCTCAGCACCCACAGCTGACTCACAGCTGGCTCTGACCCCAATTCCAGTGGATCTGATGCCCTCTTCTGGCCCCCCAAAGGTACTGCATAAACATGATGCACAGACATACATTCAGGCAAACGCTAAAACACATAAAAATAAATAAAACCATCGGGGCAGAGATGGCGCACGCCTTTAATCCCAGCACTTGGGAGGCAAAGGCAGATGGATCTCTATAAATTCAAGGTCAGCCTGGTCTACAGAGCAAGTTCAAGGATAGCCAGGGCTGCATAGAAACCCTGTCTCAAAAACAAAACAAAAAACAAAACCCCCAAAATAACATAAGCAAATAAATAAATAAATAAAACCTTAAAATGATAACATGATAAAATTCCCCAGGTGTCACTCGCTCAAAGCAATCATTATCAGCTAGAAAGCATGTTCGCATTCTAGGTATGCTCTGTACACATTTATTTTCCACATAAGGATATTCTGAAACAGTTTCTAATGTACCACGTGAAGTAGTTTCTTGTAATCCATGCAGTACAGATGACTAGCTGACTTGGTATTTGGCTCACATCTGCTCTTCCATCTGTGACTTTGGCCTGGACCCTTAAGACAGTTCAGTAGCCAAATGTCTTCAGTTTCATTTCTGACATCTTAAGTCAACTGAAGGCTACGTGTAATACTCGAGAGTAAAATGCTATCACAGTGGTTACTTAAAACCTGCTAAGTGTATGCACAAAAGCAACGAGGAAGGATTTTCAAATATGGATTTAATCTTATTTTATCTCTTCGAGATAGTTGTCTTGTAGCCTAGGTTGTTCTTGAACTCAATATGTAGCCAAGGATGACTCTGAATATGTAGCCAAGGATGACCCTGAATATGTAGCCAAGGATGGCTCTGAATTCACTATCCTCCTTCCTCCAGCTGCCCAGGGCTGGGATTAGAAACTTGTGCCACCGTGCCCAGCCTTCAAATACTTAAATAGGAAAACAGATTAAAGTTTACCACATTTTTTTCTTGTGCTGGAGATGAAATCAGGAACTTGAATATACTTGACAGGCACCAAATGCCCATAATGAAAATGATTTATTATTATTGTGTGTGCACGACACAGTGTGCATACGAAGGTTAGGACAGCTCTGTGAGAAGCTGGGTCTCTCCTTCAGCTTTAAGTTAGTCCTGTGTGTTGGACTCCAGCTGCAGAATGTGTGTTACTAGGTGTCTGTAAGGAGAACTTTAGAGCTGAGGGTGTAGCTCGGTAGCAGAGAACCTGCCTGGCATGTACTATAGCCCTGGGCTGCAGTCCCTGGGTTCAGTTCCCAGCACTGCCAAACAAAACAATGGGGGCCGGAGAGAAGTCCCAGGTCCAGAGCACTGATTGCTCTTACAGAAGACTTCGATTCAATTCCCAGCATCCATAAGTGGCTCACGACCATCTATGACACCAGGTGCCGGGGCTCCAACAGGCACATACATGCATTCAGGCAAAACATTCAGATACATAAAGTAAAATAAGCAATTCTTTCTGTGTGGAGCCCTGGCTGTCCTGGAACTCACTCTGCAGACCAGGCTGGCCTCCAACTCAGAAATCCGCCTGCCTCTGCCTCCCAAGTGCTGGGATTAAAGGTGTGCGCCACCACCACCCGGCAAAATAAGCAAATCTTAAAAAAAAAAATTTTAAGCCAACAAAACCAAACCTGTATATTGTTTTAAAGCCAAGAACTTGTTTGCAAGAACTTAAATAGTGCATATTAAAACACTAGGATTGGGACTGGTGAGATGGCTCAGTGGGTAAGAGCACCCGACTGCTCTTCCGAAGGTCCAGAGTTCAAATCCCAGCAACCACATGGTGGCTCACAACCATCCGTAACAAGATCTGACTCCCTCTTCTGGTGTGTCTGAAAACAGCTACAGTGTACTTATATATAATAAAAAAAAAAAAAAAATCCATCTAGTGAAGTCTCAGGTAGGCCACACTTTAAAAAAAAAAACACTAGGATTATTATATATAATTCCAATAGCCAGATAATTGTTTGAATAATACTATTTATAAAAGTAATAAAATAATCTCAATAATTATATAGGTTCTGTTTGTTACACCTAGAAAAAATAAAAATATAAGTCACACACAAAGGAGGAGATATTTACAATGTAATTGGTAAGGCATGAATAACTAGTAGATACAAATCACACCCATAAAACAGTCAGAAAAGGGGAACTAATACAGTAGAAAGTTGATTAAAAATAATCTCAGGAAAGAGAGCATGTACAATGTTCGATTTTATTAATATCAGAGGAATGTAAATGAAGACTAGTCTAGGATACCACACACATGCACTCCATTAGACACAACCCTGACTATCCTGGAACTGTGTAGACCAGGCTGGCCTCAAACTCAGGGAGATTCTTCTGTCTGTGCTGAGACTAAAGGCTGGCTTTTTATTTTATTTTATTTTATTTTATTTTATTTTATTTTATTTTATTTTTATGTTGGTTCTGGGGATGGAACTGAGGTTATCAGCCTTGTGTAGCAAGCACCTTCGCCGCTGAGCCATCTTGATGGCTTCTGAACGTCTTTTAACTAAAGTTTACTTAAGACTTTCCACACTTGTTATATGTAATTGCTTAATTAACAATACTTTTGATTAGGTTTGTAGCTCTTTCTGTTTAGCCTACTATGCCTTCCTCAGTTTTCAGCTGACTTTCCTCATTCTTTTTTTTTCCCCCTCTCTGTCCTTTGAGGCAGGATTTCTCTGTGTAGCAGAGGCACTCCCTCAGTAGACCAGGCTGGCCTTGAATTCAGAGAACCCCCTGCCTCTGCCTCCTACATGCTGCGGTTTGAGGCACGAGCCACCACCTCCTGGCTCATTCTGTTTGTTTGTCTGTCTGTTTGTTTGAGACAAGGTTTCCCTATGTAACCCTAGCTAGCCTGGAACCCTTTATGTAGATTAGGCTGGCCTTGAACTCACATGATCCACCTGCCTCTGCCTCTTGAGTTCTAGAATTGAAGGTATACACCCCCAGGCCCAGCCTCTCATTCTTTTCCTTGTCGGACTTGTGGGGCAGTTGGGGATCTCCGTTCATCTTGTCACCTTCCACCTTTTCCCATCCCGCTCTGTGCCTCCCAGTACAGCGCCCATCAACCTCTCTTTCTAACAGCAGCCTGTGTGGGGTTGGCTTCACTTCCTTGTCAGGACTACCCAACATAAATCCAAACCCAGTCGGGATAACTAAAATACTAACCCAAGAACCTCTGAGACGTGTGCCCACCCCGCTGCAGCCAGCAGCA
This sequence comes from Mus musculus, assembly GCF_000001635.26. Classification (NCBI taxonomy): domain Eukaryota; kingdom Metazoa; phylum Chordata; class Mammalia; order Rodentia; family Muridae; genus Mus; species Mus musculus. The sequence continues at coordinate 117,803,308 of NC_000070.6, forward strand.
AGCCACGTGTATGGAACGTTCATTAACTACAGGTCTGCCCCCTTAGAGCCTTTGCCTTTTTGGTCTACTAAGCAAACTCATTCCTCCTGCGTCTGTGACAAAAGAAAATGTCAAATAAAATACCAGAGCATGTTTCACTTTTGGTGTGTCTGTTTTCTGTCACAGCACTGGGGTCAAATCAGGGCCTTGCATGAGAGAGGCAAGAACTCTACCCCTGAGCCCCAAGCCCAGGTCCACAGGAGTAGATGGTAAACTGCCAGGTGGTAGCAGCACTCAGGAGGCAGAAGCAGGTGGATCACTTGAGTTCAAGGCCAGCCTGGTCTACAGAGCAAGTTCCAGGGCAGCCAGGGCTACACAGAGAAACCCTGTCTCAAAAAAAACTATAATAAAACAAACAAAAAGGAAGGTATAATCTTAGCACCTGTGAGGCAGGGCAGGAGTATGAGTTACAGGCCAGGACTCTTAAAAAAAATGATGATGATGATGACAGCGACAACAAATGCAAATGAGGGCCAATGTAATGGCTCAGCAGATAAAGATGCTTGCTGCAAAACCCAATCCCAGGCACTTGAATTCGAACCCTGGAATTCACATGAAAGGAGAGAACTGGCTCCCCTAAATTGTATTCTGATCTGGACACACACACACACACACACACACACACACACACACACAAGTAAATAGATAAACTGGAGAGATGGTTTCATTCTGAGCATTCACGAGGTAGAAGCAGAAAGATCTCTGTGAGTCTGAGGCCAGCCTGATCTATATAGGATGTTTCAGGACAGCCATAGCTACATAATGAGGCCCTGTATATAGATAAATAGGTATAATATTGTAACTAATAATGAAAGAGAATGAGGGTCAGCAAGGTGGCTCAGTGGGCAGAGACACTTCTGCAGAGCCCGACAATCTGAGTTCAATACAGAACCCACATAGAAGAGAATCTGCTCCTACAAGTTGGTCTCTGACCTCCCTGAGTGACCCTTACACAAAAATAAATAGAATTTTAATTAAAAAGCATGTAATTATTTTATTGCTGTATTTGACCTTGGGTTAAATCCCAGCAAGCCAGAACTCATACTCTGTCCCAATGTTTCATTTTGTTATTTCAGTGTGCATGTACACGTGCGTGCGTGCGTGTGTGTGATGTACAGATCAGAGAATAACTTGTGGAGGTCAGTTCTCTCCTCCTGCCGCGTGAGTCCCTGGAGTCACACTCTGACAGTCAGGCTGATGACAGGCACCCTCACGTGATGAGCTGCCTTCATGCCCTTGGTTTGTTTTTATAAATTATGTGTATAAATTGTTATTTTAAAAAACAGGTCTCGCCGTATATGTGGCAGAGGACGGCCTTGTTGGACACCAGTGGGAGGAGCGGCCCTTGGGCATGAGGGTGTGCAATGCCTCAGTGTAGGGGAATACCAGGGTGGGAAGACCGGAGTGGGTGGGTGGGGGGAGCACCCTCAGAGAGGCAGAGGGAAAGGGGAAGGGATAAGGGGTTTCTGAAGGTAAGACCTGAAAAGGGGAAAACATTTGAAATGTAAATAAAGAAAATATCCAATTTTTAAAAATATCAAGGTGCTGGAAAGGTGGCTCAGTGGTTAAGAGCACTGACTGCTCTGCCAGAGGTCCTGAGTTCAATTCCCAGCAAAGACATGGTGGCTCACAACCATCTGTAATGGGCTCTGATGCCCTCTTCTGGTGTGTCTGACGACAGCTACAATACTCATATACATAATGTAAATAATTCTTTTTTAAAAATCAAGCTAAAAAAACAAAAAAACAGGATCTCTCTAATACAGATAATGTTGGCCTCAGATTCAGAAACCCTCCTGCCTCTGCCTCCTGAGTGCTGCGATTAAAGATAAGATGCCCATCCCTACCTACTCTCCAACTGCTTTCCTCTTCATCAGTTTTACTTTATAACTTTTGGGGCTATCTAGCCATATACATATAATATATATATATACACCATTGCACTTATGGACTAATCATATATATGATTCTATAAAATTTTGGCTTAATGTTTTGATTTTTTGATGTTTATTTTATGTATGCAGTGTTTTGCCCGCACAGGTATCTATGTACCACATGTGTGCAGTGCTTATGAAGACTAGGAGTTCGCGCTCCTGGAACTGGAGTTACAGACAGTTCCTAGCCACCACGTGGGTGCTGAGAATCAAACTCAGGTCCTCTGGAAGAGCAGTCAGTGCTCTTAACCACTGAGCTCCAGCCCCCCGGGTTAAAATTTTTTAGAGGAAAATGTGTTGTCCTAATGAGCTTTAACTGTCAATTTGGCACAGCCTAGAGTCATCCAAGAGGAAACCCTTGGTTTAAGGATTATCTAGATCAGATTGGCTGGTTGGGGTTAAATTGATATTAATTGATGCAATAGGGCCTGGCCCACTGTGGGTGGCACCGTTCCTAAGCAGGTGGTACTAGGATGCATAGGAGAGCTAGCCCACGAGCTTGAGAGTGGCTGGACCTGCAAATAGCATCCCCCTGGCCTTTGCTTTGAGTTCCCTCTATAATTTCTGTCCCAACTTCCCTCTATGGTGGACTGTGATGGGACATGTAAGCCAAATAAATGCTTTCCTCTTCTAAGCTGCTTTCAGCCAGAGTGTTTTCATCTCAGCAACAGAAAGGAAACCAGGACAATGGTATTTCCATGAGGACACTGCAGTGTCAAGTGAACATCGGAAAAAGACAGGGCTGTCCCTAAAGACATCAGTCAGCATAATTGGCAGCTGTCACTGACATTACTCTGAATAATTGCCAACTGTTCGAGGTTTTTGGTTTTCTAAAAAAAATTTTTATTAGGGCATAATTTAAATGCAATTAAACATACAAGTCAGTCCTGCCGTCACCCGGATCCAGATAGGAACAATCCCAGCATTCTAGCAGGCTCTCTCCTGTGCCTGGTAGTGCCACTTTTTAGTGTCTTCACTTCTTTCTTTCATTTATTTATTTATTTAGTTAGTTAGTTAGTTATTTTGAGACAAGGTTTCTCCCTGGTTATCCCTGGCTATCCTGGAACTCACTCTGTAGACCAGGCTGGCCTTGAACTCAGAGATTTGAGTTCTGGGAGTTCTGAGAACTCTGCCTCCCAAGTGCTGGGATTAAAGGCGGGATCTTTCCATTCAAAGTACAGAGTATGTAGAAACAAAAGATAGCATTTCTCTCTTATCTTTTCGTTTGTAGCTTTCATGGTTTTGAGATAGGATATCCAGTGACCAGGGCTGCCTCGGACCTTAAGTAACAGAGGACGGCCTTGAATTCTTGATCCCCCCCTGCTGTGACTCGGGTGGGCTGAGTGTGCATATTTGCCACCATGCCTGGTTTTATGCAGGGCTTTGTGCGTGCTAAGTGTGATGGCCAGTCTTGTTTCTCAATGTGGCACAAGGGGGAAGAGGGACCCTCCTTTGAGGAATTGCCTCTATCAGATTGTCTTGTGGACATGTCTGTGGGGCATTTTCTTGATTGCTAGTTATGCAAGAGGGCCCAGTCCACTATGGGCAGTGCTATCCCTAGACAGGTGGGCCTGGTCTGTGTAAGGGAGGTAGTTGTGCTGCGGTGGTGACCCACATGCTTAATCCAGTACTTGGGGGCAGAGGCAGGATCTCTGTGGGTTTGAGGCCAGCTTGATCTATACAGAAAGTTCCAGGCCAGCTAGGGGTACATAGTGACACCTGTCTTAACCGCCACATCCAACTGCCTGGGAATGGGAGTTGGGTATCTAACCATGCCAGAGGAAGAAGGCCAGAATGCAGTGGCCTTCAAGGTTTTACTCAGCCCCCTGCTTCCGGGTTCCAGCTTTGAAATCCCTTCTTCCCCCAAGCTGTTTATCTCAGGAACAGAAAACCAAGCTAGAATACTAGATAAGCACTCTTCCCACAGAGCCCCACCCAGCCCCACCCGTTCTGTTTCAGAGCCAAAGCCTCAGAGTATACTTGACCTTGGGAGACTGCCAACCTGAGCTAGGCTGCCTGTTCACAGGCACGAGGCCCTCCGTTCCATCTCTAGTACCACAGATATAATTTAATTAAAAATTTGAAAGAGGACTGGAGAGATGGCTTGGGGGTTATACACACTAAATGTTCTTCCAGAGGCTCCAAGTTTCATTCCCAGCACCTCCATAGTGGCTAAGAACCATCTGTAGTTTCAGTTCCAAGGAATATGACTCCCTCTTCTGGTCTCTGAGGGCACCAGGTATGCAAGTGGTGTACAGACATACGTGCAGGCAAAATTCTAATACACATAAAAGAATGAATGAATGAATGCAAGGGGCATTGAGATGACTCATCTGGCAAAGGTGCCTGTCTCCAAGCCTGGTGACTTGAGTTTGCTCCCAGGGAGTTCCAAGGTGGAAAGAAAGAAATGATTCCTGCAAATTGTCCTCTGACCTACACACAAAATACATAAATAAGCAAGGAAACAAACAGACAATAAATGTTTTTTAAAAACCTGCCCACTCTATCGCTGACAGGCACTTGAGTTGTTCCAGAGCTGTCTGGGTGGAGCAGGGCTGCTCTGAAACTTTTCCCTGCCTTCTGATGAGATACACCTGGGACAACGTGTCTGTTATCCATGGAGACATGTTTGGCTTAGAGTGACAGATGCCTTGTGTAAATATTTTTGCCATCTCACATGGAGTTTCTTGCAGCTCCAGCTGGGTGGTGGGTTCTGCTCCAGGGTCCCCTCTGAATCTGACTCTGATTCTATCAGTTCTTATACGAATCCTTTGGGGAATGAAGCAATTTCGTGTTTGCGTATTGGTCAGGAATTGCTTGATCCAAAGTTCTCTTTTTTTTTCCTTATTGAAAATTTTTTTTATTTGTGTGACACAACCTCATATACCCCAGGCTAGCCTCAAATTCACAATGTAGCCCAGGATGACTCTGAAGTCCTGATCCTCTCGCCTCTACCTCCCAGTGCTGAAATTACAGAACCTCACATGCCTGCCCTGGTCCTGGAATTCTTGAGAGAAATCATGGCAAGGATAGAGTCAACTCACACACGAGGATGGTGGAGAAAGAAAGAAAAAGAGAATTTGTAAGGGGCTGGAAACAGAATGTTCTCATTTTTAAATTTGGAGGTTTGTGCATATATAGATAGACGTATTCTATAAAATAAGATATGTCTGACATAAATAGTTAGGCTTGACAAAAAAAATAAGATTTTTTTTCAACTTCTGTTTTACATTAGAATTCTAAAAATAGTGAATAAAAAATTTGAGTCGGGGTGCTGGACTCAGTAGTTAAGGTCACTTGTTCTGTGCTCAGAACCTAAATGGTGGCTCACCTTCTGTAAGTCCAGTTCCAGGGGATCCAAGACCATCTTCTGACCTCTGCAGGCAGACATCAGGCATGCACGTGAATACATGCATGTAGACAAAGAGCACTATACACACACACACACACACACACACACATATATGTATGTGTATGTGTGTGTATAAAACAGATACACACACACACACATGAATGAACAAATCAGGTACATGGCACATGCTTGTAGTCCCAGCATTCAGAAGGATTGTTGTAAGTTTGAAGCTAGCATGGCCTAAATTTCCAGACCAACCGGAGCTATGTAGAGCAAACCCTGTCTCAAAAAATGTTGTTTTGCATAGGGGGCTGGGTTTGTAACGTAGTGATTAAGCACCTGCCTAGCACATTTGAAGCCCTCGATTTCTCCAGCAAGCCTCCCACACTAGTTAATTACCATTTATTTTTCTTTAGGGAAAAAGAAAGGCCAATACCACCGAAATGATGGAAACTTGGGAATTGTGTGTGATGGAGTGTTGGCTAACAACTAACAACTGGTTCTCTCAGGAAAGCGTCTGTGGAAGTTCCCAATCGCTGTGCTGTAAGTACTTTTCCCATGGTGAACCGCCACACACAGCTGGTGGGACTAGAAATTGGTGCAACCCCTTTATAAAAACACTTGATGCCAAGTATAAACATTTGTAAACATTTGTAAAAAGGATTGGAGGCAAATTCCACTCCTAGGATGTGTGCCAAAAGACATGTGTTATTTACAACAGGTTAAAACTGAAAAACCAGCCGGGCGGTGATGGCGCACGCCTTTAATCCCAGCACTTGGAGCACTTGGGAGGCAGAGGCAGGCGGATTTCTGAGTTCAAGGCCAGCCTGGTCTACAGAGTGAGTTCCAGGACAGTCAGGGCTACACAGAGAAACCCTGTCTCTCTGGGGGGGGGGGGGGGGGACTGAGCTGGGCAGTGTTGGTGCACATTTTTAATCCCAGCATTCAGGAGGCAGAAGCAGGACAGTCTCTGAGTTCAAGACCAGCCTAGTGTACAGAGTGAGTTCCAGGACAGCCCAGGCTACACAGAGAAACCCTCCCTTGAAAAAAAAAAAACAAGAGCCGGAGAGATGGCTCATAGGTTAAGAGCACTGGCTGCTCTTGCAGAGGTCCTGAGTTCAATTCTCAGCAATCACATGGTGGCTCATAGCCATCTAGAATGAGATCGGGTGCCCTCTTCTGGCCTTCAGTCATATATGCAGGCAGAGTGCTGTATACATTATATATATATATATATATATATATATATATATATATATATTTTTTTTTTTTTTTTTTTTTGGTTTTTCAAGACAGGGTTTCTCTGTGTAGCCCTGGCTGTCCTGGAACTCACTTTGTAGACCAGGCTGGCCTCAAACTCAGAAATCTGCCTGCCTCTGCCTCCCGAGTGCTGGGATTAAAAGCGTGTGCCACCACGTCCGGCTATAATAAATCTTAAAAACAAACAAACAAAAATCCTAAAACAAAAGACCTAAAAAATTAGAATACACACATGACAACATATTCATGCAATAGAATACTATACCACAGTGAAAACGGACAAGCCACTGCACATAGCAAGATTAGACTCATGAAAACAAGAGCCTGTGCTGTCTAACCTTAACTCTATGAAATTCAAAGTCAAATGAAACTCCCCTGGCTACTGGTTACCAGGGGAGGACCAAAGCGGGTGTGGCTAGGGGTGTGCACAAAACACAGTTTCCTAGTCACTGCTAGCAGCAGCATCCTGACACCTGCAGAGGCCTCTTTCCCGTATCCTTAAGGGTTAAAGTCATTACTGGCTGTGTTTTGAAGGTAGTCATGTGCAAGCTAAGAAGAAAAGCCTGCACCAGAAGCCATTCCTTTCAGCACCTTGCTCCTGAGTGTCCCAACCTCCACAGCTGTGAGAAATGAGTCTGTTGCTGAGGTACTGTGTCACAGCATCCTCAGCAGACTCAGCCAGTCAGGTTTACACAGATGTGTTCAAGTGGTAATTATGCATAACCCATGATTAATACAGTCTTCTGCATGAATTATTTACTTCAATAAAGTTCATTAAATTAATGTATTCATGTACTATTTGCATACAAAAGAAAAATATCATTATCATACTTAACTTTTCAACATGTCTAATTTGTAGACAAATCTTACTGTGATTCATAAATTAAACTCATTACACCTCGGCCAAACACACAATTTTTTTTTCCCAGAGAAATTTAGATTAACAAAAAAAGCTATTCATTTACGTACTTAGTGGAAGCCATCCAGATGAAGCCAAAATACACAGTATTAACCAAGCAGTTATAAATCTAATCATACTAGATTAGATTGGAAAGACAGGCTCAGTCTCCAAACATTTATTTTAAGACAAATAATTCCCCACTGTGGAAGAGCCTTAACTTATCTCCTCTGACATCCAGCTCCAATGAATTATCTTCACTTTGATGGCTTCAGCCAGTCCCCCTTCTGCCAAGTCCTCAAACTGATAACCAACCTAAATTCTGGATGCTTCCATAAGAGGGCACTACAATCTCACTTCTAAAAGAAGTAGGATCCTAAATGGCTTTTGTGAATTCCTTTTTTCCCCCCAACCCACCCACACAGTTTCAGAGAATTGTACCTCACCCAAGGAAGAAACCCTCGGCATGATAAGGAAGTCGGACCCAGCTGTCCCCAGTTCCCATGACCCTGGGGCTCCATAGCAGGAGCTCACAACATGACCCAGGCATTCTTTCCCTTAGAATGATACGACCCTTGGCTGATGTGTTGTTAGTGACATTGGTTTCATCATGATGTTTTTTTTTTTTATTTAAGATTTATTTATTGGTTATATGTAAGTACACTGTCGCTGTCTTCAGACACTCCAGAAGAGGGAGTCAGATCTCCTTACAGATGGTTGTGAGCCACCATGTGGTTGCTGGGATTTGAACTCCGGACCTTCGGAAGAGTAGTCGGGTGCTCTTACCCACCAGCCCGTGATGGTTCTTTAACAACAACCCAGAGAAAGCCATACAGTGTTGAGTTGGGTCTTGGGTCATCATCCAAACTTTAAGAATGATCTATGTACTTGTGACCTGGCACCTGTCTAAGCCAAGTTGGTTTGGTGCCACCGTGACCACCTCTCCTCCTCTTCTTTCCTTTCTCCTACCATCCTTCTTCCCAGAACCAACCCTTGCTGCCTCCACCCACCAAGGTTGTTGTCTAAAGTCACAAGTCTCTTATTTGTCCAGTGAGGAGAGCCAGGGGTGGCTTAATGCTATTAGGACAACTTGATCTTAGAAAAACAAAAAAGCCCGAGTGACTCTGTATTGAAAGCATTTCTGTGCCTGAACTTTGCTCACTGATAGAACAGTACCTCTTGTTATGGATGTTAACACCAAGCTGGCCTAGCTGCCAAGCATAAGTGCATTCGGGGAGGTATCCTGGTGCTGAGGGTACAGTGTCTAAGCTGGGTTACCTCTGCTCAAGTCCTGGCTCTGTTGATTACTGGCTACATGGACTTGGAAAGCCTGTGAGCTCTTCATATCACTACCCTATGTGCTAAAATGGTGAAGTCAACCCTTATTCCAGAAGCTTGGGGACCAGCCAGAGATGGAACACCTGTCACCCCGGTTCTTATGAGGCAGGGGGATCACAAGCTCAAGATCAGCCTGGGCTAGAAAGCAAGACTCTGCCTAAAAATCAAAAAAATAAAAAATAAAAACTCAGGCCTCCACCACCCCCAGACACACACACACACACACACACACACACACTACTTAGGACTGATCCAATCCTAGTAAATACCCAGCACAAGTTGGTATTATTGTCTTTCATTAAATCTTGTAGAAAATTCAGATTGACACCTGACACCCATTCGTTCTCTTACATTCCAAAGTAAGATCACCCTAAGTAGAATAGGGAATTATATCCATACACCAACTCCAGCCAACATGAGTTACACAAGGAGCATGTGGATGGTAAAAAAAATCTGCGCCACACTAGGATATAAGCAGTCCTCCTGGGTGACACTGGGTTGTTGATGACAGTCCGGAGTAAAGGACTGTGGGAGATACAGTCTGGATCAAAATAGACCCAGGGTTAATTAAACTGGCATTACAAGCGTCTGGAATCAAATGGTTGACGTATAGAAGAGGGTTGAACATTGAACATTATGAACATTATTTTGATTATGAACATTATTTTGATATGAGTTTGGAGTAAGACAAAGTCTTGGTAAAATCAAGCTGGATTTTTTTTTTTTAAGATTTATTTATTGGTAAGTACACTGTAGCTGTCTTCAGACACTCCAGAAGAGGGAGTCAGATCTCATTAAGGATGGTTGTGAGCCACCATGTGGTTGCTGGGATTTGAACTCCGGAAGCCCTCAAGCTGGATCGTAACCTCCTCGTTAAGAACACTTCAAAGGGGAGGAACACGCAGCAGGAGTGTTTCTGAGGCAGACAGATCACCCTCACCTGGAAGATGGTGCCCCATAACCCTGATGAATCAGATGCTATGTCACCCCCAAGATCCCCACAACACTCAGGTAGACACAAATCTTTCACTAGCTCAGCTGCTCAGCCCCCTCCTCTAGTTAGGCGATTCTAATGGAGATCTTGGTGCCCTGAGAGACCTCTGACAGATGCAAGCTTCTCTCTCTTTCCAAGGCGAACAAGTCTTTAATGTGGGGAGCTGTCCTGGACTTTATAGACTAGTGGGCAGCACTCAGGACCACTTCTGTTACAAGATAGTGCCTCATCTTCGAAGTCTGACAGGTAACCTCCCTCCAGGTTTCTACAACTAAAAATGTGTCCAGTTACAGGCAAACATCCATGGGGCAGTGCTCAAACTGCCCCCCGTTAAAACTGTCTGCAGTTCCCCAAATTCCTTTTGAATGGCTATTATTGCATCATTGGAATAATCTTGTATTAGCTACAATTTAGAACCACCCAATCTGTGTCAAATACAAATGAGCCAGTGTTCGTCAAACACCCAGTCAGTCACACACACGAACTGCCGTTTAAACTCTGTGTTGTCTAATACCCACAGCTCCTGCAAGTCTGTGTCTCCATGTCCTGTCGCCAAACACAGTCTTGTCCTGGAGACTCATGTGACTCATTACCCAGTGCCTTCCATCATCACCAACAGCTTTGAAGGCAGAGGCCCAGGACTGTCAGCACAGATTGTACACAGGAAGAGGCACAGATGCGCATGCTCAGAGGCAGGGTGAGGCAGGAAGCGCACAAAAGCAAAGAGGTTCACAGAGACAGCCTGTGGACTTCCCGAGGCCACTACTGGTGGGGTACTAAATCAGTTGCTGGAGACCCACCAAGGCTGCTAAGTCCTGTTTGTGCCCTCATATCCCATCCCCCTGCCTGTGGATTAGATCTGGGGATGGGGAAACTAGATTGGGAGGGTAAGGAGCTTAGACCCAACGTGACAGCTAATCACCCACACAAGGCCTCTGTCTAGGTCACCAAGCCCTGAGCATCCCCACCCCCACCCATGCAGTAAGGCACAACAGCGAGCCGAGGAAGGAGTCTAGACTCACCCTAATTCTTGTCCCCAAGTGAGGAAGATAAGAAATGCCCACAGACATTGAGAGTGTCAGCAGGGGTTCTGAGGGTGCAGGGACAGAGAGCTTGAGTCTTCTACTAGACTGTTGGAAGAAAGGTCAGATTACCACCAGAAACATGTTCTTCTCTAACTTGAGACACCAGGAGAGCCAACAGTCCTTCCTCTTCTGGGACATTCCAATTTGCTCAGCCCCTAAGTTACTAAGAGAATCAGGCTGTGTTTGGAGGAGGTGGGTACAATAAAAGACTTTAAAGAGCCCATCCCAAGCTTGCCGGGCATGGTTGCCATGGCAATGCCCCAGATGCTGCAGATGCTGGTCCTTGAAGTGGGGATAGCTGAGGCCGTGGATCTTCACACTGAGGCGGGTTGGGGTGAGAGGTCAGGGTATCTGGGAACATTCTGCTGAGAAGATGGCTGGGGCTGATCCTCCCCGCCTGTTCAAGTCCCTGTCTCTGTCCCTCCCTCTCCCTCTAGTCTCCACTCCCCAGTTGCTCCCTGGAGAGGGGGGTCAGAGTCTGGCTCCTCTGGAAGCTATAGTGGCTCAGCTGGGCAGATGTGGGTAGGGGAAGCAGATGGCCTCACAGGGAAGGATGCTGTGAAGGCTCCAAACAGATTTAGTCTTTAAAAAGCCAGGTAAAATATCACTGTTAAGAGCTTCAAGTTTGGGGACTAGAGAGGTTCTGAGTTCAATTCCCAGCAACCACATGGTGGCTCACAACCATCTGTAATGGGATCCGATGCCCTCTTCTGGTGTGTCTGAAGGGAGCAACAGTGTATTCATGTACATGAAATTAAAAAAAATTTTTTAAAAAGCTTCAAGTTTATTGGCCATAAGCATGACATTTAGTTTTACTGGGCCTGGGGGTAAGGACCAGAAAGTAGGGGCTCAGATGCAAATTCAGCTATTAAGGCCCTGGTAAAGGTCAGATAAAGATTTAAAATGTTACTTATTTTTATTTTATGTGTATGGGTGTTTTGCTTGCACGTCTGTGTACCATGTCCATAAAGTGCTTGAGAAGGCCAGAAGAGGGCGTCAGGTCCACTGCAACCACAGTTACAATTTTTAGCTACCTCTGGGGTGCTAGGAACTAAACAAGGGTCCTCTACAAAGCAACTGCTTTTTGCTGCTGAGCCAGCTCTCCAGCCTCAGATGAACAACTTCTTAGTGTACATATTTAGTAGAACTAAAAGTCGTCCTTGCGGTTTACTTTTTCATTAAAGAGGACTTTAATGTCCATCCATTTTTACGAGTGGCCCTTTATCTCCCTGAGGTTGGGTTTTAGGATTTGTAAAATGTGTAGTAACAGTGTCTAGCTCAAACACTCTTTCTTGGGAGTAAACGAGGCAAGGAACGTAAGGTTCTTAACATGGACCATGCTCTGTAATTAATGGCCTTTATAAAAAGTATGGCTTAAAAATAGAAGAGACAGCTAAGTGAAGTCAGCTGGGGGATGGATCCCAGGCTCTGGGAAGGCAGAGGCAGATGGATCTCTGTTAAGTTTTAGGCTAGCCTGGGTTACAGAGCGGGTTCCAGGACAGCCAGGCCTGCACAACACAGCAAAACCCTTGTTGGGGGGGGGGGCATGGATAATTAAGCAAGATCACCTGGAATTGTGTAGCTCTTGGCTGGTCAGCCTGCAGCTGTATCTGTCCTAGAGACAGTAGCTATGGAAAACACAATTTTCTTCCTCAAGGAGGAAAACAAGGGACTAGACCACGTGGGGAGAAGGTGACAGCACATACATCCTGCAAGGGAGAGGGAATTCTGCCAAGCCCACTGGGAACAAGCTAAGAATGTGGAGCCCGTCTGCCTTGTAATGTAAGCAATAATTCCTGCATTCAGGAGAGGGAGGCCTACGGGTCATCAGGATCAGGTCAACCTGGGCGACAGATCAAAATTCTCTCTCAAAACCACTGGAGAGGTGGCTCAGTGGTTAAGAGGACAGACTGCTCTTCCAAACATCCTGAGTTCAAATTCCAGCAACCACATGGTGGCTCACAACCATCCATAATGAGGTCTGACGCCCTCTTCTGGGGTGTCTGAAGACAGCTACAGTGTACTTGCATATAATAAATAGAGAAATCTTTTTAAAAAAAGAAATTAAAATTTATTTTACTTATCTTATGTTCATGGATGTCCTATGTGTAAGTCTGTGTGCAATGTGAGTGCCTGCCTGCTTTAGGGGGAGCCAAAAGAAAGTGTCAGATCCTCTAAGAGTGGAGTTACAGATGCTTTTGGGCTGTGGGTGCTGGGAATCAAACCTGGGTCCTCTGGAAAAGCAGCAAGAACACTTAATGGCTGAGCCATCTCTCCAGTGCTGTTCCTGCCCCCTCCCCAATCCTTTAATATAGCTCTAATAATAACAAAGCTCTAAGGCCAAAAAAATCAAATAAAATAGGGCTTTTGTTGTTTGGGGTTGTTTTGCGGGGGTGGGCATGAAAGCCATGGATCTGCATGTACCAGGCACAGTCCTGAGCCCAGGATGCTTTTCTTTTAAGATTTACTTTGTAATTACATATATGTCTATGCTGGGCAGAGTCTACAAGACAGATCAGGTGCCTCCAGGGTCCAGAAGAGGCCGTCAGATCTTTTGGACCTAGAGTTAGTTACCTGTGACTGGGAGCTGTCTTCCACGGGTGCTGGGGACCAAACTGGCACTCTAAAACGCTCTTAACCACTGAACCTTTGTTTTTGTTTCTCTGCTGTTTTGAGACAGGGTATCACGTCACTCATGCTGACCTGGAATTTACTGTGTAGCCAAGGACAACCTTGAACTCCTGATTCTCCCACGTCTACCTCCCAAGGGCTTGGAGAGCAGACACGTGCTTTAATGCCAGCCTCTTGTTTTGTTTTTAAAGTAATTATCTAAGCCCTTCATGGTGGTTCCCACCTGAAATTCTAGAAGTTGGGAGGTGGAGGGAGGAGAGTTGTCAGGAGATTGAGGCCAGCCTGCACTTGGTTAAATATATATTAATCCAACTGAGAGGTGGTAGCACATGCCTTCAATCATAGCTCAAAGGTAGGTGGAAGAGGTAGGTGTATCTCTGTGAGTTCAAGGCCAGCATGATCTACAGAGTAATTTCCAGGGCAGCCGAGGCTACACAGAGGAGCCCTGTCTCAAAAAACAAATTAATTAATTCAAAATAACATCAACATTATGAACTGTTAACGAAAAGCGTCTATTTAGCTATGTGTGTGTTTTATTATGAAGTTGTAGGGATTGAACCCAGAGCATTGCATGAGTCTTCTATTGCATTTATTATCTGTCTGTCTGTCTGTCTGTCTATCTATCTATCTATCTATATCTATCTACATGTACAGCACACATTTGGGTGGGCATGTTTGTACTAGGGAGCACTAACAGTTTTGTCAACTTGACACAAACCGAGTCACCCAGGAAGAAAGAACCTCAACTAAAAACTGCCTTCATCAACTTGGCATTTTCTTAATTAATGATTGATGTGAGAGCGCACAGCCCACGGTGGGTGGTTCTACCCCTAGGAAAGTAGTCCTGATTTGTGCCTAAAAACTTAGGGCCTGTGAAATGACTCAGCAGGTAACCCTGAGAGGACCTGGGGTCAGCTCCTGGGACCCACATGTAGGCTTAGAGTTTTCAAAACCTACTTTTATAAGGGTCCTCAAACATTTTAACCCCCCTTCTAGCCCACTGTCCAAAGGGAAGGGAGAAAAGATGGGGATAAGGGGACATGAACCTGTTTAGAAGTAGTTTTTTGCGGCAGTTCCAATCTCTGTTTGTCAGGATACCAGCAATCCAGTTCAGTAGGGTCAGGATGCAAACAGTCCAGTTCAAAAGTGTCACCAAACACGAATCAGCAGCAGTGGCACAATCCAGCAGAAACTGCCAGGCCTCCACCGAATCGGCAGAAGTCAGGGAGCAACCAGGACCAGCCAGAGTGCCGGAGCCCTCTGCTGTACCTCTCTCAATGAAGCGAAGACATAAGACCAAGAAGCATCGCTGTCCAGTGCATCCTATTTATACTCTCTCCAAACATCACGTGTCCTCTGACGGGTCACACCTCAGCAAGCATCACGTGAGTCTGCATCACGTGACACAACCAGACCTGTCTACTTCACTCACAAGGTAGAAGGAGAGTACTGACTCTGAAAGGCTGTCTCTGGTCACAGTCCGTGGCTACCACCACCAATGCACCTCAATGAGGAAGCATTCTCACAGAGAAAACTTTTTCCACTGAGCCCTGTGCCTTCTTCCCTGGGCACAGTTTCTGTCCTAGGTTTCCAGTACCAGATGTGACTATCGCCCTGTGGAGCGGGCATTAAGTCAATCAGAATTTGTTCTGTCTATAACCACTCACGCCATGGCACTAGCTGGCACGGCACCTTGCCTGGCACATCCTACACACTGCTCCATCTGCAGGATGACTTTGACCGCTGAGAGGATGACTTTCGGTCACGGTTCGCTCCGGCAATCTTACAGCTCCTTCTGGTACTACAGAAGCTAGCCCACAGAGAGGGGATTTTTCCACTCAGTCTTGGCATTATTTCTTGAATTCTTGCAACCAAAACATGAGGCATCTTTAGCAACAGACTCTTTTTTTTCTTTTTTTTCTTTTTTCTTTTTCTTTTCCCTTTGGTTTTTTGAGACAGGGTTTCTCTGAATATCCCTGGCTGTCCTGGAATTCACTCTGTAGATCAGACTGGCCTCGAACTCAGAAATCCACCTGCCTCTGCCTCCCAAGTGTTGGGATTAAAGACGTGTGCCACCACTGCCTGGTTAGCAACAGACTCTTATCATCCAGTTCTGAAAAGCAACCAACAGCAATGACTATAGTCTATATTGCTCTAGGAGCTCAGTTATCAACTCCAGAATGTAACCCACCACCAACGTAGGATGTCTTTCAGATTTTTTAAAAATTAATTATATGTGTATGTCCATGTTTGAGTATGTGCACATGACTGCAGGCACCTGCAAAAGAGAGGCTCTCCCGACAGCTGGAACTGCAGGCAGATGTGAGCTGCCTGATGTGGGTGCTGGGAGCTGAACTCTGGGCCTCTGGAGGAAAGCTATGAGCTCTTCCCTGTGGAGCCCCTTTCCAGCCCCTCGCACTGGAATTCTTACTGACAACCTTTTGACTTTTGGCACCTGTTTTTGCTTTTTTGTTTTTGTTTTGTTTTAAATAAAATTTAAGCACAAATTGTTATTTTTATTTAAAGGCCCAGGCTGCTGTAGAGTGTAAAAAAAAAAAATCCCCCGTGGGTATCCCCCGTGCCTTCTCCTACAAGGCCAAGAGTTCACAGATGCATGCAACCCTCTTATCTTTCAAGGACTGATTTTCCATTTTCTTGTGTATTTGAATGGCTCTCAAATGGGTCTCACATCTGTAGAACACATGTGGGTGACCATTCTATCTTCTATATACAATAAGACCTTTTACAGAGGATGGGCAGGATGACAGTCAAGTCCCAACCAATCCATCATCCTGTAACAAGTAGCCGAGTTACAGAGACACTGTGGAGAAGCACGCGGACAGCCCATCGCCACCCACTCTGCATAAGTGTCCAGGGATCACAGATCACAACAAAGGAGGCACCGAGTCTCTCCCAGCATCTAATACAACATGAAAGCATTTTGCTTGTTTTAAAATCATTTTCATTGCAGTTCCTATTTTTTATTTTTAATTGAAAATGTTAAATATAATTATGTCACTTTTCACCCTCTTTTTCCTTCCTCGTGTACCACCACTCTCCCATGTACCATCCCCTGCCCCCTCTCTCTCTCTTTTTTTAAGACTTATTTATTTATTTATATGTAAGTACACTGTAGTTGTTTTCTGACACACCAGAAGAGAGCATCTGGTCTCATTACAGATGGTTGTGAGCCACCATGTGGTTGCTGGGATTTGAACTCAGGACCTTCAGAAGAGCAGTCAGTGCTCTTAACCACTGAGCCATCTCTCCAGCCCTTGTTTTTGTTTTCCTTATGTACCACCTCTCTCCCATGTATCACCCCCTGCCCCCACTCTAAAGCATAGCCTCTTTTTTGTTGTTGTTTATACACACACACACACTATATATACACACAAATGTGCAGTGGAAGCTGGGCAGTGGTGGCGCACGCCTTTAATCCCAGCACTTGGGAGGCAGAGGCAGGCAGATTTCTGAGTTCGAGGCCAGCCTGGTCTACAAAGTGAGCTCCAGGACAGTCAAGGCTTCACAGAGAAACCCTGTCTTGAAAAACCAAAATAAATAAATAAGTTAATTAATTAAATGTGCAGTGGAAATTTCTGGTTTCTTTGGAGATTCAGTTGAGTCATGTGATGCCTCTCTAGAAGCTGTCTTATGAGAAGATGCTTTGCTGAGGCAGACACTTGAGAGGACCCGTGACGTATGGAGAGAGTACAGGTAGAGCCCAGTGGACAATGAAGGACACTCTTGCATTGGTTCGCCTTACAACACTTTGTTGGTCTTCACTGATCTTTGCTTGTCATGACTTTGTATAGATAAAAAGCATCAAAGAACTTGCTGTGGTACTCCAGCTGCTCCTCGCCACTTCCTCAGACTCATGCAGATTAGACCAAGCCTCATGGTTTCTTTTGGATCAAACTGCTGCTACTGATTCGTGTTTGATGATTGCCAATTGGACTGGACGTCTGTCTGCTGCTAATTTGTGTTTGATGTTTTGGACTGGACTACTGATACCCTGATAACAAGATTCGTATCACTCCAAGAACTACTTCTAAACCGGGCCACATCCCTGTTATCTTATTAGCTATTTTCTGCTACCTCTGATTGGTGGGCTAGAAGGGAGGTTGAAGCACTTAAGAACCCCAATTAAAGTAGGTTTTGGGAGCTGGAGAGATGGCTCAGCAGTTAAGAGCACTGACTGCTCTTCTGAAGGTCCTGAATTCAAATCCCAGCAACCACATGGTGGCTCACAACCATCTGTAATGAGATCTGGCGCCCTTTTCTGGTGTGTCTGAAGACAGCCACAGTGTACTTATGTATAATAATAAATCTTTGGGCTGGAGTGAGCAGGGCTAACCGGAGTGAGAGAGGTTGACTGGAGTAAGCAGGGGCCAACTGGAGTGAGCAGAGGTCCTAAATTCAATTCCCAGGAACCACATGAAGGCTCACAACCATCTGTACAGCTACAGTGTACTCATATACATAAAATAAAATAAATAAATCTTAAAAAAATAAATAAAGTAGGTTTTGAAAAACCCAAACCTACATAAATGCCTAAATACACACTAGTAGACCTGATAGTTGGAAGAGGGAAATCCCATGAGCCCTACCCATAGACAAAGAACTACTGGCAAGCAAAGAATGCTGAGAGTGGGAGAAACATTCTCCCAAGAGATGAGCCCTTAACTGGGTTATCTAATACCAAATAGTGAGGCCTGGAACCGCATACACAAGTAACACTGAACAGACTCGGCAGGTTGTATTCAGGGTTTCGTTTAAAATCATTCCTTTTTTTAAAAAAAGATTTATTTATTTTTATGTATGTGAGTACACTGTAGCTGTACAGATGGTTGTGAGCCTTCATGTCGTTGCTGGGAATTGAATTTTGGACCTCTACTTCCTCCAGTTGGCCCCACTTGCTCCAGTCCAAAGATTTATTTACTATTATAAATAAGTACACTATAGCTGTCTTCAGACACACCAGAAGAGGGCATCAGATCTCATTACAGATGGTTGTGAGCCACCATGTGGTTGCTGGGATTTGAACTCAGGAGTCAAATTTGAAGAGCAGTCAGTGCTCTTAACCGCTAAGCCATCTCACCAGCCCATTTAAAACTCATTCCTGAAAGAGCAACATCAGGTACAGCATCATGGATGGGAGAACTGGCCTGTGTACAGGTCTTTGTCCTTTATAGTCCTTCTCCCTGAGTCACCCAATGCTTTGACCCTGCGGTATCAGTATGGGGTCCATCCTGATAAGCTTTCATTTGCCTCCTTTGGGCTAGCCTTGTGCCCAACTTCTTAAGTTACACCTATGTCTTCTCCCTTAACCTACACCTGTGTTTGCCTCATCTTGACTAAGCAGAACTTAGCTAGCACTGTACTCTAGCCATGACCAGTATCTCCTGATAGATACAGTTGCTGAGAGGTCTTCTGGCTGAGCAAATAATCTTTATGTCCAAGAGACAGACATACTTGGTCTACTCAAGGGAGAGAGCTGCCCAGCCCTCAACCAAGCTCAATCTCTGTATTATTTTATATTCATGGCTACCAATAGATGTTCATTGACTCTGAACATCCATTGTATAGGGGATGGGGGGTGGGGTGGGGGTAGGGGTTCTTTGTAGAGTTCTGGCTGTCCTGAAACTCACTCTGTAGACCAGACTGGCCTCCAACTCAAGAGATCCATCTGCCTCTGCCTCCAAAGTGCTGGAATTAAAGGTGTGCACGACCATGTCTGGCCCAAATACTTTAAACATTTACAGAAGTCCAGTTCTCCTGCATGACCCTCACCTGGAGGTGCCATTAGCCTAATCCTGACCTCATTTAGGTAAGGGAGGGGTGTGCTGTAGGGATCACCCATGGCTTTTGGTTTGGGCTTCCCTCTTATGGCCTTGTTTTTTGTTTTTTTTTTTTTCTTTTTCTTTTTAAATTATGTGTCTGTGTATGGGGAGATGCACCAGAGTGCAGGTGCCTACAGAGGCCAGTGGAGTTAAATCACCCTGGAGCTGGGGTTACAGGAACTTGGGAGCAGTTGAGTGTAGTTGCTGGGGATCTCACTCAGGTCCTCTGGAAAGAGCAATGCGTACTTTAACCGCTGAGCCAGCTCTCTAGCCGTGCCTCCCCCGCCCCAAATGGTGAACTGTTAGTCACACCTTATAAAGCCTTTAAAAGGCTCACCAGCACCAACCTTGGGTTTCCACTTGTCTTCTTTCGAAGGAGCCCAGCTTGTTGTAAATCTACCCACACAAATCCAAGAGTCACAGAGAGGCCCCTTTGCCTGGCTTCCTCGCATCTTTTCTGTCTTAGCACCTGACGGGCCTGCACACATGCTGGTCTAAGTTAGTTATACCTGGCAAAGCCTCTCCTCTTCCCAGAGATCATGTCCTACCACAGGGGCTCAGTAACATCAAGTCCCCTATAAACATTTGTAAACAATCAGGTCATATTTGGCCCCATAAAATGGGCATCAAATATGTCCTCTCACATGCCCACTTCTCTCTGTTGTCCTCCTGTCCCTGCCATCCATGGGGGACCTCAGCTGGTGATAACCAAGAGTCTCTAATGGCCCACATGAGCCAGTCCATCAGAGACTAACTCCACAGCTCAGGGTGTCCAGCCTTTGTCTCAAGCAAGGATGTATGATTGTATTACTTACTTTTTCTGCATTCGCAGTGCTTAGACTCTTCCCATTACACACACACACACACACACACACACACACACACACACACACACACACACACACACACACACACACACACACACACCCTCCCCACAGCCTCACAAGCCAGCTGGTGAGAAGCTCTTTTTACTGCTGTGTTTAAAGTCTTTTCCCAGCTCAGCCAGCTCAGGTGCTGTGTATCCCAAGATTAGCGTGGGTTTCTGTGCTGGACCATTGTGAAGGCCTCCGTCTGTGTATTGAATCTCAGATATTTTTTCTTCTTTATTAAAGGTCTGGCCTGAGATATTTCTATCTTTGTGTTTCTATTGTTGTGATAAAACACCATGACCAAAAGCAGCTTGAGGCGGACAGGATTTATTTCACTTTATACTTCCAGGTCCGTCACTGAGGGGAGTCTGGGCAGGAGCCCAAGCAGGGCAGGAACCTGGGGGCAGATGCTGATGCAGAGAAGCAGTGCTGACTGGTTTGCTCCTCATGGCTTGCTCAGCCTGCCTTCCTGTAGCATCCAGGACCACCAGCCCAGGGGTGACGCTGCCCACAGTGAACTGGGCCCACCCACATCCATCATCAAGCAAGAAAATGTACCAGAGACTCATCTGATGGGGACATTTTCTCGATGGACGCTCCCTCCTCTAGCTTGCATCAAGCTGACAAAACACTGACCAGGACAGTATCTTTTATTCTGTCCGCTGGGGACTTTTTCTCCGGACTCTTGATCCTTCTTATGGACTCTAAGGTTTTGAATCCCGTGAAAAGCTCCTTAGCAGGAATTTAACTTGCACCCTCTTTTCTGAGTATCCTGTTGGCTGTACGATCAGCCATCTTCCATCTGGCTGCTCTTCCACAAGCGAATCTCCACTGAGTAATCATCTCCACCTTACAATTCTTACTACACACAGCAGTGGCCGTGTCACCTCAAGCAACCTGTTGACACTCTTGTCCCTTGGGTGTCACTCTCCAGGCCTGAGGGAATTTTATCCCATAAAAATGTCAAGATCCCCACCTCCATGCATGTCCACAGATTGCTGTATCCTCAGACTGTCCCACCTCAATTCCATCCACAGCTACCCCTAGCCAGGACCATGCAAATGCTCCTCCCAAACTCATCTATGGCTCCATCAGTCCCTGCTTTGGGCACCGTTATACTGTGCCACACTATGCCTGGAGAAACATGAACACACATCTACTCACCCTGCATAGGGAACCTCTGACGGAACAAAGCACGGATATACCAGAATCCAACTTGGTAAGTCGGCGAACTTACTGGTATTACTTATAGGAATATGGGTGAGGAGTTACTGACAGCATCAGAAGTGACTGAACGGCAGCTGCATCACAAAGTCCATCCCAGCACCCAGGGCTGTGTCAGAAAGCTGGACACCTGAGACTCACTGGACAGCCTGCAGGTACAACAGTGTCGCCTTGATGAAGGATGTCTCTCTCTCTCTCTTTTTTTTTTTCTTATTTAGTTTTTATTCGTAATCATAAACTTAACTTTGCAACTCAGCTAGACTTGAAGGGGAAAGAGGAAAATATGGAACCCACAGAACTTCAGTGAGAGCAGAGATGATAGGACATTGCGAGCAGATGGGGTGGGGGTGCTCTCCTGAGCTACAGAAAGAATGGTTTGATGGGTAAAATGCCCGAAAGTCAAAAGAAATTATAGTTGTCCACAGTCAGAAATGGTGATCTTCTTGCTGGTCTTGCCATTCCTGGATGCAAAACGCTCCATGGCTTCCGCAATGTTCATGCCTTCTTTCACCGTCCCAAAGACCATCCAGCTATTCAGTCTTGGCAGTGCACATAAAAAACTGCGAACTGTTTGCGTTTGGTCCAGCATTTGCAATGGACAAGATGCCAGGACCTGTACGCTTCAGGATGAAGTTCTCATCCTCGATTTCTCTCCTTTGACAGACCTGCCGCCAGTGCCATTATGGCGTGAAAATGAATGGCACATGAATCCTGGAATAATTCTGTAAAGGGAGGAACCCTTATAGCCAAATCCTTTCTCTCCAGGGCTCAGAGCACGAAAGTTTTCTGCTGTCTTTGGAACTTTGTCTGCTAACAGCTCAAAGAAGACGTGCCCAAGGGTTCACTGTCGGCCGTGATGTCGGAGTACACGGTGGGGTTGACCATGGCTGCAGCAAGCAGGGAAAAGTGACAGTAGCGTCTGCCGGATGTCTCTTCTTGGCAGCTCAGCTTCTCTGAGAGAATCTCTCAGTAGTTCTTACTGTTTCTGTAAGTTTGAGAAGGGAGGAACCTACTCCGTCTGGTCAGCTTCAGGGACTTCTTGAAGTTTGTAAGTTGTTTACTTCCTGAGTCTAAGAAGCTTCCCGGAGGAATGGAGTGTTTTGCCTCCCTTTAGACAGCAGTTCTCAACCTTCCAAATGCTGCGACCCTTTAGTACAGTTCCTTATGGTTGGTGACACCCTCCCCCAACCATAAAATTATTTTTGTTGCTACTTCATAACTGTAGTTTTCCTACTGTTATGAAACATAACATAAATGTTTTTGGAGCTAGGGCTTTGCTAAAGGGGTTACGACCGACCCACAGGTTGAGAACCACTGCCATAGGACATCTTGCATCTTAAGACAATGCTTTATCTCACAGGAAATGGCAAGCACCAAATAACCTTTCCAGTTAATTGTGGATATTCTTGATGTTCCCGGAAAGCTGGAGATGATAGCTTCCTGAAGATAAATAGCAATGAAGACTTTTCATGTTTTAGTATATTAATTGGTCTATTCTTGTGCGGTGAGGATCATGAGCTCAAGGTTAGAATGGATAACATGCAAGAGACTGTCTCCAGAAAGGTATCCATCAATCTGTTTTGTACTTTAAACAGCTCATTTACACAGCATGATTTTGTAAGAGGTAGTAAATCATTTGAAGAATACTGCTTAACCATCTTACATAGCTCTCTTTCTCTCCCCACCTCCCTTTCCCCTCCCCCTCTCCCTCTCTCCACAAAATTCTCATGTAGCCCAGGTTAGGCCAGAACTCATCATGAAGCTGAGGATACTCCAAGGTCCTAATCTCCCCACTTCTACCTCCCAAGTGTTGGGATCACAGTCACATGCCATCATGCTCATTTTCCCTTCTTTTTTGAGGCAGAGCCTCACAGTGTAGCCCAGGCTGGCCTAACTCAGGATGAAATAGAACTCATAGAAATTCTCCTGCCTCAGCCTCTCACATGATTAAATGTTGATACATCTCGTTATACAATATCAGAATCCCAGCAGACATGCACATTCAGAACACTACCACTGGTCTCATCAGGCCTCAGAAGCTTTAAATTCAAGGAAACAATTTTACCAATTCTAATTTTTATGTGGAAGGTCTAATTTCATCTTTGGCAACAAACACTAGTGCTTTATTTCTTGGACTAACACCCTCATTCGCTCATTTTAGAGAAAAGGTCTGACAAATACTGTAGTCTGAGAATTACAGCTCATCATGTTGGGAAATCCAGCTCATGAGCTTCCAGCCATCCCAGGCCCTGAGCACACCTCCGGATCTGCCTCCTTCTCAGGGATTCCCCACTTTGGTAGGTGGGCACTCTGCTTTCTGTGTGGGTCAGCAGCCCAATATTCTAGTAAATAAACTATACTTCCCATTTTACCACACACAATATTATAAAGCCATGGGCTAAAGTGTTAAGTACAGTCAATCATTAAGTGGGGTGTGGAGGCATACACCTGTTCTCTCAGGAACTGGACACCTATTCTCCCAGCACCTGGACACCTGTTCTCCCAGCACCTGGAAACCTGTAATCCCAGCACCTGGACACCTGTTCTCCCAGCACCTGGACACCTGTAATCCCAGCACCTGGACACCTGTAATCCCAGCACCTGGACACCTGTAATCCCAGCACCTGGACACCTGTAATCCCAGCACTTGGACACCTGTTCTCCCAGCACCTGGACAACTGTAATCTCAGCACTTCCAACCTGTATTTCCAGCACTTAGGAGGCTGAGAGAAGACCAGGACCTTGGCTCACAAAGCAAGTCAGTTGGGGCTGGAGAGATGGCTCAGAGGTTAAGAGTATATTTTGCTCTTGTAGAAGACCCAGATTTGATTCCCAGTCACTGCATGGTGGCTTCCAACCACTCATAACCCCAGATCCAGGGATCTGATGCTCTCTTCCGACTGCTGTAGTCACCTCCATGCACACACATAGGTAAAACATGCATACACATAAAAAATCAGGACATCTCCAAACAAACCTAGCCCTCAGTCCCTGTTTTTTTGGGAAAAAAAAAAATCCAATGCATAGTTCCTAGTCAGTTGCCAAGTTCCTTGACCCCTATTTACATGCCAGGATTTCTACTCATTGTCACTCTGGTGTCCTCAGTGAAAATATCAGCAAGTCAAAGTGACAGCTAATGATTTGTTGTTAGCAAATAGCTTTTGCCTGTGGATGCCCTGAAAGGATCTTTGCACTTGATCAGTTAACATCTCAGAATTGCTCAAGTTAAAGAATGACAACAGCTAACCCAGGCATGGCGGTGTATACCTATGACCCCTGCAATAAGACGACAACCTCAGCACTGCAATCCCAGTCTGAGAAGGAAGGCGCAGTGTGAATTTGAGGCCAGCCTGGGTTTACATAGTCAGCTGCAGCCTCAGCCTAGATAATAAAAGAACACAATAGCCACATTTACTTTTTTGTTTGTTTTGGTTTTTGGTTTGTTCGTTTTGTTTTGTTTTGTTTTGTTTTGAGACAGGGTTTCTCTGTATAGTCCTGGATGTCCTGGAAATCACTCTGTAGATCAGGCTGGCCTCGAACTCAGAAATCTGCCTGCCTCTGCCTCCCAAGTGCTGGGGCTAAAGGAGTGCACCACCACCACCTGGCTCCATATTTACTTTAATGTGTGTGTGTGTGTGTGTGTGTGTGTGTGTGCACGCGCGCGCATGCATGCTCAGGTGAGAGGATAAGCTTAGATACTGGTCCTCCCCTTCACCTTGCTCCAGGCAGGATCTCCTTTTTATCATTGCACTTCATGCTCCAGGGTAGCTGGCCTGCTTCTGTGGATTCATTCTCCTGTCTCTGCCTCCCATAAGCATGCTGGTATTACAGACCTTCATTTACTGCTTTGGGCATCCACAGAGGTTCGGAATTCACCTCGTCAGGCTAGTGCTGCAAGCACCAAGCACTTTCACCTGCCCAGCTGGTTCTCTGGCCCATTTTCTTTTTAAAGGACTCAAAAAAAAAAAAAAAAAAAAAAAAAGCTATCACTCCAAGGCATGTAAAATGCTTTCATAAATATCTCATGGAAAAAAATGAAGACCAACTCCATCTGTGGTACTATTTGCTTTACTTCCTCAAAAAATAAAAGTCGGGGGAGGAGAGGAGGAGAATTCGGCCCCCAGGGACTGTATCAGGCATGTGAAGCGCCATCCATCATGTATGTCATGGTGAGTGACACAGTCCTGGGACTCAAAGCCTAGTGGTGCTGGGAACGCAGGGCCCTCCGCCCTTCTCTCTTCCCACAACTCCACTAGCTGCAGAATGTCCATAATACAGTCACACAGTAATGTTCTCTTTTGGTTTTTGGTTTGTTCGTTTTGTTTTGTTTTGTTTTGAGACAGGGTTGCTCTGTATAACTCTGTATAGTTCTCTGTCTGTCTGTCTGTGTCTCTACCTTTGTCTGTCTGCCTCTCTCACACACTCACTGCTGTAGCTACTCTCACACATCATAAGTCACAAGCTGAACCATGTGTATGTTACAGCTACACAGTCACATAAAAGCCATAGAAAAGTCCCAACAGCCAACAGCCAACCTCAATGTGTCCAAACCAATTCTTACTGATTCATAGTCACAGACAGACAGCCTCAACTTCACTCATGACCCTCAGAGACCAGCATGGCCCCTATGTTAAACATGGTCTGCCTCAGGTGCCCATGTTCACACACACTCTAAGCAGTCTGTACATACTCTGATAGCATAGACTTTGGACACATGCCAGCCCGGGCTCAAGTTCAATCTTTACCACTGATTACTTGTATAGTTATTTAACCTGTATGTCCTTAGCGCTAGAAAATGGAGATTACTTTTACTTTACAAATTTGATGTGAAGATAACAAAACAACCAGGCAAATGATAGTATGGTAATACTGTCTGACCCAGGGTGACCTGAGGAGTCACGGTAACTGCCATGTGTGGCTCTTGTCGCCAGAGGGCACCAGGGCTCCAAGGTGTCTGTGGAATTTGTTGGAAGTAAATGTCCCAGGAAGGCTGGGATTCCTGGCGTGTGGGGATATGTGCAGACTAGGGAGGTGTACAGGTGTATCGAGGCTGGGAAGGGTCTGGGAAACCCAGCTAGGGCCCCTGTGTGATTCTGGGCATGCAGGGCGTACTCCAGGAGAAGACCCTGACTGGGAGGGAGCATGCACAGTTCCCACACACGAGGCTCCCTTCTCCCACTCCCCCACTGGGCAAATCCTTTAATCCCACACAATGTCGGGCTTCCGCCATTGCTCCTGGCACAGAGGAATCCCAGAGACATGGGTTCCAAGTCTCAGTAGTTGAGGACCTGGGGAGGCCAACGCTGGGAAGCAGGACTCTGAGCACCAATCCACACGGCTCACAGAGACAGCCTTCCTTCCCTTTCCTGGGTTGCGCCAGAACTTCCTGACCCTGCTGTCTTTCCTGGTACGGAGCCAGCCCCAGCTGGCCTTTCCCCTCTTCCAGCCGGCTCCACACCTGCTCCCCGGGGCCAGGCCCTGGTAAGAGGCTTATCAGACATGTGTCTGGGACAGATAAGGCACACACCCCCTGTACCCCACATGCCTTATCCAGCCCTGCCTTCTCAGCTGCTTGGCCTTGTAGAAAGGCTTGCCAGCAGAAGGAACCCCACCCACCTAGGCAACAGGCCACCCTGTCCCCAGCCCTCCCTCGAGGGCTCTCTTCCCAGCAACCTCATTCCCTGTGATGTCATCACTTGGGGGGAAGCTTGGTCCATCATTCATGTCCAAGAGAAGCTGGGAAAGTGGGATCAGAAAGAAGTGCTCCCCAGGCACCAGGTCAGCAGCTGGATTGGGAGCAGGGGGCGGTGTCACAGGATCCTCCCCCAGGGTAGAGCTATTTTGGTGTTGGCTGCTTCACACATAACCATTCCTCTTCCTGTCCTCCCCATCCATAGAGGCTCTGGGTTCATTGGGAACAGCAACAGTGGGAAGAATTTATCCCACCATAGGGAAGCACTGGGTAACCAGCCTCAGGTCTGGAGCCAGCCCTGCCCTCCTCAGGGAGACTCGATATTTGGGAATCCCAGGGACCTTCCATCCCATTCCTTGGAACAGCACTGTGGAGGGAAGGATCATTGGAATGGCCAGTCTGATGAACATAGCACCTTAGCATAGCCTGCTGGTGACACACATTGACTTGTGGATACCGCTCCTGGTGACATAACAGCACGGTATCTATGGCATGCCCATGAGCTCAGTATCACTGCCATGTTCTTGGCTACACATGGACCCCAGACGGCCTTGTATTGGACTATACACCAACACTCCAACAAGGATACACATCGAGAACCCCATGTGTGGACGGGGGAGACCCCTCTTTCTCGGAGCCACGTTCTCAGAGAGTGACATAATTCTCAGCACACGGTGGACACTCAGAAATATTTGGTTAAGTGCTCGCTAAATTTTACAGGTCCTGAGGAAAAGCCATTCTAACTGCGGCCCCTCTCCAGGCCTAGGTGGGAGCATGGAGGGTTGGGTGGGGGACATCTCCACTTTTGTCACTGCTACCTCCAGCTCACTTCAATCATGGCTACTCCTCGGCTTATACCAGTCACAGAGAGCCACCTCTCCTCTTCTCTGGTGACCTATGCCAATGGTGTTCTGCAAGTTGGATGCCAAGAATGTTTAGACATCGTATACTTGTTCAGCATCATGAGTACAGACTTTTGAGTCCTCCACAGTGCTGGGAATGCTGGCTTCCTTGGCATTGTAAGGCTCTGTTAAAGGCATTTAAGAATCTAGGCATTGACTGCTCTGGAGACTTGGAAGGCTACCTGGACAGGGCCAAGGTTGATGCTTCCTGTTTGCCTGATGTCATTTGTGGCCACTGAGGTCCTGCCTGGATTGACTTAAGCTGTCATGAGCGAGGGTGACATAAGATGACCCAAGAGACACGTGGAGCCCCAGTGGAACTCATGGATTTAAACAGCTGTTCCACACTGGGTCAGGGCAGGGAAGGAGTTGTGTAATGATGGTTTCAAGTTCAAGAGAGGATGATTCTGAGAGCAAAGCCAAGACAGGATCCTCCTGACAATGCTTCCTAGCCCCCTAGGCTGGGACTGTAAGGAGGTAGGGACCACTAATCAAGCCATGTGCAAATTTAAAGTACAGAACACCACCAATTTCTCAGTAGTGTTCTCGGCACACCTCTATCAAGGTGCCTCTAAAAGTGGCTCGAGGCTGCTAGCCCTCTTCTATACCTATTTGGGCTCTGGTTAAGTCCTCTGATACATACGATTTAATCCTGCTGGCTTGTTGGTGACAACAGACAGGCACCCAGCCAACACTGGGGGATCTGCAGCTGGGCCCAGCCCTCCCAGGAAATAACTCTGTAACTAGAGGTTCCTGAGACACGCCTCAGCAAGCAATGGGTGCGGTCCAGTACTGCCTGCCCACTTGCTGTCCTGTCCTCAGGTATCAGGCCTCTGATCTGGGCCCATCCTTCCTCCTGTCTATCAGACCTGACCACCATCCTCTCCCACTGGCTGGCCATGTCTTTTCTTCCTGTAGGCCAGCTGCCCAGGGCGGGGACCTCCCCATGGATCATGAAGGCCATCCCAGCTCTGACCTGGGCTAGGCCCAGACCTGTCTCCCCTGAGACTTCATTCTGATTGGAAAAAAACATACACTCTAGTTCCTGTCTCCCAGAGACAGCTTTTTACCGTGGAGTGTCTCCTTCAAGCCTCTCCTTAGGACCTACTACGAGCGACTGTGGTTGTCTGAAGCTTTGTACTAATCAGATAACATACACACATCTTTTTTGCTTTGTCACTGTTAACTAGCAAAAAACCTCATAGTCAGCATGCCCAATTTCTCCAAATGCCCCTCAAGATAAAAATCTTTTTCCTCAGCCGTGCTGTGGTGGCACACACCTTTAATCCCATCACTTGGGAGGCAGAGGCAGGTGGATTTGTGAGTTCGAGGTCAACCTGGTCTACAGAGTGAGTTCCAGGACAGCCAGGGCTATACAGAGAAACCCTGTCTTGAAAAACAAACAAACAAAAAAAGAAAATCTTTTTCTTCAAACCCTGAACTTAAGCACTAGATTGCTTCTCAAATCCCAAACTTTCTAGTAATACCAATTCTGCACGCCTCCTTCTCCTCCTCAAACCTCCCTGGGCCTCAGCCCTTGGCAGACAGGTACCCTTGTATCCCTAAATCAGCTCTCCTTCACATGGGTTCCTTAGAGTGGATAAGGGACCTACTTTTCACTAGGCCATTAATAAGAGAGGTAGAAGAGAGGACTGCCAGAGGTTCAAAGCCGGCCAGGAGTACATAGCGAATTTTGTGTCATCCAGAGCTGCATACATGGTGGTTACTGTCTCAAAAACCAAACCAACCAAACCAAACCAAATCAAACCATCCCAGAAGCAAATAAACAAAAACCAACAAAACAACCTCCTCCACATAGAAAGCTCAGCATACAAGCTGTTAATCCCAGGGCTGTGGAAACAGAAGCAGGTGGATCACTGAGTTGGAGGTCAGCTTAGTCTATATAGTGAGAACAATGTCAGCCAGAACTACATAGTGAGATGCTGACTCCAGGAAAAAAGAAAGAAAAAAAGAAAGAAAAGAATTCAGGGAGCGGAGAAGGGCTGTGTGTGAGGGGGTACCAGCAGGAGGGGCTGAAATCTGGATGTAAAGAGAATAAAGAAAGAAAACTTCAAAATTCAAAATAAAGTTTTAAACATTTTCTTAGAACCATCCTAATGCCTTTTAGGTCCATCGCATCCCTATAAGTTAGATGGAAGCCCCTCCCTCAGCCCCAACCTTCCCTTTACCTGGCAGCTTCTCCCAAGAGCCTCCTGTCCATCTGTCTTGGGAAGGAGCCATTTTGGATAATCTAAAGAGGAGGCAGGCTATGAGAGACCATAAACAACTTGTAGAGGAACCCAAGTCCTGGTAGGGAAGATGAGAAGTGTTTAGATACTATCTGGTCAGATCCAGGACTTGAGCACACACACAACTACACAGCCTGCTGCAGGACCCACAGTTAGACTCCCAGAAACTTCTACATAAGCAAAGTTAAAGGCCACAGGTGGTGGTGGTGCACGCCTTTAATCCCAGCCCTTGGAGGCAGAGGCAGGCGGATTTCTGAGTGCAAGGCCAGCCTGGTCTACAAAGTTAGTTCCGGGACAGCCACCGGGACTATACAGAGAAACCCTGTCTCAAATCCCCCCCCCCAAAAAAAAAGCCCACAGGCACAACAGATTGCTTAGGTAGATCTGCGTGTGTGTCCCCTCTCTACTCTATACAAAACTCTGGTAATTAGTTCGTGGGAGACTATAAACCCCAAGCAGGCTTATAACTGCTGTGTTCACGGGCAAACTCAAAAGGGACATAAGTGCCTTCCTAGATCTGACCAAATCTCGAGAATGAACAGATTGTGAGTTCCATGACAGCAGAAAGCAGTATATAAGAAGGTAGTTCTGGGAAAGGGCTGTGGTTGAGCCGTGGGGTAGAGAGAGGCCCAACTGAAGGGAGTGTGCTGGCTGCTGTCTTTTTCAGTGATTATAAATTAATAAGGTGGCTTCTCACACCAGTTGATCTTGTGCGCGGCTTTGACATGGATGCGCCTGCTCTTTGGAGACTGGATGTCAATAAACAAGCAAGTTTCCTGGCCGGAAAATGGTGAGAACTCGGGGCACAGAGTGGAATCCGGAGCCTGCCTCTCCAGACCAGGGCCTTTTGCAGAGCACCTGCGAAGCAACAGCAGTCCTCTGGCAATCAGTATTGTCTGGTTTGATAGAGGGTTGGCAGCTTGCTCAAGGTAAGCAAATGTGGCAGCCTGTTCCATTTGCTAGGCACCACTGCCAATCTGGAGCAATGAGTTTCACGTGGGTATGCATTTCCTTAAGTCATTCTCTCCATTTTGCAGAGGAGGAAACTGAGGCTCAACAAAGCATCTTTTGGCAGATACTGCAATCCAGGCACCTGAAGTAGGTAGGCTCTGTGGCACAACTAACCAGGTAGGGCTGATCAAATCAGTGGTGGAGAATTCGGGGAGAAAGGGCTCCCCAGCCTTGCAATTCCAAGGAGTGGGCCCCAGGCTTTACTCAGCTGTGCCCACAGTCTCTAGCGGCGCTACTGCAAAGGGAACGGAATTTGCTCTTGACGTCTCTCTAGGGGGAACGCAGGCGCAGAAGGCCAGGGGCCTGGCGGGCTAACTGCAGCCCCAGCCCCCCAAAGCGCCCCAGGCCTTTTGGCTTCGTTCCAAGCCTAGCCCGAAGGGGAGGACATCTGCTTCCTCCAAGTGTCCCAACTGAAGGGCAGAGAGGCGAAGGAGAAGGGGACTCCTTTGCCGAGCCCCACTCCCAGGGGTTCGTGAGGATCAATCATCAGAAAACTAGAGCCACTTGTAATCTTATTCCCTGGTAGGAGGAGTCTGAGTAGTCGGCACGCGGGAGGGAGGAGATGGGACCAGGGCGGGGGAGGGCGGCCAGGGGAGCCGCTCAGGGAGGGGAGGGACTTGGCTAGGTTTCTCAAGCCTTCTTCACTCTCCAAACTTTCACCAAACTCTTAGCCCCCGCCTCCCCGAAACCAAAACACAACAAGCTCTGGAGGAGCGGCAGGCAACGCGGCGGGGCGGGAGGACTGGCGGCTGCAGAGAGCCTCGGGAGGCTGATGCAACTTTCCCTTTAAGAAAGCCACCTGGGCGCACCGCGGTGCGGACCCAGCACGCCTGGGCCGGGGGCAGCAGTATGGTAAGAGAGCTGGGGGAAGGGGGCTTTGCGGCCCGAGCCTAGGTCTGTCCAGCCGTCGTTCTGGGCGTTTCTGTGACTCTGGGAGGCTGAGCCCCAGGATGTGTATGGATGTGTGTGTGGTGCGTGGATGAGATAGCGTTTGCTTGCGGGTATCTGTGGCTAAGAGTGTGAGTGCTCGCACTGGGATGTCTGTCTCGCCGCGAAGGTCTGGGTAGGTGCGTGTGTCTGTGTGTCATCGTTGTCACCAAGGAACTAAAGCAGACGGGAGGGAGGGTGATTTCGGAATGGAGGGGGTGCGTTGCGTGCCGACGCCGGCTCGGTCGGAGGTGGTTGGTACGGGGCTGTGCGCGCAGCGCCGGAACCGAAGAGCGTCTTCGGTCTTTCTGGGGCGCCAGTGGGTCTGCCGCGGCCGGGAGCCGGCAGCGGGGTCTGTGCCCCGCGTGCAGCCTCTCGCCCCACCTCCTCTCCCAGCCGTGCTGGCTATCTATCTGGGCGCCGCAGCCGGCGGCCTTCCTAATCTGCCCGCCCACTCGCCCGCCGGGTGCCGGTTCCCGCGCGCCCGCGGTTCCTGGGAAGCAGCGAGGAAGAACCCCAGCGCCCTCCGGTTCTCTTTTGTCCGCGGCTCGCGTGGCTGCAGCGTTGAGAAGGGATTGCGGGGCGGAGAGTGGTTTTGGGGGACTGCTACTCTGGGGGGAAAAAATCCACGCCCTGCCACTCGAGCCTTCACTCTAGCCTTCCTTCTGGGCATGCTTGCGGCGAGTGCGGGCGGCCACAGGTGAGGCCTGGTTTCCCGCAGCTCCCGAGCGCCTGCTCCCAGCCTGTACCCCGCAGCAGGCAGCCACACACGGGCCGGAGCTGAGGCCAGCGAGCCGGGAGGGGGCTTGCCCGCAGACCCGGGAGGGGCCGAGGACGGGCGGGGGCGGGGCAAGGGGGCGGAGACCTCGGCACCCGGGTACTTTTCCACCGCGGGGGGCGGGGCGGCATCCTCCACGCCAGCTGAGAGGCGCACACGTGGTGGCTGATGTAACGCCCGCCCCCCAACACACCTTGCACACTGATTAAAGCGAACCGGTCTCGTTTCGAGGAAGTGGGCACTCCGGGCGGTGCCATGACTCCAAAAGTGACCGCGCCCCACACTGCCAGCCCGTCCCGGGCCTTCAAGTCCGGCCGGGCAGCTACTTAAAGGGGCCGCACCCCCTCTCGGGTCTGTTTTCCATAGGCCACGCCCCTCGCTAGTCACTCTTAAAGGAGCCGCGTACCCACCTAGCACTCTATGATAGCTCCCTCACAAAGCCTGTTCTACTTTTTTTCCTTTTTTTCTTGTTTTTTGGTTTTGTATTTTGAGACAGAATTTCTCTGCGTAGCCCTGGCTATCCTGAAACTTGCTCTATACACCAGGCTGGCCTTGAATTCAGAGATCTGCCTGCCTCTGCCTCCCAAGAGCTGGGTCTAAAGGTGTGTGCCACCACTGACTGGTTTCTGTTCTATTTTTTAAATGAAGCAAGTCTGAGGCTATGACTGTTAGAAAGATAAAGGATAGAGGGCAAGGAATGGGCAAAAAGAACACCTAAGATAAAGACATCTCCAGAGAGGCAAAAGGTTAGAGAGCGGGTGATAGGATTGGTTAGGGACTAGCGGAGAACATTGAGCGTGCCCAAGTGTTTCAAAGACTTCAGAGAAAACGCTCCCTTCCTCCTTATGTTCAGCGGGACTACAGTAGTATAGTTCTCAGGATATAGAAGAACCACACGTCTGCCCTGGCAGACCTCTCCAGACAGAGGGGGTGGACAGAAGCCAGCATCTTGCATATATTGCATTCTTGAAGGGTACCATGGAAGGGTCGACTGCAGAAGGAGGAGGAAGGCTTCATGAAGATAATGGCATGGGGTCTGGTTTTGATGTTGGTAGGCAATGTATTGACCAGTGAAAACTGGGGACCAGAGACCCTTACAGAGGGAACTATTGCCCGAGCAAAGGTGGGGATGCAGGAAGCCCCTGAGTTTGCAGCAAGTAGCTGGCTTGGTGCCCCAGACAGGAGACTTTATGCACACAACACTGTGCTAACATCCCTGTGGTAGTGAATAGAGACGGTGTCTCCTCCCTCCGAATTGTAAAGTACTGGAGACCTGTTGCCTCTAGTTACTAGTGAGGGCTTAGTTCATATAGACCCCTAAAATTGGTCTACCTAGGGGCTGGAAAGATGGCTCAGTGATTAGGGATGCATAAGGGGCTGGCTGGTCTTCCAGACGGCCAGGGCCTGTAGTTCCTGGCAGCAGTGTCAGGAGGCTCACTATTGCTTGTAACTTCAGCTTCAGGGAATGGGATGTCCTCTGTTGGCACTCTCCCAACCTCTATTCCACCCCCGTATTATGCATTCACACACATACATATAAATAAAAATTTTTAAAAACTGGGTGGTGGTGGCACTCAGGACTTTAATCCCAGTACTTGGGAAGCAGGGGCAAGCAGATCTCCTGGGTTGAGCTAGCCCTCAAGCAGTCAAGGCTACACAAAGAAACCCTGTCTCGAAAAAGAATTAAAAGTTTAAAAAAATAAAAACAACAACAAAAAAAAAAACTTAAAGAAAAATCTGCCTGCATACTGCCCTTGCAGGGGACACACAGGTTCCAGCAACCATGTTGTGGGACTCATAACCACCTGTAACTCCACCTCTAGTGGATCTGCTCCCTCTTCCCTGTACACACATAATCAAGAATACAGATAAATATATGCTTATAAGTTGGTCCACCTGGCTGCTTCCTGCTCACCAAGAAATCAGGAGCTTCACCGTGGGCACCTTCGTGAGGGAGCCAGAAGACCAGTACTACACTCCGTACTCCAGCCTTTGGAACCACAACAAAAGCAATGCCTTCCCTCTTTGGAGATGTGTGTGTGTGGGGGGATCATTTGACAATCCCATTTTGGGAAGAGGAAAGTCACAAGTGCTAAAGGGCTCTGTGACCCTCCTCCCAGCATCAGTCTTGGGGGCTCACACTCAGCCCAAAGCCTGTCTGTCCACATCAGACCTCCTCTCCTATCTTTAAACCTGCAGCATCTTATCCCTGGGGCAACTACCAGCTTCCTCTCACTGCACCAACAGTAGGCAGAGACCCTTCCTTTTCTCTCACCACCCGCAGGAAGTCACTTCATCACCGAGTTCCATCTCATTACTGTTTCCATCTCTCTTATCGTGTCCTCTTTCCTTTTGCCGTCATCAGCTTCACCAGCCAACCCTCTTCCTCTCTGTCAGAGCTCATTGATGGTTTTCTTCCACAACTGCTTTAGTGTTTCCCTGCCATTTTATCTACACGGATGCATATTCCCTCTCTGATATTTAACTCTGTGTGTGTGTGTGTGTGCGCGCGCGCGTGTGCATGCAGGGCCCAAGAAGAAGGCATCAGATCCCTGGGACTGGAGTTACAAATGGTTGAGAGCCACCTGTAAGTAAGAAGCAAACTCCAGTCCTTTGACGGACTAGCCAGTGCTCTTAACCACTGACCCATCTTTCTCTCTTCCCCTTCCCTTATGGGTTTTTTTTTTTTTTTTTGGTTTGTTTGCTTTTGTTTTGTTTTGTTTTGTTTTGTTTTGTTTGTGAGACAGGGTTTCTCAGTGTAACCCTGGTGTCCTGGAACTCACGCTGTAGGCCAGGCTGGCCTCGAACTCAAAGATCCACATCTACCTGCCTCTAAGTGCTGGGATTAAAGGCATGCACCACCACACCTGACGGTTTCCTTTTTTGTTTGTTTGTTTGTTTGTTTGTTTCGAGACAGGGTCTTTCTATGTTGCCCAAGCTAGTCTCATACTTGTGGGTGCAGATGACCCTACCTTCTTAGCTTCCTGAGTATCTGAGACTATAGACAAGCACTACCACACCCAAGGAGCCGTGCTTTCAGAATGTCCCTTCCAGCAATCCACTCTCCTCCCAGCTGTTCTGCCTGAAAGCCTTTAATAGCCACCGGTGGCGTCAGGACTAAGATGGACATCCAGACCCAGAAGGTTCTTGTTCTGCTTGTCTGTTTCGCCTTCCTCTTGGGCTACCAGAGCTTTGCCAGTTTCATTTTCTGCAGTCACCTCTGCCCTCTCTGCTTCCTGCCCACTGCCAGTTGTCCTTTTGCCCAGAGAAGCCTCACCTGCTATGGAGTTCACAGAGTCCCTCCAACACTGTTTATCCACGCTTGACTCCCCGCTGCCTTTCCTGGAACGCAGGAAGGTAGAGACACCTTTGTGTCCTTGGTGCCTAGCACAGGTCTGCCCAGGGCAGACCTGCAGTAACCATATGTGAACAAATGAATGTAGCTGTAGGGAGCCTTAGAATGCCCCCACTCCCCCAGCTAAGCAGCTCAGGCTGTGCAAAACCCTAGAAGGGGACTGAAACTTCAGGGTTTGAAGAAAATGAATGGTTGGAAAGGGAAGAAAATATGGAGAACTTGTAATAGACACAGAAACTAGGCAGAGACAACTCTACACTCCCCGCCCCAGTTTTAAGGGAATTCTCGGCTACATTCTCCAGACTGAGAAAAGTCAGAGTCAAAGAGGTCAGAAAACGCTCAGAATCCTACCTAGTGAGTACCTGAGGCCAAATCCAGCCCAGACCTATCAAATCGCAGACCTGCCGTCTTCATTATACTCTGCAGTGACCATGACCTGCTGCTGCTGGTCGGTGTTATGCCATGTCTGGGTTGGAACAGGTCTGGGATCGGAGTGTTCCAGCTCTTCAGCACCTGATGAGAAGCCTGGTGTAATGTAGGCATTTGATGGGTGTGCCCCCCCCCCCCCACTGCTATGGCTCCAACCCAGGGCCCCAAGCACTGCCGCTGACCTCTACCCTAGTTCTCCGTCTGAACATCCAGATGTGCAGATGGATGGGGCCATTCCCTGGAAATGGTAAAGGCAGGAGAAGCAGCAAGGCCTCATACCCCCTCATCCTTCTGGTGCAGATGAGGTCATCTCTCTGATCCCTGCTGGTGCACAAGCCACCCGAGGGCAGGGACTGCCTAGGTGTGATCCACAGTGTCTGGTGTAACTTTGCTCAAGCCTTCCAGGCTAGGTGTTGGCCTCTCTGGGTCTCTTCAACTATAAACCTCAAGAGAAGTGCCAGAGTAGCCCCAGGAGACAACTGTGGATGCAGACCGACCGAGGACATTCTCCGTTTACCGCGATGCCCAGAGGACATGACTTCCAGCCCAGGAGATGGCCCATAACAATATTGCCCACCACAGCTGCTATCGTCTTTGTCATTATTGGTCCTTGGCAGAAAAAGAGGCAGCAGTGTTGGGAAAGTCAGGTCTACTTGGCAAAGGGTTGACTGATTGAGCAGGACAAAGGTATGATTGCCTTTTGAGGGGCACAGCCCTCTTGTGACTGTCACCAAAAGACCAAAGCCAGGAGCATGACTTCTTTAAGTGAACACCTTTGAGAGAGAGTCCAGCCCTAGGCACTGGCTGCCTATTTCCCACCTTATCCCTGCCCAGAGAAGAGGAACTCAAGCCAGGACAAAGAAACTCATGAGTCAAGAGCTGATTTGTTTAAGTAAACAGTGGCCTACCTTTCCTCTGACTTCTATGACTTCCTGTGGGTGAGAGGTGGCCCTTGACAGGTGGCTATTGGTGAGCAAGTGACCGGACTCTTTAAGGCTTTCTAAGGTTGATCCCTTTCGAGACCTAGTCTGTCCACACTTGGCATTGACGGTGTGAGCTTCGCCATGTGTCTCGCTCCTCCCATCCTCCCTTCCTCCTCTCCAGCTCACTTGTTCACCGCATGGCTCTTAGATGCTTCCTATGCAATCCCAGGTTGGCAAGACCCCCACTCCAGGACCTCTGACTCACCAGGTCCCCTTCAGTTTAGCTCAGCCCGTCCTTGCTAGCTGACCACTGTGCCAGGACCTAGGCCCAGAAGAATAAAGGAAACTCAGTTCTAAGCCCTCAGGTAACCACTGACTCAGGGCTGATAGGCTTCTGACCAAATGTATGTAACGTGAGATGATAAGGACCTGGTAAAGATTTGTACAAACCAGAATGGAAGAAGACACATGCTCATTCTGCTAGAGAAGTGTGTCAGGAGGGCCACGGAGAAGAGGTGGCATTCAGGCCCAGCAGTAAAGGACTTGTAAAGTTTCACTTGCAAAGTACCATTGGAGGGACTGTGTTGTAAAAGCAGGAGGTGTGACTACATCTGGTGTGTCCTGTATGACCAGTGACACCGCCAAAAGTCCAGCCACCCTGGAGCCCAAGCTGAGTGACACTAGGGTTGGAGGCGGGCATCGTGCTTGCCTGACTGGGGAGGGAGTGCCACTGATCCAAGCTGAATGCCCCCCCCTCTTCCTGGGGAAAGGTTGCAACCACTCACACAGATGATGAAGGACTTGGACCCCATCCCAGTCCTCTGTTCATTTTTTTAATCTTTTATAGGATTGGGCATCTGGAGAGTCAAAAATAGACCTTTGCCCATTGGGACAGAAAGCCTGGAGAATAAGGGATCTGGGGGGTGAGGGCTGAGAAGGCAACAAGGAAAGGGCTGAACCCCAGGGTCATTCAGAAGGGAGTTGGATCAGGAATGGCCTGGCAGACAGAGGGAATGGGTACTGAGAGAGGGATGTTAGGTTCTTCTAGCTGGTGGTGTGGGCTCTGCATCATAAGAGTGTTCTGTTAGAGTTCAACTCTGTTCAGACCACAATGTCTGCAGAGGCCTCGTCTCACGGAGACCCACAGGCTTATGCTGGTATACTGTGAATCCCTAGCTAACAGGCATCCTGGGGCCAGCTCACCTGGGACATCCACTCTGGATATTGGTGCTGTATCATACTCCAGCCCCCATTGCCTGCCTCCTGCCTGGGAATGGCTTGGGCTGTGAAACCATCCCAGCCTCAGAAAGGTATAAGAAGAGACTCCCACTTCTGCCATGCAGCTCTCTTCAGAGACCCTGCCATTCTGCCTGTCTCTGGTGCTGGGACCTGAATTGTCATCAGAGGCCCTGCCCCATGCTTTTCTGTGTGTCTGCCTGTGGCATTAGTAACTTTTCTATTGTCTATTTCTGTTTTCTCCCCTCCAAGGGCTTCTCTATGTAGCCATGGCAGGCCTGGAACTCACTCTGTAGACCAGGCTGACCTCAAACTCACTCACAGAGATCCACCTGCCTCTGCCTCCGGGGTGCTGGGGTTAAAGGTGTGTACCACCACCACCCAGCTTAGTAATTTTTCTTTTTTAAAAAAATAATGATTTATTTATTATTATAAAGTACACTGTAGCTGTCTTCAGGCATGCCGGAAGAGGGCATCAGATCTTATTACAGGTGTTGTGAGCCACCATATGGTTGCTGGGATTTGAACTCAGGACCTTTGGAAGAGCAGTCACTGCTCTTACACACTGAGCCATCTCACCAGCCCAGCCCAGTAATTTTTCTAATAAACTTCTTAGTCCTGGTAATCCCTCTCAGACCTACTTATCTCCTCCCCCTAAAACAAAACAGAACCTCTTCCATAGTACTTGTTCTGGAGAGCCCAGAGGGCCTGTCTAGGGTCTTACCTTACTCTGTTTTCTCCACAGCTCTTGAGGCCTGTTGTCTGAAAGGCACTGAACGCAAGAGTCTGCAAGTGTGGTCCAGATCTCCAGATCCCCCAACCCACTGCCACCATGGTAGGAAAAGGTGCCAAAGGGATGTTGGTGAGTACAGGGTCCAGACTTTAGGGAGGAGGGGCTACTATATAAACACTGCCTGGGAGACCTCCTACCAACTGCTTGCCTTGACATGGGGGCCTAAGAGATTCTACGGGGCCAGGGTTGGCACTACCAGGGCTCCCAAGTGCCAGGGCTGCCCCAGGCCCGGGCAAGCAGCCCCTTACCCAGCAGGTTAGACAGCACTGGGCTCCAAGTCTGCAATTAGGCAGGTTCTACCACAGACCCAGCAAAGGCCTGCCAAGGAGCTGAGGCCTTTTATCCCATCCTGGTCATAAGAGGTACTCTCGAGTGGACACAGGCTGTCCTGCTAAAAAGACAGTAGAACACTCGTGATTGTGCGCCATGCCCACCCAAGGCTGGGCATGCTCAGACCCTGTCCAGTTTCCCCCACTTGTCTGCAGCCTTCTCACTGCAGGAACTAACAGATGCCTTCCAAGGTTTCTCAGGTAATTCCATTCCTCTACGTCCCCTGCCACAGCCCTTCCTTTGCTCTTAACCTTGGAGCTCAAAAGAGGGTTAAGTCCCTCCACACCCCCACTTTTTGAGATAGAGTCTTGCTTTACAGCTCCGGTGTCCTAGACTCCCTGTGTGGATGAGAGCTGTCTGCTTCTGCCTCCCAAAAGCTAGGAGGAAAGAGAGGTTCTGATTCTTTCTCCAGCCCTGTTCAGAACCTCACCAGTCTCTGTCTCAGTCCCTCATGGCTGCTCTGAACTGAACCCCTGAACAGATAAAGACGCACAGCTGTGTTTGGCCCTGGGTCGAGTTCTGGAGGAAGAAGTGAGAGTCCCTGGTAGATGGGCCAGGTGGGATGGGGTGCAGGAGCTAGAAGGAAGTTGCAGATCCTGCCCTCGAATGCTAGGTTGTACGTTTTCCCCTTTGGATCTTGTTTCAAGGAGAAGCCAAGATGGGCAATTATTGAGGTGGAAGCCAGTGACAGATAGCCCCTCCCATAGCAGCCCCCACCCTATCTGTGCCTTCTACTGACTTCTATATTCAGTTAAAGGCTGCTCGGCTTGAGGTCTCTACTGAGCCCTCTCCAAATGAGTTCTGCCTCTCACCAAAGATTTCTGTGATTCTAGAGCTCTGGTCTGGGGAAACAGATTGAGAGAGGTTCAAATCCTT
Source organism: Mus musculus (assembly GCF_000001635.26). Taxonomy (NCBI): domain Eukaryota; kingdom Metazoa; phylum Chordata; class Mammalia; order Rodentia; family Muridae; genus Mus; species Mus musculus. The sequence goes on from NC_000070.6 coordinate 117,844,273, forward strand.
TCTCTAGCTCTGTTCAAAGCCTTTAGCTACCAGCCCTTGACCCAGCCCCTCAAGCCTGCTCTAAAGTGACCCAGCCCACCCCCTGTTGGAAGTGTACCTGGGCCAATCTGAAATCAGGATCTCAGGACATACACAGATGGGGAACCACCCCACCTGCACACTCGGTAGCGTGGATTCTGTCTTAAGACCCAAAGAGGATCCGACCTTTTCCTCTGAGAAGTCTTAGATTGTTGTAGGCCCAAGTGCCTCCTCCTTCCATGGAGATTCTGAGCCAAGTGAAACCCTCTGAACATGAACATTCCATGGCTGCACTTTTTTTCTCTGGCATGACCCTGGAAAGGCTAGACAGACAGGAGAGATGGGGGGTAGGAGTTAGGGTGCGTGGGCAGGACAGAGGAGCATGAATCATGAGGTTCTACAGTCCCTGCCCTGGCTGAGCTTCCGGGGACCCTGTCCTCTGCTGGCTAGCCGGGTCAGTCTGTCTGTGGGAGGGAACGCTGCCTTGGGACTCCCATTCCCAGCACTAGGATAGCCTAAAGATAGCTGAGGCTTGCTTTCTTCAGTGCCCTCTGCCCTTTGGCTTCTACCCATTGCTGCCTTTGAGGCTCATAGCATCTGTCCCATGGGCACCCCCTGTAGATGCATTTATTCCTGCCTCCGTTCAGATCTGCTCATGACCTTGGGCTACTCTGTTCTTGGGTCTGTTTGGAGCAGATGCTGCCTCTTTCGTTCGGTGTTTGTCTCTAGGATACAGCCTCAGAGGTATACTGGGCAGCCATCCCCTGCCAATCCCCACTCTTCTCTCTAACCCGAGAGCTAAGTCAGTACCTCTTGGTGTTTTCCTAAGGCCAAGGGGATGGGCAGAGGGAGTTCCTTCCCGATAGGCTGTTTCTTGGGATGCCAGGGGAGGTCGAAAGAGGGTGTCGAGGGATGTGCGCGTAAGCTGATGGCCCTCGGATCTTTCTGGTTCTCTATGGAAGTCTCATTCTGTTTGTGCCCTGTTTTGTAGAGAGTTGACAGTCAACATCCTACTGTGGAGCCCTTGTTTCTCTTATCCTTTGCCCCAAGTCTCAGTGTGAGGAGGTGACCCTCTCAGGTCTCTTCTGTGCTATCCTTGATACTTCTGCTTGGCCTCTGGAGCAGGTGTCCCAAGAAGCAAGTCACTTGCCAGCACGTGCCCGGGTCCACATGACTGCTGCACGTGTCCCTCCCCCGACTTTCAGCCCAGATGGTCTCTGCCAGGCCAGCTCAGCTGCCTTCCTCACGGCTCAGTGGCTCCTAGGATGGGGCCGCAAGAGAACCCAGCTGGCCAGGGTGCCTCGAAGCAAGGGAGCAGCTGGGACGCTTGGGGCCACAGGGGGTAGATGAGGCAGTCGTTGCATGTAGACCTAGAGCCTACACGTGTGGGGCGGGACAATGTCTCCAAGGACAGGAGATGGAGGAGGACAGCCTAAAACGGGCCACACAAGTACCCCCACCACCCCAGTGTTAGCCTCACCATCTCACGCTAAGTTTCCATGTCAGCCATCTTGGTCAGGTGAGCCTTACTTCTTCCCATGTCTTTAAACACACAGATTGCCTTGACACTGCGAAGTTTCCCAGTCACTCTGACCCCAGGGTCCTTCGTGCCAGAGTTTCTAACTCCCAGAAGACTCTGCAAGTGCCACAGGCCACCCGAGGCTGCCCCACCCTGACCTGTTCCCTTATATTTTGGCATGAGAATTTGGGTACCTCCCGTCTGCAGCATCTATGCAGGTCCTGGCACACAGTGGGTACTGGCTCACCAAGCCTAGTCTTGGCATTTAGCAAGTGCTCAACTAGTACAGGCTTGGCACACAATGGGAGATCACCAAGCAAAGAGGGCTTAGCACACATCGGACACTCCCTTGGTAAAGGGCCTGACAGGGTTGGGTATAAGTCTCAGCATGTAGCCAATGCCTGGCTAGTATAGACTTAGCACATGTTGGGTGTTCCCCTTACCCCAGGGCTCAGTACCCAGTGGGTACTCATGGAACATGGTGCTGGGTACACGGTGGGTATCCAACCACATCTGGTCCTTTTCTAGAACAGGATTTGGCACACACAAGTTATTCATGTAGTGAAAGACCCTAGACAGTAGCTCACACAACATGAGCTGACACACAGAACTCTCAGTATTGGGCATGGCACATAGTAGGCACTTTTCTGACAGAACCAGGGGAAGCACACAGTGGGTGCTTTCCTAGTACACATCCGACATATATACATTCTTCAGGCCTTGGTCTTGGCAAACAGTAGATATTCTGCTATTGCAGGTCCTAGCGTACAGCGAGTGCTTTCCTAACACAGAGATTGCACACAGTGAGATTTTTTTTCTCAGTACACACCTGGATCACAGTGTATTTCTTTCAACCTTACGCATAGCCCTCAGTTGGCGCTCTGCTGACACAGGCTGCAGCACACAGTACCTGCTTTCCTAGCCTAGTGACTGACACATGCAGAAATTCTCTTAGCTCAGAAACTACACATGCAACAGGGAAGTGACCTTCTAGCCAAAACAGACTAGGCAACAGTCTCCCATTGGTCCTGATGTGTAAAGGCTATCCATGCAAAATGGAATAGCACGGTCCAAAGGGAAAGGGACCTGGCTTCTGGCTTTCTCTAGTCTTGGGTCCCTCCCCGCTCCCCTCATCGTCCCTGTAGCCCATCTTCTCAGCTCTACAACCTCTTCTCTCATACAGCTTCTGCTAGCCTTCCCCACACCCCACATGCCTTAGTCCCAGCTCAGCAGGACCTTCTCTCTAGAGCCATAGAGGACAACAAGGTCCCTAGACTCCTTGCCCCTCTGGAAACATGCCCACTCTTATTAAGAAAAGTCAGAGGCTGGGGCTGGGGGAGTCGGCTTCCTTAAGTGGGGATGGAGCAGCTGGATTCCACTAATGAGGCCTCATTACGGCCAGGGCCCAGCTGGGCTGCTGCCTCCTGTCCCCATGGCCAGAGCCAGGGAAAGCCATCCAGCCAGAGCTGCCTGTTCTGGGCACTCAGCCCAGTGCAGGGCAGCCAGAGCCCACCCTGGGTGGAAGTGGGCATTTGGGCATCATGGGTGAGTGGGCCTTCCTGGAGCCAGTGGCCCAGCCAAGGCCTTGGCCTTCAGTCCATGCCTGCAGGAAGCCAGGGCGCGTCTAGAGGTCTTACTCCATGACACAGTCCCAGCGAGCAGCTGTGTCAGTGGGGTCTGAAGCCACTCAGGAGACTTACTTACGCAAGGTCCCCACAAACTGGAGGGCAGAGTGTTCTGAACTCACAGGACTCCTCTGAGAGGCCAGTGTTAGTAGGTATGGAGTGTTTAGGCAGAGGCTGGCTCATAGTAAGCACCTGATAGATACCATCTAAATATGATTACCAACGCTCACTGGCTTCAGTTATGGGTACACACATCATCCTACCTAGCTTAGAGAAGCAGAAACTGAAAGCAGACAGCTGAGCAAGCTTCCTCGGGTTATATGTGGTGAGAGACTGGACATCTGGGGTTTGAACCTAGGTCTGCCTCATTATTTGTTTTGCCTGTTTGGTTGGTTTGGTTTTTGAGATAGGGTTGCTCAGCCTTTGATGTCCTGGAGCTTGTTTTGTAAGCCAGGCATGCTTTGAACATAGAGATCAACCTACCCCTGCCTCCATATTGGAATCAAAGGTGTGCTTCACCCCCACATAGCTAGCCTACCCGATTTTTAAACCTGTGCTTTTTTGTTTGTTTAAGATTTGTTTTACTTTTTTAAAAGCATGTGTCTGCTGGGGTCGGGAATATGTGCACATAAGTGCAGGAGTCTGTAGAGGCCAGAAGAGGGTGTCAGCTCCCGTGAGACACCTGATGTGAGTGTTGGGACCCAAAGTTGGGTCCTCTCTAAGAGCAGTATGTACTCTAACCACTGAGCAATCTCTCCAGTCTCAGACCCTATGCCATTATGACTTTTTTTCCCCCGTGAGGTGACGCTTACAAGTTCCCAGGAGAGCTATGCTTACACCAGAATTCATCCATGCGTCTATTTGTCAGCTATTTGCTAAGACCCCACTGTGTGCCAGGCCTTTGAAGTCCTAGCAATCTCCAGAGGGATGTGTACCTTCTTAGTACCAGAACAGTGTGCCTGCCTTCTCAAGTCTCTGGCTTATGGTGTCTGGGGACCAGGGAGGAACTGACCAATGTGTATGGCCTCAGAGGAGAACAATTACATGGGTTACATGATGGAGGCTGACACACAGCCCTCTCTTAGAACTGGATATGGCACACAGTAGGTATTTTCTAACATAGAACCTGGCGCACAGATCAGGTGTGGCTAACATCCTCCGTAGTCATGAGACATTGCTGGAATTACCCAGCCTACTCTTCAGATGCCAGGCAGTGCAGCTCAAAACTCCACAGGTCCTTATTCCACACCTGCCTCCCTTGGTCTGGACCTTGTAATGACCATTGTCTAAGTCCGTGCTGTTTTTGTTAAGATAATGGCACAGTCACTAGGCCCTCATCACAGTCTTCTATGAAGATACCCCATCACCTTGGTTCGTTGGGGAAATCCTTGGTTCACCAGAAACAGGTGCAGCCATGGGACCCCGAATGTCCTAGTCATGGGACCCCGCATATCCTAGTCTTCACCACTCACTTACTCTAAATACCGTTTGCCGTGGACTGCGCCCTCCGCCTTCCTGTGCCAGCACCATCGGCAGATCCTGTAGGGAACAAAGCAAGCCCAACACTCTTCTGCAGCCACCTGCCCTTCTAGGAACCCACTGGTACCCAGTCTGCAGGCTCAGCCCTAGAGGACAGCTCTTTGAAGGGATAAGCCATTCCACTGTCCTGTCCTATGCTCATTCTGCGTGTGTGTGTGTGTGTGTGCGCGCAAGCGTGTTACTTGCTGAAAACAAGGGAACACCACATCAGCCCCATGCCTCGTTCTCCAGCTCCGGAGCACCCTCGCTGGGCTGCATCAGGACTGGCCAGAGGGGGAGGGTCAGGGAGGGGGTAGGCTGAGCTTGGGGAGGAGATGAGGTGAAAGTAATTGACGCTGCCCAGCCCGGCAGTGGGAGAGGCAGGGGATGTGTCGTCAGTGTCGTGCTGGAGCTGGCAGAGGTGTGAATGATCGGTGGAGACACGCGTGCTGCGAGTGCTCATCCCGGGATGGCTTCGGCTCAAGGACCTGTGGCCACCCCTTCCCCAGAACAGGTCAGTTACCTTCCAGAAGGTCAAGGCCCCCTCCCTGGTACCAGGCAGGCTTGGTGGCTAGGTTGGTGGTGGGGCAAGGGACTAAGTGGTCTGTGCCAGGAGGGGCAGGCACAGCCAGTGAGTGAGACAGACACCAGCCAAAGTGACCCAGAAAGCTGGAACTGCAAAGGAGTGCAGGAAGAGTTAGTTGTGTGGTGGGGGTGAGAGGAGGCGAGTGGGGGTGTTAGGGCTCCCCCAGCCCAAAGACCTGCTGAGAATCTGCCCTGAGTATCAAAGCTACATTGTCCCAGCTCCCGGGGAGACGGGCCGGAGGTGCCCAGGAATTGTACTAATCAATACAGCCTCATTGTCTGAGCCACGGCAGTTACTCCTATGGGGAGAGAGGGTGTGGGGGGACAGGGAGTGTGGTACATGGGCTCAGTGGTGAGAGCTGGGGGGAAGGGGACAGGCAGAAGTCTCTGCTGGAAGGAGAGAGACCCTTTGCCAATGTCCAGGGCAAGCGCCCGCATGGGGTGGGAGCTATGTATCCCCAGCCATGGAAGTTGAGACTTAAGGAAAGATGAGAGACAACAGTATAGCTAACGGCAATGAGGGTGAGGGTGAGGGGGCTGGGAAGGCTGCCCTTCTCCTCTGGAGGACATCCTGACTTGACCTTCTAAAGGCAAGAGAAGGAATGTCCTCCGAGGCCATGTGGGCTGGCTTTGGGGAATCATTATGTAGGCTGCTCTCAAACTTCAGGACTGCCTAGAGCCAAGGAACCAGGGCCACTTCCCAGAGTACCATCCTACTGCCAACCGATGAGGCAGAGGCTGCCCACAGCTGCCTCTGCGCAGTCTTCCAGGCTGCCAGGCTTCTTCAGGAAGGAAGGTGAGGGCATAGCAGGGCCTACCCAGCAGCCTCATCACTCTCTCCAGGACCTGGAACAGAGCCTGGCATGCTTAGGTTGCCGGTCTTCTGTCAGCTGCCTGCAGAATTGGCAGGTCACTCTCTGTCAATCAGGGCTCTGTAATGAGCCAGTACCAGGTATATCCTTGCCTCTCTTAGCTGCCATATTCCGGCCTGGACGCTGCAGGCGCCTAGAAGGGGTCCTGGGAGGGGCCTAGCGTTGTCCTGAGCATTCTTTGAAGTAGAATACACTCAGGATGGGACAGGTTTTTTATCACTTCTGTTCCTCCCCCACCCTCCCACCCACCCACCCCTGTCACCCCAGCCTCTGGCCGTCTCACAGCTATAGATGAGCTCTGTGATTGAGAATCTTGGTCCCACTTGATGTCCTGCAGGTGAAGGATGAAAGCCTGCCATTGCACATGTGCTGCCTGAGAGCCGCTGTGTGCCCTGATGCCAGCAGGAGATCACGTGGGAGAACAGGAGCAGGGGATTGCCTTGGGTTACTTTGGGGTCCTCTGAGGCAGCCCTGACTATAATAGCTGCCCTGCCTCCTTTCCCCACTGGGGCTCTGAGCAAGTTGCCTGTGATCTGACTTGGTTCCAAGTCAGTCTGGGTTGTGAGGTCTTGCCTGCTCTCCTCCGTTGAGTTTGTCTTGGACAGACTTCATCCCATGAGCAAACCCTGGGGCCAGAGAGTCCTGAACGAGAAGACTGCTGGGTCCCAGAGGAGCCGGCCTGTCAGGGCAGCTCCAGAGTTCTTCTGTATCCACAGAGGGCGGGCAGAGGGAGTTCACAATTCACAGAAATATCCACTGAATGCTGACCTAAGAGGGTGGGAGTCCCCAGGCAGAGCAGAGGCGTAGCTCGGGTTCTGGGGCTGGGCTTCCGTGTCCATATGAGGAAGAAGTGAGGGGCTCCTGCCTCATATTGGCTGGCGTTGCATCAGAGCTGGGCCTGCTTGCTCTCCCTTGATGCTTTTCTGGGTTTTCACATAAAACTTGTTTGTTTGTTTGTTTGTTTGTTTGTTTTTAAAGCCAGTTGTAGTGGCTCACACCTGTAACCTTAACATTCAGGAGGCCAAGGCAGGTTCACCGTGAGTTTGAGGCTAACCTGGGCTACAGAGTGAAAGTTTTTTGGGAAAAAAAAAAGCAATCTACAAGGCTGGTGGGCACTAATGGGAGGTGGAGGTGGAGAGACATTCAGAAATAGTTGAGTTGAGGCTATGAGATAGCTCAGTGCATAATTATTCACAAGACTCACGACTTGACTTTGATCCCAGGATCCCAAAATGGAAGAAGAGAACCAGTTCCTGAGGAGTTCTCTGATCTGTATGTGCACACTGGGGCACATATACACCTACACACACACACCTACACACACACATACTTACACCACATACCTACTCTTTCTCTCTCTTAGTATTAAATATTTAAAAGGTGTTGTTGTTGTTGTTGTTGTTATTGTTTTGTTGTAAAGGAATAGCTGGATTGCACATGAGGTAGAGCCACAGAACATTGGGAGACCTGAGGAGGCTGCCGGGGCTAAGCCTACCAGGCCTACAGCAGTCTGTCCTCGGTTTCTTGAAATAGGGGCACTGAGATAACTATGGTAGAAGAGACTTGCCCCAGGCTTCTAGAGAGCAGGTTCTAGACTTTCTAGGTCCTAACCTCACACTTCCTCTCTTGGCCAAGCCTGGAGCAGAGTGGAAGATCCTGATGCCAACAGCTCTTCCAGCAAATAAGCCGGGCAGAGGTCTGTGTAACGGACTCCCATGAGCGATTGGACTCCGTTCAGACAGCCAGGTGCAAACAGTGGGGTTGTTTACCTAATAGAGACCACAGCCCTGGTGTGAGGATGAATACTTCAGTCTCCATGGCTGGCTCTGAGAGTGCGTTCATGTGTCCATGCGTGTGTGTGTGTGTGTGTGTGTGTGTGCATGTACGGGGCAGTCAGGTTTCCCCACTCAGTTGTGGGATGAAAACTCTCAGTCCATTGTGCCCAGCCTGAGGGAGCTTAAGTACCTGGTAAAGTACCCTTACCTGAAGAACCACCTACACAGGCCGTGCTCTTTCAGGCAGTGGACTTTCAGAGAACTGCCAGGAAGGGTGGCAAGGTACAGACAGAGTCAGAGGAACTTGTGTGCCAGATCACAAGGGGAATCCCACCTCAGCTGTCACATTCCCCACTAAAGAGTGAGCAGGGGGGAGAGGGGAAGGGCATCGAGGGGCAGCCAGGGTGACATATAGTGGGCAGGGCAAGACTGGAACTCAGCCCATGCAAGTTCTTAGGCAGCAGCCAGGCAGACAGTCTGGGTCAAACCGTGAGCACAAAGGACTTCGTTCTTTCGTAGGCATTCCAGAGCCAACGGAATGGTTAATATTAGTGACGAAGCAAGTCAAGAAAAAAGGGAGGGTCTTAAAATAGGAAAGATGATTCAAGGAGGGCAAGAAATTATACAGCATTGAAAATATGGAGCTGGGCTAACCCTGTGGTAAGGTGTTTGCTGAGCAGTTGTGAGGACACACATGTCCCGTCCCCACCCCACCACACACACACGTAGGGAAGTGAGAGGGAGTGAGCCCTTTCCTGGATTGATTCGCTGGGACATGGAAGGCTCTCCAGAGGAGAGTTAGACAAAGAACAGATTTGGAGCACTCAAGAAGCCCCCATAGAAAGGTGGGCTTCCTCTGTCGACTGAGAACTTAGACCATCTAGCTACTTAAGATGCACCCAGAATGGAGACCAGGGGCCCATGATGAGTGAGGCTTCTCACATCAGTACCACCGTGCCATTGGGATGAGCAAGAGAAGGAGACCCTGTTTTCAGACAGCCCTAATTTCATCAAGAACTTCTTGTGAGTGCCTAGTGACAGGCCCCGGTCAGGCTCCTATCCTGGGGCGTCAGCTTCCCTCATTGCGTGCTCCGTTGAATCAGTTAGCACACGGCTCACTGGTGTACAGGCTCAGTGGTATTGGTCTTGCCAGCTAAACCCTGACTTTTGAGGACTGGAGGAGCCTATGACACATGGCTGGGGACTTTACACGCGCCCACTCCCACCCCCCACCAATCAGAGCAGAACTCAGGGATTCAAATGTGGTCCTGCAGGACTTAGTTGGAGAGGCCAGGAGTCTGTTCCTTGTGGTCCTGGATCAGAAGAGAGGCTTTGAACTTAGATTTGGAGAGATGAGTGTCTTTCGGGGGCCTCGCCCTTTCCTTGTCCTGGACCCTCAGTTGTCCCTTTACAACGGGAACTACTGTCCTGTGACCCGACCGTTAGACTCCGGAGCTGCTACAGTCCTGCATTGTGCTCCTAAGTAAACAAGCCCAGAACAGAATAAAAGTGTTATTGTAGGGCCAACAGATAGGAGCCCTATGTGGCTGATACTCGTTTGGGTGCAGATAAATCACCCCAAGCAGGCCCCATGCCCTTCAAAACCTGGTCCCTTGGCCCTGTGGTATACATACACCTGCCCCAAGATCCCTAGAGGTGGTGATGTTGGATTCTATAGGGGGTGTGTCGCAGAAGGCATACCAAAGCTGGCACCACCATCTCCCAGTGCACAGTGTGCCTCCACGTCCCTTCACCAGCAAGCCTTGCCTGGACCTCACCCTGCAGTCTCTGTTTGGACTCATGTACCTTTGGGGCTTTGAGAAACTCCATTTAGTGATCATGCTAAAGTTGTATATAGGACAATGTGTGCTTTTTGTTTGTTTTGGGTTTTCAAGACAGGGTTTCTGGATGTGTAATAGCATTGGCTGTCCTGCTATCTGCTTTGTAGACCAGGCTGACCTCAGACTCAAGGCAATCTTCCTGCTCTGTCTCCCAAGTGCTAGGATTAAAGGTGTGTGCTGCCACGCTTGTTGATAATGTGCTCTCAGTTCACTAATGCTTTCTAACACTGTATTGTTTCCAACTGAGTTGACATTGCCTCGCACATAGTAGGGAATTTGTAAGTCTTGATATTTGGTGAATGAATGAGTGAATGAATGAATGAGTGAGTTAATGAATGCAGATGCCTTTTAGCTTGCCAGTTTGCTCTGGGTTCTCTGAGTCCCCCTCGTCCCCCTCCCTAATTCCTGGTGCTGTGCCCTACAGCCTCCTTTGAGGAACTGAAGGGCAACATTTTCTGAGCTGAACTGGATTCATGGGACAGTCCTCCCCACGATTCACGGGACAGTCCTCCCCACCAATGCTTATCTACCAGGCCTGGGTGCTACTCAGATCTGTGTTCCTTACAGGCCTTTTCAAAAGGCACCGAGGCCCCAGTGAAGCCATTCAGCTTTGTCTGCCAAAATTAGGGTCTGAGAGTATGTCAGAGCGACAAGCCACCTTTCTAATCATTGGCGAGTGGCTGCTGAACTTGAAGATGTCACTTTCACATGACAGTGTCATGCCAGTCTCTTGGCCACACTGCTCCAGCCTTGATCCGGATGTCTTTTAGAGGAACTCCTGTCCTTTCAGGGCCGTAGTTCATCTCTGGGAGGCTGTTGGTGTACAAGGACACTGTGTGTATTTCTTTACTGGTGACTCCTAGGGTCCTTAGGCTTCCCAATGACAATCTCGGGCCCCTCAAGTCTGGCTTATGGTGAATGACTCACACTCATAACGGGAGAGGGTTCAGAGAGGAGTGGCTTGGGGAAAGGGGACACACTAAGGGACTTTCAGAGGTAGTTCTACATCTGAAGAAGGAACTCCTCGTGGAGTGTCCTCAGTGGGTCCTGGACAGTTTAACCCAGCACTTCCTGCACTCAGGCCGAATACCCATCAGGGATTCATCTGCAGGCCACCCTCTCATTCAGTGACACCCTTTCCTGGAACCACCTCTGTTTCCTTTAGCCAGGCCTGTCCTCAGAGTCTGGCACGGTGCCCACAGCTCTGGTCTCCTGTCCTAACTCATAGCCCAGCATCTCCTGCCATGGCTCAGGTCAGCCCCCTCTGATCTCTAGTGTCTTGCCCAGGTCTGGTCTAGCCTAGATGCACAGCCCCCTCTTCCACCCAGGCCTGCTCACCGTGTGCCCCCAGGAAGAAGCCTTCTCTAGGGATAAGTCTAGCCACCGCCTGCCCATGGGCAGCGTGCTTAGCCTGGCGATGTGGTAGGCGTCGGGTGGGGGGTAGCTGTCCGGACACAGGCCCCTTTGTTTCCGGCTTGACTTGGCTGCTTGGTATGAGGCTCAGCTTCTCATCAGGTCCTTAGCCTGAGAGGAATGGCAAGGGTTTAGAGGGGTTAGGGGGCTCTTGGCTCAGGCTCCCTCCTCAGTGTCCCCTTTCCTGCTGTAACCAGCTCCTCAGGTGGGCTGGTATACCTGGCATGGAGTGCTGAGGGCTGGGCACTGTCTGGCAGCTGTACCTCTCCTCTCTTCTGCCAGGCTGGCCCTCAACTCCTTCCGGCCGAGAGGGAGCCCCAGGGTATGTGGCAGGGTGATGTGGAGGGCCAAAGGAAAACCGCTGGGAGCGACTCAGAGGGTCAGACACGGGGCACAAATGCCTTTACTGATGGTAGCTTCTTTCCTGTCCCCACAGAATGGTGCTGTGCCCAGCGAGGCCACCAAGAAGGACCAGAACCTCACACGGGGCAACTGGGGCAACCAGATCGAGTTTGTACTGACGAGCGTGGGCTATGCCGTGGGCCTGGGCAATGTCTGGCGTTTCCCATACCTCTGCTATCGCAACGGGGGAGGTACCCAGTGGGCACAGGGCAGGGACCACCCAGTTGGGTAGAGCCCACCCACCGGGGCTTGGGCCACCATCTCCCCAGAACAGGTGCCACTCCAGGAAGAAGCTGGCCTCTGGCCCTGGTGTTTACCCCCATCCCTTAGGCATATTTTGCCTAAGGTGCAGACCACCCTCAGATCCTGCCAGCCTGTTCTCTGTGCCTGATCTGCTAGCCTGCTCCTTGAAAGCTAGAAGTAGAGGAAACCACTTGAATTTCCTGGGTTCTCTGTCTTAACACCCCATATTTCAACAGTCTCCCAGATTGTACAGAGATATTTGAGGATCCCAGTGACGTGTGTGTGTGTGAGAGAGAGAGAGAGAGAGAGAGAGAGAGAGAGAGAGAGAGAGAAATCAATTGGTTAAAGCTTCAAATCCTACCCCAACATGGCAGTCCGGGGCAGGATTTTTCTGCAGAGCAGACTTCCTGGGGAGCCTCTGTTCAGTTCGAAGACAGGGCAGGCAGGGAATGTGTGTCAGCCCCAGACAGCTGCTCAGTGCAGGCAGGCTCCTGTCCCAGTACTAGTGAAGCACGAAGGTTTTACTGTGGGTTTGGAGAAGGGGACCCAGGGAGGGGTACCTGGAGCCTACCCTGAGCCCTGCCTCCTCCTCCTCCTCTGTGCCAGGAGCCTTCATGTTCCCCTACTTCATCATGCTGATCTTCTGCGGGATTCCTCTCTTCTTCATGGAGCTTTCCTTCGGCCAGTTTGCAAGCCAGGGCTGCCTGGGGGTCTGGCGGATCAGCCCCATGTTCAAAGGTGAGGTTCTGGTGGGGCACGTGCACACCAGATGCGCACGTGTGCATACACACACACACCCCAGACGCGCACGTGTGCATACACGCACGCGGAGGCCACTGGCTTGTCCATCTGTACAAACACGAGCATCCCCTTGGTGCTGACCCCAAGCGCAACATCAATGGCCAAGGCCATGGACACCTGCTGGCTGGAGCGCATTCATGTTTACTCGGCCCCCACCTCTGTCTCCCGCCTCGCAGAGACACAAAACTCCTTTCCTCCCCTAACTTACCAAGGCCTGAACCTTCCCATCTACAACTCTCCATTAGGAGCCGTTAACATTTAGCTAGGCCTGCGAGGCTGGCCTCTCACTCCATGGTGCTCACCGTGCCTTTCCCACAGGCGTGGGCTATGGTATGATGGTGGTGTCCACATACATTGGCATCTACTACAACGTGGTCATCTGCATCGCCTTCTACTACTTCTTCTCGTCCATGACGCACGTGCTGCCCTGGGCGTACTGCAACAACCCCTGGAACACACCTGACTGTGCCGGTGTGCTGGACGCTTCCAACCTCACCAATGGCTCCCGGCCCGCTGCCCTGTCTGGCAACCTGTCTCACCTGTTCAACTACACCTTGCAAAGGACCAGCCCCAGCGAGGAGTACTGGAGGTGAGGGGACCTGGTGGCAGCCCTTAGACCTCCTACCCCCATCTGGCAGCCGTGTTTTCATCACCTGCATGTAGTGTCTGCCGTGCAGGGGACAGAGGCAGGTTGGGGTGGCAGATATGCAGAGGGCCGTGGAAGGCTTGGAGGTGAACTGGGAGTCCTTACGGCGTAACAGTAGACGAGGGCTCTGGAAATCTTAAGGCTCCAGAGGCCAGTCAGAACAAGGGGAGAGAGCATGTGATGGAGGGCGTCATGAGGGAGGTCCCAGAGGACCAGAGGTCATTCTCAAAGCTGTGGGAGAGCCCTATTGAGATTCACATGAATGGATGGATCCTGTGGGCTTTGAGGTGGCCTTGAAGGGGCACTACGTTCACAGAGAACTAACCAGAGTTAAGCTTCCTCTTCATACTGTAGAACAAAAGGAGCCATGAGCATTCACTAGGCCAGGGATGCCAGGACAGCCAGGCCCGTTCTGTTCAGAGGTGACAAAGAGACTAGTGTCTCTGGGCCCTCTGAAGGAAGGCAACTACTGGAGGTGTCTGTCTGGACCACCTTATCCCAACTGGCAGATGGAAGGCGCAGTGGGGTATTCTTCCTACATCTTACTGGAGAGTCCTGGGGCAAAGGACCTTTGCATGTGGGAGGTAGACCTCATCTATTTATTCTGTAGGTGTCTGCTCTAAAGGCTCTGTGTGCCCATGGCGGTGTAAAATGGTCCAGAGCCTCTGTCCCGAGAAATCACATAGTCTATAGAGAAACAGATAGTTCAGTGCATTAGGAGCAGGTGCCCTGCCTGGCACAGAAGTATGGAAGTGGCACTAAGAAGGTGCTGGTGACTTCTGAGAGATGGGGACAAGGGGAGCTGGTGATAACTGCCCAGAAATGGGAGGAAAGAGTTAGGAGGAATTCACAAGTAGGTGGGCACAGAGGCCACAAGGAGGCAAACTGACGCCAAGGTTGGGAACAAATGGGACACTGAGAAAAGAGACAAGGATGGCACCATCATATGGTGCCAGCTTCTACGGCAGCCAAAAGGCTTGACCATTTCCCTGCTGTGTGATGGAGGCCAAAGGTGAGGTGTGCATGGCTCTGGGCGCACAGAAGTTGTAGCAGGTCCTCTAAATCCAGTGCTGAAAGTGCAAATCCCACACAGCTGTGGGGAGGGGCCACTCCCAGAGAGGAGATGAGGAAGAAAGGGAGAGAGAAATCTCACCCAATCAGATGAACTGTCCACCAGGGGTGTGATGCGCACAGGATGGCCCAGACGGAAAGGCAGAATATGAACTTCCCTGGAGCTCCCCAAAGCACAAACCCTGCATGCCAACCTTAGCCCAGGCAGATGCTCCAGTGTTGCCTGCCTCAGGGGCAAAGCTCCTGAGACTGGAGCCAGTGGAATCAGTGGGGAATAGCTCTCAGAGAATCTGCCTAGCGGGGCATACTGAGGGGACAGCTGGGCCCTGCTCCGCACCTGGGGCTGTGCCAGGCCTACCTACCTAGCTCAGTTCCTACCCCCCAGTGGCTCCCTGCTGCCACCTCCTGGAGAGCCTGGAAAGATATTTTCTCCCTGCTCTACTGGTGATTGACCACTGCCCCATGCCCAGATCCATGCATGCCAGGCAAATGCCTCATCCCTGAGCTCTGTCCCTAGCCGCCTTCTTACATTTTCATTTTGAGGTTGGTCTTGAACTTGTGCTCCTCCTGCCCAAGCTCTAGAGAAGCTGAGGTTGTTGGCCTGCATCAACAGGTGTGGCTGAGAAATGGTCCTTAAGGGAGCAGTGTGGTTGGAAGGAGCCCAAAGCCCTGTGTTGGATTCTCTCGAGCACCAGAGGAGAAGAATAGAGCTGCCCAGGCTTCTCTGATTGGAGGAGGGAGGAGGAACTGGTACTCCTACTCACTAGGTGGCAGTGCATTATCTCAGCAAGCCTTGTTAGCTCTGTTTTCAGATGTATAGACTGACATCCAAGGTTAAGAAACTAAACAGTTTTGGACATGGCTGGGCTGTGTGTACCAGGCCCCGCCCTGGCTCTGCCTGGTTGTGTGCTCCCAGGCCAGTGGTGCTCTGCCAGTGTTCCTAATCCGAGGTGTTCCTTTGAAAAGTGGCATGATGTAGTTATCAGTTTATGAATGAAGACAGCAGGCTACCAGAAAGACGAGGACGACTGGGGTGTAGCTCTGTGGTAAAGCTTGCCTAGTGTTTGAGGTCCTAGCTTTGATCTCTAGTACCTAAACAAAAATAGACAGACAGACAAACAGAGGCCTTTAAATCAAGAGACTCTGGAAGGCCAGGTTTCCAGCCACTCCTCCCTGCTTACCCTTGTTGCCCTCTCCCCAGACTTGTTTTACACTCTTCTGTGCTGGTTTGAGTGTTGCTTCCAAGTTCTAAGCTCATGACCAGCCACTCGGCTCCACAGCCTCTGTGGCAGCCAGCACCCGACACCGTGGACTCTGATCCCAGCCCCACCCCACCCCCACCCTGGTGTCTCATTCCAGCTTCATTGTCACACTGACATCTCAAGTCCTGGGTCTCCCACTGGCCCACTGTGTATTCATGGGAGGCTACCAAATCTCCCTAAGTCTTGGGTGTTCACCCCTCAAATCTGGATGGCTATAATTCTTCCCTCGTTGCTGCAGAGGTGACACATGCTAACGTGGTATAAAAACCAGAGCTCAGCGGCAAGGGCTCAAGGGGCTGGATCTGTGAACAATCAGAAGAGGCAGTCTCTCTCTTTAAGCCAGTTACTGTCCACTCAAGAAAACAAGATCTCTCTATATATATGGAGTTTAGGATCTTTTGCTTGTTTTATTTTGTTTTTGACATAGGGTCTTATATAGCCCTGGCTGGTCTGAACTCCCTATGTAGAACCAGGCTAGCTTTGAACTCACAGAGAGCCTCTTGCCTCTCTGCCTCCTAAATGCTGAGATTAAAGGTCCATGTGTCACTTCTGCCCCCTGCTCCCCTTTGAGGCAGGATCTTACTCATATCTGGAGAAATGTCAAGCAGGAAAAGAGGTGATTGTGGTGGCCCGCCTGTAGTCTCAGCTACTGGGAGGCTGAGGCAGGAGAGTATAGAGTTAAAGCCCAGCTGTGCTCCCTAGTAGACCTAGCCTCAGTAAAGAAAAGGGGTGGGAGAGGCAGAATAATCTTAAGAGGGCGTGCATCAGGAGCCAGCTTACAAATAAGTCACGTTCCAAGCGCTCTGAGGTTAATTGTTTGGCTCAAAAGCACATGGTCCAAAGAAAAACAAGAACTAAATGTGGTACAACCTAAAATAAAGCTAGAATTCATTCGATGGTTCCCAGGCTAACCATCTGAGCTCTGCAGCCCAGTACAGTAACGCTGTACTCATGCACTAAAAATAACACCGCGGGCTGCCATTTTAGCATGTGCTATTCGGGAAAGTTTGTTCTTTCAATCCTTTAAGTGACAAGGGTTTTCTTGACTTGAATGTTGGCACTTGGGAAACGTGAATCAATAGAAGCAGAGGGAGCCTGTGGTTATTCTGAAGGTCCCACTTCACCAGCACTGGTGTCTGACATAGGAGCACCCAGGCAGGCCTGGCCTAGGCTGCCGCCACCCCTAGGCCGTTGCCTTCAGCTATGAATGGCCTTGTCTGTCTATCTCAGTGGGCCAATAGAGTTGTTTTCTGTGTGTGCCCCGAAGAGGGAAAAGGCAGGAAAGCAAGGCCAAAGTGACCCTATGAATCCTGGACCTCTCCCTTCTGACTGCTGATTCCTGTGTGACTGAGCAAGGAGAGGGTCTTGTCAGCCTCAGACACTGACAGTTGAGAGAATTGGGCAGAGGGGGGAGAAGTTGGACAGCACCCTCTACAGGCCATGCTGTTAAGGGTGGGCTGGGACGAAGGTCGAAAGCCAAAAGGAGGCTGTTTAAGTACACTTGGGTGTCAGGCAGGCAAACACCAAGTTCCAGCTCTGACAACATTGTCCATGAAGATCCAAAGTCATATCTCATCCCAGGTCATTAAACATGTCTGCATGAGATCTGAGAGCTGATCTAGCATAGCTAAGGATGCTGAGCAGGGGGAAACAGCCTCCAAATGGGACCAATACTGACAGGAAAGAAAGGAGCCAGTTTTACCTAGTTCTCTCCTGTGTCTCGGGCTGGTGTTGTGATGAAGAAACTGGGGCTGGAGAGTGTCTTCCTTACCTCCTCTTCACCGCTAGCTAGCCTCGAGCATTCATGGGCCTCTCTCCTTTTTGCCGCCCAACCCATTTGCCAGTGTCCACTCCCTCAAGATCGAATACTGTCCGTCAGTGGCAGGCACCGGGGATGTATAGCCAGGAACAAAGTGAGCAAAAACTGCGACCATAGAGGACAGTAGACAAAAGCCATAAAAAGGGCTGGGGTTGTAGCTCAGTTGGTAGAATGCCTTCCTTCCATGCGTGCATGAGGCCCACAGTGCCCCGTAAAATCTGGCAAGCCCCAGCAATCAAGCAGAGGAAGTGGTAGGTTCCTAAGTTCAAAGTCATTCCCAACCACAGAGCTCAAGACCAGCCTGGGTGACATGAGCCCTTGTCTCACATAAAGCAAACAAACCATCAAGAGCGAAACATACGAAACAGGAGAAGGACGTGTCTGCTGTCGAGGAGCATGGAGAAGGGGGAGGCATTCTAGGCTGGGATGAGAGCTGCATGTCACGATATAGGATCACCGTGAGGAGTGGCCATCTCAGTAAAGACTGGAGGAAGTAGGGGTCACAGACAAGGCCAGCTATATCCTATAGAGGGATATAGTGTAAAACGTGGCCGGTTGTTCACATGTGAAAAAAAATCTCAAGGTGGCCCAAGGCCTTATGTGCATAGCTCTCTAGGGGGAAGAAGCAGCTACTTCAGACAGAGGTCCTGGGGCATGCTAACGTGTTTGAGAAAAACCACAGTCAGCCAGCGCAGGTAAATCTAAGCAAAGGGGAAGGAGGAAGATGAGAGATCCGAGATACGGCAGTTCTGGGGACACTGGATCCTGTAGGGCCTGTAGCCAGTGAGAGGCTTCTGAGAGCCACTGCAAGACATGGGGCCATAGAGAGGTATGACTGTCCCAAAGCAAGCAAACAAAAGCCTCAAAAGCTCTCCCATTGCCCTCAGGAGGAAACTGGAAAATTCTTCAGTCTCGCTTTCACAACCTCTTACAACGAGGCCCCTTCCTGTCCACTGCCTTTCTATCGTCTCTATCTTCTCTCCCTGCTCGAGCTAACCAGCATGCCCAGGCTCCCATACTAGCTCCTGCCCCCCACCCCCACCCCACCCCAATGCTCTGCCCACCACCCCTTCGCCCACATCCTCACTCCATAATCCCAGCCTCATCCCTTTAGGGAGGCCTTCCATCCAGGCTCTCTCTCCAGGTGAGACACCCCCTCCTGTGTCTTGTCCGATCTGTGGTGTCCCTCCTGCCCACAGCAGTCCAACTTGCTCTCTTCCACAAGGACAGGAAGAAGCCTCCTGTACCATCCTAGGGCCTGGCACACTGCGTATGTGATTGACAGAAAAAGCACAGCCTGCCTGGCATAGGGCACCAGGCAGAGCCACACCCACATGGGGGAGGAGCTAGAACTGCATCATCCCTGCTTCCCACTGAGCTCGCTGTCAGAGCTGGAGCAGATGGTTAGGGTATACCTAACAGCTTCCTGGAGGGTGCACTTTTGATAGGATGAGTGGGCATTCCTACTGTGGAATGCACGTGAAAGGACCTGAGCTGAGCCCAAGCAGAGACTTGGGAGTCATCCTGTCCCAGGAGGAAAGACTAGCTCAAACTTGATTTAATCTCTCAGAGCCCTTGAGGGGGTCCCAGGGCAGACTGCAGGGCAGAGGCCTGGGGTCCTCAAAGCAGCTTCCGTTCTCCCACATGCAGGCTTCTGGGGTCTTGCAGCATGGGGCATGGATCATGAGAATTGGTTGCTGGGCGGCAGAGGCTGGCCCTCAGTGACGGTCACCTCCCCATCCCCAGGCTGTATGTGCTGAAGCTGTCAGACGACATTGGAAACTTTGGGGAAGTGCGGCTTCCCCTCCTAGGCTGCCTCGGCGTCTCCTGGGTGGTTGTCTTCCTCTGTCTCATCCGAGGAGTCAAGTCTTCAGGGAAAGCAAGTAGCCTCCCCAGGCAGGGTTTGTTCCCACCCTGCCTCTCCTATCTGGGTTGCCGGGGTTAGGGAGGTAATGCGGGGGTTGGAGAGGGCTCTAGGGGAATCCATGGCGCCTGTCTTGTCCCAGGTGGTGTACTTCACGGCCACATTCCCCTATGTGGTGCTGACCATTCTGTTTGTTCGTGGAGTGACCCTGGAAGGAGCCTTCACGGGTATCATGTACTACCTGACCCCACAATGGGACAAGATCCTGGAGGCCAAGGTGGGATGTGGAGGGTTGATCCCCAAAGGGACCAAGGCGGGTGCATCTAACATCTGCCTGCAGTGGCTCACTGGCCATCCTTTCTGCAGGTCTGGGGGGATGCAGCCTCTCAGATCTTCTATTCCCTGGGCTGTGCATGGGGTGGCCTCATCACCATGGCGTCCTACAACAAATTTCACAACAACTGCTACCGGTGAGTGAGCACCCCCCGCCCCCTGCTCCCTCAGCCTGGAGGCTTCCCGTCTTCCCATCCTCTCCCCAGCCTGACCCTGGATCCACAGGGCCATTGGGCTCCAGTGCAGCTGGCTGCCTCCCAGTGACCTCCTGCACCCATGACCTTGAAGTCTTGAGGATCTTGTATCTCCAGTGTGAAAGTAGAAGGCAAAGCACCAGCCAAAGAGGGGGAATGGGGTAGATGAAGGGTCAGGAACCCTGGACTCGACTTTAAAAGGCCCAGATAGACAAGGAGTTAGGGTTACCTTTCTTTTTAGAATATCTAATCCCTGTGTCTTCCCCTGGCCTAAATTGAGGAAAGGGAAGCAAGCTGGGTCTCCTAAACTGTCCCGTTTTCCCTCCCTCAGGGACAGCGTCATTATCAGTATCACCAACTGTGCTACCAGCGTCTACGCCGGCTTCGTCATCTTCTCCATCCTGGGCTTCATGGCCAATCACCTGGGTGTGGATGTGTCTCGGGTGGCAGACCATGGGCCTGGGCTAGCTTTTGTCGCTTACCCTGAGGCTCTCACGCTGCTTCCCATCTCTCCACTCTGGTCCTTATTGTTTTTCTTCATGCTCATCTTGCTGGGGCTGGGTACTCAGGTATGGGGTGTGTGTATGTGTGTGTGTGTGTGTGTGTGTGTGTGTGTGTGTGTTTTGAGGGAGTGGTCTGGGACAAAACGCGGGCCCTTATTCTGATAGCCGTGGCTGTAGTTCTGCCTCCTAGAGACCCTGGTCACTGCCATTGTGGATGAGGTAGGGAATGAGTGGATTCTGCAGAAGAAGACCTACGTGACCTTGGGCGTCGCTGTGGCTGGCTTCTTGCTGGGCATCCCCCTTACCAGCCAGGTAAGAATGGAGATGTGGGGGTGAGGCGGGGCTGCAATCGCCAGGCACTTGGGAATGGATGAGTAGCCTAGTCTGTGGAACCCTGGCTTACCTGCCCACTGGCCCACAGGCAGGCATCTACTGGCTGCTGCTGATGGACAACTATGCAGCCAGCTTCTCCTTGGTTGTCATCTCCTGTATCATGTGTGTATCCATCATGTACATCTATGGTGAGTGCTACCCTTCCGTGGACTCGAGTGTCCGTCTCGGACTGGCCCACTCTGTTCTCCTGAGCTGCTGACAATATCTCCCACCCCTGTCTCTCCAGGGCACCGTAACTACTTCCAGGACATCCAGATGATGCTAGGATTTCCCCCGCCTCTCTTCTTCCAGATCTGTTGGCGCTTTGTTTCTCCGGCTATCATCTTTGTAAGTTCCTGGGGGGGGGGGGCTCCCAGGTAGCTCTAGCTTTGGGCATCTAAGAAGGCCAGATAGTCAGATGCATGCACACTCAGAGAGGTGCCAGGTCCTGGCCATGGGTTAGGAAGTGGATCTTGAGCCCTCTGTTTGACTGAAGCCAGTAACATATGCTCAGAGCTGCAATGTCAGGGACACAGCCTCACTCCATGCCATTACTGCCCAGTTGCCTCCAAGGGGCCTCGGGAGTCATTGGGATCAGTGTGGCTTCTGTCTACTTTACTGTTCACACCTAGGCCCCATGGAGGCTGCCCCTAAGCAGGGAGACACATGGGAATGTGGCAGCATTTCTCCACAGCCCCAGGACCTGTGGGTACAGGGCTAGGAGTCAGGTTGACTCTGTGATGGGACTAAGCCCTCAAAGGCTGGGAAGTTGAATGGCCTTGAAGGGAGCACCCCCATTTCTTTGAACATCAAGCATCAGGGGAATGTATCAGAGCACACTGCACTGCTGATAGGATTCCCTGCAAGGCCGGTCCTTCCTCCACCCTGTTCACATGTTAACTTGAGCAACACTCTCTGGATCATCAATTCTCCCCACTCTAAGGCACAGGGATGTTAAATAAGCCCACCCCACACTTAATAAGGGGCAAGAAACCTGCTGCAGGCCTGTGGGCTAACCCAGGCGCATTTTGCTGCTTCTGTTTGAAGTGGGAGGTGGGGCTAATGGCCTAATCATCACTATATGAGAAAAGAGGGTCAGAGGGCTCACTCAATGGCAGGGCAGTGTCCAGAGCTACCTGTGTCTTGCTCAGTTCTCCGAATTGTGGAAAGCGCTAGACCAGACTTCCACACTGGCTCATATTTCTGAAAAGAGGTCCCTGGAGGACCGAGGCCTCCACCGCATGGGGTGTGGGATGTTCCTGGGCCTGGCACAGACAACAGTTCTGGCCACAGGCCCAGCATTGAAACAGGAGGAGCGGAAGTCTCCTTTCAAGGCTGAGAGGGCAGAGAGGGCGGGAACCACTGCCCAGCGCCATGCCTTCTGGGGGCGTGGCATTGGCCCAGAACCAGGACGCTCTCTGAGGGCTGGGGAGCTGCACTTTGGTACCTGAGTTTACCCACCAAGGGCCTTCCCTGGGTTCTGTGGATTGTCTAGGCAGAGAGATTGAATCAGGCAGTGTCCAAAAGCTGGGTTGGAGTTACATTAAGATGAGGAATTCAGGCCGGGCAGACATATTTCTCTTCGGAGCTTTATGTGCCTGTGACAGCTCTTCTTGACAAACCCCTTCCTTCCTTCATAACTGCAGTGAAAAAATTCCTCACATACATCAGGCTTTGTTAAGCCAGGTGCGGTGGCGCTCGCATTTAATCTCAGCCTTGGGGAGGCAAGCCATTGTCTGAATTTGAGGCCAGCTTGGTCTACATAGGGAGTTTTAGGTTAGCTAGGGTGACACAAGTGAGACCCTGTCCTGAAAAAAAAAAAAAAAAAACAAAAGCAAACACACACACACACACTCACTCCACTAGGTTAGTAAAGATGTCACACACATATGGTGCCCTAGGTTCAGTGTGGGGAAGGTCAGAGGAACTTAAGCTCCGGGATGCCCCTAAATGCTGACAGGCATGGCGAGTCCTTTCTACAGGTCCTCTGGTGTGGCCTGTGAGCCACCTGGCCAAGTCTCCTGTTTCTTTTAGATCTTTAGCTCTCCTCTTTCCAGAGAGGTATGTGTCTGCTACTGGACACAGCATCTGTAGCCCCTGGGCACCCTCCAAGCTGTCACAACAAGCTGGCTTGTTATCACAGCCACAGTGAGGCAAGACTTTACGTAGCTTGCTCCTCGGCCCCCTTCCTGATCTGAGCATCTCCCGGTACAAATCAGCTCAAATAGATAAATGAGATTGTGCAAGACCTCAGACCCACAGTCAGTGCGGTAACCTCAAGTGTCAGGCCATGCAGAACAGGAAGCCGAGTGATTTTGAGTTAAACAGATGGGAGGTGCCATGGAGAAGCCTTTTAGGAGGCAGAAAATCCAGAAAGGCTTCCTGAAAGAGGTGGCACTGGCTCAGGGCTTGACAGGAATGCCGAGGATGGGTCTGTAGAATGAACAGAGGCGGCTAAGACGGTCTGGATGTGGTGAACGCCTAGGGCAGGGAGATGGGACCAGCAAATCACAGGCCATCAGGCAGAGCTGAAGCCTACGGCTAGGAAATCATCCTTAGCTCTACTGCCTAGAGAGGACGGCTGCTTTTCAAGGTGGCAGCCGCTTACTTGTTCTCTGCCAGTTCAGGACTCTGGCAAAAACCGTGTCTTCATGCCCAGCCCCTCCCTGGGGTCCAACTTCTTTCACGAAGGTGTTGACAGTTGCCTATGCCCCGAGCCACACCACCTTTTGCTGACCTAGGAGGAGGGCCAGCCTGGGGTCCAGGAGGGGCGCTACTCCGCCTCACATCATCCTCTCTACCCTCTCTAGTTCATTCTCATCTTCACGGTGATCCAGTACCGGCCAATCACCTACAACCACTACCAGTACCCAGGCTGGGCTGTGGCCATCGGCTTCCTCATGGCTTTGTCGTCTGTCATCTGCATCCCACTGTACGCGCTGTTCCAGCTCTGCCGCACAGATGGGGACACACTTCTTCAGGTGAGGAGTGAAGATGGACTGAACGGGGACGCTGGACGGGACGGGCAGGCGAAGTGGAAACACTTCGAGCATAAGGGTTCTCTTCTGACACGCTTTTCACTGCGCCCCCTGCCTGCAGCGTTTGAAAAATGCCACAAAGCCAAGCAGAGACTGGGGCCCCGCTCTCCTGGAGCACCGGACTGGGCGCTACGCTCCCACTACAACCCCCTCTCCCGAAGACGGGTTTGAGGTCCAGCCACTGCACCCGGACAAGGCCCAGATTCCCATCGTGGGCAGTAACGGCTCCAGCCGCTTCCAGGACTCCCGGATATGAGCGCAATTGTTGCAAGGGGAGAAACCCCACCCAACCCTTGCTCCCACCACGGAGACTGGGAGGCGGACAGGTGGAGGCCTGCCCCATCACACCCTGTCTGGGATGGCTGCTGTCACCTTGACCACCACTGCTCATGTCCCCAGTGTTTACACATCCTTTGGATGCCAAGACAGCAGCTGGGGGTGGGAAAGCGATGGGGGAATTGGGGGGAGCGGGCATGGGGAAGCAGTGTCCAAAGCACTTTGGAGGAGGCCTGCCAGGCTTCCTATGGCCTCTGATACCCTCATGCTCTGCCCTGAGCTGTTTCACTATGGGATAAGAGGTTCTGTGTCCACATCCCACCGGTTCCCCTCAGCCTCGTGACCAGTGTTCCTGACCCCAGAACAGACCCTAGCCTCTGCCCAGGAAAATCTGTATCTTCCTCCTCCAGACAAGGTGAGGGCCCCGGGGCTGTACAGTGTTACTTGTTGGACTGCACCACTCAGCCCTGTTTATTTGTGTAATTATTTTTTTTTAAATTGTATTACCTGTGGTTGCCATCCCCTGCCCCAGCCTTGGGTCCAGTGTGTCTTCCAGGCCTGCCTGCACCTCACTTGGCTGCTCCAGGGTCTCTATCCTTTGTTCCAACCCTGGTTGTCAGGCCCAGCCAGCAAAGGCCCACGACCCAGCAGCCTGCCCAAAGCACTTGTTTATGGAGGGAAAGAAGGGGACTTCTCTGTAGGAAGCTTGAGCCCAGAGCCCTGGGGAAGGGGACCCTGTTCCACATTCCCTTGCCCACCCTCCACCAGGTCGGAGGCCCAGTCTTCCCAGACGTGCTAACCCCATTCAATGTGCCAAATGGCCTCAGTCCATGTGCCCGTCCCCCCTCTGCAGTCAGAGCACCTTCTCCCAAGACCCGCAGTCCGTTTGTCCGTCCTCTGTGCCCTCTGCAGTGACAGCCCTGGCCAAGCCACTTCTAATCCTCTGTAGCAATAACGGTGTGCCGCCCGCCGCTGCCCAGTGTGTGCAGAACTAGGGTTTTAAAGTCCGTAGGTTTTAATGAAATTTCTATTCCTGTCTCTGAGCTGCTGATGTGCTTTGTCTGGGTCCCTAGGGGACGAAAGTCAAGCTGGGATGGGAACCTCTGTCCTCCAAGGCTCTGTGGAGGCTTGTGCAGAGGAGAAGGGGCCAAAGGCTTTGATGGTTAGAACAGGTGTCCTGCCACTCAGTTCTAGATAGCACTGACCTGACAAGGGGTGGGGCTGGGACCAGACCAACACACAGCTGGGGGAGGGAGGGAGAAACATGTGAGCGCATCTGAGAATGAAGCAGAAATGGAGCTGTGGCAGCTGGAGGCAACAACAGATGGGCGAGTCTCAGCAGAAGCCTGTTTTGTGACCCTTCAGGTCGGTGCCTGGGATGCTGCACTGGAAACTGATGTGGAAGTTGTCTCTTTGCGATAGCTGTACCGAAGTTGCCGTCCCCAGCGGCGGGTGCTTGTCTGTCCTTGAGGGTGGGGGCAGCGCTCCGAAGGAGGTGTAGGCATGTAGCCATGGAGACAAGGGAAGGGTCTAAGGCTGGGAATGGATGACCTCAAAGGCTTCTGCCTGCACAGGATGGGTAGATGTGAGGTGGTCATGATCTGAGCTGCACTCTACATGGCCCACCCTGTGTCTGTCTTGGTGTACCTGTGCTTGGCAGCGGTACAGGAAGGCCCCAGAGAGACCTGTAGCTCCCGTTCCATGGCCGCCTTCTGATCCTTAATCTCTGTGGAAGGGCACAGCTGATAGCACCTGGTTCTTCTAGAGTATTTACAGTAGTATGTACAGTATGAGGCAAAGGGAGGGGACTGGGTACCTCCAGGGGCTCGCCTGGGGACCTTACCTCCCAGGGTAGGCATTTGGGTGTCCTTAGAGGGCTGGCAAGCCTGCATCTGCTCCATTTCCAGACAGTGCTGTGGAGAGAGCTGTTTCAGTGGCCCTGCCTGAAGTTAGAGACCAAGAGCCTGAATATGGGGCTCAGGAATAAGACCATGAAGCCACTTGGCCTATCAATCATGATATCATATCCTACGGAAAGCCAAGCTTAGTAAGATAGCAGCTAGGCATGCTCTCAGACTTAGGTGAAAGGATGCAGGAGACCTAGGGCTATCAAGTGGACTAGTCTAGGACTGCCAATCATGGCCTGATAGGAGAAATGGGCATAAGACAACCTTGATATGCACATACATATAGACACACAAACATGGTCCCTGCTAATCAGAGAAGCTGGGGAAGGCCAAGGGCTGTGCTCACCTGCAGGTCAGAGATCTCGTTCTGCAACATGTGACACTCTTCCTCCAGAAGGCTTCTAGACAGGAGCACAAACAGCCAGAGCCAGTGAGGCAGGACCTACCCAGCTGAACCCACTGCATGGCCCCACCCTCCAGAACCTCCAGAGCCAAGACAGCTCCTCCATCCTCAGGCACATTGCCCTTGGGGTGCTGCCTTCCAGCCCCCACTGTTCCCAGTTACTTCAGTCTTGCACCCCCACAAGCACTACCTTTTCTACCCTGGCACTGGACCTGTGGCTCATCCAATAGCCCCATATTACAGCCTGCTTATAACCCTCCCTTGGCTCCCCTTGTGCCAGGCTGAAATCCTAGGGCCCTGACCCCTCTTGGTTCCTGTAATTGGCTACTTGCTAGTTTTGTAGCAGTCCCACTAACTGCCCAACACACACACACACACACACAGAGTCTACCAACCTGGCACACTACCCCTTTCTGGCAGTCCCAGCCCCTTAATTTCCACTCCTGTCTTCTTGCCCCCAATCTATACACTCAGGTGCCCTGAAGCCTCACCTCAGGTGTCTGACAACTTGGTCAATATTAGACACATTCAGTTGGTCCTTGATGACAGTGAGGTCCCTGGGACAGGTGCTGACAGGTGAGGTTACCATCACCCTCTCTGTGTTGTTCATTCCAGCCCTTCAGGGAACAAATGCCACTTCTAGAGCCTTTTGTTTTTCTCAG
Source organism: Mus musculus (assembly GCF_000001635.26). NCBI lineage: Eukaryota > Metazoa > Chordata > Mammalia > Rodentia > Muridae > Mus > Mus musculus. The sequence goes on from NC_000070.6 coordinate 117,871,235, forward strand.
GCAGGCCACCTAACAGTGCAAACAATAGCCCCAGAGCCCTGGCTTGCACCTGGTAGTTCTGCCACCTTCACTGTGTGACCTCAGGGAAATTGTCCTTTTGAGTGTTCATTCTGTCACCTGAAAAGCTGGGGACAATGCTCAGCTTATAGGATTGTGGGAGGATTTGAATAAGAAACTGGCACAGTATACTTGTGCACATGAGGACATTAATCCCTCTCTGTCCCCAGCTGAGCATGTCATTTGTCACCTCCTCCCAGCTCTTCCTGTACCTCCAGCCCAAGCCTTTGGTCTCATCTGCTAGGCCTGAAAATAACTGTTCACTGGACATGGCCTCCTGTTCTCCCTCCAGCCCCTGCCTACAAAACTCTCCATTTTATCTGCTTGGAAAACTACTCCCTTCCGCCAGGCTGGGCAGGTGTCCCCTTAAGGACTTCAGCCTTTATGTGCCGAGCCCTATCACAAGTGGCTATAACAGTGTCCAGCCCCAGTTGGGCAGAGTCTTCTGTTTTTACCTGGGCTCATCAGCTCTCATCGGGAGTTCCTGTTGTGTTGAGTCACACCTGGTATCCTCTAAGGCAAAGCGAAGGACCCTGGGACTATACTGGGCCCACATCTGGGTCTGGTCCCTGAAAGCATGTGCATGAAGGGACCTGAGGACCTCCTTTCAGGAAACACCAGGAAAGGTCACCCTGGCTCTTTATCAGGGGCAGCCCATCTGGTGTCCCGGCAAGGAGGCCATGGCTGAGAATCCCACCTGCCCTCACTGATAGCCTTAAGGCGGAGGCCTTGGAGTAACTGTCGGAGTTCTTGGCGAATGAGGTCCCTCAAGAGGGGGGGTGGTGCCAGTAGGGAGGGAGGGTCAGAGTTGGAAACTTGAGAAGACTGGATCTCTTGGAGCAGCGCCTTTAGCATCGCCACCTGTAAGGAGAGCTGGGGTACCTTGCCACTGGGGCAGAGGGGACGGGTTTAATGTGTGTTGGTTGAGGGTTGCCAAGGGATGGGAGGAGCTAAACAGAGAGCAAGGGCAGGCAGTGAGAACAAGGTGTTGGGGGGGGGGGGGGCGGTATCACCAAATAGGGTTAGGGACCTGGTGGTGGTAGGAAATCACTAGAGTTGTGATCACTAGGAATGTGGCCCACCCCCACCCACCGGACTCCCACCTCCTCTCGCAACTCCAGACTCAGGTCCACTGCTGCCTCCCCCAGAATCCTCTTCACTTCAGGCCGCTCCGGGAGTGGAACATGCTCCTCCACCAGCTCCCACAGTGCTGGGGAGTCCCCGGGCATGGCCTGCATGGGTCGCGGCCTCCTGATCAGATCTACAGGCCCGGAGGTCAGAGTGCTAGATTTCCTGGGAGACCGATGGTTGCTCTGGACCAGAGCCACGCCCACCAAGCCCTTCCGGCTGACATCGATACCCCGCCCCTTTCTGCCAAAGTCCCCACACCAGAATTGTGCTGTCTTTTGGTGGCCTACTATGAGCAGACCCTTCAGGGTGTGGGGTCCTTGCCTCTTCTGGGGGAAGCCTGGCTGTGGGAATCGGCCCTTAGCCCCTCCCCTCCTAAGAGTCGGTCACCTGGGAAACCATCCGTGCCCTGGGATCAGCCCTCGAAAGAGGCCCTGCCCCTGCCCGCAGTGGCTAAGCACCCTGTGCTTATCCCAGGGCACCTTTCTGCCTCTGAGGGAGAAGAGCTGAGAAATCTGGCCCCACTGGTCCGCTATTTCCTTATCCCTACTAGTTTGAAAGCAGTGTCAAGATAAAACTTTCTCCCTGTAACAGTGGAAGTGGCAGGGCTAGGAAATTTATTAAGTTACTAGAAGACCCTAGCCAGGTCACCTCCCACAACACAAACTAGCTTCGGGAATCCAGATCCCGTTCACAGACAGACAAGGGGGCTGCTCCGTTAACGTTTTTTACTAAAGCACCCACACAAGTTTCTGTGCAACATATAAACAGAGCAGGCCCTGGGGCTCCTGCCTCCTCTCTAAGGGAGGGAGGCCAGATCCATTGACTGATCCAGGCCCCACCTGTCCCTCATGCAAAGGTCAACCCCATGGTCCCAGGAAACAACACAGCACCCCTTCTGGTCCCCTCCTGGGGGTGCTCCTCAGTAGGTGGCTCACCAAAGCTTGCCCCCTACAATGTTGAATGAAAAAGGTTTCCCCTCCCCTGGAAGCATGAGGGGTCTCCAGATCTGAGGAATTCCCCCCTGGAAGAGACACTGCCCCCTAGTCAAACCTCCCACCTTTTCAGGCCCTAGGGGACTCGAGGGGAGTGGGGAAATTGAGGCACAGAGAGGTGGAGTGACCTAGCCCAGGCCACTCCGCGAGGCAGTGCAGGGGCTGGCCCAACCCTAAAAGTGAGGAGGTTTGGGCTGGGAAAAGTAGGACAGGAAGAGGGGTTGACCCCAGAGAGGGCCATAAGTGGGGCTTGCCCAAACGCCCCTCAAAGTGAATGCTGGAACTTCTAGGTGCAGCTGTCTATTAGACTCAGAAAACAGCTCACAGTCACAGTCTTGGGGACAACCCTTAGAGCAGCTGTCAGCCAGGCTGGAGGTCAGGCCTCTGGCAGGCAGCCTTCCATACTAGAAAAGCATGGAGGGCCTTGGTCCGTTAGTGTCAGCCTTGAGTGAGCCACGACATGGGCTGTCCAATGTCCACTGTGATGTTGGTGAAGAGCGGTTGCCGAGACACTTCCAAGACTCGGTACCGCACGGATCCAATGCCGTCCCACTTCATGCTCATCTTTGTGTTTTGAATCTTATTAAACCTAGAAAAGGAGACGAGTTCAGATCAAGGCTAACAGTCTCTGCTCAATCCTGAATCTCTATGGCAAAGGCCCGGGCCATCCTCTCCCTTCAGGGACAACTCGCCAGAAGCCCATTGCTCTTATATTTGCTCTCAAAATAAAGACCGCAGCCCCTTCAGTCAGAAAGCTTAACAACAACCTCTCCCTCACAGGTCTCTCCATTCAGACCTCCTCCCCCCACTGTATGTATGTATGCATGTATGTATGTATGCATGTATGTACGTACGTACGTACGTTTGTTTTTATTATGGGGGACATGAGTGGAGGTCAAAAGGGTGAAGCTGGGCCTTTCCTTCTACCTTTGCATGGGTTCTGGGGACTCCAGGCTTCCCTGTGAGCGCCTCTACTCACTGGACTCTCTTGCTGGCTCGTCTGTAGTATTTGAGGCATCCCACATGTACCCCCAGGGCAGTCTCTGTCCCCTGAGAGACATATCATCTTCCCTCTAACCCTTGCCATCTTGTTTCTCTTTCATCAGTCACTCTTTCCATCTTCATTCCGGATGCCAGACTGCACTCTGAGCAACAGGGACACAGCCGTGTCCAGGACATGCAAGGCCCTTCCTCTCATGGTGAGTCTGCTTCACTAAGGGAGACTAGGCAAAAGAAACATCAGAGTGCTGCATTACCAAGTGACTACCTTGGGAGAAGGATGTGACACTAAGCTGAAGGCAGAGGGGAGAGCATTTCATGCAGAGGTCAAAACAGGCTAGCCTGCTGGTTAGAGCACGTGAGGGCGGGACTCTGTAAGTCATAACGAGTAGTTCGTATTCTGTGAGCAAGAAGACAGAGAATCTTAACCCAGTTTCAGCAGAAGGGTGGGATGGCAAGGGGGAGGCAGGAAACCCCTTGCAGTCACCAGGGCAAGATCAGGGAGACCAGGCTAAGGTAAAGGTGAAGAAAGGGGCGAGCAGACGGGCGCAAACGCTTTATGGGTGGTCCTGACATGGCTTGATGATCTCAACCTGTAGGGCTGGGGAAAGAATCCTAATTTTTGTTTTGTTTTTCAAGACAGGGTTTCTCTGTGTGGCCTTGGATATCCTAGAACTCTCTCTCTGTGTAGGCCAGGCTGACCTTTAACTCATAGAGATTTGCCTGACTCCACCTCCCTGCCAGTTTGACTATGACTCTGCGGCATTAAAGGCATGCACCACCACTACCTGGCCCTTGCCTTAAGTTTGAGGCAAAACATTAGAACCACCATCATACTTCCTTAGTCTCAAAATTTCATGCAGTCAAGCCATATCCACACCCAAGCAGACATCACTAATTGATGACTGAATGGGACCATGGGTCCTGGCTTTATCTGCCTGACATTCCTTCCCTGCTGACGGGTTTCACCTAAACCACTTGCTTTTCCATTGGCTCCCTGGACTCCTGGGCGGGGGTTGGGGGGGGCATGCTTCTGAATTCCAACCCCATCAGTCTATAACCCATCTCTCCACTCCTAGAGTCTGAGGTTAGAGCAGAAAGTCAGGGCACAGACATAAGTCTCCCCTGCCAGAGTCCCTCTAGTTTTATGAATTTAGGCTTGGTCAAGGTTCCTCCTAGGTCCACACAGCAGCTAGGTCATTCCTTCCTCTTTCTTGAGCACAGAAAATAAGACCACCAAACAAACTCTGTCTCGTTTCTGTTAAGGGACTTTCTAAGACCCTCAAAGCCCTCTGGGAAAAAAGTTAAAAGCCCCCTGGTACTCAGCTACACAGCACTAAAGCCCCTGCCATCGCTCCCAGCCTTCAGATGTTTAAGAACCAAGTAGCTTTAAGATTTCAGAATATGGCAGGCATGCTCAGAATCAGCTCTTACACAGACAAGTTCCTTCATCCACTCTGGTCTTCTCCATCAGCCTGGCAACACAGCACTGGTAAACGTATATGCCCGAGGGAACTGAGGCAGATCTCAGTGAAGGGGTAACTTTTCCAGTTCCCACGACCTCACTCATCTCTCTGCCAGGAAATTACCTGTTCTCATGACCTAGGACATAACTATTTTCCTTGCCTAGTGTGAGCCTCATGAGGGTCGGGAGGACAGGAACTCGGTGTGACTGCAGAAGGCTTGGCACCACTCACAGATGCATCTGGAGGCTCAAGGAGTCTGCTTAGATTTCCCATGCCTGCCAGGCCTTTCCCAGCCGGTCATGAATACCTAATGTGGGTATCTCAACCCACACAGGAGCTGGGGGGCTGGAGAGATGGCTCAGTGGGTAAGAGCACAGGCTGCTCTTTCAGAGGTTCTGAGTTCAATTCCCAGCAACCGCATGGTGGCTCACAACCATCTGTAATGTGATCTGATGCCCTCTTCTGGTGTGCGTGAAGACAGTGTACTCATATATACTCATATATATATATATATATATATATATATCTTTAAAAAAAAACGAGTTAGCTGCTCTGATCTCAGAGGCGTTGGCACTGTCTCAATCCTCCCTCCCCACACTTCCTCTATTTGGCACACCTTTGTTGGGTTCCTAGGATCTATGGCTAGCACCCACTATCATCTTGTCTGCTCTGACAGGGCCCATATAAGCAGGGGTCATGCATAGCACCCCAGTGGTGTCTTCGAGAGCACTGACGGAAATGTGCCTAAGCAATTACAACACAAGCTGGAATCTAAACTCTAGTCACCTCTACGAACCAGGCCAGGGGTGCCAGGAGTCACCTTTAGAGGTCAGGGGTCAGGAACATCTGGGTCATTTCTAGGAATCAGCTGCCTCTGGAAAGTACTCCTCAGGAGTCAAGGATGCTCAGAGGCCTCCTCTATGGGGTCAGAGATCAAAGGCATTTGGGATACTGGGAGGTGACGTCTAGGGGTCAGGGGCACCTGGGGTGCTGGGGTCACCTCTGAGGGTTGGGCTCGTTATGTTTGTCCCGGTCGTGCTTGATCATGCGGTAGCGGCCAATCCGGACATCCGGGCGTGAGATCTTCATCCCAGTCAGGGAGATCCTAGGATGGGAGACAGGCAGACTGAGGAGGCACGGGGAAGGGGAAGGAACCCCATCCAGTCTGTGCCTCCTCACTCCCTGACCAGCCTGCTCTCTGCCCCACCTCTACTAACCGGTTGAAGATGTCATCATCCTCGCCACCCCAGCCCCAGTACTCGTTGGGAAAGCCATTGATCCTCAGAAACTGGGCCTTGCTCAGGCCCGACACACCTCCAAAGTAGCTAGCATAGGGCAACCTATGACACAAGAGAGCAGGTGTTAGGGTTGCAAGGAGATTCAAGATGCAGGATCATAGATGGTGTGTAGGGACCATGTGTAACAAGGACCCAGGGAGGTAGTGCATACATAGAAGGATCTGAACCAGGGGCCAAAGGCTAGGAGGAGACTGAGGCTGGGACTCAGGGCTTGGGTGAAGTGGGGGTGGGTAGGTCTGAGTCTCACTAAGAGAGTCTCACCGGAAGCCAAACTTGTCCATGGCGATGGCAAAGTGGCGGGGCTGGTCACCACAACGGTACAGATTGCGGTCATCCATAGGGACCAGGTCCACATCACTGAAGATGAAGCAGTCATAGGCAGCATCCTCCTTCAGTGCCTCTAGGAAGCCCACGTTGAGCAGCTTGGCTCGGTTGAAGGTCTCCTCGCCATGCTGGCGAATGGGTGGACGGACACAGATTTGCTCTGGGGCCCTGACCGGCAAGTACCTACCATTTCAGCTTCCCTCGTGATTCCAGGGGCCCACACAATTGTCCCCCACCTCCACAACTCCCTCAGATTCTCAGGAATAAGCCTAGCTTCTCACCTGACAACCCCCATTCACAGTCTGGCTCCAGTCTCCTCTTGGATGTCTTAAGAATCTATGGCCCAACCACATTAAGTTGCTTAGGCACCAAAGGACATGCTGGACTTTTTGATTACCAGGCACTGGGGTTGATTAGCACGTCCCCCTAGCTAGAAAGCTCGTGCCTGGAAGGGGGCTGACTTCCAAACACACCTCCAGGCCCCATTTTCACCCGTGTCTACTGAACCACTATTTAGAGAGCTACATTCATTCATTCATTCAAAGACACCCTGCGACTTTTTCCTTTGTACCAGGTGTGCCTCCTGTGTGCCAGTGGAAAGTCTAGGGACAAGGAGTCCTGGTTTCTCTTCCTACTGAGCCTACAGCTGTGATGTGAGACAAACAAGGAATGCCCTAAGTGTCCGGAGCTGAAGTAGCTCCCCTGGCCCGAGTTGATTCACTTCCAACTCCCTGGGCAGCCCCGGAGACAACGCAGGAATGTGTTAAATGATCTTGTCTTCCCAACAAAAAGACAAGCACCAGGCTATCAGCAGACACATCTCTGTGAGTTCAGGACCCACAGAGACAGGACTGCAGGGGCTCTGGTCATGCAGGCCCAGGCAGCTCTGGACAAAGAGGGGAAAGCTGACAAGAACTGGCCTCTTGGCTTCTGCTACAACCTTCGCTAAAAGAAGCACGTGCAGCAGGCATCTGTGAGTGGGCCCCTCCCGGCCCCGGGCGAGCCTGAGAGGCGGGAGCGGTTTCATCTGAGCAGTGAACTGAACTACACCTGCTCCCTGAGCGCCACCAGCCCTGGCTGATTTACCATCATCCTTCCAGCCTCACTCTAAAGGCCGGGAGCCCTGGGTCTTTCCCACACACCTCATAAATAAGCTCATTTCGCTCTCTGGAGGTAAAACAACAACAACAACAAAACAAACAAAACCTAAAAACACACACAAAAACAAAACAGCCTCCTTCCAGACATCACCCTACCTTTTGTCATTCCTCCTCAGCAGAGATTTTTTTTAAAGAGTTGTCTCTAATTAGCTATTTTGTCAAATCTGATTCCTTCTTCTTCAACCCACTGCAATCTGCTTCCGCCCCCACCATGCCCCTGAAATGGCTCTCACTAGGCCCACCGTGTTGCTAAATCCACTGGACATCCTTGGTCCACATCCCTCTGACTCCCCCACAGAGCTCACACACAGCTGCCACACTTCCTTCCTGCCTGCCTGCTGGCCTTCCAGGGTATCCACTCCCGAGGGGCTCCTGACACTCTGCGGGTCCACCTCCTGGGCCTCGGTAGCCACTTTCATTTCTCCATCAAAACCTTCAACTGCCCCCACCCCAATATTCCATGCTCTGCAGGTACGTCAGGTGTCGTGGATTTTAAGAAATTCCTAGCTTGGTGAGATGGCTCAGCAGGTACAGTAATTCTCGGCATGAGCCTGAAGACCTGGGTTTGATGCCCGGCCCGCCACGAAGTTGTCCTCTGACCTTCACATGTAATCACAACAACATATGCAGGTTACCCCTACTTCAAAACAATGTTTGAAGTGTTCTGTGGTGGTATGTGTGTAAACAAAACAAACAATGATAAGAAGCAATCTCTAAATTATGCGCTAATGAGATAGCTCAGTTGATAAAGCATTCGCTGCCTAAGCCTGACCACTTGATCCAGGAACCTCAACCCCAAACCCATATAAATCAGGGAAGGAGAGAGCCCACAAAGTCCTCTCACCTCCGTATGCATGCCATGGCTTGAGTTCCCACACGCATGCGCAGTACACACACACACACACACACAAGCACCTACACATAGTCCATAATAAAAATTGTATAATAAAGAAACGTCTACACACCATTGTTTCCAGACCCCTCCTCTCCTTCAGAGACGTCTAGTCTGACTCCCTGCAAACTGTCCTACCTCTACCTCCCGCAGGCGCGTATTAATCCAGACAAGAGAGCATCCCCAGCCACGCTCCTCCATATTTGGCCTACCTTCTCTGGTCCCCGTCCCACTCACAGGTGTGGCCACGAACACAGCAAACAGCCAAGACTGAACCCTTCCTTTGTTTCCACAACTCTCTCCTCTCTCACAGTGATGTCTCCCTATAAACTGCCTCACCCGAGCTCCTTCACCCGCTCTGTCTGGCTGCTGTAATCCCTTCCTAATTGGTCACACTGCTTCTCGGCAACCCCTCCCTCCATTCTTCACGTGTAGCCACAACAACATAGACAGGTTACCCCTACTTCAAACAATGGTGCCCCACAAGCTCAGGCTAGACTTCAACTGTCAAGCACACTTTTCAAGCTTTCCTTGATGTGGCCTTCCCCAGTTCCCCCAGCTAACCTTTGCTACCCAGCCTGAATGTTGAACTCCACCCCTCAGCCAATAGTTCCTATACACAAGAGATCAGTTCTCTTCCTAAGCTCTGGTCTTCTAGGCTCCTCTTCCTAGAAGGTTCACCTCCTTCTCTTCCTCCCCTTACTGCCTGCTCATCTCTCCTAAGTGCAGGGCTGAAGCAGGCTTCTGTGTTCCCACTCCAATTACAACTGTATCCCTTCCTCCTGAGTTCTCCAGGAGCAGGGAAGGTACGCATCAGGTCTTCTCTGAGACCCGATGCCTGCTCTAGGCAGGGCTTAGATGCTTAAGAAACCTGAGGGTCCAGGCTGCCTGTGTCTTTCAGAGTCTAACTCTCCCTCTCTTCAAGACCCTTGCCAGTGCCTCCCAGTTGGTACATACTAGACCTCCACCACCTTTGTCTTAACATCTCTTTTCTCTCTATTTTACAGTGACATTCCAAAGAGGTGACAAAACAAGCCATGTACACACTGCAATGGCACATGCCAACATTTATATGTTCATATCCCTTCCACACACATGACCTTCCTGTGTTCATGACAAACATGCACTCTTCATATCTATGTAGACTCACACAACCATGAACAGGCAAGGAACCACAGCTTTCTCCAGCCCTGAGTATCCACCAACAGGCACGAGGGTGTGCATCCCACGTCCACATCCCTGAGCAGGCACATCCACAGGTGCACGTGAGCTCCTTGATGGCTACTGCACAGCTAACGGCTGCAGACCACGCACCTGGTTGATGACATAGACACCGTAGCGCAGCCGCTGCCGCCTCAACATGGGGTGCAGATAGTGGAGCCAATAGCGTAGGTGGTGCTCCCGGTGTCTAAAGGGGATGATGACTGCCACCGTTTGGGCTGGGGTGCAGTCGGGTGGAGAATAGCGGCCGCCCAGGAGCACGCCTGGATTTTCCCTCTGCACCCGTTCCAGAGGCATGGGTGAGGTGAATTCGATGACCACTCGGCCCACTGCAGACAGGACAGTGTCAAGAGTCAGGGTCTTTGCCAGAATCCAGGGACACTAGCCACCTGGGAGTGGGCAACAGAGCCCCAGGAATTGCCCTCTTTCAATAGACCTGGAGCCTTGGTGTCCCACGGTTCAGCACTCCACTTCCCTAGTCACATGGGTCAGGTCCTCTTCCCACCCCTACAATAGGTAGGCCCCTCTCTGCAGGCTCACCAAGACCAGGCGGCACGTCAGGACAGGGCGGAATGACTGGAGCTGTGGGACCAGGCCTGGCACTGGGCACTTCAGGCAGCCCGGAGCTAGCGGCAGTGGCGTTGGGCCGAGAGCAGTTGGTACTGCTGCTGGCTGCAGGGTAGAGGGCATGGGCTGGGCTTCGGGTACTGAAGCGGCTGAAAAAGGCCAGGTGCTGGGCATAGACGTCAAAGTAGAGGATGACGGCCACAAGGAAGTGCAGCAGGCAGAGAAGGAGCACAGCCTTGCAGACCCGCTCCAGCGTCCCCCCCAGCAGTCTGCTCATCCCGCAAGTGGCCAATGGCCCGCCCAATGGGCCCAAGCATCCGGCTGACAGCCTGAACAGAGGGAGAGAGAGATCCCACAGGTCAGACTAGGACAGGTGATGAGCCCCACCTGCTTCCGACTTGGCTGCTCATTCCCAGCTCCTTATCCATACTTACCTTTCATACACCTTGACACTCACGGGCTTGTTTGTGTTCTACCTGCAAACACACCAACAGGCGCTGGCAACTCAGTATCTGCTATCCTAGGCACACCCCAGCACTCAAACCACCTAACCACACACATAAACCCTCACCGTACAACTCCGTGCACGCATACCCACAACAGTACAGACAGGGGAATTTGATTACCCAGGACTGTACCTCGGCACCAAACCACTTTTATCCACAGGCTCCACCTGTGGCCCAGGGACCAGCAACATCACAGGACAGAATCCTCAACACAGGACACATGGTTTAGAGAATGGATCACTTACTGAGTGCCCATCACGTAAGGAATTCTTTATACTATGACTTCATTTAGTCCTTCCGAGGGCCATGAAGGGAAGTCACTTAGACCCATGGCCAGTTTGAGCACTCAGGTCCCAACAGCAAGCAGGCCTAGCCAACTAGGACCAGGCTGAGAAGGAGCCTTCAGCACTCAAGAGTGCCCTCCACCCAAAAAGGAGAGATGTTTAAACAGGTCCTTCCCACTGGAACAAGGGGCAAGAGCATACCCCGTGGGGCAAGCAATAGAGAGCCCCTCACCTAAGATTTCAGGCTAGCTAGCTAGCTCTGGAGCCTGATTAGCAAAGCTAGTTCTGATTCCTGAAATGGGGTACACTTGGACCCTAGAGGAGTAAAGTTCATACACTGGCAGAGGTGGTGGGGGCTGGGGGTGCCCTTGCTCGAACCAGGTCTCCCCTGTAGTTCCAAAAGGTCAAAAAATACTTCTGGCCATGCTCCTGAGAGCAGAATATCTCAAACAGTCACAAAATCACATAGACTGCTTTAGTACCAGCAGTCGGCATCCACACTCAAGGGACACACAGAGACCTACATATAGAGCTAGACACACTTGGGGTGACAGTAACATACGGAGCCACATATATCAACAAACCGCGGCTCGGACTTATACAAGCGTAGCCATACACCCAGACCCACGTGCAAGTATTCCCAACCCCTCCCTCCAGGGCAGGGGCTCTGGGTCAGGCTAGCCACCAAACTGAGGGGTGCGTCTGGGCGGGGCTGGGAGGCTGAACACGTGGCACCTCGGGACGGGGGAGGCAGTAGGACAGGTGGGTGTGGAGCCCTGGGGAGGGGTGCATGCAGTGGGGGATGTGGAAGTGGGGCCGGGGCCGAGCGCCTCTGCGAGACACAAGGCCGGGGCGAGCGAGGACAATGAGGGAGGCCGGATGGGGGCGGACGCCGGAGCCCAGGAGGCTAGCGGGATGGGGGTAGGGTGGGGTGCAGCCAGGCCGGGGGCAGCGCCGGTGCCTCGCTCACCGGGTCCTGGGCTGGGATCTGTGACGGCGCGCGGGCGGCCCCCTAGCCGGGCCGGGTCTGGAATGTCGGGGCCCTGGGTGGGGGGCCGCGCGCGCCCTCCTCTCTCGCAGCGCTCGGGGCTCAGCAGGGGGCGCCGCTCCAGCTCGGGTAGGGATCCCGGCTCCAGCAGCTGTGGACGGCTCTGTCCCCCATGGCCCGGCCCCACCGCCCGGTCAGCGGTCCCCGAGGCTCCGGGGCCACCTCCCGCCGCCGCCGCGGGCCATGGAGCCGAGCCGCCCCGGGAGGCAGGGCGGGGCCCGGCAGACCCACGGACCGGCGGACCGACGGACCACTGCGCTGCCGCCTCCCTCCCGCGCTACGGCTCCTCGGAGGGGCAGGCCAGGCCGGCGCGCCCGCGCGCGCGCCCCCGCGGCCCCCGCCTCCAGTGCGCCCGCACGCGCCGCGCGCCGCTCCGCCGCCCGCCCCTGCCGTTGGCCCTGCGCGGCCCAGCCAGCGGGGAGGTGCGTTTGCGGATGCCTGAGACCCAGGAAGGACGCAGGAATCCATCAGGTTCCTCCATCAGCTTGCTTTAGGGATGGGAAGAGACCAGGAGCCGGATGGCTAAGGCCCTTCAGGTATTTGGGACGGGGTCTGGATAGTGGGCAATTCAGAGGGTTAGGGCCTTGCCAACTCTTTCCTGGGAGCATGAGTCAAGGTCAGCCAACCAGGGCTGCCTGCTGGGTAAGACCCCTAAAGGTGTTGACTGAAAAGGACTTATTAGGTAAAAGCAGGTTGGGTAAGATTTAGGGTGGTGTTGGAATCAAGAATTGTATAGGAATAGGCGGAGCTGAACAAGGCCCTAGGAACTAAGACCATAGAAGAGGTTTCTGGAAGGGTTAGGTGTTCATACTGGACTATCAAATGTAAAACACTGTTCTCCAGGAAAATCCAGGTGCGGGGAGTTTCAGGAGTATAGCGACAGAGAGGAGAATTAGCTGTAGTGAGTTTGGGTCTAGTGCACAGGGGTCCAAAGACATAGGGCTAGGAGGATCTCAGAGCCCAGACTCTTCAATGAAGAGGTGCCAGCATTACAGCCAGCCTAGCACCCTGATCTGCCACCCAGGAGCCAGCAAGGTCCAGAGCAGAGATGATGTGTAGACAGAAAGTTACAGGAGGTTGGAGTGAGTGAACAGGTCCTCCCCTTCCTTTGTGAAAGGTGTCGCAAGGGGCCAACAGAAGCCTCACTGACTGGGACAAATACCAAGTTTATTTCACAAACACTAGGAAGATGGGCTGGATGGGGGTTGAGGGGGGCACAGGTGCACAGCTGTACACAGTCACCATCAGCAGCCCACTCCCCACACTGGGGTTCAGTCTGGACTGCAATGCCTCCAGAGTCAACAGGCAGCAAGAGGTGAGTGCAGGGGAGACCCTGAACACCAAGCCCCAGAAAGGCTGAGGGACACAGCTCCAGCTGTCCCAGGAAAACCAGCAATAAATAACAGTAGGGCACGGCCCCACCCATACAGGTCATCTAGTCACCCATCTTCACTCTGGAGGTCTGCAAAGGAAAAACAGGACAAATCAGGCAGGGACAGTGACCAGTGACAAGACCAGAACCAGCAGGCCAGTGGGTGGACAGACGGACAGACACACTATGACAGACAAACAGACATGGACAGTAACAAAGGAGCTCAGCTGTACAACAGAGAAGACAAGTCCCATGGACAGTGTTAGTGTCGCCAAGAGTCAGCCCAGTCAAGCACCCAAGTCACAAACTCACACACTGGAAAATATGAATTTAGACATGCTAGTCTACTGACAAGTGTGTCATACATACAGAACACAGACCCTGAGAGACAGAAACTCCACAAAGACATTTTCAGAGGCAGCCGAGGAAAGAGATGCTAATGGAGAGACTTAGGAAAGATGCGTGCATCTAGAGCAGGAGACAAAGGGGGACCAAGAGATGGGAAGGGGAAAAAAGGGAGGCACTTCTGTTCCTCTCTAGGGGGACTCGCACCTGAAGGATTGCAACAATGACCCCAAAGAGGCCAATGGCACTGCCAAAGATCTCCACGATGAGAATTTTTACAAAGAGGCTGGGGTTCTGTGCATCCGCCAGGGCGGCCCCACTGCCCACGATGCCCACGCAGACTCCACAGAACAGGTTGGACAGACCGACTGTGAGGCCAGCCCCAAACATGGAGTAACCTGGAGGATAAGAAGTAGCTCGTGAGGTGGAGGCAAGCAGGAGAGGAATGGTCCAGTGTGGGCTAGCAGGGCCAGTCCCACCCCAACTCTGCAGAGCTGAGACTCTCAGCTATGGAGCCAGGAAGCAGGAGTAAGTGTGTAAGGCCCAGGTGTGTACGTGTGGTAGAAGCAAGTGTGTAAGGCCCAGGCGTGTATGTGTGGTAGGGTGTCTGTCTCACTATGTCATTATGTAGTGCTGGCTGGCCTCTTAACTCACTTGGTGCTACCCCCGTCCCAGGACTGGGGTTAAAGGCCCAGAGCACCATGCCGAGTGAGCTCTATGTTACCCACTTACCTGCATGGTAGTTTCGATGGCCAATGGCCTTGGGCTCCGTAGCACTGAAAGGCTGTGAGGGGCAGAATAAGTCCTCAGAAGGCATTCCTTAATGCACCTACCTTTTCTTCCCTCCGATCTTTAGGGAAAGCATAGGCATTTCAATGGATACCCGTCCCCGCTGGTTTTCCCTTACCTCAGCCATGTTGCTGATGACAATTGCCATGATGATGCCATAGATGGCCACCGCTTCACAGAAGATAATACTGGCAACAGTGATGGTAAATGGTGGGGGAGGGGGAGGGAAACTCTTTAAGAAGGAAATCAGCCATTTCTGCAGAAAATCCCCAGCCAACTTTCCCTGACTCACATACACGCTACGATGAGACGGGTCACAAGCCAGCATGTCACCCGACCCCCATCGCAGCTAGTTTTGACATGCAGAAGCCTTTACACTTACCTAACCAAGTTCTTGGTTTTGATTCTGGGGGCTTTCACCCCACCCCCAATAATGGATGAGCCGGTTATATAGATTCCCCTGGTGAAGGGTAAGAAACTGATTAAAGGAGCCCAAGGAGTTGCTGTCCCCAGGATGATTAAGAACCCAGTGATGATTCCACCTGCCACGACTTGGCACCTCCCACTCGTCCCGCCACTCCAACACTCACCAGGCTGCTCCAACCACAGACAGAGAAATTGCTAGGCCAATGCCCAGATTCGACCACATGAAGGGGGAAGTTTCCGTCAGGAACCTGGTGTGGAAACAGGGAAGAAAGCTATTGAGCTATGGACAGGAAAGGGCAGGAGTGGGGAGGCCACACAAAACTCAGTGTCCACCCAGCTCCAGCCCACCAGTCCCAGACGTTGCATCTCTAGATTTTCTATTTCCCAAAGGTCCGTGTGTCTGAAGAGCTGGGCTGGGGCTCAGACCAAAGCAGGGAGAAGAGGCTCCTAGGAGAATCCTCTCCATGCCCTCCCTTACCATGCCACATCAAAGCGAAAGCCCAGGTCAAAGATGGTGTAGCAGATTCCTGAAGCAATGAGGAAAGGAGTTAAAGGGTTGCTCTTTCGAGACACAGTCCCCAACCTAGGAAAAAAAAAAAACTGCCCAACTGTCAAACTGTCAGCCACCTACATCTAGACAAGCGAAGAGTCCCGGAGCGAAACAGCACCTCCACCCAGGCCTCCATTTTTTTTTTTTTTTCGGCCACTCCCTAGGTAACCCGTCTTAATGACACCAAGCCCCTTCACGGGCCGGAGGGAACGGGCGCTGCGTCCAGGCCGCGCCAGATCCTGCCGGCCCAATCGCTGTTTACCCAACAAGCTGTGAATGGGTGGGGGAGGGCAAGGAGGAAAAAGGGGAAGCGGGGCGCCCAAATATGCGGCTCGCGGAGAGGAGGTCAGGAACCTGGCGTCGCGACCCTGGAATAGCCGGTGTGACTCTCGCAGCCCAGGGCCGGCCTCCTCCGTCGCGGGAGGGCACCGCGCGGGGCCGGCTCCGGCTGCCACCTGCCCCCCGCCCCAACCAGCAGGCCACCTTGGGCCGCCTGGGCCCCGCTCACCCACAACGACCATGCAGGCCCAGAAGGCCACAAAGATCCCGAGGTAGAGCAACTCCAGCCCCGTCATGGCAGCGGCGACGGCAGGGGTCGGATCGGTGGGACCTGAGCTAAACCGCGTCCACCGTCCGCCCCGCAGTCTGTCGGCCCGCCCCGCAGCGCCACCTGACCGGCGCACGTGATGCGCCGACCCCACGTGACCCCCGCGCACAGTGGCTGGCTGCCTGAGGCCGGGCCCTGGTAGACGTCATGCCGCGGAGCACTGTGGTGGTTGTAGTTTCGTCGGACGTTCTCCGTGACAGGTACTGGCTCTCCACCTGCGCTGCTGGTTCCCTAACTTCCCACCGGACTCCCAGTTTACTCACCAATCACTGCAGATCCTTCCGGTCTGTTCTAGTCCTGCCTAGTTCCTTCTGCTTGAAGCAGGATTTCGCGGTGCCTAGCTAATGCCTGCTGTTCATCGGAGGTCATTCTAGGTTGTCTTTTCCAACCCAGAGGTAGGGTGGAATGCCAGACGCGAACGCCCACGATGTCCAGGTGATCTTATAAGGCCATGCCATTCTCCTGTTCAAATTCCCTGTGGATCCTATTTCACTCGCGACAGAATGATCCATAGGATCCTAAAGTATGCAAAGCAGGCACTGTAACAGAGCTAAGCTCCAGGTCCCTAATAGACTACCCACCCTATCAGACGCAGCCCGCCCTTGCATCTGCCCCTCTCTCTTGCTTCCAGACTTTGCTCTCCTTCAAGCCCTTCCTTACCCATTCTGTTTAATATTCCAACCCCAATCTCCCTTTAACCAGTCCCCTTTCTTTTCCAGATTTGTGTTTTCCCATAATTGTTATCCCTTGATATAATTTTCCTCTGGTTCTTATCTCTGGTTGATATAGTACATTTTGTTTCTGACCACTCTCCCTAGGGGGCCGAAGCACCATGGTTCATGTTGGACTCACTACTGTTTCTAGCGCCTGACATACAGGGGAGTTCTCATAACATGCACACAGAATACATGATGGATGCTCATTTTAACCCAGTCCCCATGTCAGTTACAGCTCTGCCTTTACCATTAGCCTGTGTACTACATGATCTGGATGGTGCCAATATAAGATTCTTTTGCTAATGTGGACAATAAGTAAATTTTGTTTTCTTCTGGGATCCAATACACAAACACACACACACACTGGGAAACCCTAGGACCAACTCTCTGGTTTTTGTTTTGTTTTTTGAGACAGGATTTCTCTGTATAGCCCTAGCTGTCCTGGAACTCACTTTGTAGACCAGGTTGGCCTCGAACTCAGAAATGTGCCTGCCTCTGCCTCCCAAGTGCTGAGATTAAAGGCGTGCACCACCACTGCCCGGCCCATAAAACCAACTCTCTACCAAGGACAAGCACTCTATCAAGATATACCCCAACAACTCTACTTTGATTGAAGCACCCACCATGTTGACTGAGTCTTTGTTTAGGCCCAAATGTTCGTTTCACTCTGTTTATTCTGAATATTTTTTCTCTATAAGATCCAGCTTAAGACTCCTCTGTCTGGGTTGCCTCTTGAGTCCCCTTCAGGAGCCTGCTATGAGAGCCAGCTGCACCTGGGGCTCCCTTCACACAATTATATTTCGTGGGGTTATTATTTCCTCCCAAGCACATTTTGAGGACAGTAATCTGGTTAAATATAACTCACATATCCACCCACAGGATCTGTGTAGAACAGAGCTTTAGTGAATAAAGAGAAACAGGAGAAAAAGTATTCCGTTTATTTCAGTGTCTTTGTTGTCCCCAAGAAACAAGTCTAACTAAGTCAATGTAGCCCAACAAAGTCCTGAAAGCAGCCACATAAGTGCTTGAAATGTAATTAGTGTAATGGACAAATACTTTTTCATCCACTTTAAATGGCAAAAGTCATGTGTCCAGTGAATATTGTCTTGGACAGTGCAGGTTTAGACCAGAGGCTCTCAATGAGGAGTAGTTACATGACATCTGCCAACCTGTAGAGATAATCTGGGTTATCCTAGCTCAGTTGGGGAGGAAGGGAGGTGTTTCTGTTTCTGTCAGCTGAACCTATACATCCTTCTCTATATAGAGTAGCCTCTGCATTAAAGAATTACTCTGCCCAAACTGTCAACAGTGCTGAGGGAGGTGGAAGAACTCTGGTCTGGATCATCCAACTTCTGCCCCTGACCAAGGGCAGAACTCCTGCACACCAGGAACTGGGATGAGCCCTGGGACCCCTCCCTGCACAGGCTATAAGCTGGACAGCTCCACAGAGAGAGCTACCTACACTCCCTGTGTCTAGGCATCAAGTGTCCCTGTGACAGGACGAGACGTTGGTCAGGGAGAACAGGTCCCGGCAGACTTATCACTCTGGCTCTGGCCTCCCAAGGTATCAGCTGCTCCCCTCATCCTCGTAGGCGATGGCGATACCTCGTCTTCCTCTGACGGCTTCTTTCACTGGTGTCTGGCCCAAGCGTGGCTCCAGCCCCTGCCAGTTCCGAGAACTAAGGAATGAAGCTGCAGAGGGAAAGAAGATAAGCTGTGTGGGCTGGACCTGGGCAAAACTCTAGCGGGGGCAGCTGCTTGCATGTTTACCTGCAGGGCTGCTCTCCGCCAGCTCCAGTTGGGGCCTCGGAATTAAGGCCGAACATCTAGTGTCATCTGATGACTTCCAAGGAGGTGGTGGTCGGAGCTCCCCAGAAATGAGTGACACATCTGGGGTATCCCACAACTCTGACTCAGGTGGAGGGAGTGGCACATGGAAGGGAGAACCTGACGTAGAAGGAGAAAAGAAAGCTATCCCGGTTTTTTCAACTCCAACCCCAACTTTCAAACCCAGATGCGGCCTTGCCACTCACCAGGCAACAGCTCTGCATAATGTGTGAGGTGGGGAGCCAGGCCTGGCGGGGGCCAGGCAGGGTTGCAGGCAGCCTCCAATTCACATGGCGTCAATACAGGCCGAAAGAAGCCACCCGAAGGCTGGGGGGCTAGTGCCCCCAGGGGACAGGCTAACAGCACAAAGACGTCCATCTCAGGGAAGTTGGCAAGCTTGGCGGGTGTGGGCTTCCCCACGGCTAACACATAGCTACGTTTTCCAGCAGCTTCCGTCAGTTTCCGCAAGTGTGCCAGTGCCTCACGGTGTCGAGCCACACCTAATGTGCCTGCCAGCAGCCCAACCACACGGGCATCTCTGGCCCTCTCTATGAGATACAGTCTTCGTGCTCTTAGTCTCCCAGCCTTGGCACCCTGGTCTTGTGTCTGTCCTGTATCTGGACAACAGGAAAAGAAGGGCCGCCCTGGTGTCCAACCCAAGAGCAGTCTGCTCAGGTCGGGATCAAGGCTGGAGTCCGAGCTTGCTTGAGAAGCCCCTACATAGAAGGCACCATATTCTTCCAGACGTCTCCCTGGATTCAGGGGGAAGCAGCGCCCAAAACGCTCCAGGGACTCAGGCTGTGAGCTCGGGGATCCCACTGGCAGGGGAAGAGCTGGGCGGGAGATGAGCAGATCTTGGTACTTTGGGAGCAGGAGCATGGCCAAAGGCTCTGAAAGAGGTGCATCAGAGTTGAAGTCTGGCAAAGTAAGAGATGTCTCATCCCCAGATGCCTCAATGTGACCCTAAAGGACAAGCCAGGCCAACTGAGGCCAAGAGCTCTAGGTAAGTGTGCTTAAATAGGAGGAATTAAGGCATGAAGCTGTGGACCCACCCTTCTTTCCCTCACAGGTATAATTTCTCACCTAGGGCATGGGCACAAGCTGGCTCACTCAGCAGTACCACCGGGGCTGTCGGATCTGGGTTCTGGGCTTCAAAGGCCTTTGCACAGAGCTCTAAAGCAACGGGTCGCTGACCAAGGACAAAGGTGATGGGCAGCTGCGAGGCTGGGGGGCTTAAGCAGGCAGGACCGAAGTGCACAAGGGCTTGAGCTCCAGCCTGCTCGGCGCCCAGCACATCCACACAGCAGCTGCAGGGGAGAGAGCATTGGTGAGAGGTGTTCCCTACCTGGAGAGAAGAGTTGTCATCAATGGGAAATGTGGCCAGTGGAGAAAATGGCACCAAGCTAGGAATTCACTGTGACTGAGGGAAGCTGGCATCAGGAGCTTCTCATCGTGCAAACACGGTCACTGGAGGCAGACACTGTGGGCTGGGAAACCCCATACCTGCCATAAGCTGTGTCCCCTAAAATGAACATCTTAGCTCCTGTGACTTCCTCCAGCCGGGCAGCCACCGCTCCCGCATCTCCTAGTAACTGGTCAGGGAACTGCAAAGTCACCTGTAAATACAAGCCACAAGTCAGCGACAACCTCACTCCTCCACCAACAGCCTCTGCAAAAAAACAAAAAACAAACAAAAAAACAAACAAACAAACAAAAAAACCCACTAAACATCCCAAGCCCCTACTTCTAAGGAGGCAGCCAGCCCCACAGAGTTGTGGGTAATCCGTGCGATACGGGCGGATCCCGACCCAAAGTCCCAATCTCCGCAACCCATACCCAGAGGAGAGCCCGCGCCCCGCGCCCCCTTTTCGCGCCCCCTTCTCTGAACCAGACCTCACCCGCTGACAACCTAAATCGCAGACAAATTTCGTAACTCGCTCCAGCTCATACACGCGGTCCAGGTCTTCAGGAGGAGTGAACTGTCCTGGAACGCCCGCCTCCCGTTGCAGGGCTGCCTCCGCAGGGCTGCTGAACGTAGACTCCATTGGGCGCAGCTTGGGTGGGGTGAGATGCAGCTGCACCCTCAAAAGTCCTCGAGGTCACAGCAGCTCTGTTTGTGGATCCGGACCAACCTGTCCTCGGGTCCTAGGATCCAAACCGTACGCTTCCAAATTCCCGGCTCTCCACTACACATGGACCTACGGAGATTACTTCCGGGTTCAAGGACTTCCCACAGAGAACCAATCACTAGCCTCTCACTCAGGACCAATCGGAAGTGCCGCAAAGCCTTGTGGGTGTTGTGGTTCCACTGGCTAAAGCTTCTTCCCGGATACCCTAAGGCCAGCCTGCCGGTGCCCTCTAATTTCTAAGTCACTAATTCAGTGTGAGCAGGCGCTATCTGCTGATCATATTTAAACGCGCGCGCGTGTGCACGTATATACATACAGTGAGAGCAAGGGTCCTTATACAGCTCAGTTCTTCAGGGTTGGCTGCAAGCTCCCTAATCCACCAAGCCATCTTCACAGCCCCCAGAATCTGAAACAGGGTCTTGCTGTGTGACCGAGCTGGATCTCCCAGTACTGCATAATTTCCAACTCAGTGCCCACAGCTTGGGTTTGAATATTTGTGAGCAGGTACTTACTGCCAGACATCGTAAAATGTCTCTATGTCCTTTACTTTGCCTGCTAGAGAATTGTCCCACAACCTGTTGTCCTCACGGTCTGTCAACCAAACACTGACCCTTGCTAAGTTCACCAGTTCATCATTAGAAGCAAGAATTATCCCATATAGATAAGAAAAACAAAACCATGTCTGCTGGTTCTAGAAACTGGGCTTTAGAGCCCGAATTTATTCTCTCGCCCCACCTCCTTGGGACTGAACCTGGGGCCTCGTGCATGGAAAGCAACGACTCTCTGGCTGAGCTACATCCCACATTCTCCCACACGACTTCTTATCATAAGGAGGGATGGGAGAGGAAGACTCTCTTCACGTGATGCCGTAGGGAAAAAGGACTGAAAACATGTGGCGCATCTCTGCATCCTCCAGGAGAGCTGAGAAATCAGGACTGTGGGAATGGGACTAACGGGGCTGGAGAAATGTTTCAGTGGCTAAGAGCACTTGCTGTGCTTGCAGTGGGTTCAGTTACCACCACCCACATGGTGGCTTATAACTATGTGCAACTCCAGTTCTAGGAGGTCCCTTTCCTTTTTTTTTGTTTTGTTTTTTTTTCGAGACAGGGTTTCTCTGTATAGCCCTGGCTATCCTGGAAGTCACTTTGTAGACCAGGCTGGCCTCAAACTCAGAAATCCGCCTGTCTCTGCCTCCCAAGTGCTGGGATTAAAGGCGTGCGCCACTACGCCCAGCTTTTTTTTTTTTTTTTTTTTTTTTTTTGTCCCTTTTCTAATACCTGCAGGCAACTACACTCAGGTGGTGCGCAGATATAAACTCAGCCATACACACATACACATTTTTTTTTAATTGGGACTGAGGAGCGGGATAAATAATGAAGTGGAAGACACTGATGCTACTAGCTGGCTGAGGAAGACACTGGATGGAAAAGAATGAAAGGCAGAATCAGTACAAAAGCTGGGGAAGATCAGAGGATGGGATGCAGTTACCCCATCCAGCAAGTGGATTCAGATGTCATGGATGGGAGTGGGGCGAACTCAGCCCGTTCTTCTGATCTTACTGATGGGTAACCAGAAGGGCAGGGCAGACAGAACTACAGCTGAGAAAATAAAGGAAGAAGTCCGGCTGCCGTGCGCTGTCCGTGGTCCTGACGGACTGATCTGATCTGCCTTAAAGGTGCTAAGAGGGAGAGCTAGGGGTACACAGGCAACGTTAGGTAACCCTTATTCCTCCTTTAAGGGATGAAAGGCCTTCCAGTTCCTCTCACTCCACCTTACTTTCTACAGCCCTCCTGACCACGTGCAAGTGGTGTTCTAAAACACCTTATCAAGGTGCAGGTGGTACACTGGCTGCAGCCCAGCTCTCTGACCCCTTGAAATGTACTCAATATAAATGAACATAAATAAAAATAAAATACCATACCACACATCCATCCTGGAAATCTAATCTCCACACCATTTCTTCCCATACCCCAGGTGGATCCTGAAGGCACATATTCTCAACAGAAATGCAACTTTCTCCACACAGCCATTCTGAACCCATTCTCTACTGAGTACATTAGCTACGATGGGGCCAGCCTTTGTTTGGCTTAGAACCAGGGACCTAGTACTCAGATTAGGTTGCTGATTAAATGTATGCATGAATCTAACAGGAGTATATATGGGCTGCTGATGCTGCTGTACTGTAGCCTCTCACCCTGGGAGCAAGAACAGGCAGTATTTGGTTCCAGGCTAGGCAGCTTGGATGGTAACACCCTCCCTGAGAGCTAGGTGTCCCCTCCATTCTTTGTTTTGTTTTTTGAGACAGGTTCTCATTATTCAGCGCTGGATATCGTGGAACTCACTGTGTAGATAGACCAGGCTGACCTTGAACTTACACAGGTCCGCTGGCCTTTGCCTCCCAAGGGCTAGGATTAAAGGCATTTGGTACCACACCCTCCCTATGTCCCCACTATTCTAAACCAAGGCCTGGGTCCGAGCATCTTTCCATTCTTCCGTCAGGCTTGGGTCCATGTAGGTGATGGAGGACAGAGAAAGGAGGCAGAGGCAGCAGTAAGAGTCCAGGTTTACTCTTTGGGAACAGGAAGGGGTAAGAAGGGGTGAGGCGGGACACACATGTCCCTCAGTAGTCAGCTGTGTAGTCCGTGCCATGTAGCCCCCGGCAGAGCAGTGTAAATTCCTTCACCATCTCCTTCACCCGTCTCTTGTTTACTCGCTCACTGTAGGGAAGGGAGAGCATATCAGCTTTGTCTACCAACACCATCACATCCACACCCCAGCTCAGGCCCACACCAGCTCTGCTCACCGAAGTATCTGCTGGCTAAAGGTGTCCTTCTGCTCAGGGCTGAGACGGGCAGATGGAAAACCAGGTGGCTGCAGAGCCTCCTTGATCCACATGCTCAGGAGGCTGAAGCAGTGTTTGTTCAGGGCGAACAGGATGTCGGCAAAACAGTCCATGAGGCTACGGGAGGCCTGGCCCCCGATGGCCTGAGGAAGAGGGGTTCTCAGTGCACCAGAGCCTGTCTCCTCTGTAGCAAGGAGGCCTAGCCATATCACAGGCTCTCTGGGATACGTCCACAGCCAAGCTGTGTAAGTGAGCACTGTCTTTTAAGAGACTGCAGATCCTCACAGCAACGTTCAAACATTTAACCGTGGGAGAAACAGTCGGAGAACTCAGGAAACCAAAGATTCAGCAACCCCCATCCCCACAACACAATGCCAGCCGCCTCAGCAGTGAAGGTCTCCCCACACCCAACCACTTACTCCAGCTCACCTCCAGCACTGCTATGAGCAGCATACGGCCATCTTCCTGTACCACTTTCCCCACAGACTCTATTTCCCCACATCGAGGCAGCAGCTCAGTCTGCAGGTGAGAAGCCTGTCAGCCCCAGCTCCTTCCCACCTCTCCGAGGTCAAGATCTGCACACCACACCCCTACCCTCCGAGTACTGGGGGGAATCAGGGGTCAGCATGGGACTCACAAAGAAGCCACAGGAGGCCTTGACAGTAGGTGCCTCAGGGAACTTGAGGGCCAGCACGGCTGTGGGAGAGGGAGAGGGAAGTCAGATGGGGCCTAGTGATGCAGGGGAACCCCAGGCCCGACTTTCCACTTGGCCCCACTTACCACACTGGAACACAGCTTTGACATCCAGTCGCTCACACAGGAACAAATCTGGCTTCCGCTTCAAAGCCTGCAGGAGGTGGAGCTGGTAAGCCCAGCCCCAGCCGGCTCCAAGGACCATCCTCCCACTCACCTGCCACCCAGTCTCCTAACTTCATGTATCCTAGGTACAGGATATGCCACCCAGATCTCTGAGGAACCCACATCACCCCAGAGTTCAGTCGAGTGAGGAGCTGCCCCAGGGATGCTGAATACACGGTAGGTAGGTCTGAATGCACAGTAGGTAGGTCTGAATGCACAGTAGGTAGGTCTGAATGCACAGGTATGAGTGTTTAGGTCCCAGTCACCCCCTAAGCAAACAGCTTCCCCCTCCCTTCCCAAAGGTTCCAGGTAGCTGGTAGTGACTGTGTTTTGAATCACAGAAGTGGAGCCTCTCGGGCTTGTGGAAGGGTAGCAGGAAGAAGAGTTAGCAGTTGGACAGGAAGATCCAGCCCAGCATCCACTCCCACACCCTTCAGGAAGAGGAAAAGTAGAACAGGAGATCTGGATCCCTCATCCCTTCTTTCCTCCAGGATGCTCTCTGTTCAGGGCCTTCTCAGCCATCCCCCATCCTAGGAGCCAGTGCTGCCATGGGGGTAGCAGATGGATGGGGGCAGATGGCCTGCCCCGAGGGCTACTGGACATGGTTGGCACATCCTTGAGTCGCCGCAGAAGACATTCGGCACAACTCCAGCAGTCCTTAAACACTGCCCCCAGCACACATCACATAGACCCTTCCAGCCCCTCATGAATACCCACTCGATACCTCCATGTTTATATAAGTGCAAACAACCCTACATATACCCCACCCTGAAACGCTCTACTTGCACACCTGTTACACCTTCATAGACACTCTTCTGCATTTACAGCATGCTTTCATTCCCATTACACAGCCAACCCTCACACATCCCAAACCATCCACACACAAACAGCCCTCTCCCACAGGTAGACCATACCAACATACCCGCAAATACACTAAGACACCCTCCTGGCCAAAGACACACCTTCACAGACACCCACACGCATGCCCATCCAGGGCCAGAATACCAGCATTCTTCACTCCTTCTCCCATATCCCCACTGGACTGTAGGCTCCAGGAGAGCAAGAACCACACCCACTGCATGTGCTCATATTCTATCAGAGTCACAGCATTACTACAAACTCAGTGGATGCCCTGTGGGATAAGCAAGCAGAAAGATAGCCATTAACTCCAACTCACAGAACCCTTCCAGTCCACAGGGACTCTCTTACAGAGAACCCATCACACCTACCTCCACCCACCCATAGCCTGACACATCTGCCAAGCCATGTTCATTCAATGTTGGCATGCCAACAACTCACAACACATTCTTATTCTCATCAAAAACTCACCTCTCCAGTTCAGACACACACACAGAACCAACACATATCCATAGTCAATATCCATCAACTGTCTAACATATCACATGTCCACATACATTCAATGTAGGGGCCGCCCTCATCATCATCGCTCATCCCATTGGATTCACACCTATCTCAGCGTCCAGCACAATGCCTAATTATACCAGATGACTTCTGTTCCTTTCCAAAACCAAACTCCAAACATACAAATTAAGGTCAACATACTTGAGAGCACACCCCAGACACACAAACACATCCTAGGGAGGTCTCAAAGTGGAGCCTGGACCCCACCTCCAGCAGCACAACCTTTCCACCAGATGCACTCTGGACTGCACGGTGTACATTCGCCTTGAACTCTGCTCTTTGGAGGTGCTCCCAGCCTACCTCTTAGGAGCAAGCTGGGAGCACTCAGGCAGGCAGTCCCCGGCGGGAGCACGGAGACAGTGAAGCCCAGGCCCTTCAACTTCAACCCTACTCTTGACAGTTCTGGGTAAGCTGGCCACACAGGAACTGTTGGGTACAGTCGCCACCCCCTCCCGTCTCCTTCCCTCCCTTCAGGATCAGCCTCTCTGGTCTTTGTAGGTGACTGAGCTAGTTGAGGCAAAGGGGCACTAAAGGGGGATGTTGGGTTGTCAACTTCCACGGAAACAGATGAAGAAACTCTATTCAACTGAACAGAAAAAAAAATTTGTCAACAGAAAGCTAAAAATAGGCTTAAATTGAATTTCAACATAAGAGAAAGAGAGAGAGAGAGAGAACAGAACGTGAATGAATAAAACTAAAACACACCTGTGCCAGGAGTTGCATAAATGAATCAACAATATCAGGATGATCCCTGGGCCCTAAAATATAATAAAGATGGAACTTAAGAAAAAATTATACAAACAGCAACTCAACCTCATATAGTTATGTGGGACTGAGAGCCCGCGGGAGACAGCATGGGGCACATGAGCAGCAGGAAGCAAGATAAAGAAACAAAACATACAAAAACCATGAACTGGGAGAAGCCCAACAGAAAGAGACGGCAGAGTGAAGGACGGGCCTGCCCCAGCTCCCCCAGGGACCTTCCACCTACTCCCCGTTCCACCTCAAGCCAGTCCCGCAGTGATTTCTTGGTGCTCAAGCAATTCTAGACTCCACAGAGCTTAGGGAACAGTCTCCACACTCTTGCTGTGGCTTTGATTGGCCGGGGTAGCCCTATACTGTTTCTTGGCATATACTTCCCTATCACAACCATCTAAGTGGAGGGCACAGCTGGCTGTAGGTTAGTCCATGGCACTTCGTTTTGAGGCTTGGCTGGAGGCCCTGGGAAGTCCAGGGCATGAGACCTCGAGTAAGTGTCCCCTTGAGTTTGATGACTTTAGGGCTCTTGGTCTGGCTAAGATAAGACTTTTGTTTGCTTAAGCTAAAGTACTCTTATTTAGGCAGGGCAGGACCCTGGGTGCTACAAGGCTGCCCAGTCATCAGTAGGGCCAGGGGAATAAACTGCATCTTAAGGTAATGAAAGAGAGCTCCAACCCAGCAAAGTCCCTCCGCATGGCAGACTTGGGAGATAGCCAGACTCAGGACTGAGGGCAGCTCAGTATCTGGACATACCAAAAGAGGAAAACAGTCATTGTGTCACCCCATGCAGGACCCAGCGGGAAGGCAAAGGCTTGAGTTAGACTGAAACTGGAATAGCAAACCAGGTATGGGGACTATCGTACCCAACAAGACAACCAACAACTCTGACAAATAACAATGTTGGCTCTCCCTGCCTCGGCTTTGACCAATCCTGGAGGAAGAGCAAGGCTGCTCCCGCCCCTGGCTTCTCCACTCTCAGTGGGATGTAATAGAAAGGCACCTGCCTGAGATACCACTGAGTAGCTGTGTGATCTTGTGTAAGTCACAGGTGTTCTGTCTCCCCACCTGTGACCCATAACCTCTCCTTTTCCTCCTTCCCCAGGCTACTAGGAGCCACGACCTGAGGCTGATCTTCTATCTCTGAAGTCTGTGTCACTCAGGTCCTGGAAAGGTCTGATCTGCCATATTAGAACAGTGTTCCTACTGTTAGAGCAGTGTGGTCAGTGTACCGTTCCCTTACTGCTTGGGCCGGATAGGGTGGGAGAAAGGTTCTGGGGGCAGGGAGCCCTCCTTGATTCAACAGTGCCTGAGACTGGCCTCATTCTGGACACAGGGACTGTGGTAGAGAACTGTAGTAGAGGAGATGCAATCCTGACCCGAGAAAGTTCAGTCCATGAAGAAAGACAGACACAGAGATTATTAATCTCTTGGCCTGTGCTTTATATCAGCAGTATAAGTATGGTGGAGTTTTTGTTCATAGCTACAAGGACCCAGCTCTATCTCAAAGTCCCTTGTCTGAGGAGTAACGCCTGCCTTCTGTCTAGGGAATGAATGAGTGAGAGTCCACCCAGTCAAGGGCGTAGCACTTCCCAATTGGAGGAGCAACTCATAGAGTTCAAATAGGGCATGGTAAAAAGAGTCAGTGTGGCTTGATTGCTCCCATCAGGAGAGAACTTTAGAGATACACCAGAGCTCGGTCCTGTGGGGATGTGACAATAACCTGAGGATGGCAGCATCTGAACGGGTTAGGCCAGAGAGGAAAAGTGGTCATATTAGTGTTTTATGAAGTACAGTATGATTGCTGGATGCTGGATGGGCTGGAGAGAGGGGCGCATGTGCACAGAGGAGTTTATGGAGTTAAGTGAGGCAGAGGCTAAACTGAGAAAGGGCTCGTGGAGGGGGAGGAGCAGTGGACCCTCTGAGGGATGAACAGACCCAGGATCAATGGGACTGACTCATCCGGAAAGGGGGCATAAGGAACAGGAGAGATGGAGTGGAGGACAGTCACACTCTGGATCTGTGCCATGGCCCACAAGGGACCAGACACTAACCATATGAGATGTGAGCACTCCGGGCTCCAGCGGACACCTCTGCTCAACCTCAAAGCTCAAATCCAGGCTAGGCTCATGGGACTGACAGAGTAGCATTGCCTCTGTGCCAGGTTAGAACCCAGGTTAGACAGGAAGCCTGAAGGCCAGTTCCCAACTTTCTCAGGCAGAAGGCCACAGAAAGAGGGACTGGGACCACTCCTGAAGGCACTTTGGGCTCTGAAAGGACTAAATTTTGATATGAAAAGAGGAATCAGCACTTGAGTACTTCATATGCAAAAGCCCAAGCCAGGACCCAAGGAACCGGAGTCCCTGAACTGACATGGAAAAGAGGTTCAGTGAAGGGATGTGACTTACCCAAGGTCACACAACTAGTTTGGTGGTTATGCCTTAGATTCTAGGTCTACCTGGTTTCAAAGGCCATGCTCCTCCAACTTCTTACTATATCCCAAAGGCAATGAGCCAGACTAGTGACCCAAGTCACTCAGAGACTGAGCCCAGCTTCCCCGGGTAGCCAGGCTGGTCTGGAACGCAGGCAGGCTATAAGATACCATTCACCATTTTGTCCACTTCAACCTGAAGTGTCAACTACCTATAGGTAACAATTGTGCTGTGCTTCATTCCCCAAGTTTCCCATCAAGTCCCATGTGTGACCAGGGTATCAAGAACAGAGTGGGGTAGCATTGGCTCCCCAGTGGAGGAAGCAGAGGCGGCGGCGGTGGTGGTGGTGGTGGTGGCAGAGATCCTGATGGGCAGCAGAGACCCTGATGGGCACTTACCTTGCTGGAAGAGACTGAGTGTGACGGAAGTCACCAGCAGGAAGAGGGCCTCTATTGGGGGAAAGTGGGCAGGCTCGTGGGCAAAGATGTGGACCAGCTACAACAAAGCAGGGGGTGCTGGTCAGCTGAGGTCCGCCTCACCAGGACAACATCCCTGGAACACAGGTGGGGACCCCAGCCATGGCAGCCATCTGACACATTCCCACCCAGGGACAGGTCTCTAACAAGATGACACCCAGACCACCTATTGCCCAAAGCAGACGGCTTACCTGCCGGGTGAGGTCAAGAGCAGAGGCCTGGGGAACAGTACTGTACATCCGACCCAGCATCTCACAGAGCTGCGGCACCATGGGGGCAAAGTCATCCAGCAGTGTCTTAACAGACTTCTCAAAGATGGCGCATACCGCCTGGGGAGGGAAGCGAGAAGACTCTTGTCAGCAGGTCATGGGAGGGAGGCCTAAGAAAGGAACCTTGTCCAGAAGTCCCGCCAAGCCCTGCAAACCAAGCGACATTAAGTGTCCTACTCCTCGGGCTGAAAAGAAGGGGCAAATAACGCTCCACAAAGGAGCATGGGCTCGAACTTTGCCACTTAATTCCTGCTACTAACTTGGCTACCATTTCTTCTCAGGGGACTGTAAGAGCAACCAAAATCTCAACTCAGGAACCAAAGCCAGGTCTCTGACACTACGACAGACATCTGTGACTTGGCTTATGGTCACTCTCCTCTGACCAAGCACTTCTGTGATACTGGAGCAGTGGTGGTCGGGGAAGGGAGAGCGTCTTCACAGAAGACACGTGTTCCTGTCAGTGTTGCGGCCTTCCCTCCTTGTTCTCTCCAGACCACACTGCAGGGAGCAGCGAGGAAGCAATCCTTTGGGCCAAAATCAGCCCGCGAGGGCCAGGGCTCACCTCAACCACCTGGGCGTCATTCAGCCACTTGCTCAGCACCTTCTGGATGAGCTGGAAGACCTGCTGCAGCACAACCACCACCTAAAGACACAGGGAGGAGGAAGATGCCACCGCCACTCAGCTGCCACCCGGGGGCCTGGCAGTAGGCAGGAGACAACGGTTCAACCCATCACCCTCAACTGCACACTGAGGATTTGGGACCTAGGACCCCTGGGGCAAGAGATGATGTGCTGAACCCCCCAACAATGAAAGAGAAGAATGTCTTGAACTGTAGGTCATTTCAGAAGACTCAGAACTACAAAGCAGAGGCATCTTTAGCTCTTGATAAAATTGTGACAGCTTTGCAAACAAAACAAAACAGAAATCTCTCTCTCTATCCATTTCTGCTCATAAAAACCAAAGCAATAGGCTACCCCGTGAGGAGGAGGTGCTGTCTCACCAAATGTGCGTGGGGTAGGGAGCCCCACGGGATGCGTGGATACGGGCAGCTTATGGCAGAGCAGAGAGCAGGCTGAGGTCCTGGGAGATAGGGAGGGCAGGACAATTACTGCCATAGAAGAAAAGGGTGGTTCTGTGGGATCATGGGAGCCCAGGCTTGGCCTAGAGCCCAAGTAGTAACTGAGGCCGAGGTGTAGAGCTGAGCTGAGGCCAGGGTATCCCTGGCTTTCTTTTTTTCCAGGAGAACCTGGGGCGTGTAAGGTCAATAGCTAACGTAGTCCCTGGCACTTGTGTAGAACTTTGCTGTCTGTCAACCTATCTCACTCAGGCTTCCTCTGCTCCAACAGTCCTGCAATGAGCAGCCGCAGACCCCAGTGGCCATGGCTTTGGGAGGGAAGCTGAAGCTTGTCCCATGTCATATAGTTTGACAGGTCACCTCAAGGGCTGGGGATGTGGATGGGTGGCAGAGTGCTTGCCTAGCGTGTCCAGGGCCCTAGGTCCAATCTCTAACACCACAAAAACAAGACTGTCAAGTTACAAACACCTTTGATCCTAGCACTCAGGAGGCAGAGGCAGGAGGATATCTGCGCTCAGGCCATCTTTGTTTACATAGCAAGTTCCAGGCCAGCCAGGGCTATCTAGCAAGACCCTGTCTCAAAAGAAAAACAAAAAACAAAAAGGCAAAGAGGTCAGCCCAAAAATATGCCAAGTTATTACAGTGTTTATCACTCTGCCCTGCAGGAATCTTTCTGTGCACTTCCTCTCAAGAACTACTACGCGTGGACACATGAGCATCCCGAGTGCCTGCAGAGGGCAGTGAATGAGGACAGAGACTCTAAAGAGAAGGGGTTGAACATGAGCTCAGAATACAGCTCAGTGGTACCAAAGGATAATGTCCGTGTGTACCGGGGGGTGGAGCAAATAAACCTCAATGACATCACCCCGTCAGGATGAGGACAGAGAAGACATTATCCGTGGGATAAGCGATGCAATGACGTGGCCACATAGAAGGTGGAAGGCCAAAGGACCTCTGAGGGGTCAGGGAGCAATGCTAACATTACCCACAGACTTGAAGGGTGACAAAGACATTGCCACAAGGAAGGGAGCAAAGACAATGTCACCTACCGGGTTGGGTCCTTGTGGCACTGGCAACTTCCGGAGTTCAGGGCCTTCATGATCATCCTCATGATGACTGACGTCCAGTGTGGTAAAGAGGTTGGAAAGAAGCCCCAAGATGTGGACAATGGCCAGCTTGTTAGAGGGATTAGGCTATAGGGAGAATCGAATCAAGCTCCAGATCTCCCAGGCCCAGCCTGAGTGACAGCCCAACATCCCCACACTCCTATGCTGACAGAGAAGCCCCTGAGTCCCAGCACTGCCCCAGGTCCCCGAGCTCACTCACTATCTCTTCTGCCAGCTTCTCCAGCTGTTGGATGTAGGGAGAGATGAGGGAGTGCAGGTTCTTCAGGATCTCCTCCACCTGCAGGGCTGACAGCAGGAAGCCCAGGGCCTGCATCAGCCACATGCACTGGCTTGTCTGTGGGGGCAGAAAACAGGGACGGTCCATCCTGACCACGGCTTGTGAGCAGAGAGGAGAATGACCTTCTCGGGAAGGGTTGTAATGGCGAGGAGAAGGCAGAAGGGGTGAGCGATCCCCACCAAAAGCCCAAGGGGACCCCTAGAAAGCTTGAGCCGTACCTTGTGAATCTGCTTCATCAGCACATCCTGAGGGTAGAGAATAACAAATCAGCGTGGGCCAGGGCACTGTGAGGCCCCGTCCCGTCCAGGGACCCCCTGCATACCTGGGAGACAGCTACAATGTTGGCAGCATAGGGCGGCAGGTCATACTTGCACTCTCGGCAGATCTTTTTGAGGGTCGACACAGATGACACAGACAGCTCAGGATTGCCTAGGGCATGCAGCACAAGGGGCAGAACGCTGTTGATCATGACGGGGTGGTCAGCCAGCCATTCAGACAGAGCTCCTAGAGAGAGGAAAGAAAAGGCTCTCTGAGGCAGGCAAGACTTCAGGATGATTAAGTTCCAGTTCCAGGCCACCCAGAGAGCTCGGGGGACAGTGTGGGCATGAAGGCGGTGATGCTCGAGCATGAGCCTCATCACTGAAAAGCAGAAAGGGATTACTCGACGGAGGCCCAGCGCTACTGCTGCTCCACAGACTGACAGCAGATTAGCATCGCTGAGATGAAGCTCCGTGCACTGCAGAAAAGATCCCAGCACTTGCCAGACAGTTAGTTGGCTGCAATGCTGACTGTATGGGGGAAGATGTATCTCTCTGAGTTTGGACAGGACCCAGGCCAGCCATGCTTAGGGATGGGTGCTGTAGCTCTGAGAACATAGTCATGGAGGTATGCCAGGCCTCACCAATGGTGAACATGACAGTATCCGCCAACTGCACGTTGCTGATGCTGATCCGTGGGATGAGGCCAATGAGCCCTGGTACCACATCAGAGTAGTTGACATCGATGGTCTCTGCAATGGACTGGAAGCCATAGAGCAGGGCTTCTGTGTGCTGGGAAAAGAGGGTACCGTGGCTTGACTTAGATGAAGGGTGCAACAACTTAGGGAGGGCAGAGGGAATCAGGATTGGGAGGTACCTGCCAGGAGTAGGGCTCCTCTGAGCTGGTGAGCAAACGGCCCAGCTTGTCATAGAGGTTGCTAAGCAGCTCAGCCCCCAGCATCTCATAGACATACATGAGTGTGTCTGAGATGTCCACCCTGAAAAGCAAAAGAAGGCCTTTTATACTGCCTGGATCTTTACAGTAAGCCAGGAGCCTACCCAAGGACCCTCATGACCCTGCAAAATTGCCTATAGGCTAGAGAAAAGAACCCTAGAAGCCAGGCAGTCTGGCTTCTCCCCTTACTTCATTGGGGTTGGCCTGCTGCCATCACCTGTAGATACGGAACTGCTCCTTTTCGTCTGAGGACCAGAATCCATACTCCTCGTCAGAAGGGAACTGGGCCTTGTGCAGAAGCACGTCCACCAGCTGGAAGTAGACTGGCCGGTACACCTGCTGGTACACAGCCTGCTTCTCTGCCTCAAAGGACAGAATGTCATCCTGAGAGAGCCAGGAAAGACAGTCAGACTGCCTCCTCGGCAGCCTCAGCTGCCCGTGACCCACCTCCTTTCGTAAAGGCCCCATCCATCTGACGGTCACACAGACATACCTGCAGTGTGTACCAGAAAGTGAGAGTGAGGGAGCTGGTGGTCTCGTTGACAGGATAGTGGCCAGGGATGCCAGTGCAGAACATGATCATGTTGACGAGTGCCAGGAAGCTCTGCCAGTGCTCTACTTGGTCTAGCAAGGCCCTGTGGGGTGGGGTTGAGGCGTAGGGGCACAGTTAGTTCACTGTACCTCCCCAATGAGGGTCCATAACTTGAACCTTTGATGGGCTCTGCCATCCCACCAGCAGCCACCCCGCTCCCTACCGAGAGTGGTTCTCGCCCAGGGCCACAGCAATACGGCAGATGCCATGGGAGGTCTCCATGTCCCCATTCTGCACTGCCTGCCGCAGTTGTTCCTGCAGTCCCAGCACCAGAGGAATGAGTTTCAGGAGTGTGTTCACGTACCTAGAGGCATGAGGTAAGGCGGTCCATCAGAGATGTCTGCCCAGCCCCGCCAGCTTTGAGAGAAAGGCAATCTCCCCCGCCTTTACCAAAGCCTTCCTATCAAAAAGAGACCAAGGCTGCTTTGATGCTGCTCCTGCTGAGAACTTTAGGTCAGAGATCTTCAGGAGAGCTCTGGGCAGGAGCACAAGAAAGTCCAAGTTATAGTTTGAAGCCCCTCTGGTAGGGCTGGAAGTTGATGCTGTCATGGGTTAATGTTTGGAGGGAACTGGGATAAAGAGAATCCTTCTCTGTGTATGATAGTGTGACATGAATTTTGGAGACTCAGAGGCTAGACTGTTACAGGTTGAAAAATCTCCTAAGAAGACATGTTGAAGGGCTGGGGAGATAGCTCATGTCGTATAATCATGAAGACAGGAGTTTGATCTCCCATGTCAAAAAAACTGGTGTACTTGTGATACCAGTACTGGGGAGACAGAGACAGGAGGATTCCAAGGGCTTACTGGCCTGCCAGCCTAGCCTACTTTGTAAGCTCCAGCCAGTGAGAGGTCCAGTCTCAAAAACTAAGGTAGACAGCTCCTTAGGAACTACACAAAGGCTATTGTGCACGTGTGCAAACAGATAATGTTGGCATCTTATAACCCCCCGTACCTGAAAATGTGGCGATACTTGGAAAAGCATCATTGCACATAAAAGTATACTACAAGTGTGCTCCTAATCCAGTATGACTCGTGTCCTTATAAGACAGCCATGTGATGGCAGAGACATCATGGGACAATGCCAAGTACAGAGAAAGGTAAACACTCAAGCTGTGCAGCTGCAAGCCAAGGAATGCAAAAGCTGCCAGCAAACCAGAAGCCAGGAGGAGGCTGGGAAGAAGTCTTCTAAGGTTTCAGAGGGAGCAGAGGCTGGCTGACACCTCCATTTCAGACAAGACATCTAGCCTCCACAATTGTGTGGCAATTTCTGTCATTCAAAGCCACCTGTTTGTGGTGCTTCATTACTGCAACCCCAAGAAAGGAACATAGTGTTAGGGGACACTGGACAAGGGTGTCCATGTCAGGAACACTGTTAAAGGAGACTTTGGAAGGTAGTGACAGTGACAGCTCCTAAGGGCACCAGTTCCCACTGGCTGCCACCAAGTCCTAACTCGTGCTGTCTGGTGGCAACATGATGGGAGTGAACTAGCTGAATTTAGAGCTAACAGGTAAGACGGACAGGACATAATGACTGGCTGAGTACAGAGGACAACTCCGGAATCACTGAGACATGGGGAAGGCAGACAGGAACAGGAACACTTTGACAAGAGGTGAAGCTCAGCATTAGACAAGTCGTACAAATAGGAGTTCTCAGAAAGATTAGGACATAAAACCCTGATGCCCAGTGTATAGGTCAGAGTGATGCCCAGTGTATAGGTCAGAGTGATGTCCAGTGTATAGGTCAGAGTGATGCCCAGTGTATAGGTCAGAGTGATGTCCAGTGTATAGGTCAGAGTGATGTCCAGTGTATAGGTCAGAGTGATGTCCAGTGTATAGGTCAGAGCGATGTCCAGTGTATAGGTCAGAGCGATGTCCAGTGTATAGGTCAGAGTGATGCCCAGTGTATAGGTCAGAGCGATGTCCAGTGTATAGGTCAGAGCGATGTCCAGTGTATAGGTCAGAGTGATGCCCAGTGTATAGGTCAGAGCGATGCCCAGTGTATAGGTCAGAGCGATGTCCAGTGTATAGGTCAGAGTGATGCCCAGTGTATAGGTCAGAGTGATGTCCAGTGTATAGGTCAGAGTGATGTCCAGTGTATAGGTCAGAGTGATGCCCAGTGTATAGGTCAGAGTGATGCCCAGTGTATAGGTCAGAGTGATGCCCAGTGTATAGGTCAGAGTGATGCCCAGTGTATAGGTCAGAGTGATGCCCAGTGTATAGGTCAGAGTGATGCCCAGTGTATAGGTCAGAGTGATGTCCAGTGTATAGGTCAGAGTGATGCCCAGTAAATAGGTCAGACGAAGACTCAGATTTGGGAATCGCTAGCTGGTAGCTGAAGATTCAGGAGTCAGTAAGAGCTGACCAGGAGGAAAGTATGGGATGAGAAAAATGTCCAGGTCAGAGTTCTGAAGCACAAGAACAGGGAGAGAAAGCCAGGACTCAAAGGGGACGGAGACTAAGCTTATTCCACCCACTTTTTGGGGACAGGATGAAGCAGAGGAAGTTATACTCTAAGAGATAATCAGATGTTTGGGACCTCTCTGATGTCCCAGGCAGTGTCGCTGTAGCAATTTATGTACCTGGGCAGGAAGGGGGACTGAGGGTCCATATTACCTGGATTTTCTCTAAGCAAGTTGCTAGGCAACACCATCTGGATATAGTGAGGTGAAAGGACATAAAGAGGCAGCCAGACCAGGAAGGCTGTCTTTCTTCTCACAACCCCATTCTAGATTCTGCTAGCAAAAGCTATCCATACCAGATACCCCCAGTTCAGAGACAGCCCTAAGGGGTATCGCCTGGAGACAGCTGGGATTGCTTCAGTCTCAGGATCCTGACACAGGCTGCACCACCAGACAATGGGTACCTTCAGGCCAGGCTCAAACACAAAGAGTCAGGGGCAGGGCCAAGGCTATGACCCATAAGCTCCCTAGCAGTTGAGATGGAGCTCTACAGCATCCCCACTGACTTCCAAGGTATCCACTACCTGCCGGTTTATGCAGGCAGAAGCTAGTCAGTGAAGGTTCTCAGCATGTTTCGAGTCTCAAATAGGATAAATCAAGGGCATCATAAACTAGAAGGACGCAGAGGATAGCTCAAGGTCACACAGCAACTTAAGACACAGATCAGATTGAGAAACTCTTAAACCACTGTAGATCTGCTTCCCTTTCATGGCCCAAATACAATTCCCTGCAGAGGATCAGTGCAAACCTCAGTTTGTATCTCCAGTCCTTATGACGGGAGCCCCAACACCCCATCCAGTTCACTTCCCCTTCTCCCCAGTTCCCTATGAGAAGTTATTCTGGCATTAAAAATGTATTTCAAAAGACGAGCATGGTGGTCCACACCTTTAATCCCAACGCTTGGGAGACAAAGGCAAGATAAAAATTCGAGGCCAGCCTGGTCTATGAAGTGAGTACCAGGACACAGAGAAATCATGTCTTGAAAAACAAACAACAAACCAAACAAACAAACAAACAAACAAACAAACAAAAGGTGTATTCCGGGGGAAAATTCAAAGGAGAGAGCCAGGAAGCAGGAGCAAGTGCAGGGGAACAGAAAGAAAGATGACTTGAGTGTATGCTCCGCTGGAGGGAAGGTTAATACCAGGACACCAGGAAAGATAGAGACGAGATCACCCAGGGTAATTACTGAAGGTCACTTTCTTAAGGCAAATATAGCAAGCTAGATTGGACAGAGCAGAGCCCCAGTGCCAACTCCTGGCTTGTTATAGCCCACCCATAGGAAAACTGCCAGTGTAGATTTCCTGCCACGAGTGCTTGAGCGCTCTGAGCAAACAGAATGAGACTGAGGCCTTGAAGGTTTCTAGACTTGCTAAGGGAGCCTGGGAGGACGGCTTTCATGGTCAAGGCAGGTCTATGAGGCCTGGCTCTAGCTGGTCAGCTCCTGCAGCTGGAGCAGAGCTGGTTGAGATGTCTTGGCTGCTGCTCACACTGAGCTCAGCCCAGACCTACAATTAGAGCTCTGGGAGCAGAGCTGAGAAAATGGGAAGAGTTGCTAAGCAACCAAGGGGCTTCAACCAATGGGCGCCTAGAAGGCTATGGGTTTCCGCACTGGCCCCTTGCTTGCTCATTCGTTCAGAAGAGAAGGGGCATCAATTACTTGCTAAAGCCCTTGAGACAAGCTGGGTGGGTAAACTTTGGGTGTATCCAAGGATACCCGACATCACCCTGGTACTTACCCTGATAGTTCTCCTTAGCCACTACCTAAGCCCACTGTCCACTTGAGCTTCATGCTGCCACAAGAGCCCCCACATGAGACTTGTTATCTATACTACGCTAGGGAGCCAGCATCTTACTAACACAATATTTTACTATCTGTTCTTGCAAAGGTAATAGCCAATATTAACGAATACAAGTGACAATATGAAGTACCAGGCAACTACACTCAATATCTCATGCTCTCTTATTTAACTTTCATACCAAAACATGTTTTCAGCCAATATCCTTTGACTTTTTCCCCCCTCTTTAGTAGTGGGATTGAACCTAGGGCTTGTACGTGTTCAGCCAGCACTACTACTAAGCCTTGATATCCACAGCCCTTTAAAGTTTTAAAGAACAGCAACTGACTATGTTACCTGTGTGTGTGTGTGTGTGTGTGTGTGTGTGTGTGCGCGTGTGCGTGTGCGTGTGTAGGAGCAGCTCTAGCCTACTGCATGTAACAGTTTCTGTTCCTTAATGGCTTAAAGCAAACAGCTTTAGTCAGCTTAACAGTAACTGTCTGCTTCTCTCTTAAAGGAAAAAAGGTTACCATTAAACTTATCACAAATGGTAGAAGAGCAAAATCATCACATACAGTCCCCAATTTAAAGCATGTGGCACAGCACATATGTACTAATGGGAGCTGCTGATCTCCCGCCCTGAGTAAAGGCCACAAAAGAGCTGCCATTACTCAAGGAACCGAAACACTCTTTACTGAATTCCAAGGGCCAGCTTGGACACAGCGTCCTGTTCCAACACTACAATTACCCTGTGCTTTGTATGATTGCCTCCATTTTTGCTTAGAAGTGGTTCACTCAAGGTCTCACAGTTAGTAAACATACTCTGCAATTCAAACTCAGACACAACTATTGACAAGGCTTGAGCCATTAGCCACGCCTCTACAGCTTCCCTCTCCATCTCTACCTAGGATTCCCAAAACCTTTCTCTCAAGTGTCAGGGTCAGGTCTCTAGTCTTGTTCTTCTAGCCTAACTTAAACCCAAAAGAATCCCAACAGACCATTTTTCCTTTCTTTCTTTCTTTTTTCTTTTTGTTTTTTCGAGACAGGGTTTCTCTGTGTAGCCCTGGCTGTCCTGGAACTTACTCTGTAGACCAGGCTGGCCTTGAACTTAGAAATCTACCTGCCTCTGCCTCCCAAGTGCTGGGATTAAAGGCATGTGCCATCACTGCCTAGCCTCAACAGACCATTTTTTTTTCTGTATAAAATCCTTCAGGAAATTTATACTGGCTTCAGGAAGAAAAAAAAAGGGTTGGAGAGATAGCTCAGTGATTAAGAGCACTGGCTGCTCTTCCAGAGGTCCTGAGTTCAATTACCAGCAACCACATGATAGCTCACAACCATCTGTAAAGGAATCAGATGTCCTCTTTCGGTGTGGCTGCAGACAGTGACAGTGTATTCACATACATAAAATAAATAAATATATCTTTAAAAACAAACACTTATTTAAAAGAAAAAAACTCTCGAGCTTGGCTGCCAAGGTCCTACATGATTTGACGAGTCCCTGGCCTTGCAGTTGAGTGGCTAATGAGGACATGCACACGGATATATAAAGGAGTCACGTTATGGGCTTGGAAGAAAAGCCAGGAATCTCACTCAAGAGCTCGAGATGCCGCGGTGGAGAAGACCACGCTTGGCCTTAAGAATCACCGGGAACTTCTCGGTGATGCGCCAGGCTCCTGCTCAGGGGCTGGGAAGGAGCGGGACCGTATCGAAGCACAGCAAGTCAGGAAAGTGACATGAGCTGAAACTGGGCTGTGCACCTCGTGGGGGTGGCATCTTTATGACTGATGAGTTTGAACTTTAAACATGGAGGAGAGCCACTGGTTGGAAAGGAAAAGATTAGAGCCTCATTTTCAGACCGTCAATCTGACTGTTGGGCTGATAGAGGGTACAGGCGGGGCAAGCAGGAGGCTGTCGAGAAATCTCTGCTAAAGTCTGGGAAAAGAGACAATAACAGCTGGGATTAGGGAGGTGGTTACAGAAACTGGAAATAATAGATCTGCAATATTATTTGCTGGGAGCAGGATGCTACGGACTTAGTGACTGGCTGAGGGCAAGTGAACAGGCCAATGTGTTAATAGTCTACCAGATAATTTAGTTGTTTAATGTCTGCCTCACTTTTGCCACAGTGAGAATAGGGACCGTGTCTCGCCTGCATCTTTTGTCTCCGTAGGATGACGCGTATGACAGACACCCCATTGATGCCTACGGGATGGATGGGGCGCTCCCTTTCTGGGAAGCTGGAGAGTAACTCACCTTTGGGCATCAGGTTGGGAGATGGCATTGACAATGGCCTCCACGCTGCTGTCAAAGAGCTCTGAGTCCTGCAGAGCGGCGAAGGCAGCCTGAATGAGCGCCTCACAGTCCTGCAGGGGTACCTCCAGCTGCACCCAACTGGAGAAGCACTTGAGCACCTTCTGACGCACACAGCTAGGAGAGCTGGGCTGTTGTAGCAGTTGCTCCAGCAATGGGAAGACAGTCCCACACTCCACAGCCAGGCTGGTCCGCACCAGACCTTTGCGGTACTGGGGCAAGCGGCTGGTCTGAAACTCCTCGGGCAGTACTGTCAGCAACTCTAGCAGGGCCAGGCAACGGCCCTGGCTATCCACCGGCGAGTCCTCAGCCTGGAAGAGCCGAACCATATCTGCCACAGCACATGGCCAAGCGTCAGGCATCATGCTGAGAGCTAGTGAGGCCAGCGCCACGCACAGCCGAGTCAGCACAATTTTGGAGCCGCTGGCAAAGCGGGTGATCTGGGTGAAGAGCTGTGCCTTTAAGCTTTCATACTGGTCGGTGGGGATGTCGCTCCAGTAGCGAGAGATCTTGATGTGCAGGGCACTGGCCCCAAAGTACTGGATCTCGGGCACCTTGTCTGGCTGTAGTAGCTGCCAGCTGAAGTGCCAGGCCTGTGGAGAGACCTGGGCCTGCATCAGCCACTTCTGAGCCAGGTTCTTGTTGTCAATATTGGGGTCGTAGTAGAGCTGGTGCAGCGCCTGCAGGACAGCACAGGACTGAGCAGGTGCTGGCTACTCTGGATCCTGCCAGAGCCCAGAACAGAGGGTGGGACTCGGTCCTGCAAGATGCTGCCTCTCCCTGACTTGGGGGAAGACGGAGTGAGTAGGAAGGGAGAGAGCTCAGGATTCCGCTGACCTTTTGAAAGCCTGAATCTTGCCCATGCTCTATCATATTCTCTTCTTATAGTACAAACGGGTTCTGAGAGGGACTCTCCACAGGAAAGCAGAAAAGGCCGGGGCTGGGCTCGTCCCACAGGGAGGTATGTAAGGGCAAGGCCTAGGAGGAGGGAATGACTCCACGGGGAATAAATGTAAGCTCCAGACAAGTACAGAACAGCCTGAAGGAGCCTGGCTCTTTAGATACAGCTCCTCCCATTGATTCCAACAAGCAAACTCCATCTGCTCCCCCAGGATCATCCCGAGGTCACTCCAGAGGCTGGCACTAAAGCCAGTATGAAATCTGAGAAGGACTGCTTCAGGCCAGGTAGCTCTGGAACGGATACACTGGAAGGGAGGGTGGGAACATACATCTTCAGAGAGTACAAGTAAGTCTCCAATCAGATGATGCAGAGAGGCCTTGGCCAGAAGCAGCCTAAGCAAGTGCCTACCCGGGAGCTGTCAGCAGCAGAATCCCCAAGGCCCAACTCCATTGGGACTTCATGCAGAGAGAAAACAATGGCTCATCTCCCTGGCAGCACATGAAACCAACCATGTGCCACCATGCCAACACTGTCCAGCCCCAAGGGCCAGCCAGGTTCCCTAAATGGACTCCATCCAACTAGGATTAACCAAATCTGTACCCTCCCGCCCCCTGAAAGCCAGTTATGGCTACTGTCCCTTGTACAGCCAGCCACTCAAGGAAGCAAAAGGAGACAAGAGACCGAACAAGAAGATATGTGTTCTCAACATTTGTTAGGTAAACAAGCCTCAAGAACAACAAATGTTTTTCTATGACTGCCCCTTGCTATCCAGTAGGATACCCCTACCTCTCGGATCATCCTTGGGAGTATTGGGGGTGGGGCGGGTGCATTCCTGCATTCCAGGCTGCTGGGAGAAGAATAGAATAGAAAAAGATGGCCTGGGCAATGGAGAAGTCTGGAAGGAGGCCATGGCAGAAAGCCATGTGGGCAGGTAAGGAAGGAAGGGCCCTGTAAAGTTGCCAGCAGAGCCAAGCCCCTTGGACCCAGCACAAAACAAGAGAGCCAGGCACACTCCTGCCTGTCCAGGACCGGTTTGACTTCCATCCAATAAGGAAAAGACCCTTTCTGAAGATAAATGAACATATAACTCAGACGGGTTTAGCTCCAGATATCTTTGTGAGCCTTTGACTGAAAAAAAGTGAGTCGGGTCCAGGATCATTCAGCATCCGTGTGGTTTCTAACGTGGGGGTGGGGGTGGCTGAGTGGCAGGTCTTGTGAGTTTCTGGTTCCCTCCAGAACTCCGCCTGCTTTTCTCCTGGATCTGGGCAGGAGCCGATTTGGTTATAAGTCTAAACCCTTCAGCACCCTACAGGGAACAACCTAAGATCCTAGAGTATCTATCCGAAAGGGGACCTGTGTCTACAGAAAGCCCAAAATAGCCCATTAGGCACTGCAACACTGCTGTCCAAGCCGGCTGCCCAAGAGAGATGGTAAATACCAGGTGCTCTGGGGGCATCATCCCAGCGGGCACTGAGCCCGCGTCTGAGCTTTGGCATTAGTGTCAGTCCCCAGAACTTCTGCTCTGTCACTGGAGTGCCCACCCCAAGGCCCTCATACCTTCTCCACGTTCTCCACAGTGAAGTCCAAGGCTGGTGCTGCTCCAGCCCCTGCAGCCCCCAGCTGCTCCTCCCGCCGCTCCATCTTTGCTCCCTGC
This sequence comes from Mus musculus, assembly GCF_000001635.26. Taxonomy (NCBI): domain Eukaryota; kingdom Metazoa; phylum Chordata; class Mammalia; order Rodentia; family Muridae; genus Mus; species Mus musculus. The sequence goes on from NC_000070.6 coordinate 117,914,385, forward strand.
CTGGCAGGGAGGTGGACCCTGATCTCTTTCTTGCCCCAGCCCTTTGGCTGTCGGCCCCCTGCTAGACCCCGGCTTGAGTACCCGGGAGGTGGTGGGATGAGGGGATGCCCAGGGCGGGCATGGCTGCCGAGGCCTGCCCACCTCGTTTGGAGGGGGAGTGGGTTGCAGAGGTCAAAAGATGTGCTCTTCGGAAAGGGACCCGCTAAGGCGGCTCCCAGAAGGGAGGCGTCCGTGAGGTACTCCCAGACAAGGGTCCTAGTGGGAGGTCACAGCTCTGTCCCTTGAATCAAAAGTCATAGGGGAGGGAGGCCTATAGGGGAAACAGAGGCCCTGGCCCGTGAGGGGTCACAGAATCAACGGCCTGTACCCATAACACCCCAGTCTGGACGAGCTTCTAGATGCTATGAGGTCAGGGGGGCTGGGAGATCACCCGGGAGAGAGCCCTTCGCGAGATACGGAGACGTCCAAGGAAGCACGGGATTGCAGTTTCGTGAGTCTGGGGCAGAGTCGGTAGAGTTGGGGGACTGAGATAGGTCCCCTCCGTTCGCCTGGCCCGCGATCTGTTCGCCTCCCGGCGTTGGCCCCGCTACGGTCGCTGCCTCCGCCCCAGTGACTGACAGACAGGCCGGCCCGGCCGGGACGGGGCGGGGACCTCAGCAAGACTCGGGCTGTCCCGAGCGCCTGTCGCCAGTACCACCAACTTAGGCCCCCACCCACGCTTGTCCTGGCCCGGCACGGCCAAGCACATCGAGACACGGCACGGCGGAACTACGCGGAAACTCATTCCGGGTCTTTGGCCCTGTCCTCGTGCTAGCTCGCGCGCCCCCGAACAGGCGACGGAACGGCACACCGCCAGGGGCCCCTGCCTGAAGCAAGGACCCGCCTCTATGCACCCTGGGAAATGTAGTTTTCGTCGGACCGGAAGGTGGCTCCTGAGGAGGGAGGCTTGGAGCACGTGGGTTGGGGGTCCTATGGAACCCTATCCTATTCTCGGCTTAGGGCAGAGGACCATCTTGCTCAGTCACATTGCCTAGGAGTGCAACTCTTGCGAAGACGTGATTCATGGGGCCTTTGGGTGGAGTTGGAAGCCAAGAATGGAGGGGAGAGGGTCACGTTTGGTCGGCGCTCAGGCACAGGGAACTGGTTGTGTTGGTGACCATCAGCACCCGCTAAAGAAGAGGAAAGATAGGAGTTACTTGGTGCCCCACAATTAAAAAAAAAAAAAAAAGCACTGTGGATCTGCTCGGGAGCAACCGGGAAATCATATTATTCTGCGCGCGCGCGTGTATGTGTGTGTGAAACGAGGAGGAGAAGGGAAATCGTTAAGGTTTTCATTATGTTTCAAGTAAGAATAGCTCATGGCTTTACCTTAGGTTTTGTTCTCTCTCTATTCTGCTGTGGCGGGTTGGTTTGTTTTGAGATGGAGTCTCTTGCCTTGGGGTGGGGAGTGTACCTCTTTAATCCCAGCACTCCCGGGATTACAGGAGTGTGCCACCAAGATGGGTGTCTGAAGTGCTGTGCCTCCCGCGCACCCTGTCAACTGAACCACATCCTCCACCTTCTTTGTTTTCAAGCGGGGATCTCACTATGTAGCCCGGGCTTGAGTGGGTATTTTTATTCATTGTCTTCAGCTAAAATGGGGAAATTGAGGTTGGAGGAAGGCAAGCCCTGCTCCCAGCAGGCACTTCCTCTCCATGCTCAACTTTTTCTTTCCTTGACTCCTGTCAGCAGGAAAGGAAATGATTTCAAACAGAAGGATCTTTCTTTTTCTTTTCTTTTCTTTTTTTCCAAGACAGGGTTTCTCTGTGAGGCCCTGGCTATCTTGAAACTCTGTAGACCAGGCTGGCTTCCAGCTCACCGAAACCCACTTGTGTCTGCTTCCAAAGTGCTAGAATTAAAGTTATGTACCACCATGCCCAGCCTAAAACTTTTTTTTTTTAGATAAATTATATTAAGCTCAATTTGGGCTTACTATATGGCTTCTCTCTCCTTATTGACTAAACTCTTCCCAACACAGCCTTCTAGCAGTAGCAAAGTTGGGTAAGAATAAGAAGGGCTGGCATACCGTCAGGAGGAGCAGCAATTTTGTAAACCTGGGGAGGAAACAGATTAAGACAAGAGCTGGAGTCACTATACAGGGCTTTACATGTGTCCCACCACACCAGGTGACACTTGTGCTCTAAGGGAGGAAGCTGGCTCTGGAAGTAGCTGCTGAGGCCAGAGAAGGTCGAAGAAACTTGACAAGATCTTGACGAATCCTCAAAGCCTGGGAAGGAGAAGGACTCACTTGGCTGCTAGAGGAAGTCCATCCATCACAATGAGTCAGCAAATCGTTGTCCAAAAGGAAAAAAAGAAAATGTTTTAAGCGTTTTAAAGAAGCCAATTGGATCCCTGTGAGTTTGAGGCCAGCCTGGTCTACAGAGTGAAGTCCAGGACAGCCAGGGCTACACAGAGAAACCCTGTCTCGGAAAAAAAAAAAAAAAAAAAAAGCACCAGCTGCTCTTCCAGAGACCTGGGTTCAATTCCCAGCACTCACAAGGTGGTTCACAACCGTTTTAGGGTTTCTATTGGTGTAACAAAACACCATGACCAAATTTGGCAGGAAAGGGTTTATTCATCTTACAATCCCATATTATAGTCCATCTCTGGAGAAGCCAGGACAGGAACTCAAGCATGGCCAGCCAGTCTGCATACCAGATGCTATCCTCAGAGATCTTTGGCCAGCCAAGTCGTGCGCAGAGAAGAGCAGCAGAGGGCTCAGCTAGCAAGCAGAGGTTCAGGGACGAAGCTGCTAGTGGTGAAAGCCTTGGGAGAGCGTTCTCTTCCCAGGAATTGTTACAGCTCTTGTGACAGATGCTCTCAGGTGACAGAGTAATTGCCACACACCTTGATTCCTTCTGGATAGGATCTTATATACAGTTTTGGGATGGGTTGGGGTCTGACAGCAGGTGCTTCCTATTGGCTTCTTTGGAGATATTTGGGATGCCTCATCTACACGTGGGGAGGAGCTTGGAGTCACTGCCCCTATGTGACCCATGGTCTCTGGGGCTGGGGCTCCATGACGGACCTGACATCAAGAGCAGGCGAAGCTCTTACCTCCCCTTTGGGTCCTGGGGCTTCCAACCCAGCTCAACCTTATCAGGCTTCCTCACAGTCTACTGCCCCACACAGGACTGGAAGCAGGAACTGATACAGATGCTATAGTGGGCTGGTTAACTGTCTTGCTTCCTTCCCATGGCTTGCTCAGCCTGCTTTCTTCTAGAACCCAGAACCACTAGCCCAGAGATGGCACCACCTACCATGGGCTGGGCCCTCCCCTTTGAACACTAATGAGAAAATGCCTTACAGCTGGACCTCATGAGGCATTTCCTCAACCGACGCTCTGTGTTGACTTGTGTCAAGTGGACACAAAACCAGCCAGTAGCTCCAGTTCCGGGGAAATGACTCCGTCTCTGGTCTCCACTTGCACCGGGTACACTGTGCTGCACAGACATACGGGCAAAACATCAGCCCATAAAAATTAAATAAGTAAATAAATGAAATTTCATATGAAAAAGGGAAGGTATCAAGGCTTTGTTAAGGGAAAGCTACTTCCTCCTGATCCAAAGAATGGAATCTGACTTCTATATTGGCTCTGGGTTAGAGACATGACATTTTGGTCTGACTCAGCAGCTAACAGCACTTCCTGTTCAACCTGAGGACTTGAGTTCAATTCTGGGACCCCACATAGTAGAAGATGACTGATTCCCAAGGCTTGTCCATGTGTACATGCCCCACTCAACACATACACAGAATGAATGAATGAATGAACCGAGTTTTCAGAAAGTTGATCTAATTGGACCTGCCAATCGGCTGGCTAGAAGACCGGCCCTCAGGAAAGCTGATTCACCTTAAGACAAGCTGAAAGGATGGGAGAAGTTATCCCCTCAGTGGAATAATGTACTTGGACCCTCTAAGAACTCTCTCACAGACAGCAGTTCCTTGTAGATCTCCCCTGCTCAGCCTGGAGTTTGAGTTGTTGCTCAGAGTATCCCCTCTTCCTTTTCTTTCTATCTCGTTTTCAAATGCTGGCCGAAAGCCCAGGCATGCTTTCTCTGAGACTCTGGACTTTCTCACTGTTCCCCTGCAGATATCCTGGCTTTCTTCAGCTGCTGCCAATCTCCATGCCTAAAGCAAAAGGCCTAACTGTGTCTCCTCTCCAGCCCCTGTCCCCCACCCCACGCCTCATGCCCCCAGCAGTTGTTGGGACAATCAGTTTCTCTCCCATTGCTTCTCTCTGGCTTTAATGAAATCACCAGCTCCAAGCTTCTTTCTGTGTCTGTTTTCAAACTATTCTATCAATGAGAATAACAACTCAAAACAGAGACCCCTGACCCGCCTTAACATTCCCATCACCGTACATGGGAACTGGTGATCTATCAGAAGCATACTGTCTCAGTTTACTTTTCTGATGCAATGATAATCCTGGGGCTTACCCGCTCTGACCATAGGCCATCATAGAGGGAGAAGTGAAGGTAGGGGCAGAAGCAGGAACCTAGAGGCAGAAACTGAGGAAGAGACCAACCACAGAGGAACACTGCTTCCTGGCTCAACTTGCAGAAATTGCTCGGCTTACTAATGCAACCCAGGACCGCTTGCCACCCACATCAGTCATTAGCAAGAAGATGCCTCACAGACATGCCCACAGGATGATCTGATGGCGGCAACTCAACTGAGAGCCTTTCTTCCCAGGTTTGTCTAGGTAAACTTAGACATAAGCATGAAATTGACAAAATCCAAGCAGCACATACGCTTTAACCAAACCCACTGGGAACCCTTTAGTGGTCCCTCAGGACAAAACGCAAGTGCCATAGGATAACACTAAAGCCCTGTACGGTTGTCTCCAGCCCTGGTCTTTTTTTGTTTTGTTTTTTTGTTTGTTTGTTTGTTTTGTTTTGTTTTGTTTGTTTTGTTTTGTTTTGTTTTTCAAGACAGGGTTTCTCTGTGTAGCCCTGGCTGTCCTGGAACTCACTCTGTAGATCAAGCTGGCCCCAAACTCAGAAATCTGCCTGCCTCTGCCTCCCAAGTACTGGGATTAAAAGTGTGCGCCACCACTGCCCAGCTCCAGCCCTGGTCTTAATCCGTTTCTTCCCCAGGTTTACAAAGCTGCTCCTCCTGACAGTATGCCAGCCCTTCTCAGACTTGCCTAACTGTGCTACTGCTTGAAGGCTCTATGTTAGGAAAAGTCTAATCAATACAGAGAGAGAAGCCATACAGTAAGCTCAAATCAAGTTTAATATAGTTTAGGGGTTTGGTTTGGTTTTGTCTTGTTTTAATGTATTAGGCTAGGTATGGTGGCACACACCTTTGATCTCAGCACTCGGGAGGCAGAAGCAGGTGGATCTAAATTTGGAGCAAGCCTAGTCTAAATAGTGAGTTCTGGGACAGCCAGGGCCATGTAGAGGACCTGTCTCAAAAAGAACAAAAATAAATAAAAATGAAAATAAGGTTTTATTAGCATACATTAGTCATATATAATGGTTTCACTGTGACATTTTCATATATTCATAATGTTATATATAATGTATTTGAATTATATCCATCTCCATTTTCCACTGGTAATTCCTTTCCAACTAATCTTTCTTCTTTCATGCTGTGTTCACCTCTCTCTCTCTCTCTCTCTCTCTCTCTCTCTCTCTCTCTTTCTCTCTCCCTCTCCCTCTGTGTATGTGTGTGTCCCAATGTATTTCACTAGGGTTGGTTACAGGAGCATGGACATTTACCACTGAAGAAAATGTCTCCCCCTCCTGTTGGGGTGACTTACACACACACACACACACACACACACACACACACACACACACATTGTATCAACTGGTTATACAGGTGTGCCTCTATATTTCAATTTTTATTTGCGGTGTGGGCCGTGGCCCCAGGCTGGCAGGATATATAAATGTTTGCTGCTTCTTCATCTGCCCCCACCCCCAAAAGACAAGCTGCTGTGGTGGAGGTCACAGTAGCCCTCAGTCTGGCCAAAAGGCAACACTACAGATGTTGTCTCTCTGTCTGCTGATTGGTTGAGAGTGGGTAGCTGTAAAATCTCTCCCACTATGCTAATAGCTTTTCTTTTCTTTTCTTCTCTTCTCTTCTCTTCTCTTCTCTTTTCTTTTCTTTTCTTTCTTTTTGTTTCTTTTCTTTTTTAATGTTTTTATTTATTTATTTATTTGCTTTTGGAGACAGGGTTTTACTGTGTAGCCCTGGCTGTCCTGTGACTCACTCTGTAGACCAGGCTGGTCTTGAACTCAGAAATCTGCCTGCCTCTGCCTCCCAAGTGTTGGGATTAAAGGCGTGCCCCACCACTGCCTGTAGCTAATAGCTTTTTGTATGGAAAAGAAGCGTGGCATTTGAGGGATGGAGAGTTGTCCGCTTTAGCTGAGGCAGGAAGAGAGGGTCAGAGGGTTGAAACAGAATGGGCACCGGGCAGGGAGGTAAAGCAGAGAGCGCCTCGGGTGGAGACTCTGGCAGGGGAGTCTGGTTCAGTTAGATGGCTCACTGAGACCATCCCAGCAAACAGGCCAAGAGCCTTATACTATACAAGTGTCTCCATGTCTTTATTATTAAACCCCAAGTAGGACTTCCAAAAGCCCAGCAATATTGTTCCCCATGAACCATTAACTGACTATAAATTGCCATGGAGGGATGTGGCCTCATGAGAGGCCCTTGACAATCCATACCAGGGTGTTGATGGAACCAATACCGTGCAGATAACCATGACTGCTGACTTGCATCCTTTGCTTCCCTTCTTCTGCTGATTCCCTGGGCCTTGGAGATGGTGGTATGGCTGTCCCATTTAGGGTTGAGCATCCAAGAGTCACTTGTTCTCATCACTGACCCAGGATGTGTCTCTTCAGTTATTGATGCCCACCACAAAACAAAACAAAAACAACCACGCTTCTCTGACCAAAACTGACAGCAACACTAATTGAGGGGCATAAACATAGTTATTTGGAAGGCAATTTGCTGGGCACATCAAGTCAATTTAGCAAAACAACAGAGGTAGCGACTCCCTTAGGGTCTGTGAGTTTCCTAGCCATGAATTTCTGACTAGGTTTACAATAACAGATATGAATTGTCCCTTGTGCAGTGGACCTCAAATCCTATCAGGAAGTGGTTCTTTACCCCCATATCTTGTTTGCCATTATTTCACCAATGGGTGTATCTTGTCTGACAGGTCAGCAGTGTAGCATGTGGGGCTCACAACTGAGGAAGACTGTTGATGGTAATTCCCTTCCAGAAGCCTACACAGAATTCTTTGGTTCTAGCCGGAAGGGAGGAAGCTTTATTTCTCCATGTCCTACAAGCCAGAGTGCATGGTATCTTCAGCAACAGAATTTTAGCATATAGTTTCAGCGAGCAGCCAACGGGAGAGGCAGTTGTTTTAGGGTCAGTGGATAAGCTCAAGGAGTCTAGGATGTTGCCCATTGTTGCTGTCTTGTGCCTTCAAGCCAGGGTTGTTGAGGGGAGAATACTGGAGTGGCTGGGAAGCCAGAGAGCAGGGAAAGTTATTGAGTCGCAGCACACAGAAGGTGGACAAGGGTGGAGAGCAGAGCTGAAGGTCAGAAGACAGAAGGAAGCTTGGCGTTGCATGGAGAAGCACTGGATCGCTTAGGGCTCAGAAGGGTCCGGGATGAAGGTAAATGTGATCAAGCGGTGTCAGCAGGGCATCAGGAACTGAACCCCCCCCCCCCAGAGTAGATAATGTGTGTGTCGCATCCAGTTACAGAGCCCTAGGGCCTCACAAAATGCAGAGAAAGGAAGAGGAATGCAAACTCAAGTCAGAAGGAGCAGCTGGGGTCGTGAGAGGGAACGTGAGGGTGTGGGATCAGAGAGCCAAGGGAAGTTTTCTAGGAAGTGGCCACGGAGGTCCCTGAAACCTCAGTAAAGCCTCTTTTAGAGAAGGAAAGTCAGAGAAGACACTCCTGTCCCATCTTCCATAGCTCCATTATCAGTTCTTTTTATGCGATTCTATTCTGGTCAGTATAAATTCACAGGAGACATGCAATAGAGAAAGGCCCAAGTGTGGAGTGTGTTATAAATAATTGAGTCCTGATATCAGAGCCCGGGTCTGTTCAGAGAAATCAATCCAGCTACATAAGGTACCTAGAACAGGGCATCACATGGGGGCCAAGGACTCCATGAGGCCTGTGAATGAGCTTCAGAGGTATCCCCTGCCCCCCACGTACACCTAGGCTTCCTGACCAGATGTGCATATATCAGTAACCTTTCTGGCATTTGGTGGGGGAGAAGGCCCATGCTGTCACTGGTGGTCTCAGAAGGCTCTACTTCCAACGTAGGTTGGGACCCTTCTGAGAATGACAAGGATACAACCATGGGTCACAGAGTCTCTTACATCTTTTTCTGAACTTTCTTTCTTTTTCAAGATGAGACGCTAGTCTGTGCCCAGACACTACACCACAGAGATCTATGGACTAAGTTAGGGTTCCTTGGGTGGGAAAAAAAGAGAGTCACTGATACAGGCACCTGCCAGAGCAGGTAACTGGGCATAGGGGAGTGAGTGGAACCCAGAACCACACATCCCAGATGAAATGAACCTAGAGGAAGGTTTGAGGTGTTCCCTACGGATAGAAAAACACATCTCAAAGCACACACGTTCAGAGGAGACTGGTGGTAGGTTCTAAGAAGACCATTCACTGGGAAGTGTGGTTTTGTGAGTGAAACAGAAATCGAGGTCAGAAATGGACCTATAAAGTACCCTGAGCCTCGAGGACCTAACCCAGTGTGCTGCCTAGGCTGGTCACGTGACTAGGGACCTCAGCTGGCTTGTAATCAATCAGGTGCGGCCCTGCTGCTGTTTCTTTGTACAGGAAGCATCGTTTTCCAGAACGACCTGGTAGTTGGACTTGGAAAGGGATGCTGACTTCCCAGGGGAATGAGACCATCTTGGAGGAGGTACCAGGCTGTAAGCACAGTGCAGCTTCAAGTTGGAGGCGGACCCCATTCCTTAAGGACTGACAGTTTGGGGCATGTCAAGAGTTAGCACTTTGCTGGGGCGTGACTGATCATACTTCTTATGCTGGGGGGGATGCTGAAGCAGGAGGATTGCTGCAAGCATGAAGCCAGATTGAGCTAAAGTAAGAACTTATCTCAAAAAAACAAGCAAGCAAACACCCCCCCCACACACACACACACCAAAAAGAAAGTGACAAGACCCAGCACTTGGCTTGGCTGGGATCTGGGCAGCTCACTGTGAACACTGTGAACATCCCCATGAACGATCCTGAACAGCAGTGTTGCTGACAGCTTTTGGCACTAAGCTCAAAGTCTTGTCAGCAGGGTTCTCCCTAGTCCAAATCACCTTAGAACTGAAGGAATTTCCCCAACCCCTTCAAACAGCTCTCTGTGAGCGGTAAGGGGTGTGTGTGTGTGTGTGTGTGTGTGTGTGTGTGTGTGTGTGTGTAAACTGAGGAATTTTAGTCAGTTTGGTGGCAGAGAATGGGGCCAAAGGTGTATCTGAGGGTGCAAACCCACCAAGGTTTGGGGAGCCTATAGGACTGGGATGGAGACTACAGAAGGGAGCACAGGCTTGGTTTGCCTTGTTAACCCAGGATGGACCCAGTCCTCTGAATTCTTGCTGCTTCTTTGTAGCCTGGGTGAAGGGCTCCTGTGGCAAAGCTGGTAGACTCAGGTGGGAAGGAAGCACTTGGCAGACAAAGCTAAATGGCCTAAATGGCCGGGATCCTACCTTTAACCTAGTCTTGCCTCTGAGCTTTCATATACCCTGGCTACAACCTCACTGCTGACAGCTTGCAAATCTGTCCCACCCAGGCCTCCCTCCTCTGCTCCAGACAAGCACCCCTCCCAATGACCTTGGTCTCTGGGAGACCACATCCTTCCCAAATGTGCCTATCTATCTCGGAGGCCCCAGAACTAGTCAGTCAATAAAGTGCGTATAAGAAAGTGCATGAGAAGTGAGGATCTGAATGTGATCGTCTTCACCCTCATAAAAGTCCAATGTTGAGGCTCAAGCGAGATGGCTCCTTGGATAAAGGTACCTGACACCAAGCAGAATGACCTTAGTTTGATCCACTGTGACCCCATGGTGGAGGGAGGGAGCTGACGTCCATGAGTTTGTTTCCTGACTTCTAAATGTGTGCTGGGGCATGTCTGCCTACCCTAGCACAGAAAATAAGATAAACAAGATGAAACTGCAATAAAAAATTTACATGTTTGTAATTCCAGAGCTGGGGAGGTAGAAATAAGAGGATCCCTGGGGTTTCTGGCCAGCCAGCCTAGACAAAGTGGCCAGCATTAGGTTCAAAGAGAGGACCTAGGCAGAAGGCAACTGAGGAAGGAAGACAGGGCGTTGACCTCACACAAAACTACAAATAAAAAGTGTCCTGTCTTGTTTTAAAGAAGAAAAATCAATGTAAATGCATAGGACCAGGAAGACAGCCTGCCTGCCTCTCTCCCTCCCTCCCTCCCTCCCTCCCTCCCTCCCTCCCTCCCTCCCTCCCTCCCTTCCTTCCTCCCTTCCATTTTCAGACGGGTGTCATGGAGCCCACGCTGGACTGGAACTTGCTGTGTAAGGATGGTCTTGAACTGATCCTCCTGCCTCCAAACCCCGAGTGCTGGATGACAGTGTGACATCACGCCTCATCTGAGACACTGACCATGTCAAGGGCCACACAGACAAGCTCAGATGACTGATTGGCCTTTTGGGGAGAAGCCAGGGGCAACACCGACTTCCTTGCCAGGAGAAAGTGTGTTCCTCTTAGCTTCCAGCTGCCTTTCATCCCGTCAGCCACCACATCAACTGCAGTGACTACCCATATCATTACTTGTTTATTGTCTGTCCTGGTTCAAGCTTAAAGACAGAGATTATGTTCCTTTTACTTCTATATCTTCTTTCCTTGAGACAGACTGTCATGTAGCTCAGGCTAGCCTAAGATTCGATATGTAGCTAAGGATGCCCTTGAATTTCTGATCCTTCTGCTTCTCTCTTGAGCGCTGGTATTCTGGGTATGTGCCACTATACTCTGTTTATGTGGTGCTGGGAACCAAACCAAGGGCTTTGGGCAGGCTAGGCAGGAGTCCTACCGACTGAGCTACATCCCCAGCCTCACCTCTGCATCTTTAGTGTCTAAACGGTAGCTGACAGCTCATTGCCACTGTTTGCTGGGTGAATAAACGGTTATGCTTGTTCATCACCCAAAATCCACGCTTGGTTGAGACCCTCAGCGCTTGCCTGTGCTCCTGTCCTCACGAAACTTCCTTCCTGTGAACCAGCACCCTCCCCACCCCTACCCTGGCCCCTCTCCCATCCTCAGCCCTTCTTCAGATATTCTCTTGCCCTGGGTTGCTTCAGGGGTTGACTTGTAAGCAAAGCAGCCTGTGTAGTCCTCAAGGTAGGTCCTTGCATGGTGAGACACTGACATAGATGGAGCGGGACAAAGGGACAAAACAGGCTTTTCTGTGTGTTTACCCACTAAGCAGGGGTCCCAAGTTGCCAGTGGTCACAGTGTGACCTTTCTCCATAGAAAACTATATTGTTTATTTCCCATAGGTACCCCAGGCCCCAAGTACTGTGGATTGTGCATCTTTGTCACCTATGTGTGCCTCCCATCCATCTCAGAGACACCTGCGGGGCAAGAAGTAGGCGATCCAGGTAGCACTACTGAGTCAAGTGTAAAATGTGGATGGGGGGGTGGGGTGGGGCACATCTTCATCTAGCTTCTTCTACCATCCCCCATGTCCAGGAAAGGATCTGACAAACCAGCAAAGTAAATAAATAATTTAGAAATAATAAATAGGGCTTCGGCTTCCACAAGTGAACACGGGACTGGTTTCAGCACAGGCTGGTCCAGCAACGCGACTACAATGTATATATGTATATATATCTCTTCAAAATTCATTCCCCAGGACAGAGGGCCATTTCTGGATTCTCCCAGAGGAGTTCTCTTTAGCTGAGGTTTCTCCTGTCTGTAGAGCTGTGATCCATGAACAACTTGGGACTGTTGGTCAGTGGTTCCGACATCTTTCACTCTGTCTGTCATGCCGACGACGTCTGTCACTCACCGGCCTGGGGCCTGAGCTCTGCAGCCTCCATATCCTGCTGAGTTGAGGCTCCTGGTTAGTGAGGCCCGGTGGAGCTGTTCCAGGTAGGGCAACACATGGGTCTAGTGTGCAAAGGCTTGGAGATAGATCATCCTCAGCCCAGACAGCCGCAGGCAGTGGCGGAGAGGTGGTCCACGGTCCTCCAGGTGCTGTTCACGTCCATGAAGGAGACGGCCTCATAGCGAGTGGGCCGGCAGCAGGGCTGGCTGATCGGCCGGGACCCGGGAGGCGACCGTAGGGCCCCAGCGCCCAGTAGGCTGGCCAGACTGAGATCGTGCTGGGAGCGTGCTCGGCGGCACGAGCCGCTGCAGAAGCGGAAACGTATCAGCTCGTCGGAGCTGTGGCCTAGGCCGAGCGCACTCACCGGCACCAGCTGCGAGCGCAGGCGGCAGCCGCGCGCATCTGTGGTCCGTGCGCGGCTGCTCCGGGTTCCTGCACGCGCCGCGCGTGCCCCGCGGAGCGCAGCGGGAGGAGACTGGAGCGCGGGACCAGGCGGCGGGGGTGCGGGCTGAGGAGACTGAGGCGGGGGTCGCAGGGTTCTTTCGCTGCACAAATGCGCAGTGTGTCCCCCTGGAATGAGGCTTAGTCACTTTCGGAGGTGTGGGTGGGGGGTGTCTAGAGCTAGCCTCGCCCTTGCCCCGCCCTGTCGCGCTCTCACCTACCAGGCAGGTGGTCCGTGGGGGGCGCCAAGACCGGTGAGGGACCGTCGCGAGCGGCGGGGCTGCGGGACATTGGGTCCAGGGAAGCTTCTGTGACGCAGCTCAGCAGGGCTAGAACAGCTAGGGTTGGCCACCAGGCTGACTGCACAGAGAAAAGGAGACTTAGGGAGGAACAGGACACTTTGGGGGTCGGGAGGGGGTCTTGTCTTGCCCAGATCAGAGACCAGTCTAGTCGGGCTCCTAGCTGGGTGGCAGAGTGTAAGGAAGGGCTTAGATTTAATAGGCATTTGCTGCTCCCAGGAGCCCAGGGGAGGAATTACCTGAGGGCACGGACCATCAGGAGAAATCCCGTTCCTTTCCTCCAATTACGGCCCCTCCCTCTTGGCATTTCCCCTTTCATATCTGATCCCTGCGGCCCTAAGCTATGTCCTACTCTCTTTTTTTCCAAGGAAAGCCAGCGACTCACCTGCCACCTAGGCCGGAGGCAGTGGGACAATGCAGTAGGCTCTGCAAGTCCCAGTTCCATAGCTTTCGGCTCCAGAAGCTCCCATCAGAAGCCTTCGTGGACCCGTTTCCCCACCCTCTTCCTGCGGCAGCTTGCAAACTGAAAGATGAGTTAGTTATCCTTTGGGGTATTCCTCCTTCCACTCCAGTCTCTCGAAGCGACCCAGGAGGTTGGAGTAGCTAGAGTCAACTCAGCAGCGGTAGCTGCGATGGAGAACCTTGCTCTCTGTGTTAGGTGCTTGGCAGGACCTGTTCCTTCGCGATGCCACAAGGTCAATCAATGGCTCACTTCTCCAGATGGGCAAACAAAGCTCAGCTGAGCTCAGAGATCGTCTAAGGCCTCAGGGGGGAGACTCACACAGCTGTGGTCCTGTCTTCTAAGACCCTTCTGCTCTGTACTTCAGGGCTGAAGGTACCAGGGTGGTTGGAGAAAGTAGTAACTTGAGTTCCTTCCACTCCATGCTCAGCGTTCACTCCATACCTTGGGGGAGGAAGCAGAGCCCTGAAGAATTTGAGTGTCAGTTGGTCACTTGGATTATCTGATGACTTGCAATCTTCTTTCTGGACCCAGTGTCACCTGAATTCTCTCTTATGCCCACAGATGTCTCCCAAGAGCTTGCCTATTATCTGGGGAAGCGATGGTCCTTCTGAAAACACAGGGCCTGGACCATGGCTTCCTGTGGCCACCAGGGGGCAGAGCTTGTCAAGCCTGCGGATTTAAGGGGAGGGGGCTTTTGCACACGCTCTGCACATTTAGGTCTGAGCCATTGCCAGAAGGACCAGCTAGTCCTTCACACCAACCTGGTCTCAGAGGGCTGAACCACTCCGAGATCCGGCCCAAGCCTGGACCATCTGCCTCCTGTGGATCTGGCCCCCTAGCCTTGCTCCTAGGAGTTTCCCCCATAAACCATCCTTCCTGACCCCAGCCCGCACCTCCAGTCTTTGTGAACCACTGCTCTTGGACCCCTAGAACTTTTAAGAATTCTCATTAGTTAGTCTCTTCTTGGGTCCCAGATGTAACCCTCCATCCTTTTGCTGGCACACAGAATACATGGAGAGGGGGAGCGACATATGATGACTCCAGGATAAGACACACACCTCCCAGGCCTTTATCTAGTTCCTCCAGAGCTAGGCGTGTGCCCGTTGGCTAACTAGATTAAAATCCCTAGAGACCAGACTGGCTACTATTCTCTCAGATGGAGGGAAAGTCAGACAAGGCAGCCCTGGGATATCTGCGCTAGGGGGAGCCTAGGAGCAAGTCCCTCGAGGACAGCTCTGACCAATTTCTCCTTTCTTACCATTTGGGATATTTGGTCCTCCAGCCCTTGCCACCCCTATCCACCAGCCCTATACTCACCAAAGGGGTCCTGGTCCGTGTCCTTCTAGGCGCCTCTCCTGGGACCAGTGCTGGGCTTTCCCCCGAAGCTCAAGTGGATCATGCCCAGAGTTGTGCACCTGGCAGCGCCTCTTTTAGTTAAAAGTGGGGCCTTGGCAGCCGGTCTGTGCCCTGTGGCGGCAGCGGGAGCCTCACATTACAGCCAGCCAGGAGGGTTAACACAGTCCAAGAAGCTAGCGACAAGAACTGGAGGGGCTGGGAGGGGCAAAGAGCTGCGCTGAGGGCCCAGAAGAGAGAGGCTGAGAGAAAAGTGGGGAGGAAGACCTTTCTGCCCTTTCTCCTGCCCTTTGAGCGTCCATCAAGGGGATGGGCAAGAAGGCTGGCTTACCTTGGGTGCAGGGCTCCAAGCCCCAGTCGCAGCGAGGGCTGGGGCCCGAGGGACTTGTTGCTGGCAGAGCCCGCGGGCCGCATCTGGGGGCCGAGCCCAACTCCATCCCTCAGCAGCCTCCTGCCCGCCGCCGTCCGGTGTCAAATTCCAGCCCCGGCGTCACCAGATCCCGGGGTGGGGCCCAGAGCGCCCCCGCCCCGCCCCACCTTTCAGGGCTCACCTGGCCGCTCCACCCTCCGGATCCGGTCCCCGCTGGCTAGGCTAGGTCCCTCTAGGTGGGGGCTAGACATTTGGAGAAGACCCCAGGAGGCAGAGTAGAGATCGCGGGCTGCAGCGAGACGCTGAAACTGGGAATTCGAAGTTGGTAGTCAAGCAAAGTAGGGAACTGGGAGGCCTGGCCGAGGGCGGGAGAGCGCGAGGGAGGGCGGCGAAGGAGGGGCAGCCTGAAGGAGAGTTCCAACTTGGGCTGCGCAGACATGGGGGTTCTGGCTAGCTACTCTGTATCCTCAAGTGGTGACTCCGGGACCCTCAGAAGGTTCAGCTGCCTCGGAGCGACAGGGCTCTGCGTTGGGCTCCCACGGTCCAAGGATACCCTGTTTGCTCAGTTTTAGGGTCGGGGCCTCAGAGGGACTCGCGCACATCCAGTGAAGGCAGTGAATGATTGTGTGTGTGTTGGGGGTGGGGGGTGGGTGCGACCAGGGATGAAGAATCAGAGGACCTCAGAGTATTGAACTGGAGTCTGAGATGCGATGAGGCAATTTGGCAGGTGTCTGGAGGTTGGTTGATGGCCATGATCAGAATTGTTCTACCAACTAGTCTGGAGTTCATCACGAAGATGCTGGAAACTACTGACCTAGTCTGAGTGTGGTCATTTTCGTTGAATGCCTGCACTGGAGAGAGTGTGGTTTTGAGACAAGCAAGACAGAAGAGGGATGCAGGCTGCTGGGGACAATAAGATAAACCCTGAGCAGGGTTGTGGGGAGTTGGGGGTTCCAGGACCCAATCCCCTACATTCCTTTTTGCCTGATTGGACAAAGTGAGGTGGTAAAATTCTAGGAACTGGCTTTCCCTAGGAGAGGGTCAGATGTGGGGTTGGCGGTTGGGGGAGGGGGACATGTGAAACCAGTGTTGGACATGCTGAATTAGAAGGGTCTGTGGACTCTCCTGCTAGAAATGCCCCAGAAGCAGCTAAATTTGTAGCCGGGAGTAAAGTGAAGGCAGTTGGGCTAATGATGACAACTTGGTATTTGCCAACCAATACGTGCAAAAACAGATGCTGAGAGTGGGGAAGGGTACCCAGTGCATGGACCCGATGTGCCCTGATCATGTACCAGCACCTCTGTGGACCTTGAAGAACTACCCATGGGGCTGGAGAGACAGCTCAGTGGGTAAGAGCACTGAACTGCTCTCCCCAAGGTCCTTAGTTCAATTCCCAGCAACCACATGGTGGCTCACAACCATCTGTAATGGGATCTGATGCCCTCTTCTGGTGTATCTGAAGAGAGCAATGGTGTACTCATATATATATATAATAAATCTTAAAAGGAGAAGGAGGAGGAGGGGGAGGGGGAGGGGGAGGAGGAGAAGGAGGAGGAGGAGGAGGAGAAAGAATGGAAGAAAGGAAGAAAAGAACTACCCACATCTACCCACATCTGGGCCACATCCCAATCTGAATCAGACACTTGGGGTGGGCAGGTACATAGTTCCAGGTTTTCACCTGTGATTTTGGCACATAGCCAGGGTTCCTAACCACTGATTTTTTTGTTTGTTTGTTTTGTTTTGTTTTTTTTTTTTTTGAGACAGGGGTTTCTCTGTATAGTCCTGCCTGTCCTGGAACTCACTTTGTAGACCAGGCTGGCCTCGAACTCAGAAATCCACCTGCCTCTGCTGGATTAAAGTTGTGCGCCACCACATCCGGCCCCTAACCACTGATTTTGAGAGAGCAGTTTTGTGCAGTGCTTGAGGCTGAAGTCTGTGAGGGTTATCCTCAGACTCCACAAGGCTGCATGGGGTGAGGCACATAGGACAACACGGATGGACACACAGCACATACATACATTTTTCTTTTCCCATAAAACTGGCTGCTGAATTGAGGTGGCCGTTGCAGCTAGGGCTACCACTGACAGGCATATAGCTGAAGCTATGTGTCCCATTTACTGTCGTAGTGGCCAGTGTCTGACAGGAAGCTACCTCCATCATTACATGTCTCTGATTCTCAGATCTACCTGGGGTTAAGAGGGCTCAGATTCTAGAGCCTAAGGAGGTGAACTGGGGCAGGGATGTCCTTTCTAAAGTTACCAGGGGTGTCTAGGGCTGGGTTGGGGGCTTTCCTGTTTTCTGTTGAAGTGCAAATAAGGAGTGGGCCACATTCATTTCTAAGGGGAGCCATGGATGGCAAGAATGGAGGTCTGTGAGTTTCTCTGTGTTGTGTGGGCCTCTTTTGCTGGCCTTTTAATTAATTTTGTGTGTTTCTGTGCCTGGATGTGTGTATGTATACAACAAGAGCCCTAGAGTTCAGAAGGGGACATCAGATCCCCTGGAACTGGAGTTACAGGCGATTGTGAGCCTTCAGGTAGGTGCTAGGAATTGAACCTGGGTCCTTTGCAAGAACAATAAATACTTTTAACCACTGAGCTGGAGGATTCAAAGGTCCTATAGTAGACACGAGAAGTGAAAGGGACCCAGGAGTTCATGGGCTGCAGAGAAGACCCTTGTGTTCAGTGCAGTTTCTGTTTCTTCCAGAAAAGTCAGAGAAAACAACAGGAGGCCAGATTCAGAGGAGAGCTTTATTGCTTCCGTGAGAGCTGCCCCGGCTGGCTGCGGCAGCCTGGGTGAGGTCCTGGAGCCTCACTTCCCTCTGGTCCTGGGTAGGACCCATGGAGCTGGCAGTCCCAGCAAGAAACCCAGACCATCTGACAGTTCAGGAAGGATTACTGCCCCATGGATTAGGGACAGCTATGGACGGAGCCATTCATTCCCGTCAGGCTGGGCTGGGCCTTGCCTCCTGAGTTCTCTCTGCTCTTGTCCAAGAGCTGTCCTGTTGGCTTTAAAGGGATGGCTCTGGGGTTCCCCTGTGGGACACTGGTGGCTGGTGAGAGGGAGTACTTCATCTTCTCCCCAAGGAAGGCCAAAGAGTGTCGTGAGCTGGAGATGGCTGACATGAGATGCTATCCACCTCCCGGTCCCTGAAGCATGGTCACCACACCTCCATCCTTCAGGGAGTTCACTGGTACCACTGTCTGATGGGCCCTCTAGTGGGCCTCTTTCTGCACAACAAGTGGACCAAATGTGACATCTAATTTAAAAATAAATTATCCCTCCCCTCCCCATACCCAAATTCACAAAATGATAATACACCAAACACTGATTAGAGAAATGATTCTGGTAGCATTCTTGCTACCAAATGTCCCACCTCCTGCATGCTGGGCCTGCTGGCCACAGCCAGTGGCCTCCTGGCCCTCTGGCTTCATGGACCCAGGCAGCAAGGCAGGGTGCTGGTCTCTGAAGCTGGCCTGCAGTGGGCACAGCTCTGGTTGCCTTGCCAAGGCCTCACTGGCCCTCGGGTCTCTTGGCACTGTCCCTCTCTGGGTGGGAAGGCTCCTGTGCAGGTGGCAGCTGCTTGGTCCTGGCGTGAGCCTCTCTGGCCTGGTGTCCGGCCCACTCAGATACCGCTGCTTAAGTCAGTGATGACACGTGCCTTCACTAGCTTCCGCAGAAACTCTTTCTCTCGCTGGATGTTGTGTGTCCAGGACTAGAAGGGGAGAGATGGAGAAGTCATGAAGTGGGTAATCCAGAGGGCTGTTGGGACACAGCCTTGCTTAACCCTGAGCTGGTGTTCTCTTCCAGTCACCACCCTCTGAAGCTCTGTGACTGGGAATACACAGGTACACAATTGTTCAACAATACCCCTCAACAAACAAGCCCGGCACACCCTCGTCACCCCAGAGGAACTCTGCCCTGGGCTCCTTCCAAGTCTTGAGTGGTCTCAGCTTCCCAGTCCCCTCTGCTCAGCCTCTTGTTCCCTCAGACAACAGCCCACAGCTCCTTGGCAGCACTTGGGTTCTAGACACCCTGAGGGCAAGGAGGTGAATCACTGGCCCGCACAGCAAGGGCAGGGGCTGCTGCTCTGGCCTGATGCAATCGGTTCTCCAGGCAGGTAACCAGGGAGCCTCAGGAGCACACCTCGTCTTTCTTTTTAAAAATGCTCTCCTTTTTGAAGCTAAACATTAAAAATTTATTTATGCTTGTTTGTTTTCAATGTATTATTAACTTTCTCCCTCTGTGTGTCTATGATGTGTGGGTCTTTGAATATGGGCCTGAGTGGAGGTCAGAGAATGACCCTTGACAATGCGTTTCCTCCTTCTAGTGTGGGTTCCAGAGATTGGACTCAGGTCACCAAGGCTTACATGGCTAATGCTTTTACTTACGGATGTGTCTCACTTGCTCTGGGTTTTTGAGACCGAGTCTCACTTAGTAGCCTGGGCTGGCTTCAGACTCACTATGTCATCTAGGCTGGTCTCAAACTCATGATCGTTGTACCTCAGCTTTCCAGATGCTGGAATACAGATGTGAGCCAATATACTCATTTGCTTTATTGTTCTAAGGCAGCATCTCACTAACTCCCTTTATCTTTTTGCCTCTACCTCCTAAGACCATCCCACCAGACTGGCTCCCAAAGGCTAAGCACTTCCCATACCATCATCCTTGAATAAAATAAACCCAAAGTGCTATACACGTAAAAACTTCATCCTACTAAGTTAGAGAAGATGCCACCTTCCAGGGCTTAATGGGATTGGATTCCTTCTGATTCCCAGAATTCTCCCCAGGAAGCTCCGATGACTAAGGCTCTCAAAGGAAAGGCTTGACTGAAGGAATGAAGGAATGAGTGTCTTTAGCCTCATGGCTCAGACCCAGCTGGCCTCTGCATGTGTCAGCACTGGGCCACTCCACGCCTGTACCCACAGATACTATTTACTGTATTAAGAACTAGGGGCTGTCCAGCCCTTATTTTGATTCCCATAACACTCTCCGACCTTCCAAACCTCTGGAATCTAAAACTCAGGCAGTCCCCAACCAGAGACCCTATAGTCCTCTGCTCTGAGCGTCCTTGAGGCCTCTTGAATGAACCACAGACTTGGCTGCCCTGAAGCCTCCACATCCCCAAGTGGTAGTGGTTTCCTTCCCGACAATCCGACAATCCACAGCACAGGTGGTCCAGTCTCCCTCAGTATCCCCCCTGATCTCACCATCTGTCCCCTCAGACCCCTAGAAAAACCTAGACCAGGCTTTGTCATTCTGCCTTGCTGCTGCCTCTGGAGTTGCTCTCCTTGTTTCAGACCCCTGGGTGACTCACATCCATTCTTTGAAGGTTCAAATCATCTTTCCAGAAGTTTCTAAGGGCAGGGATGGCTAGACACACAGTAGGCACTCCATGAGATTTGTTCAATGAAATTACATTGATCTCTCTCTCTCTCTCCTTCTTCTCTCTCTCCTTCTCTCTCTCTCTCTCTCTCTCTCTCTCTCTCTCTCTCTCTCTCTCTCTTTCTCTCTCTCTCTCTCTCTGTGTGTGTGTGTGTGTGTAACTGTATGACTGTGTGCATATGCTTGTAGAGGGGAGAGGACGGTGTTGTCCTGGTCTATCACTGTATCATATTCTCTGAAGTCGGGGTTTCTCATTCATCTTGGAGCTTTGCTGGTGTTCAGCAAACCCCAGTGACCCTCCTGTCAGCTGCTTGTGCAGACATGCCTGACTTTTTTTTCAATTAAAGATTTTATTTTAAATGATTTATTTATTCTTACTATATATGTATTAGTGTTTTGCCTGCACGTATGTCTGTGTGAGGGTAACATCCACTGGGACTGGAGTTACAGACAGTTGTGAGCTGCCATGTGGGTGCTAGAAATTGAACCCAGGTCCTCTGGAAGAGAAGTCAGTGCTCTTAACCATTGAGCCATCTCTTTAGTCCCTGGAATTAGCGATTGTATTTTCATCAATATTTAATAGTGCAAAACAGAAATTCCAAACAAATTTAAATTCTCCTATGAATTCCTTCCTTGACTAAGAAATTGAAAACTATTGGAATGAAGACAGATCTCTCCTTGACTGCTTGCCCTGATTTTACTGCCCTCCACAGTTAATGGGCTTTTATGGTTGAAGCTTTGACTAAGCTGGTGGCTTGTTATCTGTGCTACAAATTGAAGGGAGCCATCAAATACAAGGGTTTGTCTCTTAGAAGGTAGGTGAAAGTCCATTAGAAAGGCTTTCATCTTTGTTGAACCTCTTGACTAAGGAGACCATGTTAGACCTAGGACAGCAAAATTACTAGAAAATAAAAAGAATTTGTTTATAAACGATGGGGAAAAACTTGCCCTCTGACTTTCATTACTCCCTCATTTCTGTCAAAAAAGATGAAGATGACCCTTCCTTTTGCGAATTCTTGGGGTATATCACCTTTTGCGGCTTCTAAACAATAACATGAAGATCAAGGAGATGAGGCAAAGCTCCCTTGGTAGGGGAGCAACAGGAAACTGTTAGAAACTGGACTATGTCGGGGTTGAAGAGATGGCTGGTTAAAAGCACTGGCTGCTCTTCCAGTGGACCTGGGTTCAGTTCCCAGCACCCACATGACAGCTCACAACTGTCTGTAACTCCAGATCTAGTGGATCTGACAGCCTCACACAGACATGCATACAGGCAAAATACCAATGCACATGAAAATAAGTAAATTATTAAAAAATACTGAATTAAAAAAAAAGGGGGGCTGGTGAGATGGCTCAGTGGGTCAGAGCACCTGACTGCTCTTCTGAAGGTCTGGAGTTCAAATCCCAGCAACCACATGGTGGCTCACAACCATCTGTAACAAGATCTGACTCCCTCTTCTGGAGTGTCTGAAGACAGCTACAGTGTACTTACATATAATAAATAAATAAATCTTAAAAAAAAAAAAAAGAAGTTGAACTGCTCCCCCCAACCCCCCAAACTGGTTAAAATTTACACAACTCCTTTGCCCTGGGAAAAAAAACCAAGGTAAAAAAAACCAAGCTACATAGAAGAGTGAGCCCAGAGCTCTTTAAACTTTTACCCCAGAAAAATGATGGAGCAGTACATCGGGCTCCAGACACAGTGAGGAGTGGCCACAGGGAAGAACTCTAGAAACCTAAAAGCAAGCACGTCAGCTATGATGACAGCACTCGGATGGTTCCAGATGAGAGGGTGGTGGAGCAGGCCGCAGGAACCTCTTTGCCACCTGGGAATGCAGTTACACTCGCAGACTATCTGATGTAACTGTGTGGAACTTCCGAGTCCACTGGAGTATGGATACAGCTTCAGGAGAACTGATGAGGTCAGGTGGGGCTGGTGAGGTGGCTCAGCAGGGAAAGGCACTCGCTGCTCAAGCCCGACAACTTGAGGTTTATCCTTAGGAGTCATATGAAGGTCCACGGCTGACCTCTGACATTCGGACTTCTTGGGATTTGAACTTAGGTCCTCATGCTTATGCAGGAGGAGCCACCTCCCTGGACTGAAATTAGATTTTACAGGCAAAAAGCAAAGCACAGCAGTTGCTGCCACCGCCACCGCCACCGCCACCGCCACCGCCACCGCCACCACCACCAGCACCACCAGGTTCATTAGAATGGCCAAGCAGGGATTCAAGCAAAGATGGGCACTCATAAAACTGTTTATACTGCGTCTTCTCTTTCTCCCAGCAGAAGTCACCAAGGGATGAGTCAGTTTCAAGAGCACCCACTAGGAGTCACTGAGGGCTAACAGGTCAATAGAGTACTGGATATTCCACTACATTAGGAAATTATTAACTTTTTTACATGTGATATCAGAGTGGTTCTTATCTTTTAGAGTTACAGAATTTCTAACCTTAATGCTGGGTCTAAAAGCCATTTTCCCAGTAGTTATTGGGAAGGGGAGCATGAGGGGAAAGACTTGGCCATGTCTGGGTAACTGGGACATGGGAACTCTGTGCTCTCCACCAGCCTACGCTTATGAAGGTGCTGGACAGTTTGCTTCCCTGATCAAAGAGTAGGCACGGGGATGCAGAGATGGCTCAGGGGTTAATAGCACGTACTGCTCTTGCAGGGGATGTGTGTTCAGTTCCTGGCAATGCTGTCAGCGGCTCCCAGCTAAAACTTCAGCTCCGGGAGATCTGACACCCTCTTCTGGTCTCAGTGGAAACCTGTACTCATGTGCGTACATAGAGCTTTATTCCCAGAACACATATAGCATATCAGCACATATAGACACAGTACACACACACACACACACACACACACACACACACACACACACACACACACACTTAAAACTAAATCTTGAATGAAAGAGAAGGCACAAAAGTTTGTCCTGGATGTAGCTTTTAGACCAGGGACTGTCTGCCCCATTCTGGGCTCTTTCCTAGTCCCTCCTCCACACAGGTGAGCTGGGAGCCTCCTGGAGCCAGACACTGCTGTGCACTAAGGCAGGATGTGACCAGACTTCTGTGCATCCACTGCAGTCCATGTTTTCAGCAGGGTCTCTCTTGATAGTCCTTATTTTAATTCATTTATTTTATCTCAAGATATGTGGGTTTTTTTTTTTTTTCGAGACAGGGTTTCTCTGTGTAGCCCTGGCTGTCCTGGAACTAACTTTGTAGACCAGGCTGGCCTCGAACTCAGAAATCCGCCTGCCTCTGCCTCCCAAATGCTGGGATTAAAGGCGTGTGCCACCACGCCCGGCGATATGTGTTTTTTTAGCTGGGCATGGTGGCACATGCTTTTAATCCTGGCACTTGAGAGGCAAAGGCAGGTGGATCTCCGTGTTCAAGGCTAGACTAGTCTACAGTGAGTACCATGACAGCCATGGCTACACAGAAAAACCCTATTTCAAAAGAAAAAAAAAGGGAGAGAGAGATTCATTTTTTTAATGAGTGAGTATGTATGTATGTATATATGTATGTATATGTATATACCATGTCTGTAAGTGTCTACATGCTATACGTGAGTTGGGAATAAAGTTGTATGTCTTCTTAACTACTGAGCCTTCTCTCTGGATCCAGCCCCATCTTTTCTACTCCTCCTGAGGCAGGGTTTCACTCAAGCTCTGGCTGGCCTCAAACTCACAGAGACCCACAGAGATTAAAGGCCTGTGCTACAATGCCCAGCCTAATGCTGATTATTAAGGGCTAGACCAAGAGATGGCTCAGCGGTTAAGAGCACTGACTGCTCTTCTAAAGTTCCTGAGTTTAATTCCCACATGGAGGCTCACAACCACCTGTAATGGGATCCAATGACGCCCTCTTCTGGTGTGTCTGAGACAGCTACAGTGTACTCATTAATAAAACAAATAAATCTTTTAAAAAAAAAGGCTAGACCAAAGCTGAGGAATGTGGAGAGGGGAGGGGAGGGGAGGGGAGAGGTATGGAGCATTAAGCAGTAAGAAATTAGGTTCTGGGCTGGTGAGAAGGCTCAGAGGGTAAGAGCACCAACTGCTCTTCCGAAGGTCTGAAGTTCAAATCCCAGCAACCACATGGTGGCTCACAACCATCCGTAATGAGTTCTGACTCCCTCTTCTGGTGTGTCTGAAGACAGCTACAGTGTACTTACATATAATAAAAATAAACAAATCTTAAAAAAAAAAAAAGAAGTTAGGTTCTTCTTTCAACACAAAAGGTTTCTGATCAATCAGACCATGGTGGAGAATAATAGTGCTTGCTATGTAGCCTAAGACCTGAGTTTGATCCCAGAACCCACCATGGGAGGAGAAAAGAGTCTGAAAAGCTGTCCTCTGACTTCCACTGGCGAACCATGGTACAATGCACCCCACAACAGTAATAAATGAGACAAAGAAGAAGGCATCTCCAGTCCATCAGCTTTAGCATTCTTGAGACGGGAGGTGAAGGCAGGAGGGGGAGTGAAGGGTTTAATGGGGGGAAGAGTGCAGAGGAGCTGTTTCTGCAACCACACCCACCCTCCAGGCTCAGAGAGAGGCCACCCCAGCAGATGCTGAGGCCTGAGAAGGCTTCACCTTACCCGTCTCCCAGCCATATCCTGGCTGTGGGATTGAGGGGTCCGGAGAGCTAGAAGCTACTTGTACCGACGGTTTGCCTGGGAGCTTGCTAAGTGAGCTCTGTGCCTGGTACAGGGAAGGGTGGAGTGGGTATGGGGGTCTTCCTGGGAGCAAGAGGCATTGTTCACTTGTGGGTCATGTAAGGGGCAAAGAAGGGGCAAAGGGTCTTCCCGGGGAAGGCGGTCTGTGGAAGAGGACGATCTGAGCTGGGGACAAGAGACTAAAACTGACAGTTGTGTAGCAAGGAGGTATGGTAAGGCACTGGGCAAGGGGCAGGAGGCCCATGAAGGGAACATTCAGGGATAGAGCCCAAAAGGGGGTGGGGAGGGGGCGGGGGTTCTAGGCCCAGGGCAGGCCGGGAAGAGGATGCACAGACAGCTAGAAGACCGCATGCTGGGTAGACTGCAGTGGCTGCTTAGCTGTGAGTGGTCCTTCCAGGAACTCTGGGCAGCAAAAGCTGCTGCCAGTTCCCCTTAGCATTCATTTATACAATGCCAGAATTCACCCTTTGTACTGGATGCCCACTTCCGGCTTCACCCAAAGACTGCCCCTTTGCCCAGTCCTCACCTCTTTGATGGCTGCCATGCGCACAGTTTCATAGTAGTGCAGGGGTGCATTGGGTGTGTTCATGTCATAGCCAAAGCCCGCGACTGCCACTTCATCACAGCCGTGTAGTGCCATGGTCACTGCCACACTGCCAAGGGTTGGGATGTTCTGGAGGGAGAGAGGAAGCAGGGAGAGTTCTGTGGAGGGGGTGGGGAAGATGGGGCTGAGACCGCCATTGCTAATCAAGCCCACTTCCAAGATGGGCCTTCTTCCCCAGGGGGCCTCTTTCCCCAAGCACTGCTACCACTTCCCTTCCAAGGCTCCTCCGCCTAGACTTCCTCCTCTTCCCCTCCCAGGAATCTCACCCCTCTGCCCATGAGGCCGTTGTTGAAGGGCAGTCCAATGAGAGTGAAGGCAGCCTCCTGGATGAAGTATGGGTTGAGGATGCGGATCTCAGGGGGCTCCTTGGGCACTCGGGTGGCCACGGACTTCCAGAAGCCATCAGATGCACTCTGTAGACAACAGAGCACAAGGAGACATGCGCTGGGCACCTGGTGATGTGCTCAGAGGAGAGGGGATATGTATTGAAGGACAATCCGAGGTCTGGGGTAGAAACCAGCACAGGAAGGCTTCGGCAGATCAGGGGTCATGGGACGTGTGACCAACATATATGTGTTGGGGAAGGATGAACATATGGTAGACCCATGGTCTGTAAGAAAGGACACAAAGGGAGTTTTGAGGCAAGGTGTGGGACACCGTTGGGAGTGCTTCTCTGGCCTGAGTGTTGGGTCGGGTATCCTTGGGCCACAAGGGAGACCTGCAGGCCCAGCTGTCCCACCGCCCCACCAGAAGCTAGAGCCCACCAGAAGCCTGCCCTCTTTTGCCTATCTGCTCTGTTGAGCTCGCCGAGCCCACCTCCTTCTGTCTTTCTTGGCTCTCAGTCAACTGCGCTAAAGTGGACCTGGAAAATAAAGACACTGCATGAGCTATCACAGAACATCACAGCAACACTCAGACCCCAGTCCTGCGCTTGACCAGAGCTGGGGCTTCAGCCCTGTTGTGTGCAGAATAGATCATTCTCTCTGTTGTGTGCAGAATAGTTCACTCTCTCTCACGGAGCTTGGTCATAAATGTGGAATCACTGCCTCTGAAAGATCCCAGTGTCTGACCGGAGCCCACAGACTCCTCTCTTTAGCCTCTCCCTTCCTCCTATCCAACCTCACAGAGACCTCTGACCTCCAGCTTTTCCTGGTCTAGATCCCAATTCAGTCACTTCAGCTACTCTCTCATGAGCTCCCCTCTCTATCCTTACACCAGGGCCTTCAGTATGCTGGAGGGAGCAGTGAGTCCAGCAGGGGCGCACCATTACTGTGGCTTCTAAAGCAGAAAGTCTGGTACTTGCCTAGGGGACATGAAAGAACCAACTAAACTTAGAGTGGAAAAGAACTGACCACATCAAGAGGGCACAATCACCAAGTACAAGAAAAGAGGCTCCGTGGGTAAAGGCGCCTCTCCCTACCCTGACCACTGGAGTTTGACTTCAGAACCCACAGGGTGGGATGAGAGAACCAAGATGTTCTTTGACCCCCATAGGCATCCACACATGTATACAAGTGTGTATGTGTGTCTGTCTGTCTCTCCTACCCACCTCACACAGACATAGACACACACACATACACACACACAGACACACACACTAAATAAATATAGATTAAAAAAGGAGAGATGCCCCATTTTCAAGCACCTTTACCTGCTGGTCCGCCTCACTGGCCCTAAAAGGCTGTTTTACTTCTCTCCCTTTCTTTTTTCTCCAGCACTGGGGATCAAATCCAGAGCGTCAAGCCTGTTAGTAAATGTTCTACGATTAAACCACACGCCCAGTCCAACTTTATAAGCATTCTTATATATATGTACTTCAGAACATACACAGAGTGCACAGACACATAGAGCTTAAGATAAATAAATCCCCCCCCAAAATAATACAAGCAAATTCAAGAGAGAAACAAACGTGTGGAGAAAAGTTTATCACAAACAATAAGAGGTTCATGTTTTAAAAGTCCATGAAAACCAGCCAGACATGGTGATGTATGCTTGTAATCCCAGTACCTAGGAGTCTGAGGCAGACGGATGATAGCCTTGGCTTCTAAGGAGGCTAGCTTGGGCTACATAGTAAGACCCTGTCTCAACAACACCCCTGCTCCAACAGACAAACAGAAAACCAAAAACTATGAAACAAATAAACAAACACAATGAGATCTCATAGAAATGGGTAGAAGATGTAAGAGAAGGTTAAGCGGCTACCTAGGGCCATTCTCAGGCTAGCTAAGCATAAGGCCAATTCCCCATCCTCCTAGCTTTATTACAGTGGTCCATATGGTGTGAAATGCCAGGAAAGTCTCCAAAAGTTTGCCAAAGTAGTGCAGCTGAGGAATACTGGATACATCCCCATAAAGGAAAAGCCAGACATCAGAACTACGTTTTCACATAGATATCATTTGACATCTACATTGTCACATCTTTTCCTCCTTCCTGTCTCCTCTCTCTACTCCATCCGTCTTCTGAGCCAGAGCCTGGGAGTACAGGCAGGTTCTCCTGTACTCCCTGGCCCATCCTGCTCTGCCATCTGCTTCTTGCATCTTATTCCATAAACAATGGCTCTCCCGCAAAGCCACTGTTGCCACCCCAGGTTCACGTCTTATTACTGGCCCACTCCATGTCTGCTAAGCACCCCAGAGCCCTGGAGAAGGAACGGAACATATGTGACACGTGAAAACGATCGTGAAATTCCAGTTGCTTATTTAACACACATGGAATTGAGTACCCAGAAGCTCAGTCTCTGCCTCCTGGGCCACATTACCCTGCCAGAATGATCTTTCCAAGTACAAACCAGCTCGTATCAGTGGGGCGGCCACTCAGCTCACACCCCAAGCCCTCCGCAGCCACTGCTAGCTGACTCCTCCATGCCTCTGCGACTGCTCATCGCCAGTACCCTTGCCCTGTACCCACCCGATGCATCCACCCAGACCTGCCTCCTGCTCATCTCCTCTGAGATCCTGTACCCCAAGGAAAAAGCCCCTCCTAGTGTCTGAGAGATGACAACATAGAGTTAAGGGCTTTGGTCCTGGGCTTCAGCTTCAGCTCTGCTCCCTGGGACTCTGAGCACAGAAGAGATTCCTAATGGTTAAACCAGAGACACTCAGTATTTACCATTCGGGCTACTGGGAGGATTATCCAGGGCTGGGCTCTTCTCTGACTAATTTCTGTAGCCCAGGGCCCAGCACAGCTTGTGCAGGGCACGGTTACTGAAGGGGCTACAAGAGTCTCCTGTAGCTCCTTCATTGGCCTCAGGAGCAGAATGGCACCCAGTTGGTTTGAGCCCCTCATCCCTGCCTCTGCTTCAAACATTTTCCCTTTGTCTCCCACCCAAGGCAACATTTCTTTCTCTGGCAGCTGTTTCCTCCTTTCATCGGTCAGATCAAAGGACAAGCCCTTGAGGCCAAATTCTGGGTCTCAGCCTATTACATTAATCAACTAGGTGCCAGCTCGTGCGGCTTCTGCGTCCCTCCCTAGGTCTGTGGCTGTGTGTGAAAGGAGTAAAGGTGGGGTCAGCAGGGTGACATAGGACCAGCATGGATGAGAACAGGCTGAGCCATGGGATGGTGTGATGGAGAAGCCCCTTCCTGAACAGGCCAGCCTGTGATGGATAACCACGAGTGGCAGATGTGCTGGTCACATGTCTCAGACCTGTCTTTTCTCTAGAGCTCAGCAGGCCCCAACAGTCCACCCCCAGGGCCTGCAGGGGTGGGGGAGGGGAGGTATGAGCCTCCATCACTTATCTCTTCTTTCATCTACTTCATAGACACAAGCGAAACATGTTCAAAGTCACACAACCTATGAGTTTGTGCCTAGACTGAAACCTAGTGTCTTGGTCCCAAGACAGGTGTCTTTCTGCCAGGCCATTATATGCTGTTCCTGCTTAGGGAGTCTGCAGCACAGATGAAAGACATCTCCCCTAAACAGAACAACATTGGCTTGTGCTGTAAGATCAAGAATTGACACGTGGGACCTCATAAAATTGCAAAGCTTCTGTAAGGCAAAAGACACTGTCGATAAGACAAAAAGGTCACCAACTGATTGGGAAAGGATTTTTACCAATCCTAAATCTGATAGGGAACTAATATTCAATATATACAAAGAGCTCAAGAAGCTGGACTCCAGAAATTCAAATAACCCCATTAAAAATGGGGTTCAGAGCTAAACAAAGAATTCTCAACTAAGAAATACCAAATGGCTGAGAAACACCTGAAAAAATGTTCAACATCCTTAATCATCAGGGAAATGCAAATCAAAACAACCTTGAGATTCCACCTCACACCAGTCAGAATGGCTAAGATCAAAAATTCAGGTGACAGCAGATGCTGGTAAGGATGTGGAGAAAGAGGAACACTCCTCCATTGCTGGTGGGATTGCAAACTTGAACAACCACTCTGGAAGTCAGTCTGGAGGTTCCTCAGAAAATTGGACATAATACTACCGGAAGATCCAGCAATACCTCTCCTGGGCATATACCCAGAAGAAGTTCCAACTGGTAATAAGAACACATGCTCCACTATGTTCATAGCAGCCTTATTTATAATAGCCAGAAGCTGGAAAGAACCCAGATGTCCCTCAACAGAGGAATGGATACAGAAAATGTGGTACATTTACACAATGGAGTACTACTCAGCTATTATAAACAATGAATTTATGAAATACCTAGGAAAATGGATGTATCTGGAGGATATCATCCTGAGTGAGGTAACCCAATCACAAAAGAAGTCACTTGATATGCACTCACTGATAAGTGGATAGTAGCCCAGAAACATAGAACACCCAAGATACAATTTGCAAAACACAAGAAAATCAAGAAGAGGGAAGACCAATGGGTGGATACTTCATTCCTCCTTAGAATAGGGAACAAAATACCCATGTAAGGAGTTACAGAGACAAAATTTGGAGCTAAGATGAAAGGATGGACCATCCAGAGACTACCCCACCCGGGGATCCATCCCCAAATCAGTCACCAAACCCAGACACTATGGCATATGCCAGAAAGATTTTGCTGAAGGGACCCTGTTATAGCTGTCTCTCGTATGAGGCTATGCCAGTGCCTGGCAAATACAGAAGTGGATGCTCACAGTCATCTATAAGATGAAACACAGGGTCCTCAATAGAGAAGCTAGAGAAAGCACCCAAGGAGCTGATGGGGTCTGCAACCCTATAGGTGGAACAACAATATGAACTAACCAATACCCCCAGAGCTCGTGTCTCTAGCTGCATATGTAGCAGAAGATGGCCTAGTCGGCCATCACTGGGAAGAGAGGCCCCTTGGTATTGCAAACTTTATATGCCTCAGTACAGGGGAACGCCAGGGCCAAGAAGTGGGAGTGGGTGGGTAGGGGAGCAGGGTGGAGCAAGGCGGGGGAGGGTATAGGGAACTTTCGGGATAGCATTTGAAATGTATATAAAGAAAATATCTTAAAAAAAAAAAGAAAACGAAAGACATCTCCCTATTGCCTTCCAAGAGCTCTGAGGTGAGTCAGGGGTCACTCGATGCCCCTGATGACCCATTCTACAGAGGGAAGGTGCCAGGGCACCTACACAGCTGGCATAGCGGGGCACATAAGCTGGATCCCACTCTGGAAGCTGAAATCTGCCCGGGACCTGAGGCACTGTCATCGAAACCATCATGTTCAGCCCTCTCCATGCTTTTAAAGGTCCAGGATCTAACCACTAAGTGAAACTAGGGAGAATTAGCTTATTGTAAATCCCTCCAAGAATCTGCAAGCACCGTAGAGGAAGGGCAGGCCACAGCCTTGCTTCTCTCCTTAGTCTTCTGGAAGGAGAGATGACTAACAGAGTGCCCCGTTTCCAGTATGGTGTGAGTGGTCTCTTATACACATGAGCACACACGTGAGCACACACGTGAGCGGCTCCTCCTAACTTCTTGCTTCTGTGCAGCAGTAGGTAAGCTGAGGCAGGGCATGTGTCCTGGGAACAGGCGAGCACACTCTATCCCTTTGCAAACTCTGATGTTTGTACTGCCGTGGGGCAGGCAGAAGTGGCTGAGGGTAGTGTTGGGTCCTTGGGGAAGAGTCCCAAGTGTAGGGCCCAAGCCTCACATTGCAGGCACAGTCAATATTTCAGTTTCTTCTGTTTCTTTTCATTGGTCACTGTCCTGATATAAGGCTCCCTTGGGAATTCAGGGAGATGCAGAACAGTAAGAACAAGGTGCAATGTGAGCCTTTGTCTCCCTAGTTGTAAACGTATCAGGTACCGGGGCTGAAGAGATGGCCTAGTGGCTAAGGACACTGGCTGCTTTTCCAGAGGACCCACGTTCGGTTCCCAGCACTCATACGGTAGTTCACAACTGCCTATAACTCTAGTTTCAGGGATCAGAAGGCTTCTTCTGACCCCGGGCATACATGGAGTGTACACGTGTACATTCAGGCAAAACACCCATACCCATAAACCTAAATAAAGAAATAAACAAAACTGTCAGGTACCAACCAAATCTCAGCCTGTCCTAACATCAAGCAAGTACCCCACGGCTCCCTTCTCAGAGGTCCACATGGGACAGGCTCTGCAGTGTGGAACACTGAGGCTCACACCCCAACTCCACATCTCTGTGACCTGGGGCACATCACGTCATCTGCTTAAGCCTCAGGTTCCTCTTGCATAAAACAGGGATGACAAGACCAACTTCCCAGAAAGCTGAAGGGATTAAAGGCGATGCTGTGCTTGATAGCATTTGGCAGTGTCTGGTATACAGTGAAAACTCAATAAATCTTTCCTATTATGACCAAGTGTTGTAGAAGCCAAGAGACTGAAACAGGGTGTGGCTGGAGGTGTCAGCCACCACAGAAAGGCCAGCACACCTGCACAGGTCCACACCTGCACCCATTCAGACACGGGATCGGGAGCCAGCTTTGCTCGCTGACTCCCGCAGGCAGGCAGTGGGTGCTGGAGGCCTGCCTGCTGCTGGCTGCACTGTCAAGGCCGACGCTGGCATGAAGGCTGCTTACAAACCATTTCTCCCACCCACGGGACACAATGCAGGGGCCAGCCAGTGCCACCGCACCTCTCCTGGAGAGGACAGCTGTGGGCTGCATTCCCTGTCACTCCCTCCTCCAGGAATGTCCCTGCCCCAGTCAAGTCTGGGCTGGCTCCTGTGTGTGGAGCTGCCAGGCTCCTGCTGATGCAACCCGTTCTACTCTTCTCAGAATAGCCAGAACCAAGTGGGAAAAGAACTGGGAAGAAAACAAGGAAGTGTCTCCCCACCAGGGTCCTGCTACCATGATATTCCTTGGTCCCTGCGGAGGACTTCTCTGGAGGAGTCTGTGCTGGCCTGGCTTTCTGCAGCCTCAGGTACAGCGGATGTGGTCACTCCTCATGCTGCCCACTGCTATTGTCTCAGGATAAGTCCCCGGCTCTCCTGGGGTCTTGGCACCAGCTGCCATCTTGTCTTCCACTGTGCTTCCCTGTGTAGGTCTGGTCTTCACCTCAGGTTTAAAATCTTCAGTGTCTCCCACTGCCCTCCGGGACAGCTGGTGCTAACGGCTAAGAGTGTGGGTCTAAGATTCAACCCAGACTCCCAGATGCTCACCCTATGCCCTGAGGCAGTTCACTTCCCTTTCTAAGTCTCATTATCTTCAACTACAGGATAAGAATACCAGTTCCAGCCTTACGGCGGTTTCTTGTTATGACAGCTAGAAGCCATGCATATAAAATGTTTGGCTCAAAGTCAGCTCCTGTTAGCTTCTGCTATTGTAATTCTTGAAAATAATCGGTCGAGAGACTAGAGAGCTGGCTAGTGGTTATGAACACTTTCTGCTGTGCCAGACGGGGCTAGCTCAGTGGTAAAGCACCTGCCTAGGATGACCAAGGCCCTGGGCTTGTTCCCCAGCGTCTCGACAATGAATGAGAAAATGAAACCCATGTTCTAGCATTAGAAGTTATACATCAGTCTATCAAGCTGTTAAGTAGAATATTCTACCTTTCCTTTAAAAAATGTCACCGAGGGCAGACTTGGAATTTAGAATCTGGCCCCGAGACCTATACCAACCATGACACTGAAGGGAATGTTGGCCAAAGCACTCCTCCGACCCAGAGCCTTTCCAGATGGTAAGGCCTGCTCCTGTTCGTGGCCTCCTCACTCTGTTTATCCAAACTCTGCTCAAAGCCCCTGCAAACAGCCTTCCTGGGGTTGGAGGGTGGGGTCCGAGCAACATTCTACCCTCCAGGACATGCTGATGGACTCAAAAGGGCTAGCCAAGGCCCGAGGTGGGCACTTTGCTCTTGGTCTTCCATGTTTTTCTTCATAGCATCTCACTGGATGTGGCCAGAGTGTGGTGAACATACACTTCTTTACCCACTCTAAGAGCAGCACCCTTCTGACGTCAGACCAGTTGGTAGGTAGTTTTTGTTGTTGCTATTTGTTTGTTTTTTTGAGATACGGTTCCTCTATGTAGCCCTGGCTGTCCTGGAAGGAGCTCACTCTGTAAATAGGGCTGGCCTTGAACACGGAGATTTGCCTGTCTCTGTCTCCCAAATGCTAGGACTAAAGGTGTGTGCCACTACTGCCACGATGAATGGGATGGTTTTTAACTCATTACATAACTCACAGCTTGCCAGTGCCATTCTCTGTGCCGGACCTTGCTCATCTGTCCAGCCCGTGTATGAGGTTAGAGACTGCAGAGCCTTTAGGACCTGGAACTTGTACTAAGCATCCCAGGGGCAGAGAGATGAGGCAGTTGGACCTTTCTGACCAGGGCACCCTCTGTTCCCTTTGCCAGGCCAGGTGGCTTGCCCTGATGCAAGCTACTCTTGACCCCGAGGCTGGGCATTCTCCCAGTGGGCAGAAGATGTGTCCTGCGCTTAGTCTCACTTCTAAGAAGGCAATTGATCTTGCAGATGAGTACAGAACAGCAAGGATTGGCATGCACACTGCCCTGGGTAGTCTCTGCGGCTGGGTAACAGCTGGCTGAGGCAGAGGAAGAGGACAGTTGTGGTGGTCTGAAAGAAAATGGCCCGGTGGACTCACAGGGAGCGGAACTGTTGTTGGAGGAAGGGTGTCACTAGAGGGTGGGCTTTAAGGTCTCAGAAACTCAAGCCAGGTCTAGTGGCTCACGGTCTCTTCCTTCTGCCTGTGGGTCCAGATGTAGAACTCTCAGCTCCGTCTCCAGTGCCATGTCTGCCTGCCTGCTGCCATCCTTCCCGCCATGACGATAACGGACTTAAACCTCTGAACCTGTAAGCCAGCCCCAATGAAATATTTTCTTGTACAAGAGTTGCTGTGGTATAGCATCTCGTCACAGAAATAGAATCCTAAGACAACAGTCTTAGTACCTGACACTGAATCCGGCTCTATGACCACCAGCCTTCCTCACATGTGAAGACTAGGAGAGCGACCGTGATGGCGGGCCCACAGGTCCATACCCACTGTAGGCTGGCTATGTTTGCTGCTGTGTGCTCCATTCAGCAGTGACAGCCATAATTTGCATAGCATCCCTTGGGTCACATTTGGGTTTGGCTACTGTAAATACCACCATGATAAAACTCTTGTCTGCAGGCTTTTCCTTCCTCTGGGGGACAGCTCTTGGCACTGGGTAGCACTTTCTTTCCCAAACCCATCCCTCCCTGGCATTACCTGAGAGCATCTGTCTCCCACTCTTGCCAGTGTACTATGTTACAATTTCAATGTACATTTCTCAAAATGTGATGGGTGACAAATGGCACCCTGATACCTGCACATGCATGTCTGCAACTGCTAGTCAGGCCACATGTGTCTTAGTTTCCTTTGTGACCTGTGTACCCTGTCCCCTTAGCTGCTGTGCTCTGGTGGCTTCCCTGACAGCCCTCAAAATAATAAATCTTTGTCTATTATATTTCCCAGACATACTTTCAAAATGTTTGGTATAATATTTTTGTTTGATTTCAATGGATATTATTACCAAGTTTCTTCTAGCACTTCTGTGGTTTAAAAGTTTGTCCCTTCCTGCCAAGCATGGTGGCTCACGCCTGTAATCCAAGCACAGGGAGACTGTCTGCCTCCTAACAGCTCAAGTTAGGGGATTTGACTCAATCTCAAAACAAACAAACAAACAAACAAACAAACAAACAAATGAAGAGAGAAGCAAGAAAGAGAAGGAGAAGAAGTAGAAGGAGGAGGAGGAGAAGCAGAACAAGGAAGAGGAGAAGGGGCCTGCAGTGGCCTGGGGGTGGGGCTGGGTATGGTGGCACATACTCTTAATCCCAGCACCTGGGAGGCAGTGGCAGGTGAATGTCTCTGAGTCAGGACAACACAGGGCCTATCTCCAAACAAAAGGATTGGGGTGGGACAGGAAGATGGCTCAGCAGGCAAGGATGCTGCCAAGCCTGACAAGTTGACTTTGATCTCTAGAACCACAACTCAGTCTGATCTACTGATCCCACTCCGGTGCAAAGAGAGAACTCAGAACTCACTATTGAAAGTTGTCCCCTGACTGTCACATGAGAGCTATAGTGCACCCTCCCAAAAATTATAAAAGGTATCTTCTATTTTCTTCAAAATTTCCAGCTAGATGTGGTGTCTCACACTGGCAGCCTCAGAATCTGGGAGGCTGAGCTGGGAAAATTGCTCAAAGGTCAAGGCCAGCCAGGCTAAAGAGTTCGAGGCCAGCCTGGGCAACACAGTGAGATACACACACACACACACACATATACACGCACGCTGTACTTTTATATTTTGCTTTTTAGTCCGCTTGGGATTTATGTTGGTGGATGCTATGAAGAGAGGGTCGAGAAACCTTTCTGAAAGCTGTATTTGGGAAGAGCCAAGAACAAAGAGCCAGCTTGGGGTGTCTGTGGGTGACAGGGAGCCGGGGACGGTTCAGTTTTTATTTATCAAGGAATCTCCTTGGGACTGGTAAAGAGGAGCCTCAGGAGAAGCAAGAGATCAAGATACAGGGGGGTCCAGAATTCAAAAGAACCATCATCTGGGACCTCGAGAGCAAGAGGCAGCCAGCTGTGCAGAGGTCCAGACCGAGAGCCCCCCCCCATGTCTGGTTAATCCCCAGAAGCTACCAGCCTCAGTCTCCATGTTTACTCAATGCCAGCTCTGCTCCACCACGGCTGAAGGCTCCTAGGTTTGCAACAAACAAGATGGTTCCTGCCTCCAGGGGCTTAGGAGGGGAATTCTAACAGTCCCTGGTGCAGGCTGATCGCAGCAGTGTGAAACAGGATACACATTTCGGTGTTGCCAGAGAAAATGTAAGTGTTGAGTATGAGACAATAGTAACAATAGGGAGGCTCTGGCTGGGGGTGTCAGCATTTGAACTGGTCCTGCAGGCTAGCGGTTCTGACATTTGAGTTTACATCTGGGCCCTTGTTAAAACAGACCACAGACCCCCTCCAAGTTCCTCATTCGGAAGTTCTAAGGTGGAACTTTCCCCCAAACAACAAGGTTCCAGGTGAACCGAGACCTCACACTTAAACAGTGGCAGCCATTAGGTAAAAGAAGAAGCCAGTCACTGGGTACTTCAGCATGGTTAGAAGGCACATGTGCCCAGCAGACTGGAGGAGGGCTATCCGGAAGCAGAGAGCTGGGAAGCTGCTGACCTCACGGGGCAAGCCATTTGTAGAAGGGCCGGTTGTGGATTGGGATAATGAACGACCGAAAACACAGGGTGTAGAGACTGGAAGGAGTGAAGGCTCCCCAAAGTTTGGTCACCCTTTGTGAAAACCAGAACTGTCCTTAGACTCTCTCACTGCCAGGACACAACAAAGGCCCCGAGGGTACCAGCTGGTGAGCTGGTCCTTTAACAAGAGGGGCTGTGAAGCAAAAAGGGTTGACTCTTCCAGGTACCGGAGGCAGAAGGTAAGAGGATGAATAAGCACAAAGGAAGGGCTCCGAAATGGGACCCACCCGTGGGATGCTGGCAAAATCTTGACACAGCTAGTGCTGGGGGAGTCAGAGGACAGTCGAAGTTCCCTCTCCTCCCACCATGTGGCTTCAGGGAGCAGGTTTGGTGGCAGTTACCACTACCCACTGTGCCACACTCCAGCTCACAGGCTTATTTTTAAGGGGAGAAAAGACCTAGACGAATAGACTAATGTGAAAAGAGGCTCAGAGGAGAGGTGAGAAGGCTGAGGAAAGAAACACCCACTCCCTCCCCCCCTTAGGAGGTGAAAGGAGAGAGCCTCCTGGCTTAGGAAAAAAAATGGACATCAATCAAGGGCAGGGGTGGTGGAAGAGAACAGAAACAGATGTGGGTTTTACTGTGGTTTGAATGAGAGTGTCCCCCACAGGCTCAGAGGCTGGAACACTTGGTCCCCAGATGGTGGAGCTGTGTGGGCAGGCTTTGGAGGTGTGGCCTCAAAACAACTCTAGTTTGCGGCTGGAGATATGAGCTCTCAACTGTCTCTGCTGCTATGTCTGCTGTCACTGTCACGATCCCTGCCATGATGGACTCCTAGCCCTCTGGAACCAGAAGTCCCCTTAGCTCTTCCTGCTTTAAGTGCCTTTGTCATGGCGTTTCATCACCGCAACAGACAAGGAACTGGTGTGCATGTGTGGGCGGGAGGCTGGGAAGTCCGCTGATGGCGGCCTTTATTTACATGCTAGATGGGAGGTTTCTCCTGGCTCTTCAGCAGAACTGAAGATGGAACACTCAGGAGACTGACAGGGTCCTGATGCTGGCAAAGTGACATCATGAGTTACAACCTCTGCTGCAGTTTCTCTCTCTACGGTGTCTATGGACCTGATGGATGCAGAGGAAAGGTACTGCAGGGTGCCAAGTAAGGGGGATGTTGATGGTAGCTCAGGGCAGGGTGTGACTTTGCTGTTTGGTCTGAATTAGAATGAATGGACCAATGAGTAAGCAAGAGGCTACAGTGAACAGTCAGAATGACTTAGCAATGCACAGTTCACGACACAGCTCTACCATTCACTAATGTCAATAGCACCTGCTGCAGCCAGAGCTGTGGGCGGACGCGCTCTGGGGCCCGTTACGTGTAAGAACTCAGGACACAAGGCTCTCCTAAGTCACGGCAGGAAGGGGGTGACATGGAGGAGTCTAAGCAGGAAGGTATGTGCTCAGGATTCCTGGGGCAGTGGGTGAGGGTTTTATACCCACCTTTACTACGTAACTACTTAACTAGCTGTGTTACCTCGACCAAGCACTTCATCATCTCTGGGCCTTGATTCCCAACACTGAGGATGGTGACAGTTCTGTCCAACGGGGCTGTTGTGAGAACTGAGTTCAGGGATTTAAGGAAAGCTGAGACTCGAGGAGCTTAAATGACAGCAGTTGTGAGATGATGATGACGATGATGACGACAACGATGATGAAGATGGTGGTGGTGGTAAAAGGGAGAGTGGGGAGAAAGATGCAAGGAAGAGGATTGGGAGGAGCAGGAAAGAAGAGTGACAATTAAAATCAGGCGGGGTGAGCGACAGGGCACAGAAGGCAGTAATGATAACGAGCAGAAGGCAGAGATGACCAGTGTGGCAACTGAACATTTGCATCTGTAGAGAGGGAGCGGCGGGCACAGTGTGGGCAGGGAGGAGGGAGGCCCTCTAATTCTTGCATGCAACAATGCCTGGTGAAAACAGTATGGCCGGGGGTGGCAAGATGATTCAGCGGTAAGAGGACCGACTGCTCTTCAGAAGGTCCGGAGTTCAAATCCCAGCAACCACATGGTGGCTCACAACCATCTGTAACAAGATCTGACACCCTCTTCTGGAGTGTCTGAAGACAGCTACAGTGTACTTACATATAATAAATAAATAAATCTAAAAAACAAAAAACAAAAAAAAAAGAAAAGAAAAGAAAAGAGTATGGTCACTGGTACTGCCTGCAAAGAGAGCACTGGTCGAGGCATGGGGAGGGGTCTGGACCAGCTGGGGTACCCGGGAGCCCTGCCCAGTGTCTCCCAGAGGGAAGGAAACGCAGCCCTCCATCCAGCTTCCCCTGAGGTCAGCACAGGGTAGCGGTGCGAGCACGGATGTCATGTAATGCCCAGCTTGGGCCCTGTCCAGTAAGGCCTCGTGTTTGGGGACCCCATGGCCCCGGCTGCACTGTGGAGCTCCCAGGCCACCAGCACTGCTGTGGCTCTACAGGATGCTCCCCGTCCTTGGCCCTGGCCTCTGACTCCTCTTCTTTGGGTCACTATCTAGGCCAGACCCCACAGCCTAGACAGAAAAATGCTTCACTTCCCAGTGCAATGGGGCTCTTCCAACTGCAACCACCAGTAAAAAATACCACCAAGAAGGGCGGAGTAGCCAGAGGAGTCTCAGAACTCTGGAGGTCGTGGCAAGAGGACTGGCAACAGTTCAGGCCCAGCCAGGGCTCCAGGAACTGCCTGAGACTGAGAACTTACTGTGACAAAAGTCCCTATTTCATCTTACTTTTTTAAAACCTCAGCTGAACGTGGTGACTCACATCTATAATCCCAAGACGTTGGAGGGAGAGGCAGAAGGACTGCCCGGAGTTCAAGGCTACACAGTGAGTTGCAGGTCCACCTATCTGAAAACAAAACAAAACAAAACCAAACCCCAAACAGAAGTCACCTCTTGAGCATGAATGTGGGACTCTGGCTGGCCTCTGAGATCTGCCCTCCCTCCGTCCCGAGGAAAGAACACTGCCATAAGGTCAGGCCTGCAGTGACTGTCCAAGGACCACCTCAGGCCTTCCCTCTGAATGTTGGGGCCACACTCCACACTGGTCCATCTGGACAGGGGGCTGCTCAGTACATGCCAGTTTCCCAGTGTTGGTGGGAGGATGACATGGGAAGAAGGTAAGGCTCCCACGGGGGCTCTGCAGCCCTGGGCCACCAGGCATCCTGGGGCACAGTTGGGGAAGCGGCAGAAACACAGGGTGGTGGCCTGAGTGATCAGGGGAGGTGCTCTGTCCTTCACAGGTTCTGCCCTACCCAGTCTTCATCCAGGGCTGGGATGGAGACAGGCCATGACATCTGAGACACTTAAGCTCTGACATGTTAGTAGCTGTGTGTGCCGACCACAGTCTTAGAGTGTCCAGACTGGAGCATAGCCCCCTGAGGCTCTTCATGTGCATGGTTCCTTTGCCTGAAACACCTGTCTCCTACCCCTTCCAGTTACACAGGATCTCAGGATGCCTCGTGGCCTTCCCTGTCTGCCCCAGCTGGCTCCTTACCACTGCACATCCTACACTGCACACTGATTCTTGTTTGGGGACCACGTCTCCCTTAGACTGTGAGTGACTTCTGGTCTGGAACAGAACTGAATTTGTCCTTGAAGTCTTAGGAACTGTCTCAGAGTTTTCACCTCATCAATGCCTGGTAAGTGGATGACGGCGCAGTCTAACTCCGAGAAGAGCTTTTTCCTGAGCTGAGTCTCCCATCAGGGACCTGACTGCCGCCGGCTGCTTCTCCTTCTCCCTGACCCCGCCCTCCCTCTTAGCCTTACTTCCCTATTCAGTATCCATCAGTGATTTGTTGGACACACAGCCTACTGGGAGCCCCTATCAGACATCCTTGCTGACTTGATCAAGGTTCCTGGGTCCAGGGAGTTTAGTAAAAGGTCTTTTGGTGACCCGTTTGGAGCATCTGTGGCACTGTGCAATGTGATAAGAGAACCAGGTGGCTACACACAGGGAAGGGCAGAGCCACTGGGCATCTCCATGTTTCCAGGGCCCATCAGGACTCCTGGGGACCGGAACGGTGCATGTTGTAAGCAACATAGCAGCAGAGAGTGACTCTGAGCCTCATACCTGCTCCATCCCTGCCCAGACATCCCTGGTCCTGGCAGCTGAGCTATGGCCTGCCAGAATTCTGCAGGTGAAACCCTAGACAGGCATAGAACTTGCCAGCAGCCAGAGGCCAAGCAGCTAGAAACATCACTTCATGATCAGGTGGAGCCTATGGCTGAACCCCAACCACAGAGAGGGCTGGGAAAAGCAGCCTGGCTTAACACCTACTCTACCTAGGTCTCGGAGGCCAGGGAAGTGATGTGCAGGCTAGAGATGTCCCAGGGAGCACCAACCTCAGGCTTGGGGGGAAGGGTGCTCAGGAACAGGCCTGTGCAGGTTCACCTGATGTGATGGTTTGAATAAAAACAGCCTCTATAAACTCATAGATTTGAATGCTTGGTCACCAGGGAGTGGCATTATTTGAAAGGATTAAGAGGTGTGGCCTTGTTGGAGGAAGTATGTCATTGGGGGTGGGCTTTGAGCCAGGCCCAAGGGCTCTCTCTCTTCCTGCTGCATGTGGATCTGTGTGTAGAACTCTCAGCTCCTTCTCCAGCACCACATCTGTCTGAATGCTGCCCTGCTCCCCGCCATGAAGCTAATGGACTAAATCTCTGAAAGTGTAAGCAAGCCCCAACGAAATGATTTCCTTTATAAGAGTTGCTGTGGTTAGTCAGGTGTGGTAGCGCACACCTTTGATGCCAGCACTGGGGGGTGGGTGGGGTAAGACAGGCAGATCTCTGACCTGGTCTGCTGTAAGTTCTAGGACAGCCAGGACTGTTCAGAGAGACCATGTTTTAAAAAACAAAACAAACCAACCAAACAAACAAACAACAACAAAATCCCCAAAACCAAACAAAAAGAGTTGTCATGGTGTCTCTTCACAGCAAACAGAACAATAAGCTGGTAAGATAGTAACTAAGAAAGGCTGAGAAAGGCATGAATGTTACTGGCATTACTTGGTGGGCCATTCAGAAGTCCAAAGTCTCTTTGATTGTAGTGCCACAGAAGGCCCACAGGATTTCAGAGGACGGCTTGCCATCGTCCCTCTCCCACCACACTCAGGAAGATGTTCTCCCGGATACAGGACAGGACAGGGCTGAGTGAGGGCCCGAGCCTGCCTCACACTGCCTCTGTCTTCCTGGGAGCAGCAGGAGCCTGCTCTCTGCCCCCTGCCCTCCCTCCACTGACCTTGGTGCTCTTGGAGATAGAGGTGACCAGACCCAACTGCCTGCTGTGCGTCTCTGGCCTGCTGTCCCCAAGGAATTTGGGCTCCCCCACCCCTGCTTTTCCCAGACTGCCCATCAGGAAGTGTTTGAGACACTTCCAGACCATCTATAGTGACTGGGAAGGGGGCGGGAACTCAAAGGGATCAGGTCCCTGCCTTGTGGCTCTCCTGCCCTGAGAAAGCCTTGGGGCTTTGCTAGGTGTCTGTCTGTCTGTCTGTGGCAGAGGAGCAGAAGCCTATGTGAGAAGGGTTCACCAAGGCAAACAGAAAGGCCTGTAGGGATTCTGAAAGGAGAGAGGTGCTTTCCCCAGCCCCATTCCCGCCTTAGTTTCGTAGACAAGAGAGGCCTGCTAGAGGCTGGGGGCTTCTTCACCCTTTCCTTCCCTTTAGAGATCTGGGCTGCACCCAACATGGCCAGAGGCCTCACTCAACCTGGTTCTGACCGGGTTCCCTTTCCCGCTGTCCAGCCTACCTGAGCGTCCGGACCTGACTTCTGCCTTCTCTCTTGCTCGCTACCTACTTGACACTGTCTGCACTTGGCCTTGCTTGGAAAGGGCTGTGGAGTCAAACCAAAGTGCACTGAGTCCCACACAGGCAGGCTAAGCTGGGCTCACCCCTGACTTCTAAATCTAGCTTCTTCCTGAAGGCAGAGGGCAATCTGTCGTCAGTCTCTAGGAAGAGGCCTGGGCGCTGGGAAATTCATGGCTGCAGCTCTGCAAACCCCTCCCCCAGGTGGCTGATGACAGCTGGAGGGGAGGAGAGGAGGGTGGCCGGTGGGAGACAGACTTAGACAAGTTGGCAGGTGTCCCCACAGGCCCAGAACTGGGAAACAGAGGTGGGGGGGGGGGCAGTGGGTGGTCTACTAATGGGCATTCTGACCCTAGTCTATCACATAGACTCCTTAAACACATGGGCCCGCATCCTGGCCAGCTTGGAGCAGTCAGCACAGAATCTGACCATACCAAAAGAGG
Source organism: Mus musculus (assembly GCF_000001635.26). Taxonomy (NCBI): domain Eukaryota; kingdom Metazoa; phylum Chordata; class Mammalia; order Rodentia; family Muridae; genus Mus; species Mus musculus. The sequence goes on from NC_000070.6 coordinate 117,957,934, forward strand.
AGAACCAGATTTAATGGTAGGTTGGAGACTAACCTACGGGCTAGCAGTTAAAACGGTCTGGATTCATGAGTTTGGGAGCTGACACCCTTGAATTGTCCCTGCATAATGATCCCAGAAGGCTTTCTTTCTCCATCAAGAAGGAGGTAAGGCTGTAAGAGCAGTCAGAATGGCCTCGTGAAGGGGAAGTGGGCCCGGGGAGGAGACTATAGACCAGGGCAGGCATCTGTAGAAGCTGGGAGTTTACTATAGGGATCTGAGCTTTGCTCCCAAGGGATCTGAGACACAAGCTCCAGCCTGGCTATCTGGAGGGAGGCAGCAGACTAATGGTCACCCTGATATTGTCTGGCCTCTGCCCCTTGCTGGATTTGCTGTCTTTTTTAGCTTTGAATCATTTTGAAATTTCCTATTTGTTCTTTGTGGGATCTGATGCAGAGACTACCTCGGAAGCTGGGAGGCTGGGGGAAGTAAAGGGGTGCCTGTAGTACGGAGCTTACCACTCTCTCCTTGTAGACGATGTACTTCAGCCACTTGAAGTCCTGCCACTTGAAGCCAGCGAGGACAAAGAGAGAGTCTCGTTCATATTGCTCAGGTCGCTGCATGGCGCCCTCAGGGTAGGTGATGCGTAGGGTGGTCTTGCTGCCCACGTCCCTCTCAAAGCCCTTCACAGGTGCTGAGTTCAGTCTACAAAGAGCCGGTGTGGTCAGGCTGGCCTTGGGACTATGTTTGGGGTGACTCCCTGAACCCCAAACACCCCAGGTGCAGAGTGGGAATCCAGGCCACCTCCTTGTTTGTTTTAAAACCTGCCGACCTGGGGCTGGAGAGATGGCTCAGTGGTTAAGAGCACTGACTGCTCTTCTAGAGGTCCTGAGTTCAATTCCCAGCAACCACATGGTGGCTCACAACCATCTGTAATGAAATCTGATGCCCGCTTCTGGTGTGTCTGAAGATGGCTACAATGTACTCATATAAATGAAATAAATAAATCTTAAAAACAAAACAAAACAAATCCTGCCAACCCAGCAGGGTTTCCGAGGCTTCTGTTAACCCCCAGGTTAGGTGACCAGACCGTCCTCAGTGCACGGATCCTCTGGATCTGGGCGACAATATGAACGTGCCCCAAGGGTTGCTTAAGGGAACTCACCTGATCACAATGTCATAGTCGTCAATCCGTGACCCCAGAGACTTGTTGGCGAGGACCCCTCCATTGCCTACAATGATGCAGCGGCGGCAGTGGAGGCTGAGGAGAGAGCAGAGGCCTGTAATGGTGGTCCCCAGCTTGCTTCCCTTTGTCTCTGCCCTGGACTCTACTGTGACTTTGGCAAGATCCATGCAGTGCTTCCATACCTCAGGAAGCTGAACCCTGGGGCAGACACTCTGACACGGCTAATGTCTGACACTTCTAAGAAAACCCAAGAGGCTTGGTAGCCTTAGAGGGTAGGGAACAGTGAGGGACGATTAAGGCTCTCAGAGAAACGAGGGCAGGGGAAAGAGACTGGGACTCTAGGACTCAAGACCGGGCTCCCTACCGTCTTCTCTCTTACTTTTTTTTTTTCCTGAGACAGGGTTTCTCTGTGTAGCCCTGGCTGTCCTAAACTCACTTTGTAGACTAGGCTGGCCTTGAACTCAGAGATCTGCCTGCCTGAGTGATGGGACTAAAGGTGTGTGCCACACCCTCTGGTTTACTGGATTTATTTCCAACTCAAGCCCGTAGACAGTCTTGCTCACAGGGCTTCTTGTCTCCCATCCGGACCTGTGGCTTTCCCTTCCAGGGTCTATTGCCTTCAGAGCTTTCATTACCTTAGACTTAAGCTCTGTTCCCTGTTAGCTGCCTCTGTCAGTCCCCTCCCCCACCCATCACCTTCTGTGCTCTGCCCAGACCCCCGATGTCTGAGGATGGAGGAGCCTTGTAAAGTGTTTTACTTGGCAGGGGGACATATTCAGAAGAGCAAGCCTACGTATATAATCGACCCACAGTGTGTGTACTGTGTGTGCATGGGAGGTACGGTAGAGAACCTGTCGAATCCAGCACCTCTGCACATGCCACACAGACAGAGGTTGGCTTACCTGTCCAAGGCAGGGGTCAGGCGGTATTCTTTGGTGACTGACAAGATGGCTTTGATCAGATTGTCTGTGGACAGAGGAGGAAGGTTACTGTTAGCGGGTCACTTAGTTCCTAGCATGCTTACTAGTGATCCTACCGGGAGTACTCTTACAGGGCTGGGGGTAGAGCGGGGCTGGGGTGGGCAGATGGAGCTGCAGTCACGAGGCCGGGCCAGGCCACGGCTTTCGCTTTTCCCTGAGCCGGGAGCTTTTCCCTGAGCCGGGAGATGCAGGTAGGGAAGTGGTCAGGCTCAGCCGTGCTGGGAACCAGGCTCAGCACGTATCTTCTTCCCATGACCCTTCACCTTCCTTGGACACTTATCTGGTTTTCTGAGGCACCACAGCTAGACCATAGGACATGTGTCACCAGGCCAGGGCCATGCTTGGGATGCGAGTGTCTAATCAGAGATAGAGCACTGATGTCTTACCACCGTGTCTCATGGAGCAGAGTGCAGGGAACAAATCAGACAATTGATGGCCAAAGGGTTCACCCCAGTAGACCACCTGCCTTGGTGTGATACGGCCTCCTCACTTCCCCAACTCCCGACTGCCCATCTTTGATCCTGCTCTTTGCCAGGCTGCCTCCTTCTCCTAACCAGTCACACCCTGGTGCCTGGCATCTGCGCACCTGAGCTCCACTCGCTAATCTGAGACCCTGGGGCCTTGCTCTTTCAGAGCCTGAACTACTGTTCAGATCTCATCTTCTCAGCTGTGGGTGACATCTCTTCTTATCTGTGGTGCATCGAGAACATGCTAACCTGAGGAAGTAGCTGGCTCCATCCTGTTCCAGCCCTGCTACATACGACTCTGACCTGCCGCAAATGGCTCCCCTCTGTGAAGTTCTTACTTCCTTGCCTCTAAAGACAATGATGGCAATCCTTACTCTTCTGAGTTGTTGGGAAGATAGAATGCATACAAAGATCTATAGCAGCAGTTCTTCTGTGGGTAGGAATCCCAGATGCTTACATTAGGATTCACAACAGTAATAACATGCCCGTTATGAAGTAGCAACAAAGTAATTTTATGGCTGGGGACAGCACAGCAGGAGGAACTGTATTAAAAGGACTCAGCATTAGGAATGTTGAGAACCATTGGTACATGCAGACAGAACCCTGTGGCTGACCTCCACGGGCACAGCGCACACACAAGGAGACTCGCACAAGAATCTTCACCTAAGAACTGTTTGCAACTGCAAAATGCCAGAAGCAGCAGGATCGTACACTAGAGGAAAATTCTGTGTGGAATGTGAACTGCTAGGTGGCAGTAAAACAAGGACAACAGCAACAACAACCCATCAGTGACGCACAGCTATGCGTGCCAATACAGGTAAAGCCAAATTGTACATGCAAGATATCAATTGAAATCATGTACACATACACACATGTATATAATGATACATGTAAAGTTTAAAAACAATACAATACACACACACACACACACACACACACACACACACACACATACTTTTTGAGGTAGGGTCTAAAGTCCTGGCTGGTCTGAAACTCAAGGAGATCTGCCCGCCTCTGCCTCCTGAGTACTGGGATTAAAGTGTTCATCACCATGTCCCATAAAAAGAATTGATTTGTGTTTAATGGATATGTGATTATCTAGCTAAAATAAAACCAAGGCGGAGAGACATGGGACATCCACAGGGGTGATGGCGCTGGGAGGGCTGTGGGTGGCAGAGCAACCAGGCTGTTTGTCCTCACACGTGTCTGGTGCCCATGGAAGTGGGCATGGGATCCCCTAGGACTGGAGTTACAGATGGCTGTGAGCCACTGCTTGGGTGCTGGGATTGAACCCGGCTCCTCTGGAAGAACAGCCAGTGCTCTTAAGCACTGAGCCATCTCTCCAGCCCCTTCACTCTTTATTTTATAAACTCGGAAGGCAGCACATGGTGCCCATTATATTACTTCACTTGCTTTATTAACTTTGCCTCAATCTTGATTTGTAGCTGCAAGCAGCCTTGAGCTTCGGATCCTTCTGCCTTCATTTCCCAAGTGCCAGGACCTCAGGCAGGTGCTAGCACCGCTGGTTTTCTGAGGTCCTGGGGATGAACCTCAGGCTTTATGCATGCCAGGCCAACGCTCGACCAACTGAGCCCTTCATCATCAGCCCTTCGCTATATTATTTTTCCATGTTATTATGTCTGAGACATTTCATGTAGAGAGCAGGCCTCCAAAATAAGAAACAACATTCAAGGCTGGGCGGTGGTGGCGCATGCCTTTAATCCCAGCACTCGGGAGGCAGAGGCAGGCGGATTTCTGAGTTCGAGGCCAGCCTGGTCTACAGAGTGAGTTCTAGGACAGCCAGGGCTATATAGAGAAACCCTGTCTCGAAAACAAACAAACAAACAAACAAAAACACCAAGACAACAACAACAATAACAACAAAAGAAACAACATACAACATACAACAACATACTAGACAGCTTTGCATTTGCTAGGTTAGTGCTCTACTCCAAGCTACACCTAAGCTCCTCACACAACTCTGGGCAAACTGGGCATTGTGACATGCATGCTTTTCATCCAAGCATGCAGGAGGCAGAGGCAGGGGGATTTCTCTAAGTTCTTGGCCAGCTAGAGCTCCAAGGTGAGAGTGTGTCTCAAGAACAAACAAGCACATACACACACACATACACACAACACACACTCATACACATGTACACACACACTCATGCACACGCACACCAGCACAAAATTTCGTATACAGCAAGAGGTCACATGAATGACTGGATGCCTCACTTGCATTCCGCAGAGGCCCTTAACAGTTGCCCTGAAATGGCAAGCAAGAAGACACTGTTGAGGCCGCATGTGTGAATCAAGGAGGATGGGGCCTGGGTAGGCTCCCCCATGGCTGGCTGAGAGTGGGCCAAGGAACAAACCTTCAATAGGGTTCTACACTAAGTGCCTCCAGAGTCACTTTAAAGTGGGGAAGACCTCTCATTCTCTTCTTCCACCAAATTCACCTAAGGAAGAACTCACCACTATTGACCATGGACAATACTGTGGGGATCTGCTCTCTTCTTGCTGGCTGGGGACTCTAATGGCTTTCCTTGACCTTTGGAGCGATAGAGTCAGTCCTGAGTGAGGATTCAGGAGGAAGGACTGTGCCCGGATATGAGTCCTTATGGCTCAAACTAACGACTGGATGCATCTTTTGGAGTTTAGGCTCAGAGCCCCAGTCTGGCGGCATTTTTGCTGGCTTGTTTTCTTTCCATGGAGGGCTAGGCTAGTTAAATAGAGGGCTAAGTCTCTTGGGCAAGTGTTAGCTCCCTGTGACAGCTCTTTTCTTAACTGATGATAGCCAGAAACAATGGCACCATTTCTATTTAGCCAACAGAGAAACCCAAGCTCAGACAGGTTAAGAAACCAGTGCAAGGTCACAGCTAGTCAAAGGTCTATAGAGGGATCTGACACCCCATCTGGCCCTCCCACCAAGCCAGGAAACAGCCAGGAACTTGACAAAGAACAGGGCTGTGTGGAAGGGGTCCCTAAGGTGAAGGGAGGGGGAAGCTGGACAGAAAGAGAAAGGTTAGCTTGGGACAGAAAACGGAAATTAGACGAAAGGCTAAATCAGGATGAAAGACACTGAGTGGGGAATACAGGAGCCTGGGGTGTGTGTGTGTGTGTGTGTGTGTGCATGTGTGTGTGTGTCTGTCTGTTGTTTCCATGTCGCTGCAGCACTATGACAATGTCTCTAGTGCATCTCTCCTGTGATCTCATGGCATGGGGGCTCTGAGTGTCTGCTCCTTCACTAGACTAGAACTCTGAACCAAGGGACTGCATACACACGTTACTGTGGTAGACCCAGCTCTGGGAAGTGCAAGACAGGGATGGAACAGAACAATCTCCAGCAAGGAACTGTGTGTGGGTGTTTTGAGACAGGGTTCCATCATGTAACTCTGGCTGGCCTGGAACTTGTTATGTAGACCAGGCTGGCCCTGAACTCAGAGATCTGCCTGCCTCTGCTTCTATGATTAAAGGCATGCACCACAATGTTCTCCCTACCCCTCCATAAGCACACATTCCTGTGTGTGTGTGTACATGTGCACACCCACTTATACCTGTGTACCATGGAGTCAGAGGACAATTTATTACGGTTGTTTCTCCTTTCCACTATGTGGATTCCAGACACTGGAGTTAGGTCATCAGACTTAGCAGCAAACACCATTAGCCCCTGAGCCATCTCACCTGCCCCCAGTACGGAACGTGTAGAGCTGAAGTCCTGTCTTGAAGTGTAGGGAGACAACACGGAGAAAGGGGGTGTAAAGGATGCAAAGGGTTCCCAACATACCTTGACCTTTGATCCCAAAAGGTGGCACAAACTCCCGGATCCTAGCCCACTTGCGAAAGGAGTCATCCAGGAACATGGGTGCTGGCTTGGAGAACCTGAAACACAGCAACGCAATAGGCTACAGAGCGGGCAGCCATGGGTCTGTGAAGCCACATTCCAGTCCGACCTCTCCCCAGCCCCCACCAGCCTGTTAACTGGGTAGCTGCTGATTTTATTGAGTGGAGCTTGAGTCAGAGAGAACAGGCCTGGTCAGTCTTTATTTGGCTGTGGGAGTGGAGGGACAGGATCTGCTCCGCACGGATTAATGTCGGAGAGCTGGGAGCTCTCCGGAAGGTTATCTGGGCGTCCATCTCCACTTGCTGCTGCCCACTATGTTCCTCCAATGGGGAACACGGGGATAAGACTGAGCCAACAGAGCACTAAAGTATCCAAAGATCCAGCCAGTTCGAGGAGACAGACTGCTGGAGAGGATTCTGGGAGTCAGACCACCCAGGATGAGGAGGAAGGCAAATTCACGATGACACAGCAAAATGGGAAAAGGAAGGAAGAGAGAATTTTGTTAGAAAAGAGAAAGAAAAAGCAGAGCCCTGTGATTGGGGTGCAGGGCTGAGAGGAACGGTCAGGCCAACCAGAACTGGGAGACACTTGTTGGTGTACCCTAAGTTTCTATGGAGGTGGAGAAGTGGATTTTAAGAAGATTCACTTGGGTCTATGGGAAAGATGGAAAGGAAAGAAGAAGTGGGGGGGGGGGGATGAGTAGGAAACATGGAGGGGATAGGGAGGGAGGTGGGGGAGGGAGGGAGGAGGGATGCTAAGCTAGGAGAAGGGATGCTAAGCTGGGAGGAGGAATGGCAGAATATTCCTCTTAGGCAGGGCAGGCTGGAGGCTTGGGCATGGTTGTACAGGTCACAAGAATGTAAGGGGTGGGGTAGGGAATGAGAGACAGTGGACAATGACATAGTGGGTGTCAAGCTCTTTGGAGATGCCTGAAAGACACTTCGTGTGGAGCCGTGGTTTGGGACCTCTCACAGGCTGGCAGCCTTGGAGGTGGCCAGCACAGCGACTGCTGGGAATCCCACGGTGGACTCTGCTGATCAAGAGTAGAGGCCGAGGCCTTGGGAACTATGCACCTTTGCTTCTGACTCAACTCCAGTTAGCTCACTGCATAGCAGGAGGCTGCAGGAAAGCACCTCCTACACCCCCTGTGTCCCACCCCCACCCAGACGCTATTACATTCTCTGCTCACATACTGCATCCGTAAGCATCTATTTCTTACCTCCATTGTCTCTAAGTCAACTATCCCACCATCCCAAGAAGAATAAGCGAATGATCACTCAGAGGCCTAATAGCATTGGAGACTTTGACATGAACTTGAAAGGGACTGGAGAAAGGTCCTGCTCCCTCCCCCATCTCTTGCTATGAAGATGGCCACATGCACAGCCATGACAGTCTGTGTCTAACCCAGCAGTGGAGGCAACACCCTTTCCTTTGTGTATAAGCTCTACTTCTCACATATAAAATCCAAATAAACTGACAGCATCTTTGAGGCTTTACTGGAGGCGAGAATCATGGTCAAGGGCCACAAGCAGCAGCAACAGGAACCAGCTCCCTGGATGCGCATGCATAGCGAGTTTGCGCATGCATAGCAAGCTGTGTGAATGCATCAAGTCGTGAGCAGCACTCCCCAACCCCCCGCCCATCTCAGCATTTCAGGAAGGACCTTACAGTTTTGTAAAGTTCCAGAGTCAAGCTTGGACAGGATTTCTTCTGTTTTGAAGTCTGTACAGGACTTCATCCGCTAATAAAGTCCCCAATCTGTGGAGTGATCTCCGTGTATTTTCTCCCTTTTCTGTCTCTAGATTATTTTAAGTTTATTATAATAACTCCTACTTTTAAGAACGCTGTATGCTGTATGCTGGGGGGTGGAGAGAGACTTGCTTAGTGGTTAAGAGAACTTGCAGCTTTTCCAGAGGACCCAAGTTCAGGTCCCTGTACCCATGCCAGGCAGCTCACAACCACCTATAACTCCAGCTCCAGGGCATCCCATGCCCTCTTCTGGCCTTCACAGGCACCCCCACATGTGACATGCACACATATAAATAAAAATAATACTTTTCTTTTGAGGCAAGTTCCCATGTGTAGCCCTGACTGGTCTTGCTCTCACAGAGATCCTCTGCCTCCCAAGCACTGGGATTAAAGGCATGCACACCACACCTAGCAACACATTAGTTTAGTTTTTCAAAATGCAAATTTTCTTCCTGTGTGGTCTACTTTTGCCTTCCATTTTGCCTATGGATGATGCAGGTCCGATAATGAAGGAATGCCCCCTCCCCCCACCCCCGCCCCTGCGGTGTGTATGCATGCACACATGTACAAGTGTGGAGGCCAGAAGCTAACGCCGGGAGGCTTCCTCCATCGTTCTCCACCTTATTGTTTAGAGACAAAATCTCTCTGTGAACCTGGAGCTATATGGCTAGCCAGTGCGCCCCAGGGGTCCACCTGTCTGTCTTCCTGGTTCTTGGCTGTGGGTGCTGTGGGCATGTGTGCTGTCTTTGCTTTTTTTTATGTGTGCTGAGGATACAAAGTCAGGGCCCCAGGCTTACAGAAGCTTGTCACCAACTGACCATCTCCTCAGCTTCTAAAATACCCCAGTTTTAAAGTAGCTTTTTTGTGTGACCTGGAATATGTGTTAACTTTGGAAAGCGAGCAGCACCATGACCTTACACCACAGACCGAGTCACCCCTTCCGGCACATGTCAAAACTGATGCTCCCTGGCGAATATCGTCGGGTAGGCTGCATGGTAGACTGGGTTTCTCCTAACTCACAGTGACCGGATCCAACAACGAAACCTGGAAGCTGTTGATAATGTGACCCATTTCAGGCCCCCAAAGTGCAAAGGAAAATGAGGGACAAATGAAAATGTGGTTAAGAGAGGCAAGAGTTGCCAAGTGAGTAAGAGTCAGAAAAAAGTTCACAGGACAGACTGGAAAAATGCATTAAATGGGCCAGATAAGGCCTTGTAAAAACCGTCCGTTTTGAGCATGTAGCCTGCTCCTTTCCTACTTTCACAGTGCTTCCAAACACTCGTCGCTGTGCCCTGTTCTTTTATGGGGTCTTCATGTTTTAAACGCTCACTCTGTAGCCTCTTTCTGTATCCCTCCAAACGAGCCAGCCTCCTCTAGTGTTTCTTGCTGTAGGTGGGTACACATCTTTACAAACAGTACCCCTCACTACCCCCGTAGTGTATCTACTCCTAAACTAAACGTCTTGCTGTGCTATGGGTAGAAACCAGGCCTGTCAATAAGATACAATCTCAGCCCTAATTTTTCTTTTCTTAATCTTTTCTTCTTTTTATACAATCATTTATTGTGTGTGGAGGTCAGAGGGCAGCTTGTAGGATTTGGTTCTCTCCTTCCTCCATGTGGGTCCCAGGGACAGAACTCAAGTCTTCACGCGTGGTGGTAGGTGCCTTTATCCACTGAGCAATCTCATTGGCCCATTCCCCTCCCTTATTTTTTAATTAATTCTTTGAGAATTCTGTACATATTCACATCTTCCCTAACTCCTCCCAGATTCACCCGCCCCACCAAGTTGCCTACCTACAAAGCCTTGACTCCCCCTCCCCCTTTTCAGCCCCATCAAGTACAACGTGTGCTTGGCTCTGTAGACTGGGGCTAGAGCTGGAGGCTTAATCAGATTCAGGTCCTGTGCTCTAGGAAGAGATGTCTGGGATACAGGATGCTCCCCCGTGGTGCTGAGCTTGCACACAGGGCCTGGACCTGCCAGTGCTGGGTTGTAGAAGCTTCCATTGTCTTCTATCAGCTCATCCTCACGAACTGGGCGGACAGGAAAGACTAGGAAAAGGTCTGATTTTAACTCCATTTACCAATTATCAGGGCGACGTGGATCATCATTTAGTGACTTTCAGATCTGACTAATCAGATTATTTCCCTCTTTAAATCATTAAGGATTATACATTTTACTATAGTTGATAAACGCCAACTTACTGTAATTAATACTCTTCGATGTTTGAACAAGCTGTCTTTGGCCACTAGAATGTTTTCAGTTTGGCTCCTGAATTGAAGTGCACATAGTAATCTCTGATAAAGACCAGGCTTTCCCACGTGAAACGAGGTTCCAGGCTTAGCCAGTCCTCTTGAGCCCACCTGGACTCTGTCATATTTGTCCACAGTGCTAGAAACGATTCAGAGGGATTGCTGTGCCAGAGTCTTCCCATGCCTACTGGTTGGTCACTTTCCCCAGGCCTTTATAGATGGACCAAACTAGGAAAGAGTCCTTTGAACGACAACAAAAGAATCATTATAGTGATATTCTCAATTCAAATGTAGGCTTCAAGACATGTGCTTGCCTTCCTTTTCAACAATTTTACTTAGACACAATCCACATAATATAAAATTCATGTTTACTGACCTCATCTGATTTTATACCATGCTTCTCTTATTTTACTTAATTTTCTTTTTGAGACAGAATCTCACTATGTAGCCCAGGCTGAACTGTAACTCACTATGCAGATCAGCCTAAACACAAATGCTCTGAGCAACCGTGTTAGGTTTGTCTCATTTTGCTTTATAGGCACTGCTTTCCTTCCATTTGAGATGAATTTTGTCTTTTGATATCATAAAGCTTTATATAGTTCCCAAATTAAATTCACAAAACAACATATTCAGAGAAGCCTAGCTTTTACTGGGGCCTACTGCCTATTAGTGCTTCTACTGCCATGCCGTGGTCATTGTGGTCGTCTTCTTGTTCTTCTTCTTCCTCTTCTTCTTCTTGTTGCTGTTGTTCTTCTTCCACTTCCTCCTCTTCCTCTTCTTCCTCCTCTTCTCTTCCTCCTCTTTTTTCATTTTCTTCCCCTTCTCTTCTTCCTCCTTCAAACTTGTTAGCTCCCGCCTCAGCTTTCTAGATGCTAGAACTACAGATGTAAGCCATTCCATTCCCAGAGGTAACACATAATACACATTTGGGCTACTGCTTATAAAACAACATATCCTGGTATCATCACGGGCTAGATGGCACTCCAGTTATGTACCATGTGTACTGCTGTCAGCCTCTTTGTTTCTAATTGTCTGTTTGTTTACTTTAAAGATAAATTTATTTTTATTTTATGTGCATGGGTGCTTTGCCTGCATGTATATCTGTGTGAGGAAATCAGATCCCCCGGAACAAGAGTCAGAGACAGTTGTGAGCTGCCATGTGGTAGCTGGGAATTGAACCTGGGTCCTCTGGTACTCTCCAAGAGCTCCCCTTTTTGAGGCAGAGTTTTGGGATGTAGTGTGTAGCCCAGCCTGTCTGTGTACTGATAGCAATCCTCCTGACTCACGAGTGCTAGGATCACAGGCACATGCCACCATGCCTGACCCCTCGATGACACTTCCTTCTTCTCTCTCTCCTTTTCAAGTAAAGCATTTGTCTATCTGTTATGTCTCTGTGACTCTGTGTGCACACATGCAGGATGTTCACATGTCTATGTGCCACAGCATGCATGTGGAACGCAGGGGCAGCTGGTGGGGTGGGTTCTCCTCTTCCCCCTTCATATGGATTCTGAGGCTTGACCTCTGGTTGCCAGGTCTGTGTGGTAAAGCGCCTTCACCACTGGGCGTGACTTTTTAACTCGGCCTCCAGGGTAATGAGACACAGGCTCCTGCCACCAGACCCGGCTACATGTTGGTGTGAAAAGCTGCTGATTGTCTCATACATGGAAAGGTCACTCGTGGTTTCCTGTGAGCTTTGTTTAAACCTTGGTGGATTTTCCTACAAGACATTGGTCTTTTCCTTTTTTTAAATTATGAAGCTTTTAATACATTAAATATAGAAAACCTTCTGAGATAAAATTACCTTTCCTCCAGTTTGTTTACTTGGCTTGTGGCATTTCCTCGCCTTCTCTTTATTTAATTGTTCTGTTGTTGTTGTTGTTGTTTTGTTTCCAAAGAAATACAGTCAAGAGTCTGTCAACCCTTTCTACTGCTTTTGGACTCTGAGTCTTAGGACTAAGTTTTCCTGAACCCCAGGCTACAGAGGGCCTCGGCCATGCTTCTCTCTGGACATTAGCTTTTCTTTTCCTTTCTTTTTTCTTTTTGTTTTCACATTTAAACCTGAACCATCTTGGTTGGTGTAGCACTTGGATCCACTTTATCTATTTCCACATCTATCAAAAGCCTCTGTCACCTTTAAGACTATGCTGTGGCTCTTTTCACTCTTAGGTGCTGTGTGTGTGTGTGTATGTGTAAGTGCGCATGTGCATCCCAGTTTCTTCTTTCTGTACACCACTGACTTTATCTGTACTAACTCAAGGACAGTCCGCACTGACCCCTCACCAGCGTATCAGCTCTGTCTTCAGCCTTCTTAGTTTTGTGCAGGTGCTCCTGGTTCCAGGGTTAGCATTTCAGGGTGAGAGCAAGGATGTGGAACACTCCACTGTTGTGTTGTTCTTCCCCTAGAATTCCCAGAGGAGATGGTGGACTGGCAGTTACAGGGATCAGGGCTAGTCCTGTAAGTTTCATACCACCACCGCCACAGCCTGACTCTTTTTCCATGCTTTCAGTTATTCATCTATAAATCGGCCACACACATTGAAGATTCAGCATCTGCATCATCTTGCATCCAAACCCAGTCTTTGCTCATCATTTTCAGGAACACCAATGTCCTAAAAGCTTTGAGAGGACTGACTTAGTTCTAGCTGCCCTTGTGTTTACTCCACACCAGCCTCGGTTTCTCAGCCATAGCCTGGGACCTCTTGGTTTCTGTACATTTCCAGCCTAGTATCTTCCTGGCTAGGGCCCACATCCATCTGTCAGTGCCTCTCTAGCCAGGACCACTGCCCCTCCCTCTTTTCCTTTGTCTTTTTCTCCCATCCATGGGATAAAACCTAATGGGAGATTAATCTAATCTCATACCTTTGTGCCTTTTATCATGTCATGAGACCAGCAAGGAATTTTAGTCATAATCTTCCCCCTTTGTCCAAAACACCCAAATGAACACACACACACACACACACACACACACACACACACACACATGAACACACACATCTGCACCCAGATGAACACACACATATATATGGACATGGGCAAACACACACATGAACACACAGACACACACATCTAAATCCAAATGAACTCACATGCACATTGACACATACATATAAACACATACACATGAACACACACATATGCACCCAGGTGAGTACATATACACCAACACATCCACACACAGATGAACATGCACACACACATATAAGCACACACCCAGACACACACACAGATGAGCACACATACACATATATACACTGGGCAGATGTCTCTGTGAATTCATGGACTTGATCCTCAGCCCTGCTCAGCAGCTTTTCCGAACGTGCTCCACAAACTCTCTGGCCTTCCCAGCTTCTTGGGCAGAATCTGTCTTACTTCAGACAGAAAACCAGGACCATCAAATCAAAGTCCATCAGCTTCTGGTTTTCCCACCTCTGTCAGTCCCTTCAGCTTATCTGTACATCTGGTTTCTTATCTGACCCTTCTGCCACCAAAGCTGGAACTGCCATCACTGTGTAGATCCTGTTCCCAGTCCACAGGTCCTTCCCATGACGGCAAAACCAATCAACTTTACTTTCTTTTTAAAATTATTTCTAAAAAAATATGTTTAAAAATTGTGTTTGTGGGCTGGACAGATGGCCCAGTGGTTAAGAGCACTGGCTGCTCCCGCAGAGGACCTAGGTTTGGTTCCCAGTACCCACATGGCAGCTCACAACCATCTGCAACTGCAGTCGAAGGGGATCCCGCACCCTCCTCCGGCCTCAGTGGACACCAGACAGGCAAGGGGTGCACAGATACACATGCCAACAAAATCCATACACTTAAAACTATTTTTAAACTATACTTTCTCTCTCTCTCTCTCTCTCTCTCTATATATATATATATATATATATATATATATATACATACATATATATATATATTGTGTGCACACAGGTGCATGTATGTCCATCAGGGAACAACTTGTGGGAGTCAGTTTTCTCCTACCACGTGGGTTCTGGAGGTTGAACTCAGGTCACTGGGCTTGATGGCAACCACTGTCACCCATTGTGCCGTCTCCAAGGCCCCTTAGCAGACTTTTCTGACCATGTTACTTCCTTAGCTACAGATATCTTACCCCTAGAACTTTTAGAAAGAGCAGAGAAAACTCTGCCCCCATTCATTTCTCAACCTTAGCCGTCTGTCCTTGAGCCCTCTTAGACTGCTGCTCTCCTGGTCACCCTCCATCCGAGGCTTCCTGAACACACTGCTCCTCATGTGTAAAGTTTGCCTGTGCCATTTCTCTGCTTTCAACACATGGCCCTCCTCGAGTCCCCAAACCTTGCCTCTCTCTATCTATTTGGAAAATATGTTTCTGTTCTTTTTAAACTTAAACAGCATTTTCTATAGAAAACCTTCCCTGGGCTCCCCTGGGTAGACTTGTCCCCTTCTCCCTGGTACCTTACTGGGTACCTGTGAGATGGCTCAGAGCCCAAGAGGCCTTGGAAACCGAGCCAGGGGACATAAACAACAGGAAGTGTGGGGGCGGGTGATGATGATGGTGGTGTGTATGTGTGCTGTCAACTCTGGAGGTGGGCTGTGGTAGACTCTCATACAACATCCAGAACCGCACCTGGGAGCTTCTCCCTGTGCCAGGAGGGAGCCAGTAGGGAGCCTTTCGGGTGAGGGATGACTGAGGTGTAGCTGGTCAGAGTATCAGGACAGTAGGGTGCCTGACCTGTTTGCCCCGGGCCTAGTTGGGGGGCAGGGCAGAGTGGGGCAAGCTCCAATCGACAGGCCCCAGCCTGCCAGCCCTTCCAGAGCCCCAGCACTTGGGGCTGCCTCGGATCGGATCGGGTTCCAGCAGGGCGTGTGAGTGCGTGAGAAGGATCAAGAGAAGGAGGAGGCGGAAGTTGTGCAGTGACCTGCCTGTTCATTTCCCTTAGATCCAAGAGTCTAGAAGGGCACTAAGGGAAGGTAAACCTGATCTGAATGCCTCTGATAGCAAGGCGGGAGCCAGGAGGATGCCCTGCTGTCAGGCTTACACACTGGGCTAGGACCACGGTGAGTTATAAAAGTCAGCCTGACAGTCAGGAATGATATCACGGGATCTTCTTAAGGGATCCTCCAGGTCAGCAGAGTGTGTGTGGTACAGTGAGGAGAGTAAACATCCCAGACCTGGCATCTGCCTAAACCACCTCAATAAAGATATGTTTATTATGTGTGTGTGTGTGCGTGTGCACGTGCGTGTGTGTATGTGTGTGTGTGTGTGTGTGTGTGTGTGTGTGTGTGTGTGTATACACATAACTATATCACAGCCCATTCCTGGAGAGCAGAGAACAACTTAGAAGAGTCAGATAACTTCCTTCCACTATAATACTTTCTCGGGTTAGAACCCAGGGAGTCTGGATTGGTGGCAAGCACCTTTACCTGCTGAGCCATCTCACCAGCCCAATCTGAAATACTATCTAAGGCTCAGAACATCAAGCCCATGCTTAGAGGCCAACAGGAGAGTCGACTGAGCCATATTATCATGAGTGATGGGTTATGTGTGGGCACTGTCGGTCTTCCTGCCACTCCCAGCCCCTTCTATCTGCACAGAGAAGCACCTTTGTAATATGAGCTTGTTAGTTAGATTAGAACACGGATCAACTTCAGCTCTGTGAGTGTGCCCGTTGGATGCCCCGCCTCTTAGCCACTTCTATAACCATGCTGTAAAGCATAGAAAGCACAAGAAGGCAGAGCCTTGCAGTGAGGGCTCAGACGGCAGATCATAGCACATTTGTCTATTAGACTCAGCTGTAGGCTTCGCCCCAACCCTAGCCTGATAATGAGACTCATCTCGGAGGGGGAAAGCCAGACTCACGGAACCACCTTTCCAGAACCTACAGGGAGAAGAATGGGCACACAAAACAGAGGGACACACGTTTTCTAAGACTTACCTGGTCTTGCTTAGTACAGAATTGCTGTAACCTCACCATAAAGGACCCTGCACAGTAAGATCCTGGGATATGTCTAAGCAAGGATGATAAATGCTTCCTAGATGCCTGGTTGGCCTTCCGCCTCACTGCCCTCCCCCATGGGAAAGCAAGAGTCTAAGGAAAACGGATGCCAAATCTTCTGGCTAGGTGGGCATGTACCCTGAGAAAGCTCAGAGGTAAAGAGATGGATGGACAGACGGACTGATGGATGGACAGACGGACCCCCAAGTGTGGTTCCACACCGAGCTCCTTTCTCCCAGCTTACTCAGGACTAGCTGAAACGGCAGAATGCATCTCTGCCCCCTGATCCTAGGTTGTGGACCTAGACCTAGCTGAGAGTATAAAGTAAACTAGTCCTGGTCTTTCTTTCAGAAGCTAATGGTAGAGACAAGGAACCAATCATGGGGAAGAAATCTCCAGAGCCCGTATTTTGGACACAAAGGTGATAGATGGAATCGGGCACAGAGGAAAGATTCTTGAAAGGAGATGATGACTAAACCGGGCTGGGCTCTGAGTAACAAGCACTCATGGACCTGGCAGAGAACTGCTGGGGGAGGGCATCTGAACAGCAGGGTACTATAGAAAACTCCCTGGGGGCGGGGGATGGAAACCATAGCAAGCATTCCTTCCTTCAAGGTGAGGCTGGACAGAATGAGGCAGTGTCTACATAAGGAGAAGGTTTAGCCTGAGCCCTGTTCTCAGGGACTCTGCCCTTTGGTCCTACCCAGGTAAGTAAAGTCGTGCAAAAGGAAAGAAGGAAGGAAGGGAGGGAAGGAGGGAGGAGAAAGTGTTTTCTGACTGGGCATAGTGAAGCTGTGGAAGGGCAAAAACTGCACACAGGGAAAGGCCAGGCAGGGCGCTGGTCAGCACTGCAGGGCTGGCCTGATCCCCGAGCCTATGTCAGTATGTTTCAAGCTGCATAGTGACTGGAAACTCCAGGTGCCCAGTTCAAGTTCTCTCTTACTCATGCTCTGCAGGGGGTGCTTGCACTTCAGCCCCCTTTGTTGTAATGACATTCTGCTTTTCATTCCAGAGGGCCCTAGATGAGGACACACACATGCATGCACATATGCACACATGCACGTGAGTGCGTCTACACACACAAAACACACACACACACACACACACACACACACACACACACACCACACACACACACACACACACACTAAAAGAATGGAAGACTGGAGCTGGCTCAGCAGTTAGGAGCTCTTGTTGTCCTTGCAGAGGACTTTGGTTTGGTTCTCAGTACCCACACAACAACTTACAAACACCTACAGCTCCAGTTCCAAGGGATCGGATGCCTCTTTGGAGCTCTCAGGGCACTAAGCACAGGCACACACACTAGGCACATAATGCACATGAAGTCAAAGCACTCATCCACATAAGATAAAATTAGCTAAGAAATTATAAAAAAGATTATAGGCATTTGGACACTGGGGTAGGCAGGGGGTTTCTTTTACACTATGAAGATCACCAAGCCTAGAAGAGGGGTTAGACAAACTGCAGCCTCTAAGCTAGCTGTCTCTTCCCATAAATAAAGTTTTACTGGAACACGGACACACCCATTTGTTTCTATAATATGCTGTGGCTACTTTCATGCTTCAACAGTGGAGCTAAACAGTTGTGGCAGAGACTATCTAACCCCAGTACAGCCTGGGCCACAGCCAAACAGAGCTGCCATGTGACCCTTTTGGAAATAAAGCTGGCCAATCCAGGCTTAGAAGGGCTACAGCCATCTTGCAGCTACATGGACAAAACTGGCATCTGAGGATGCTCAGAAGAAAGCAGAAACAAGCTGCAGGTTTGGGTGGGTCCAGAACTGGGCTCAGTCACATTTCCTTTTTGCTTGGATGAGTCTGGTATGCATGTTCACAATCTATCTCCTTTTGACCTCTCTAGTCCCCACAAACCCTGTCTTCCTTCCCTTCCTTCTCCCTGGCTCTGACCTATTCTATAACTATGCAATTATACTTTCTAGGATCCACTCACTGCACTCTAAACACCTCATGCCTGCTCGTGTCTGTTCTTTTCACCCAGAAGTCTCTTCCTGCCTCACTGCCATGAGCTTCTGCTCATTCTCTAAGGCCTGCCTACAGCATGTCTACCTCCCTGACAGCTTCCTTAGGGCTGACCCCTCTGGTCCACCACTATTTTCTGTGCACACTATGGTCTTATATGGTCCACTTTGTCTTTTGAGAGAGGCTGTCTTATTGGCCAGAAACTTGCCAAGTAGGCTAGACTGCCCGGCCAGTGAACTCCAGGGATCTGCCTACCTCTGGCTCCCCCACACTGGAATCACAAATATGTACCACCATACTTGGCTTTGTTTGTTTGTTTGTTTTTGAGACAGGGTTTCTCTGTGTAGCCCTGGCTGTCCTGGTCCATTATGTAGACCAGGTTGGCCTTGAACTCAGAGACCTGCCTGCCCATGCCTCGGGAGTGCTGGGACTAAAGGTGTGTGCCACCACCATACCTGGCTCACACTTGGCTTTTTGATGTATATTCTGGCGATTAACTCACGAGGCAAGCCCTTTGCAGACTGAGTTCTAACCCCTCATGAACCTTTTGGTCCCCTCGTTTGAAA
This sequence comes from Mus musculus, assembly GCF_000001635.26. Taxonomy (NCBI): domain Eukaryota; kingdom Metazoa; phylum Chordata; class Mammalia; order Rodentia; family Muridae; genus Mus; species Mus musculus. Next base: position 117,976,927 of record NC_000070.6, read on the forward strand.
GGACTGGGTTTCAGTGATGCCTCCACTGTTCAGAAATACCATCCCCTCCCCAGGCCTGAAATGCTACCAGTCACTGCCCTTTGCTTGCAAAGGGACTGTGCCACATGTGTGTCCAGACAGGCTGGAGCCACAGCCTGACATGTATGACAGGCAAGGAGGCTTGTGCTGAAGGAGGAGAGGAGAGGCTGTGACAGAGGCCCTGGAGGGGCAGCGTCTGAGCTCCCGTTGACAGGCTCCCAGTGACTCTGTCGACAAGCCTCTACCTACTGTAGAGGAGGGAGGTGAGGAGGGAGTTCTGGGGAGTTGCTCCTACTCGGGGAGAAACCAAAAGATGGCCAGACTGTCTACACAAGTCACAGAACCTAGAGGCTGGTCCCCAGAATCCACCACCTGTCTCCCCAATATACTTCAGCTATTGTCCCAGGCATTGTGCTAGTCACTGGGGATATGACAGCAAAGAACCCAGTCCCTGCCTTTGTGGATGGTGGGTGACATGGCCAGGTAGAGAGGGAGCGGCAAAACTCAATAAACACACAGCTAATAGGAAACAGCTCCCGAGCTCTCCCTGTGTCCCTGGTCCTATGCTGAGGGCTCTGCATGTATTATCTTATTTAATCAACAAGGTGACCTCATGGGTCAGCACTATTTATAGCCATGTTCTTACTCACTGTGCTGCTTGTGGGAATACGGGAGAGTTGCTGGCCCCTTCGGGGAACATGCTGTTGGGGCTGGAGAGAAGGCAGAACTGCAGGAGCCGAGGAGACGGAGAGGGGAGACCGTGCCGAGGACAGCTGGGAGCACTTTTAAAGAGCGGAGATGGGAGACAGAGTGGAAGCTGTGGAGGTCAGGTGGGAAGAACGGTGTGTCTGCATTCCAAGACTAAAAAGACAAGTCTGACGAGAGAAGGGGTGTTGGGGGACAGAGGGCGACAGTGGAATGAAGACCCTGAGGGAGGAGATGATGTGAAGATGGCATCCCTGACAGGTGAACTTAGCAGAAGGGAGGAGCGAGGATGCTCAGCAGATAGACTCTTCTCTGGGGTTCGAGGTCAGGAGTCGGGGAGTGTGGACTGCAGTGACCCGTGAATGCTAAAGATCAATAGTGCCGTGACAAGCCAACCAGGGACAACGGCCTCTGAGCGGTGTTGAACAGACCCAAGAGGCTGAGACGAGGTAGCCACGGTGGCACTGAGGCTGGCATCTGTGGTCAAGGCTAAGCTGCCTAGAAGCACACACAGAAGAGTGGTTGGATGGGCTTAGCTCTGTGTGGGGACGACTGGGAGACCAGGAGAGCAATGGATTGAAGTGACTGGCTAGCCATAGAGGATGGCAGGCCTGGGGCGCTGGCAGGCACAGTGAGGACGAAGGCCAGGCTAATGCTGCTGGTCAAGCCCCAAGCCACGAGTCATTCATTTTCATTTTTTAGTGCCACTTGCCTAGATCCTCAAAGTCTACAGGGGCAAGCCCCTCTCTTGCCAGCTGGGTAGCATTCCCGAGTCCTCTTGACTCATCTCTTTGTCTTGGCTGCTTCCCATCCAGGTTAGCAGCAAGTCCTGTTAGCACTATCTCTGAACATGCTCTGCCCCCAACCACTCGCCTACCTCTGCTACCGCCCAGTGTTACATGACTATTGCATGGTAGATGGCCGGCCTTCACCCTTGTCCTGCTCTCAGGCTGCAGCGGCCCTCCTAAAGGACCCACGTGCCACTCATTCCTCTGACAGGAGCCCTCTCACTGCCTCACCCACGTTCTCACCCCTGGCCATCTTCCTTCCTTCCTGATCCCATGTACTGATGGCCTCTGGCCACCCTCGGCTGGAGCAGACTTTCCTAGTGTCTGGACCTTTCTCAAGGCTGGCTCTTGTGTGCCCTGGCGCACCTCTTTACAGAGGTCTTGTTGGACTCTTCCATCTCAGCGGGCTTCCTATTCGTTCTCTAGTACATCTTGTAGTGTCCTCCAAGGCACACAAGGCTGTCTGGTTCACTGTCTTGCCTCTCCCATGGACTCTTGCTTGTTATATGGAAACCTAAGCTCTATTTGAACTGTGCAAGCTATGGCTCCCAACACCAAGAACTGTGCCTGACATAGCAGATAAGATCTGATCAAGGAGGTCTGATTTCCACCTTTGCCCAAATCTACAGAACTGCCCCTATCGGCTGCACATCTTTCCCTATGCCCTTGAAAAAATGGATCAAGTCCTTCCCTCCAAGAACAAGCTGTTCTTTCGAGAACATGCGATGCCCTCACATCCCGTTCAGAGACCTTGCAATGGCCTGTAGGCCTCAGTTTCCTCTGGGATAGAGCTTCTTACAGCTCCTGGTACTATGGCCACACTCTTTGCCGCCTTTGGGCATTGAACTGTTTCCCTGGCCTGTAAGGTTCTTCCTCCAGATACACATTGGCTTTACCTCTTCCCTCCTTCCAATCTTTATTCAGATCTCACCTAAGCCAGCCCTGACCAGCCTGCTCACCACTGAACCTGTCTGTTCCTGCCGTCTGTCCGGCCACACTCCTTTTCTTTCTCCCCACCTCCCAATATTTACCTTGTTCTAGTTTGTGAAGCGACTTACTCATTAGCTGTTTACTGCCTTCATTTTTCCTGGCAGAGCATAAACCTCACATAATAGGACTGTGAGATGGGCCATTCCAGGTCTGACAGCTGAGTGGGCCTGTTTTGTACTCGAAAATGGCTTTAGGTGACAAAGGCAGAGGGAGGCTTCACCACACACAGAGACAACAGGAGCCAAGTGGAGTGGCCATGGGACAAGGAGAGACAACTCATCAAGGGTCAGGGAGCTGAGTGACAGGTAACGGTGGTCCAGAGCATGGCAAGAACAGGGGCATGGCTCAGCTGACACTGACATCAGCTCAGATGTCCTGTTTTCAGTTCTGGCCTCCAGAGCCACGAAAGAGGAACCTTCTAGAACAGCCTCAGGAACCCAATACAGGTGACTATTACTCTCTGGGCCCTATAAACATGTTCTAGAGAAAGGGGACCGCAATGGTTGGTTTTCTTCTGTTCAGGGATGATACAAATGGCAGTGAATGAGCAGAGGCTGTCCTGTCAGAGGGCCTTCTATCTTCAGGATAGAGGACAGAGGTCTGGAGACAGACATATGGTCAATTCTAGCCAATTATCATCAACTCTGCAATCCCTTACTGTCTATGGTCTAAGGAAGGAGGTGAGGGAAAGACTAGAGCGTGTGAGTGGTCAAAGACCCCAGTTTCCTATGCTATGGGTATGCTTGCTTAACCCTGAGCATCTTACCCAGAAGGCCCATAGGCCACTAGGCTCCCCAAAGAAGAGATGAACCATCCCTGAACCCTAACCCTTATCTCTCTTTCAGTGGTAAGCACTGAAGTTGCAAGATAAGGTTGAGCATGTGGTACCCACTGCCACTAGAGTCTTGACGGTGGTCTTCAGGGTAGAAGGGAGGCTGTGTCAGCAGTAGCTCCTGTCTCAGGAGACTACATTACATCATGCTCCACACCCATGGTGCTAGGTTGCATCACACTCTTAGTCACTGCCCCACGGCGCTGATGCATTAGCACAGGCTGCTCCTGGGATTTCCCATTCAGGTTCCCTTGAGGACTGTGCTCGAAGGAAAGCTCTCTGCCCACCTTTGTGGGGCTCAGGGGTTCCAGCATTGTGGATAATTTTGGGTGGAGCTATTATGACAGAACTGGTTTTTTTTTTTTTTTTAATTAATACCAGATCAGTCTCCTAATGGAACGGAGGAAGCTAGTGACAATTGGAAAGACCGTGTCTCAATACTCAGGGGAGCTGCTCTACAATTAGACTCTGGTCACAGCATAACCCAGATGTAGCGGCATGACAGGGTGTAGCTCTCCTCCTACCTTAGCCCCTCCTCAACCTCTCTATGTGTCTAGCTCTGCATACCCAACATGGTCTATTTTTGTTTGTCTCTTTATTTTGTCTTATTTTTGAGACAGGGTCTCACGGTGTAGCCCTGGCTGTCCAGGAACTCACTCTGTAGACCAGGCTGGTCTCAAACTTACAGAGATCCACCTGCCTCTGCCTCCCGAGTGCTGGGATTAAAGGCGTGCACCACCACGCCCAGCTTGCAGAGAGGCTAGTTTTGAACTGGTGAGATCGTCTCCCTTTCTCCTCCCTGGAAGGGATAGGATTCAGGGCCCTGGATAAGATAACCATGCACCCTACTGCTGAGCTACATCACTTTACCTCAATACCACATTCAATTTCTAGAACAGCGCTTAGCATATTGGAGATCCTGTGCATGGGACAAGGGCCTGTCATAGCCATAAACTACAGGGCTACAGCATTTGATTCCCATATCCACACCCAGCATCTTAAAGCTCCCCCATTCTCTGCTGCAATCTGCACCCCATGACTGTCAATCCAGGGCTAGAGACTTACTCTGGGTTCTTCTAGCCACACAACAGCTCCCCAAGACCTACACTGCCAACCCTGGCAGGGACACGTGTCCTAGAGGTGACCAAGTTCCAGCCTTCTTACTGGTTCACATGTGAACTCCTGGTCTTTGAAGTCTTATGATAGCATGTGAGATGCGGTGTCTCCCACGTTACAGCTAAGATCCTAGTTCTGATTCATATTTGTTCTCCCTCCCTCCTCCCCCCTCCCTCCCTCCTCCTCCCCTCCCTCCCTCCTCCTCCCCTCCCTCCCTCCTCTTCCCCTCCCTCCCTCCTCTTCCCCTCCCGCCCTCCTCCTCCCCCCCTCTTCCCCTCCCTCCTTCTCATACTGCTTTCGGCCTTGACCTCTCTGGAAGCCTTGTGCCTCTGTGACCACAAACCAACAATGATTCACCTGTTTCAAGTCCGTCACCCCTTTCTTAGCAGGTGTGTCTCCTCTCGACTGTAGGCTCTGTCAATATTAAAGTGGGGGGTAGGCTCTAAAAGCAATTGTTATCTGCCTCAATACTGACGGTACCCTCCTCCTTCCTCAAAAGGTGGGGCACAGGAAAGAGGTCTCCTTTTGAATACAGAAACTGGGAACGTGAAGGCAGATGTGCCCTGGAACCTGCTTTTCCCTGCCTGTTCCGGCTACTTATTCCTGCCTCTGTCCTAGGCTAGGTTACCTCTGATCACCGGAGTCCTCTGCAGAATCACAACTTCACAGGTGGCTTGCCCATTCCTCCACCTATACTTAGGAGTAGATGCCATCTTTTCAGCATCCTCCCCTGGAGACTCGCTTGCGGTTCTCACCTCCTTACATACCAAATCTGTAACTGACTCCACTGAGCTGGCCTTCAGTCTCAGCTTCCTTTTCTCTTTTCTTGTGAATGGGAAAGTAGTTAAAATCAGCCACCCCCATCCACACACCTGCACAGAAACTGTGAACGGGAAAAGTACACTCGGCGTGGTCTCTCATTGAGCCCAGTGTGGTCACGCTGGGTTCTCTAATCTGGATGACCCTTCAGACTATCTCTATGCTTCCATTAGACAGCCCACTGCTTGAAGCATCTGTGGCAATCTGAACTGGCCTTGTCTACTTCACAGGAACCTGCTGGAGCAATCTACCAGCTCCATAGCGCTGCTCACCCGCATCTCTACGGTACCCCTAACCGTTCATCTGAGCTGTAACTGTGGTCGACTTCCGTGACCCTTGGGTTCCTACTTGTTTCTCAACCCCTGAAACATCAGTCTCTTCAACTCCCTCCTCTCCATTCCTCTTTACTTTCCCCTGACACTTCCAGTTACAGAACCTTAACTGTACTTAACTCAGTTTTACGTATATGTCTTGTTTCTGTGCCATGTCTCTATTTGAGCATGCGCTCCAATGAAGGCAGGCTGCCTGTCAGATTCTCTCACAGCCAGCAGAGCCTGACACTTAATTGTCACCTGCTAAATACTTGATGAATGAATGGATGTGATGTGGGCTGCACATTACCGCCTACCTCCCCGGTTGCTGTAGAGAGGAAGCGGGATAAGGCGTAGGAAGTCTTGGCACGCCACATTGCTCAATAACTGGCAGTTCCTCCCGTTTCCCTTCCTCCCCTCCCAGTTTTGGTATCAGCCATTCCCTTCGTGCACAGGGAGTGCCAGGTCAGAGGCAGAGTTGACAGCAGCCCAGAGGGACTCCCTCAGCCTGAGGCTGGGCTCTGCCTGCTCCATGCACTGCTTCTCTGGCTGGGTATGAGCCATTTTGGAGTCTGGAGGCTCCAGAGTGACTGAGAACACTTGAGCCAGCCCTGTCCTCACAGCTTTGGATCTGAGGCCCAGGCCCAGCTCTCTCTCCTACAGACCTTATCGTAGTCGATGCCTTATTCTTAAAGGCTCTTGCGTGCGTGCATGCGGTGTCTGGCTGCATAGCCCCTGCCCTTTCCCCAGGGCTCTTGACAGGAATCTTCTTTATTTTTATTCATATGAGACAAGGTCGCATGGATCCCAGGCTGGCCTTGAATTCAACATGCACACTCATGTGTGTGTAGGTGAACGCGCTTATAAAAGTCAGAGGAGGACTGGGCAGCTTGCCTTGTCAGCCTGCCTTATTTCTCTGAGATAAAGTCTTTATTCCACCCAGTCTGGGATCTGCAGCCTCCAATAAAACTGGAGTCAGCAGGTGTGTGTGCAGCTGTGCCTGGCTTTTGCCATGGATGCTGGAATCTGAACCCAGATCCCCATAGTTCTGCTGGACTGGCCCATCTCTCTAGCTCCTGCCTTGAATTTCTTCTGATCCCCCTTCCACCACCTCCCGGGTGCTTCCCCCATTCCCAGGTTCCATACCTAATTTTGTTTTTTAATTTTTAATTAATTAATTATTTTTGGATAGGGTCTTACTATGTAGCTCTCTGGTCAGGGCAGGCTTCAATTCACAGATCCACCTCCCTTTGGCTGAGTGCTGGGATTAAAGGCATGGGTCACTAATTGGCCTTCCAAGCCTAGTTTCCTGCTGTGCTGGGAACTGAATTTAGAGCTCTATGCATGCTAGGCAGGCATCCTACCAACTAAACTACATCCTCAGGCCTTTGACCAGGGCTTTTCTGGGACCTCCAGGTTATTGTCATGTACTTTGGGCATACTTTATTCCAAAGAAAGCAAGAAGACACCATCCACCAGAGAATGTGGCTGCGCCACGTGTAGGGAGGGTCTTGGGACTAACCAAGGATGCTCTGAGTTGCCCCAGGAAAGTCTCCTGCATTCTTCATGGTGTCATCAACAAATACCTCACTCTACGTGTCTAATCCTGTCACATGGACATGGCTCCAGAGTGGCAGACTTGGTCTGGGCCCACAACGTACATGGGATCATCCACATGTATGATGGAATCGTCATACATGCTTAGAGAACAGGCTCGTGGCGTAGGGACAGATTGCAGCTGAGTGGTTTGGTGCTTCTCTAGCACATATGAGGACCTGGGTTCAACTCCCACCACTGGAAAAAAAGGCTCTGGTCAGTGTGCTGGTCAGCTTGAATTATCAACTTGACACACCTAGAATGCCTGGACTCAATGAACTATTGTGTATGTTGGTTTGGCCTATGGGCATGTCTGTGGGGACTGTCTTAATTAAGATAACTGATACTATGGGAAGACCCGGCCCACTGTGGGTGGCACCATTTCCTAGCCAGGGAATTCCTGGACCATATGAGAGTGAAGCAATCAAGCTAAGAATATGCAAGCATGCAAGGAGGCATGACACATCCATTCTCTCTCTGCTCTTGAGCAGCTCCATCAAGTTCCTGATGCCTTGACTCTCCATATAGTGGATCGTAAGCAGGAGCTAAAGTAAGCCCTTTATTCCCCAGTTTGCTTTTTGTCAGGGTATTTTATCTCAACAACAGACATGAAACTAAGAGAGTCAGTGTGATGTGATCACTAAAAAGTGGCCTACTTGGAGCATTTGGCTATTATGGAGAAAGTCTTCTGTCAGGCCACCCCTGGAGGAAGCACACACTCTACTTGTGGGGTTCCCTAAAGGGAGTGGAAATCGATGGACCTGACTCAGGAGAGGTCCACCAGGTTGGAAACCTGCTCCTGCGAATGCCTCATGAGGGCAGAGACCTGAAATCGTGTGACCACCAGCTCCAAATCTCTGGGGAAATAGTGCAGAAGAGAGGCTTCATTCACTGGGTGCCTCTGGAAGGCACGGTGAGGACCACAGGGCAAGTTACGGGGCTCAGGAGTTTGGCTCTTCAGAGTTGAGTGACTGAGGAGAAAAGCACTCTGCTGGGGACTCCTCAGGATTCTGGCCACAGAGACGCTAGGTTTGCCAAGCTCAGGAGAGTGGCAGGCCCCATGCTTTTCCTGGGCTCACTCTGGGCTGACTGGAGTCCCAGCTTCCAGCCTGGTCACGGTGAAGCACAGTTAGGTGGGTCACGGGAACTTTCCATAGGGCCATCCACAGTTTGGATTAGCTGTTTTCTCTCTTTAAAAGGAAAACCCTGGAGGGAGGGAGGAGGCAAGAGGGAGGGAGGGAAGAGGAGACTATTTCTATCCTGAACATCTATCCGAAAGCTCTGGTGTTTTGCCAGGATTTAAGCATGGTATACACAAGGCTGTTAAAAATAACCCCTTGACTGAACAGAAGGCGTGGGAGAGGGGATGGCCAGGCGATTTTGCTAGAGGGTGGGAGAGGTGGGCAAGGACAAGGAATGTGTACCCAGAGACCCTGGGAAGGGTTTTATTCCAGAAGAATTATGTAGGCTCAGAGGGACTAAGGGCCAGGGAAACTCAGCGTTTCCAGGAAGAAAGCCCCTAAGTGCCGGGCAGGACAAGAACAGGCTGCTGGGGCTGACGGGTTCTCCCAGGACCGACTCTGCCATTTCTCAGTCCTGAATGCCAGCCTAGCAGACCAAGGTCAGAGGAGATGAACAGCAGGAAGCCAAGAAAGGTTCCTAGAGCCCAATCAAAGGCAGAGGCCAGAAAGAGGCCTACTGGGTGCCACTATTGGAGGCGCTGATGATTTGACCTACTGGGTGCCGCTATTGGGGGCACTGATGATTTGTGGGAAGGCTTGCAGACTTCTCTTTTCATAAGCAGACATATAACTCAAGTGGAATTATTTCATATATCTTGTTCCATAACTCACTTTAGAAACTTTTAAACCATAAATTAAGGTGGGTGGTGTCCATCAATACAGTTGGACACCATCACCATTTTCATGCGTACACACTGTCATGTGGGCAGGTTGCCTGAATCGTTCTTGGCTGAGAGACATCTACTATTAGGTTGCTTTTCATGTTTTTGCTGTTATTATAAACAGACTACTAAAGGCATGCTGCAATGATATATGTTCCCAGGATTTCCCCCTTGTGTTAATATTTAGAAGTAGATTATTGAATCTAATAAAATCCACATTTTATATCCTGTTATACACTCCCTATGTTGTCGCCTTTCATTTTGAGAGGACAAAAATCTGTTTTCTCCTAATTTTTGCTAATCTCTCTGGCCTTTCTTTGGTCCCCCTCCTTTCTACACTTAAAGTTTTTAATTATTATTATTATTATTATTTAATTGCTTATTTTTTTTACATTTCAAATGTTGTCCCCCTTCCCAGTTCCCTGTCTGCAAATCCCCCCATCCCATTCCCCCTTCCCTTTGCCTCTAAGAGGGTGCTCCTCCACCCACTCACCCACTCCCACCTCACCACTCTAGCATCCCCCTAAGGTGGGGCATCAAGCCTCTACAGGACCAAGGGCCTCTCCTCCCACTGATGCCACATAAGGCATCCTCTGCTACATACGCAGCTGGAGCCACGGGGTCCCTCCATGTGTACTCCTTGGTTGGTGGTTTAGTCCCTGGGAGCTCTAGGTGGTCCAGTTACTTGATGTTGTTCTTCCTATGGGTTGCCACCCCCTTCAGCTCCTTCAGTCCTTTCCCTAGCTCTTCCATTGGGGTCCAATTTTTATTACTTTTAAAAATGTGCGATTGGAGATAGCAGGATCGGAGCTCTTGGATCCCTCTTTGGCTGGAGATCAAGGCAGCCGTGAGCGAGCCTCTGTATATGAGTGCTGTAACCTGAATTTGGGCTCTCTACCAGAGCAGTACACGTTCTTAACCGCTGAGCCATATCTCTGGCACTTTTCCTCCTGTTATTTATAGAACCATAACAGCTCAGTTATCAGGAAACAAAGACTTCTAGTGTTTCTTCCTATTACTCTCCAGCGTGTATCAAACGAATGCACCTTTGCACCACACTGTCAGACACTTCCCTTAAATATCACTGCTTGAGTTTGCAGACTTAATCAAAAAGCATCATTCAATGAATTCTGACTCAGGATTAAAACAGAATCTCCAGAAATTTCTTAAATAGCCCTGACACATTTTTGCCATTTTGCACTACTGTTTATGTAAAGTAGCATTCTTAGCTCTGATAATTATAAAATAAAAATATCGCTCAACTCTGAAAAACACTGAAGATTCTCTATGTCCTGAAGTATGGTGCATCCACCTCATTAGTATGTAAATTTGTTTTAACCTTTAGTAAATGGCAAAATTATATGTATAGCAAAGAATTATTTAAAAACAAATTTATGATTATCAGCAAATGTTCATTTATGTCTTCATTTTATCTTTTTTAGTAGATCGAGTGCAGAGTTTTCAAGAAAGGTAAGTAGGGACTCCCAAAGGTATGCATGTGTCTGTGTGTGTGTAGTGTGTGTGTGTCTGTGTACGTGTGTCTGTGTGGTCTGTATGTATGTGGGGGGGTGTCTGTGTGTGTGTACACAAATGCACATGTACATGTGAAGGTCAGAGGACAACTTGTAGGAGGTAAGTTTTCAGTCAGGTTCTCTTCTTCCACTATGGGGTCCCAGGGACTGAAATCAGGCGGTCAGGCATAGCAGTGAGCATCTTTACGCACTAAGCCATCTTGCTGACTCAGGTTTAGCAGTGAGCATCTTTGCCCACTTCAGGGTTAGTGGTGTGCATCTTTGCCCACTGAGCCATCTTGCTGACCCAGAAGCTTGTGTCTTTCAGAGCGGGCTCTAAACTCTTTTTAAGTTGCCTGTAAGCACTCCCAGGACCTGGCCCTGGGGGACCTCTACCAGCACTGTGGGATGAAATGCCATACCCCAACCATGCCCAGCTCATGTGTTTTTTCAACTTGCATGGCCCCTCTTCGAGAGCATGTACCCTGCTACCTTCAACTGTGCAAATCCTGCGTCATCTTTAAGATGTGACTAGGAAATCCCCTTTTCCTACTTCCCCCACCAGAGCCAGCTTCCTCCAGGGGCTGTCTTGGCCATACCCCTCCCTGGGCTGTATTTACTGAGTAGGGAGGAGACACAGTGCTAGACACATTGCTAACCCAGGCTGCTGAGGGCTCAGACGTGGCTTTCCTCCAGTGTCTCTGAGGAGAGACAGGACTGAGGTGTGGCTTGTAAGACAGTAGTGGTCTAGAGGAGGTCAGGAGAACAGGAAAGACTCTGCGTGGCTCTGGATGTGTGTAGCCCTGAGGGGCCCATGAATGGCGTAGGTCCACACACTCAGTACTGACATACATATCCCACTTGCTCACAAGTCTAGCACCCATCCCTCCCAGGTGAGAGGCAAAGGCAAAGGCAGGAAAGGAAAGCTTCTACTGAATGATGGGGAAACACCCTCGCAGCATGCCCATGGTCTCTCTTGGCCTTCTAACACCACAGGCTGATGATCGGAATGAGGCCAAGTGGTTCTACGAAGAGTCAGAGCAGCAGGAGTGTGAGCCTGGAAACTCACTTTAAGGAGAAAAGCCTTCTTTGGCCCCTGGGTTTAACCAGGTGTCTCCCTCTTGTGTTCCCGGCACTCTGCACCCTCATAGTTATGAGTGTGCATCAGGTGATGTCGTTTTTTATGTTTTACTCCACTTCTGGCCTGGAGTTTGGGGGTTTGAGTTAGTCCTTTTCACTGTACCCAACATGATGCGTGGGAAATGGAAATGCTTCTAAAATAAGGAATGAGAGAGGGTGGGGAAGGTAAGGAAATAGGCCTGCGCTGGTCAGTTTGGTGACAGCTGATTAGACATGGCCATGGACCACTCTCCTACTACATCAGGAGCAGCGCCTATCCTTGGAAGCAGCATTCATGGCGATGTTGCTCTCAGCAGGGAGAAACTGGATGTTGGTGTATGCATCTCTAGGCAGCCTCAAGCTCAGCATCTCCTAGAGGAGAGCTTAGCAGCTGGCTCCAAGGTGCTTCCCTCAGGGTCAGCAACTGGCTTCCTGATCTTGCCAGAAGCCCAAAACTGGAGTCCTGGCTCACACCTCCGTTTCATGCAAACTTGCACCAGCCACCTGCTGTGTCCTTCCCTGATATCCCATAAACCCACCCTTGTCCCATCACTCCTTCCCAGGCCCTCCTTCGCAGGCTCACCTCCTGTAATCCACTCTCTCCATTTTAGGCTCCTGTCGTCTGATGCTGTCCCTCCCTCCTCGCTTTCAAACCTTGGCTGACTTCACAGTACAGTGCAAGTGTCTCAGTATGAAGCTTAAGGCTGGTGGCCACCTGAGACTTCCACTCCAGGCCAGCCAAATTGCTTACACATGTGTCTCCTTCCCTTTGTGTCCTTTTCTAGAGTCTTTGCCTGGAGAGCTCGCTTATTTTATTGTATCTTTATATTCTTTAATTTTAGTTTTTAAAATTTGTATGCGTGTGGGTGCTCCGCCTTTATGTATGAATGCCTGGTACCCTTGGAGGCCAGAAGAGGGTATCGGATCTCTTGGAACTAGAGTTACATACTGTGTGGTGTAGGGAACTGAGCTCTGGCACTCTAGAGGAGCCATCTCTCTAGCCCTTGTATTTTAATTTTCATGACATAAGAGTTGTGCATATCTATACTTTAATACATGCGGGAGATACACAATGATCGGGTCAGTGTAACTGACATAATCCCTCTGTCGACGTTTGTGCTGGACCATGACTTCCTCTCTGCTGTTTCCATGCACACACAGTTGTTCTCAACCATAGCTACCCTACTGTATGGTAAACATATTCCTTCTAACATCTGCTCCTGTATCCGATAGTCATCCTTCTTCTACCTCCATTCCCTTCCCAAGTCCTGGAAACCACGACCCACCTCTGCTGCACGGAGATCAGTATCCTCGCTCCCACCCGTAAGTGGTGAACACGAACTGGGCCAGACTCCTTTTGTTACCATAGTGTCCTCTAGTTCCAGCCGAGTGGCTGCAAGTGGCAGGATTGCATTCTTTGTGATGGTTGACTGATGCTTCATGGTGGACATGCTCCCAGTTTTCTTTATCGACACACCCATCCACGGCTCAGGCTGCTTTCCCATGTTGACTGTTCCCGTGTAGTAAACACGGCAATGTACACACCCCGTGGGTTCACACCAGTGATGGGGCTGCTGTTTAGTGTGGAGGCGCTGCTTCTGCTTTGTCCCCTTTAAATCCTTTTTAAAAACTGGGAGTAGCTTACAGCATGGAGGCTGGCTAACAACCGGCTCCATTTCTGTTCTCTATGTTGCAGTACTGGTTACATTCCTGTCACAGGAGAGAGAGTTGCCCCTGCTCCACACTCTCACTAGCATTTGTCATTTTCTGTCTTCTGGGTAGCACTCATTCTATGAGGGGCCAGAGGACTTCTCAGAGTGGTTTCAATTTGTGTTTCCCTGGTGATTTGTGATGTTGAACATTTTTTCCCATACACTTGTTGGCTATTTGTGGCTTTGTTGTTACTGCTGTTTTCTGTTTGCTTGCCTGCTTGTTTGAAACCGAGTTTCACCATGACAGAGGCCAGTTGTTCTCAAGCCCACAATCCTCCTGCCTCAGTCTCCTGAGTGTTGAGATTACAAATCTGTTCCCCACCTGCCCCATTGTTACTTGTATAAAGCACCTTTGTTTGTCTTTGAGACAGGGTCTTCAGTGCCAAAAGCTGGCCTTGAACTCTTGATCCTCTTATCTCACCTCCCTAGTGCTTGGATTACAGGCTGAACACCATGCCTAGCTTGTGTACTTATAAAAAGCACGGGTCTTGGGGTTGGTGAGATTGCTCAGCAGGTAAAGATTCCTTCTGACCTGAGTTTGATTCTCAGAACCTACATAGTGGGAGGAGAGGACTGACCCCACTCACGCTGTCCTCTGACCTCAATACACATGCTCTTGAATAGGTTCGTGCAGTAAATAATACATCTCTTAAGGAAGTGTCTATCTGGGTTATTCATCCATTTTTACATCAGTTACTTCCTTGTCAAGTTGAATGAGATCCTTATAAGTTCTGGAGATTAATTTTCTGTTGACACGGCTTGCAAATGTTTTCTCTCGGTTTGCAGGCTGTGTGGAAGCTTTCCGCTTTGCTACAATCCTGTCGGTTAGTCATCTGCACTTGTTCCCCATGCCTTTGGGATTACATCCAAAGCATTTTTAATTAGGCCAATGTCCTGGAGCGTGTCTCCTGTCTTCTAGTAATTTCATTGTCCTGGGTTTATGCTTAAGTCTCTGGTCCATTTTGAATTCACTTTTTATATGGTGAGCAACAGTGATCTGGGTTGTTTTGTTTTGTTTTTTTAAATACAAGTGGATATCTGGGTTTCTCAGCACACAACTCAAGAGTTTCCTCTAACAGGTGCTCTGGCTGGCTGCCTTGTTCAAATTTCCGCTGGCAGTAAGTATGCAGGGTTGTCCCTGTGCTGTATACTCTATCCCATTGACCTATGGGTTGTTTTTAATACCAATATTACGCTGTTCTAGCGGCTACAGCTTGTACTTTTTGTTGGTTCTTGAGACAGGGTCTGATGGTGTAGCCCAGGCTAGCCCCCAACTCACAGAGATCCACTTGCCTCTGCCTCGCAAGTGCTGGGATTAAAGGCTGCATCACCATGCCTGGCCAGCTTGTTTGTTTGTTTTTAACTCATTCTTCTGGTCTCCCCCTTATAGCATGCACAACGGGGATGCCAAAACTGTGTCTACTCAATGGCACACAGTCAGTCTGAGGGCTTTCTTCACTCTTTTACATGTTTTCTGTTCTGTTATTTCCTCTTTTCTTATCTGATCAGACCCATTCTATTATCCAGGCCTGCAACTGCATTTTTTATTTTATTTACTGACTTCATTAGCTCCAAGGTTTCATTGCTTTTTTTCCCCTTATTCCTTTAAGATCCTCTTTTTGCTAACTTTCTCTCTCCTATCACAGACCGTCTTTGTGCTAATCAGGCTAGGTGCCTATCAATGTCTGAAAGACACAGGGGCTAGGCTGGACCAGCAGATCTCTAAGGAGTCCTTATTAGTGTGCAAAAGGGTTAACCGGTGTCTTTGCAGGGCCTCTGGGGACTAGTTTACCCAGGGGTAGGCTAGCCCTATTGCTTACCAAGGCCAAAGGTGGGCGGGCTGTGTTGAGCTCAATTGTTTCTTGAGGGCATCATGGGGAGTTGGGGGTGATGGTGGAATGAGTCACTCAGATAGGCTGCCTCCCCAAGGCTGAGGGTGCGTGAATGGGACCTGATCAGACAGGGACTGGCAGGTAGGGAAACCTGGCTTTCCTAAGGCCCTCAACAGGAGGAGCTGTTGTAAGGATTGATGGCCTAGCTGCTTTTAAGAGAGATGGAAGATGGCCTGGTGGCACTTCTTGCTTTTCTTTTGGAACACTAGGAGGGCGGTTTCTATTGTGGGAGGGGCATAGTCCTGCTAACCAAGCCGATCAGCTGAGTTGCTCAGGTACTTCCTGGGTTTAGGGAGGGTGGAAGTGGGGATAGAGACATTGGGTTGGGTTGTCTGAACTGCTGAGAACCTTGGCTCTGCTGGTCACAAGACTATTGTGGAGTCTCACCATAGCGCTGTGCAATCGATGCCTGGTGTTTTAGTGGGCACAGTGTGGGCTGGGTTCACTCTCTCTGGCCAACAGTGCGGAAACCTGGGAGCTCCCATCAAACACTCATTTATCCATTCTTACCAGGTTTTGACAATGTAGCTCAGGCTCTCTACGAATTCACCAAGTAGCTGAGTTGGCCTTGACCTTGCTATTCTCTTGCCTCGGGCTCCTAAGTGCTAGGATTATTACAAACCCCAGGCCCTATCTCCAAACTGGTGCTGGGTACCGGCTAGTTTTTAATTTCCCACCAGCAGTGAGCAGAGCTCTAACCTCTCGTAGGAAGATTTCTGCATGCAGTTTAGTGAGATGCCCTGAGGAAAGCAAGCTCAGCTCACTGTCCCTGCGTGACCACACTGCCCACTCATGGCAGCTCTTGGACGGTGACGATTCTTATTTGTTACAGTTCCCAGAACTTTGCAGAGGCCTTGCTGAGGCCGCAGGGGCTGGAGAGGGACAGAACTGACCTATGTCCCCTGGGCTGAGGAGGAGGGTGAAGGGTCACCACGGGCAGGGCAGGACTGCATTTTGGGAGGTGCAGATGAGGATGGAGGCTGAGTCCTGGCTCCCACAGTAGATGGGGAGGAAGTTTTCTCCTATGCCCTGGGCATGCTCTGTAGGGAGCTTCCAGAATTAAGCCCACATGCTGTGTAGACTCAATCCCAATTCTAGGGGCAACCTTGAATTAATGAGCCACACTTTTCCTGTTCCCCCTCATCTTTTTTTGGCATTTTCAGAGAGGGTCTTGCTACATAGCACAAACTGGCCTTGAGCTCCTGGCAATCCTCCTGCATCAGCCTCCTAAGTGCTGAGATTACAGGCATGTGTCACCACACCTGGCTCCATTTTCATTTTTCTCTTGTCAGACTTGCAGAAGCAGAAATGGCTCACCCTCAGCCTGGAGCTTTTCATGACTCTCCAGAAGAAATGTCAACAGCCTTTTGTTTGGGTGAGCACGCCAAGACTAGCCCAGAGGACTCCTTTAGATGCACTTGTGTGCCTGTCCTTCTGCACCAAGTCACACACAAGCCAGCTCTTCTGATGCTCCAAAGCTGCCATTGGCTCCTTGTATAGCCTACAGAGCTAACTGTGCATCGGCCTCCATCCTGGGCAGGACTGAGGTCTCTTCAGTCTCCCTCTCCCCACTCAGCAGCCAATCCAGGGCCAGGGCCTTTACAGTTTTACGTAAATTTCATCAGAACCCTTTGATCCAACTAAAGTTTACTTCTCCCAGATGTTGCAAAACAGCTATCTTGGCTGCATTTTTAAAAATTGTCTTCCCAATGTCCAGTGTAATTCTTGGTACTCAATAAAAAAAAAAAAAAAAAAAAAAAGAATTCTGGGCTGCTAAGATGAATCCTGGGGTAAAGGGGCCTGTGCCCAAGCCTCATGACCTGAGTTCAATCCCGAGGACCCACAAAGGGGAAGGGGACACACACACAAACACACACACAAAATCAATCAATCAATCAATCAATCAATCTAAAAATATGTTTGAGCCATTGAGGGAGTTCCCTAACATCAGCGTTTGAGGGAAGAATGGTCTACACTTAATACATTCTCAGGCACTTCAGCTTCTCTCCACTGTTGATGCTGGTGGTGCTGGTGGTGCTGATGGGCACCGTGGTGCAGTGGCCTGAACACAGCAGAGTGCACAGGTAGGTCACTAGAATGCCAATGCTTGCCTGCCTCACCAAGCCCAGGTCAGGAGCATGGGAGCAGGGGGACAAGAATGGGAGGTGACCTCAGATCAGTTGGTAAGTGGTGATAGGAGGTAAATTAAGGATGAAGGTTAGACAGGAATAAGTGAGGACTCAGGAAGGAACTTCAAAGTATTATAAAAAGAAATGTACAAAGAGCTATGGAAACCCGATGATGAGTGAAACGTCACCTACCAGGTGACATCTGAGGTGGCGTTGTAAACACAAACACAAAGGGACACAAAGCATATTGTGTGTGGACGGTGCACCACGATGAGTGCTGGCTTCATCACCCAGTGCCCCTCTCCCCACAGTTGAGGGGAGAGGTCTGCCTGCGGCACAGTCCTGTGAGAAGAGTTCTGCAGTCCGTGGTGCCGCCAACACTCGAGCTGCTTGTTAAAGTAAAGCGATGGCTCTTAGGGACAAGACTGGGAGGCATTCCCTGCTGAAGAATGGCATGCGCAATGAACGGGTATCAAAGAGGGGTTTTCAGGGCAGTGCCCGGAGGTTAGGTACCTGGAGACATTATTCTCTGACAGCTCTGTCAGGTGGTCAAAAGGCTTAAAAAAAACTCTAAATTATAAGTTATCAGTTGCATCCTGTGTGGCTGAAGATGCCAACAGCCACTTTCCTGCTATGCACAGCATTCCTGTATCAACAGTTGCCAATCACCTGGGTTTGTGTGTACAGTCTACACAAGTCCTGACAGCTCCTGCCCAGAATATATTACGGGAAGGTGTATGCGTGAGGAGTGGAGGCAGGCAGGGGGTGAGGACAGAGCAGCAACAGCATTTCCTGCCCCTGACTGAGCCCTGACTGCAGGCCAGGCCCCAGACCATGAGTTACCGTCAGGATGGCAACTGCCTAGGTGGTAGGGATCAATGTCTCTACTCTTTTTTTTTTTTGGTTTTTCGAGACAGGGTTTCTCTGTGTAGCCTTGGCTGTCCTGGAACTCACTTTGTAGACCAGGCTGGCCTCAAACTCAGAAATCTACCTGCCTCTCCCTCCCAAATGCTGGGATTAAAGGCATGTGCCACCACACCCGGCTCGCTGTCTCCACTCTTGCAGACAAGGCTGAAGCTCAACTTGACTGAGAGACCAATGCAAGGTCACATGGCTCAGTAAGTGGGGAAG
The DNA here is from genome assembly GCF_000001635.26 of Mus musculus. Lineage (NCBI taxonomy): Eukaryota > Metazoa > Chordata > Mammalia > Rodentia > Muridae > Mus > Mus musculus. The sequence goes on from NC_000070.6 coordinate 117,995,499, forward strand.
CAAGAGTGAGACCCAGGTTTGCCTGGCTCCAAACCCATGTCTCTTTTTCCCCTGTGTGGACTGAGAAAGTCAAGGTCCCAGCTGCATTCAGTCTTTGCTAGGACAACATAATGAGCCACTGTGAGCCTGGTCAAGGTACTAAGCATGGTTCCACCCACAAAGATCATTGAACCCATGGTGAGGTCATGGGGCAAAGATGTCCTCCCCCCATTCTGACCAGCAAGCATCATTATGGTGCCGAGAGACAATCTGAGCATGGCCAGATCACCTCTGCTCAGCTACCAAGCTCCCCATTCCTCCAAACACAAGGTGACCCCCAGAAAAGGTCTGAGATATAGCCAGTAATTAACCCAGTCATGCACGCCCCATGGGGGGGCATCTCTGAGTGTTCTCCAGCTGAAGGGAACAGGGGATCCACAACTGTAAGCCATTGTCTCCAGGTGACTCTGACTATCCAGCCTCCAAGCCCTGCCTCTAAGGGGGCTTATGGCTGGACAAAATGACCGCGCTCACAGAGGCTGGCTCTGGGATTCTGTGGCCGAGACTGGTTGACCTTTCCTTCTGTGTTGAGCTCCTGTGTGAGGACTGGGCCAGGGATGAGACAACCAGGCTTACCCTCTCTCCCCGACAGTGCCTTCTGTGCAGAAGCTCTGCTTGGGCACCTGCTGACCCTAAAGCCCAGGTTCTCCCCTAACAACTTGAGGCTGCAGTAGACAGAGCTGGCGGGAGCCTGACCTTCCTGACAGCCTTCCCTCCCCCCTCCCGCCAGCATTCTGGGTTCTGTTCTGCTGCCTTTTACATTTGTCTTCATTTCCCCTGAATAAGACTGGCAGTCTTAAGACGCCTTTAATCCTAGCACTCGGGAGGCAGAGGCAGGCAGATTTCTAAGTTCAAGGCCAGCCTGGTCTACAGAGTGAATTCCAGGACAGCCAGGGCTATACAGAGAAACCCTGTCTCAAAAAACCAAAAAAAAAAAAAAAAAAAAAGACGCCATAAGCAAGGTACCATGGACTCACGGTGCCCACTCCAACCAGTGGTCATTCTTATTGCCTCCTACCTCCAGAGCAGGGGAGACCTGGAGCCAAGTTCACTGGCTAGCAGGGGTACTTGTGAACGTAATGATCTCTGAGACAGGCACAAGGACATGGACAGGGGCTGGCCAGGAGCACTCCAAGGGGGAACAGATTCTGGACAAAGTCCTAATTCCGTTGGTCCTGGTGATGAGCACGGGGTGGCTGGAGTGACAGAGACTAAGGTGGCAACAGCCTTTTACTTGGCCAGAGCTTGGTGCTCAGTTACCTTGGAGGTAAGAGATCCAGAGGTCACATCAGGCTCCTCAGAGATGGCTTCTAAGCCCAGGCCCCAAGCACATGCCTTACCCCTTTGGTGGTCCTGCCCCACTGGGTGCCTGCTTCTTGGGGTGAGCTCTGCAGTTGGCCCTCGGCCCAGATGTTCTACCTGGAGGGTTGCATAGCAGAGTGACTGACGGTGGCGGTGTCTGTCTTTCAGCTATGTCAACTCATTGGTTTGGCTATGGGGAACCTGATCTGAGCCCTCAGAACCAGGGTGGGGAGGGAAAAGGGGATGAGGTCTGGCTCAACACAAGGCGCTGAGATGCCACGAGCTGACTGCAGGCTTAACTCTGTGCTTTCACGATGCTGTCAGGGGTCAGGCACCTGCCTTCCCTACCAGAGGCTGTCCTCTTGCTACTTCTATTTATTTTATTTTAAGCTGGCCTAGAATTCATTATATAGCCTAGGCTGGTTCTGAACTTTCAAAATCCTCTTGCTTCAGTCTCCCCAAGTGAGAATTACAGATGTAAACCATGAAGCCCAGCTCCCTTGCAGAAATGGGGATCTCTGTATTATCAGGCAGAGCCTAGCAGAGTTTTTCCAGGACAGGCAGGCATGAGCTACAGTCCCGCCTCCCCTGGGGAGAACTGGGGTCTAGGCCAGGTTTCTCTCTTCTATCTCTGGCCATTTGTGGAGGACAGTCACACAGTGACAGCCTTCTCTGGGAGCAGATGAACAGGGAAAGTGGGCAACTTCCTGAGTGCGGTCAGCCATCCTGTTTTCTACCCTAGGGACTTGAGTAATGGAAGGGACAGAGACAAGAGCTCCCCCTCTGAGAGGAGCCAGGAGCACAGCAAGGTTTGCAAGCCGGCAATCGCAATCACGCTCTTGCTTTCAACAGCTTTCTCTCCTCACGCGCAGCAGAGCTCCCCACGTGGGGATCTTGTACCTGAACCAAAACAAGCAAAGCTGCTAATCTGACGAGATCAGTCTTCAAATACCACAGGAATGTAGCCCGCCTGCTCGCACCAGGGGTTGGGCCAGCTGCTAAGCGCCCCGGGGCTCCTGCTAATTGGCGGCTGGGAGCCTGGAGCTGGGTCTGCTGAGGAAGAAGCTGCCCTCAGCAGTGTCTCGTCTTCCTACCACACTTCAGTTACAGGCTGACCTCTTCTTGCTCTCATTTAAAGGCCTTAGAGGCCGCTGGCCTTTCCAGGGTATACAAGCTGGGATAAGTGTCTCCCTGCACTACTCAGCAGGCACACAGGTCCCACCCTCATCCTGAGCCTGTGCTCTTCCCAGCATGGTCCAATGCTTCTCAAGGTCTGCGAAGGACCGAATGGCTCTGTTTTCTACACTTCAGTTCTGCCCCAGCATGATAACTGTGCAAAATACAGCAAAGAACCGCAGGGAAACTAAACACCCGTGGAAAACCTAAGCCCCATCTCAATTAGACTCATCAGCATGAACTCACTGTGATTGCTGTTAGTCTGTCTGTGGAAATCTGTGCCGAGGACCGGGTTGTATCATTTTTCATCCCAGTATACACCACAGATTCTAAGATGACTGATACCCAATCTGGGGCATTCTGCTGAGGCTGCTGCCTGCCTCACCTGCCCCACCCTCAGGTGGAAGTTCCCCAGGCCCTGACCTGGGCAGCTGTGACGAGCATAGTAAAAATGCCTTTTAGAGATATAAAAATAACTTAGTCAGGATCCCATTACACCCAAGGCTGCACCTGATAACCAGAACTCAGTGACGTCACTCACTCAAGATAACCAGACCCAGAACCCCATGATGTCCCACCAGGCAAGTATATAAGTCGAGATCAAGAGCAATGATGCTCTGAACATCTGGAGAGACATCACCTTGATCTGCCCTATGACGGGGCGTCTCCACCAGAATCAGAGACTTCTGTAAAGACTGGACCTGACCATCAGCTAAGGTGAGCAGCCTTGGAGAGATAGGCTTCGGGACCATAGGCAGGAATCTGGAGTGTGATCCTTATGCAGTGACCCTCAGCAGGGTAAAATCCTCTGTCTGCTATACCAACTGCAAGCTTCTGCCTTCTTGCTTTCCACAGCAGCTGCACTCTGCTTTGGGAGCAGTGACACAATTGAAGCCTAGCGCACAAACTCACAACCAGAGATAGCACACAGTGATTTAATAATAAGTCCCATACTAAACTGTATGGCTCTCCAGGCCTCTAAGAAAGAAGGCCTTTCCCAAAACAAAGAAAGAAAGAAACAAACAACAGCGCACAAGTCCAGCCATCTACTAAAGTCCCCCTGTGAAAGCTAGGAGACTGACTGGGCATGTAGCTTTAGGGCCTCTGAAGGAGTCACTATAAGGGTAAAGTTAGTTACACTGGATGCTAAAGAACATCGTGGGGACAGTGGGAAGTGGATGGCCAACCAGACACAGATGACGGCAGTTCAAGCCCTGGTCAAGGACAGGTGTTGTCCTGGTGGTCAGTCAGACAGGCAGGCAGGCAGGCAGGCAGGCAGGCAGGCAGGCAGGCAGGCAGGCAGGCAGGCAGGCAGGCAGGCAGGCAGCTTTCTGCACTCCTCAAAGGAGTCTGGACTCAGTGTGCCCCTGCTCTTTTCAGAGGGTAGTCGGGTACCCAAGGGCTTGGTGGTAGAGGGGAACCAATCAAAAGCCGCTAACCCATCCTCGAAACAAAAGGAAAGGGATGTGCATGCCCCCAAAAAGTGCATGGTTCAGAGCCGCAAAATAAAGGCATAGGGTGGGACTGCTGAGCCTGGTCCTGGCTCTGTGCTACGGTAACCTCTAACAATTGACAGCTTTCCATCTATAAAATGGTCCTGAGAGCACTTAAGGTTGTTGTGTAGAGCCCGAGGTCAAGGACAGTATCCAGCATTGTGCTGGCTTGCAGTGGGTTCTCTAACAACTGGGACATAGCTCGTGCATGGCTGACTGCTGTAGGGGGTTGATCTCCCAGATCTACAGACGTATATGGCACCTGTGGAAGGGACCACGGGGCAAACAGTGACAGCACACAGCCAGCAAGGGACAGGAGAAACCAGAACACAGGGGAACAAGGACAGAAGGAAGACCCGGGTTTCCCTCAGTGGGAGAGGTCGGAGGAGCTGGTGGGGGTCGAGGGTGGGGGGCTGACTTCAGAGAAGAGAGTCTATAGATTTGGGGAGGTCTGGGACGCAGCAGCTACTTAGATAAGCAGGTGGAGGAGGGAGAGCCCAGAGGTTTGCTCAGGCGAGAGTTACTGAGACCTGTGATGTGGTCTGATTCAGTGTAGTTGGAATCTGGGGAACTCTGGGTTTGAGATGATTTTGAGTCATCCAAGTGGAGCTGTCCTTCAGGAAGCTGGGTCTTTGTGTTGGAGAGTTGTCACTAGCTGAAGCGGGGTGAGAAGGGAGGAGGGCCACGCAGAATACAACAGGAACAGGGTAGTGTGCCTGCAGTGGAGCCTCAGGACTCCTCAGGTCAGGTCAGAGGAGAGAGGGAGGAGACAACTCAGAGTTTCTAAGCATACGGTGGGAGAAGAGAGCAGGCCGGCTTCCTGGAGCATTTGGCCGGGAAGGCTTTCTGATGGACAACAGCATTTACAGGAAAGAGGTGTGGGAAAGGACAGATGACACAGGTCCAGAGTTAGCAGACACCGGAAACAGGAAGTCCTTATCACACTCTTGGCAGGGTGAGGGCTGGGCACAGATCTATCAGGTGGGGAAGAAGACTCCATACTTTGTGATTTATAGTATGCGACAGACAGAGCCCATGCCTCCCAGTCTTACCACACCTCCCAGAGTTGTAGACATTAAAGTCCCAGGATCCTTCTCTGGAGGGGCGGAGAGGAAAGTGCTTTGGAATGTGGGGTACCAGCTACTCAGCTGCCCTGGCTAGGAGCCCACACGCTTTCAAAGCCCCCAGGCAGTGCAACGGGCCTCCTACACCTTCTCACGCAAGGGTCCTAAAACAGGCAACAGGACTCTGTTGGCTCCAGACTTCCTGCCCCAGAGAACTCTGCAGGGTCTGGGATGGCCCCGCCTTGTACTCTAGGGAAGGCACCAGCCTGGACCAGGGATCAGAAGTCCAAGAATCACAATACTGAGCCTTCCTAAAGCAAAGTATGTCTCAAAGCCAAAAAAAAAAAAACACAAAAAAACATGATTTCCTCCTGCAAAGCTGCATGACGGGGCATCACCCCAGCACGGCCTCAGCAGCCATCGACGGGCATCTGGCTGACATCTGGACCCTCCCCACCTGCCATCTGTCCACAGTTGTGGCAGGACGCAGAGCTAGGCATGCAGGCTCTGCAGTCAGGATACTTAGATTCAAAATCCAGTTTCAACCAGAAGTGATGATTCATATCTATAAATTCTAGCACTTGGGAGGCTAGGGCAGGAAAACTGTTATGAGTTCAAGGTCTGCCTGGGCCACATGGTAAAGTTCAGAATGGCATGGGTTACAGAACAAGGCCTGTCTTGAAAAACAAAACGAAACCAAGCACCCAGACAGCTTTCATCCTTCCTTTCCTTCGTGACTTCAGACAGATCCCTCGACTCCTCTGTGCTTCCATTTCATCTCCCTGAAACTGGACTAACGATCAACTCCCTGTCATAAAGATATCGAGAGGATTGAACAGAGAAATAGGAACGATTTTTAGCACAGAGCCATTGGTGACCGTGCCTTTCACCCTGCAGCACGGGACAGTGCTCAGAGCCATTGGTAACCGTGCCTTTCACTCTGCAGCACGGGACAGTGCTTTCCTTTCCTCTGAAACAGCTGGCCATGGACTTTGCCTGGGGAGGGCACTCAATTCTGAGTGGCCGAAGTGGTCACAATATAAAAGACATGGCACCAGGCTGAAGAAATGGCTCAGTGATTAAGAAAGCACACACGCTGGTCTTGCAGAGGATGTGGACTTGATTCCCAGCACACACACCAGGAAGCTCGAAATTGCCTGCATGTGCAGCTTCAGGGAGCCAACACCCATCTGGCCTCCTTAGGCGAACACACACACACACACACACACACACACACACACACACACATCTTCTAAAGGTATAATACTCAATGAACTTAATCATATCTTCTACCAATGTGCAAAAAGAGCTGTTCACATGTATGCATGAAGGATTGCCAGGAATGTTGAATATCAACTATGGTTCTAAGTGATGCATTTAAATAAATCATGTTTTTTTTTCCTTTAAAAGAGCATTTAAAGTATTTTTTGTGACCTACTCTGAGATGTATATTTACTTCCCAGATAGTAAAATAAACAAAACAACAATAACAAAAACCATAAACTCATCTAATTATAATGAAAGTCACTGGCAAATGGAATTCATTTGCTCAGTGTCCAACTTACTGGAATGATCTGGCTCTTACACAGCCCTAGGAGATGTCATCTGACTTCGTGTTCCATAATGCTCAGACTTCTCCAAGTTCACACAGCTGTTACATGAGAAAGGCATGAGGACCTGAGGACGCAGCCTAACACTCATGTCTTTCCAGCACAGTGGGTACTACAGGATGCTGCTATCATTTTCCTTCTGCAGTTCTTCACTGAGAGTGCAGGCGAGACCGTGCAGGAGTTCTCACACCTGCGCTCTCAGTCTTTGGAGAACAAAAATTAAAATTAACTCATACACGTGTATGCTGTGTAGATGTTTCCTACAGCGGCAGATGGGAACCAGCACAGAGACCCACAGTTGAACAGCGTGCAGAGAGAACCCTGGTACCCCACACCATTTAGCCCTAAATGGGACATCTCCACCAAATCCCACTCCTTAGAGCTCAGGGAACCCTGAGGTAGAGGAAGCAGAATGATTATAAAAACCAGAGGGGATGGAGGACACCAAAGAACAAGACCGTCTACACACAGTAGGGTCGATGCACGTATGAACTCACAGAGACGTCCTTAAGTCGATTTTGGGGAAATATCTTATCAAAGCGACAAGAGAAGAAACTAAGATAGAAAATGTCATCAGAAACTAACACCCATGTAGGCAAATTTTAAAAGCCACTATGGAAGACAACTTGCCAATAACTTCCAAAATTAAAAATCCTTATAATGTTTGATCTGGAAATAGCACTTTATTCTACATAGTCTTGCATGTGTGAAAAATGATATACAAGAAAGGTTATTCATAAAGTAATGTTTTTTAAAGTGGAGTTTGGAAACCATCCACCAAAAGGAAGTAGTACTTAATTAAAATACGGAACACCTTCTGGACAGAACACTATGCGAGAAAAGATGAGAGGACTCTGGCCTGGTGTGCATGCCTGGCATCCCAGAACATGGGAGGTGGGTTAAGAGTTCAAGGCCAGCCTCAGCTACATAAGTTCTATGCCAGCTGTGCTACACGAGGCACTGTTTCAAAGCAGAGAAACAAACAGAGGGGACATTTGCTTTTAGCTATCATGGAATATGGGGACAAGTTTTATCTTCCGAACTTAACACCTAGAAAAATATATGACACAATGGTCTTCAGGAACAAACACAGTGAGCCCCAAAGGACCTTGCTGACAGCATGGTGTCAGCGTCCAGCCTGCGGTGAGGACGGGACTCTAAATAGGGCTTAGAAGTCTCTCTGAGTCAAGCAAACACACCATCACTTAGGAAGGCCACAGAGCAACTGACAGGACACATTACTTCAGATGACAGAGCAACAGAGAAAGCTCTGAAGATCTGCAAAGGGCACCTCCCAAATCTATGGCCAGGTACTGATCTGTGCACACATGAGAGGAGACACAGAGGCTAAGAACCACCACGAAGAAGTTAAAAAAACAAAAACCAAACAAACAAACCTAGCGTTCATACCGGACGAGGAGCTGTTTCTATTCCCATAAAGCAGGGTGGAGATGCAGTGGGGAGAGCAGAATGTCTTGCTAACACAGGAAGGAGGCTTTGGCAGTGTTCTCAGGAGGAGGCCACTGCATCAGAAGCATAAATGGCTCTTGAGAATACTGCTCAAGACTTGCTAACACTACTACAGCAAGCCTAAGGCCTACTACTGTTTCCAAGTAACTTAGCTAAACGTACCAAAATCCAGTGCCATTTAAAGGATTACAAGATTTAGCACAGAAAAGTGTGAAAACCTATTACGTCCGATAATTACCAGAAAAATATGCACCAATAGAAACAATTCCAGATCTTCGTTCTTCTTCAGTTTCATATGTTTTGCATATTGTACCTTATATCTAGCTATACTAAGTTTCTGGGTTAATATCCACTTATCAGTGAGTACATTTCATTTGAGTTCTTTTGTGATTGGGTTACCTCACTCAGGATGATGCCCTCCAGGTCCAACCATTTGCCTAGGAATTTCATAAATTCATTCTTTTTAATAGCTGAGTAGTACTCCATTGTGTAAATGTACCACATTTTTTGTATCCATTCCTCTGTTGAGGGGCATCTGGGTTCTTTCCAGCTTCTGGCTATTATAAATAAGGCTGCTATGAACATAGTGGAGCATGTGTCCTTCTTACCAGTTGGGACATCTTCTGGATATATGCCCAGGAGAGGTATTGCGGGATCCTCCGGTAGTACTATGTCCAATTTTCTGAGGAACCGCCAGACTGATTTCCAGAGTGGTTGTACAAGCTTGTAATCCCACCAACAATGGAGGAGTGTTCCTCTTTCTCCATATCCTCGCCAGCATCTGCTGTCACCTGAATTTTTGATCTTAGCCATTCTGACTGGTGTGAGATGGAATCTCAGGGTTGTTTTGATTTGCATTTCTCTGATGATTAAGGATGTTGAACATTTTTTCAGGTGTTTCTCAGCCTTTTGGTATTCCTCGGGTGAGAATTCTTTGTTCAGCTCTGAGTCCCATCTTTTAAGGGAGTTATTTGATTTTCTGGAGTCCACCCTCTTGAGTTCTTTATATATATTGGATATTAATCCCCTATCTGACTTAAGATAGGTAAAGATCCTTTCCCAATCTGTTGGTGGTCTTTTTGTCTTATTGATGGTGTCTTTTGCCTTGCAGAAGCTTTGCAGTTTCATGAGGTCCCATTTGTCAATTCTCAATCTTACAGCACAAGCCATTGCTGTTCTATTCAGGAATTTTTCCCCTGTGCCCATATCTTCGAGACTTTTCCCCACTTTCTCCTCTATAAGTTTCAGTGTCTCTGGTTTTATGTGAAGTTCCTTGATCCACTTATATTTGACCTTAGTACAAGGAGAGAGGAATGGGTCGATTCACATTCTTCTACACGATAACAACCAGTTGTGCCAGCACCATTTGTTGAAAATGCTGTCTTTCTTCCACTGGATGGTTTTAGCTCCCTTGTCGAAGATCAAGTGACCATAGGTGTGTGGGTTCATTTCTGGGTCTTCAATTCTATTCCATTGGTCTACTTGTCTGTCACTATACCAGTACCATGCAGTTCTTATAACAATTGCTCTGTAGTAAAGCTTTAGGTCAGGCATGGTGATTCCACCAGAGGTACTTTTATCCTTGAGAAGAGCTTTTGCTATCCTAGGTTCTTTGCTCCTTCTTAGAATTGGAAACAATCACCCATGGAAGGAGTTACAGAGACAAAGTTTGGAGCTGAGACAAAAGAATGGTCCATCTAGAGACTGCCATATCCAGGGATCCATCCCATAATTAGCCTCCAAACGATGACACCATTGCATACACTAGCAAGCCTTTGTTGCAAGGACCGTGATATAGCTGTCCCTTGTGAGACTAGGCCGGGGCCTAGCAAACACAGAAGTGGATGCTCACAGTCAACTATTGGATGGATCACAGGGCCCCCAATGGAGGAGCTAGAGAAAGTACCCAAGGAGCTAAAGAGATCTGCAACCCTATCAGTGGAACAACATTATGAACTAACTAGTACCCCAGAGCTCTTGATTCTAGCTGCATATGTATCAAAAGATGGCCTAGTCAGCCATCACTGGAAAGAGAGGCCCATTGGTCAGGCAAACTTTATATGCCCCAGTACAGGGGAACGCCAGGGCCAAAAAATGGGAGTGGGTGTGTAGGGGAGTGGGAGGGGGAGGGTGTGGGGGACTTTTGGGATAGCATTGGAAATGTAATTGAAGAAAATACGTAATAAAAAAAAAAGAAAAAAAAACATTCCAGAATTAGCAAACAAAAAATATTAAACATTTTGCCTCAGTTACTCTTCCATTGCTGTGGTTAAGACACCATGACCGAGGCAAATTACAGAAGAAACAGTTTATGTGGGGCTTACAGTTGCAGAGAGTTAGAGTTTATGGCCATTAGCATGGGGAGCTTGCCAGGTAGGCAGAGAGCTTGTGCCTGAGTCTCAAGAAGGAGGTGGGGGGAGGGGACAGTGGGGACAGGCTAACTGGAAATAGCATTGGCTTTTGGAGCCCAAAGCTCACTTCCAATGACACGCCTCCTCTAAAAAGGCTATACTTGGCATATACAATAGTGTCTGGGTTTGGTGGTTGTATATGGGATGGACCCCCCAGGTGGGGCAGTCTCTGGATGGTCCATCCTTCCATCTCAGTTCTGAACTTTGTCTGTAACTACTTCCATGGGTGTTTTGTTCCCCATTCTAAGAAGGTGCGAAGTATCCACACTTTGGTCTTCCTTCTTCTTGAGTTTCATGTGTTTTGAAAATTGTATCTTGGGTATTCTCAGTTTCTGGGCTAATATCCGGTTATCAGTGAGTGCATATCATGTGTGTTCTTTTGTGATTGGGTTAATTCACTCAGGATGATATCCTCCAGATGCATCCATTTGCCTAAGAATTTCATAAATTCATTGTTTTTACTTGCTGAGTAGTATTCCATTGTGTAAATGTACCACATTTTTTGTATCCATTCCTCTGTTGAGGGACATCTGGGTTCTTTCCAGCTTCTGGCTATTATTAATAAGGCTGCTATAAACATAGTGGAGCATGTGTCCTTATTACCAGTTGGAACATCTTCTGGATATATGCCCAGGAGAGGTATTGCGGGATCCTCCGGTAGTACTATGTCCAATTTTCTGAGGAACCGCCAGACTGACTTCCAGAGTGGTTGTACCAGCTTGCAATCCCACCAACAATGGAGGAGTGTTCCTCTTTCTCCACATCCTCGCCAGCATCTGCTGTCACCTGAATTTTTGATCTTAGCCATTCTGACTGGTGTGAGGTAGAATCTCAGGGTTGTTTTGATTTGCATTTCCCTGATGATTAAGGATAAGGATGTTGAACATTTTTTTCAGGTGCTTCTCAGCCATTCGGTATTCCTCAGTTTAGAATTCTATGTTTAGCTCTGTATCCCGTTTTTTAAATAGGGTTATTTGATTTTCTGGAGTCCACCCTCTTGAGTTCTTTATATATATTGGATATTAATCCCCTATCTGATTTAGGATTGGTAAAGATCCTTTCCCAATCTGTTGGTGGCCTTTTTGCCACCAGACCCAGACACTATTGCATATGACAGAAAGATTTTGCTGACAGGAGCCTGATACAGCTCTCTCTTGTGAGGCTATGTCAGTGCCTGGCAAATACAGAAGTGGATGCTCACAGTCATCTATTGGATGGAACACAGGGCCCCTAATGAAGGAGCTAGAGAAAGTACCCAAGGAGCTAAAGGGGTCTGCAACCCTATAGGAGGAACAATAATATGAACTAACCAGTACCCTCCAGAGCTCGTATCTCTAGCTGCATGTGTAGCAGAAGATGGCCTAGTCGGCCATCAATGGGAGGCGAGGCCCTGGTCTTGTGAAGATCATATGCCCCAGTTCAGGGGAATGGCAGGGCCAGAAAGGGGGAGTGGGTGGGTTGGGGAGCAGGGCAGGGGGAGGGTATGGGGGCTTTGGGGATAGCATTTGAAATGTAAATGAAGAAAATATCTAATAAAAAAGAAAAACAAACAAACAAAAAACCAAAACAAATAAGGCTACACCTTCTAATCCTTCCCAAACTGGGTACCAAATATTCAAATATATGAGCCTAGGTCAGGTTTTGACACAGTTACTACAAATATGTTCATTATGCAGAAAAAGAAAGAAAGAAAGAAAGAAAGAAAGAAAGAAGAAAGAGAGAGAGAGAGAGAGAGAGAGAGAGAGAGAGAGAGAGGGAGGGAGGGAGGGAGGGAAAGAGGAAGGGAAAGAGGAAGGGAAAGGGGAGGAAAGGAAACAACCCACGGGGGGGGGGGGGGGGAGAGCCAGACAGAAGATATAAAAAGACCTAAAAGATGTTACAAAAAACAAAAACAAAAAACCAAAAAAATGAAATCTAAAAAATATACAAAATGTGTGTTTGGATTGTTTATACCTTATAACAGTTATAGATACTGTGGCTTAAATATAGTTTTAGATGTTACAAAAGAAAAAAAATCAGACGAAACAAACAAAACTATGAATCCACAGACCACCAAGCAAAATAAGCATCATATCAGACGCCATGGATACAGAGAGAAACCTCAAAAGGCAGAAGCAAAGGCTTCTCAGAAGAGGAGGAAACTTTCTGATTAATTACACAAGCGTTAGGTAAAGAGAAGAGCAAGCCCCGAGCAAGTGCTTGTTAAGTAATTCAATAACCTCACGAGTAGTAGTGATAAAAGAAATGACACTGCTTTCAAACCCTGCAAGGAGGTGTGGCCGAGAGAAGAGCTGTTACCCCTCCAGGAAAACCTCCCAAGCCAAAAGCATAACAAAGATTTGTCTCAGGCAAACTGAAGGACTTTACATGACATGCGTGTGCATACAAGCATACGCACATATGCACACATGCACCTGCACTCACACATGCACACACATACATGCACAAAGTTAAAAGAGGTTCTTCAGCCGGAAGATGGAAATATGTATTTATTGAATGTTCCTGGAATTGCCATCATCTGTCCCTTCTGTAATTGGCTTACTGCACTGGGTGTAACGTTTTCAGGGGTTCACACTGCAATGAGTCAGAGTTGGTTTTTTTTTTTTTTTTCTGCAGAAAAAAATACTTCTCTGCCTGAACTTGCTTTGTTTTCCCTTCATCTACTGATAGGCACTTGGGCTGCTTCTAGCTTTAGGCAGTTATGAACAGTGACTCTATGACCTTGGGTGTACAGATACCTGAGTCCCTGACTTCAGCTACTCTGGCTATGTACACAGACGAAGAATTGCTGGATCACAGGCTAACCCCACTCTAATGGTTTTAGGAACTGCCACACTGTTTCCCATAGCAGCTGTACTGTTCTAACTTCTCTACACCTTACTAACTCTTGCTAGCTCTGTGTCACCGAGCAGCAGCTGTGAGTATCAGGTGGTTTCTTGTTGTGCTTCCACTTTGCACTTCTTTAATCAGTGACAGCAAGCATCTTTCTATATGCTTCTTGGCCATGTGCATATCTTCCTTTGAGAGGCACCTATATAACCTCTTGTCTATTTTAAAACCAAGTAGCTCTTTTTCACTGATGAATTTTAAGGGTTCTTTTTATATTTAAAATACCTTATTTTGAAACGTGTACATGTGTGTGTTAAGGAGAAATAAGTGAAATGATACTGCAGCTTTATGATAGGTAAATAAATAGATGTGAAGTGAATGAGAAAATGGCACAAAGAACGCAAATGGTTGTTACTTTCCATATGAATATTAGAAAATAACTATAAATTAAAAACCTACCCTATAAAATGGAAAATATCTACTACAAAACAAAAAAATATAGCTATTAAGCCAACAGTGGGGGTAAAATGAAATCATGGTATGTAATTAATCCAAAAGGAGGCACAAAAAGAAGGAAACAAACAGGAAACTAATGGTTATGTAGTAGACTCAGACACAACAATGTATTAATATAAACCATAATACAGTAGACTCTGACACAACCATATCGATGACACATATAAATGGCATATAACCTTAGAAGCACTCCAGTAAAAGTCAGACATCATCATATTGTATTAAAATGCAAGGCTCAACTATAGGCTGTCTATAAGAAACTTATCCTAAATATGAAAACACAAAGACACCAGATTAAAAGCAAGGATGGACTGTTGTCCCACCATACACGCAATCGCTCAAGAGCAAACAAAGAGCTTATATATATATGCTCTTTGAGATACATATATATATATATGGCAAAGGAGTCGATAAAGCCAATTTTAATCAAGTAGAGCAGTTAGAATGATTGACACCATAGGAAAACTTCACAAGAATTACCACTAGTGAAAAAAATTTTCAAAATAACCACAAGATCTAGACGCGTGATAGCAATAAGTATATAAGAACCAAATAACAGAGCTTCCAACTGAACGGAGCAAACCTGATGAATGAAGATTTCAGCACTCCTGTCAGAGTTCAGTGGCTAGAGAACCAGGAGAGACAAGGCAGGTTGACGAACGTCATCAAGTGGCCTTATCTGACCATCGCGTGTGGAGTACCCAGTAACAGCAAATCGTCTCTTCTCAAGAACACTCACTAAGATAAACCAGATTCTGCCCTCAGATCTCAGTCATTTAAAAGTAAAAATCATGGAAAGCACACCGTGATCACACACACAACCCCAGACAACTAGGGATTGAACAAAAACACTTTCAAAGAGCTCAGGAGTCAAAGAACAGCATTAAAGGACATTAGGAAAAATATTATCTGTAGCTTTAGTATAGCTTTTAGGTATTTGCCCTGGCTTCTAAGAACCTCAAGATAACAACACTGGGAGAACATTTTCCCTTTATTTTAAAATTTGTTTTCAATTCTTTGACATTTCACATGTGCACGTGTAATGTATTTTGGTCACTTCATCCCGAGGTGACTCTCTCGCATCCCCCTCCCATTCCTGAGGAACCGCCTCTTCCCTGAAAGCTCTCCTCCTTTCATACCTTTGAGGGGTCTTCTGCTATAATATTTGGGGGTCTTTTGATCTGATAGTGGGGGTGTTCTGAGCTAATGCTTAGTCTTTGGTGCTCATTGCTTGCCCGGAACGTGTAAGACTTGTAATTTTCACAGTGACAGGAGCTTCTGACAGAGAACTCCACACTCCTTGGAATCACGGGGTGACAGGAACATATCAATACAAATGAAGAGACTGTCAATGGACACCCAGGGAGCCTCAGGGGAGGGGCTGGCTTCAGGTGGACCAGTCACGTGATCAGAGGACTGACAGTTTCAGCCCCATCGGCCTGGCCTGTATCCTCCAGGCACGTGAGGAGGGCTAAAGGGAGAGTAGATCACCACTGCTAACAGTGTCATGCTCACACTATCATCACACTGAGGAATCCACTGAATACAGCAAGACAAGAAAAAAGAGTAAGAGGCACCGTGGCCAGTGAGACGGCTTAGAGGGTGTAAGTGCTCGCCTCAAGTGTGAGTACGTGGATTTAAACCCAGAACCCACATGATGGGGGAAGGACAGAGCGCACTCCAAAGTTGTCCTCTGACCTCCACATGTGTGCTGTGGCATGCCCCACCCCATTATACACATGATGATAAGTAAGATAAAATAAAAAATATATAAACTACTATACTGGAAAGGATGAAATGAAACTGTCTGCAGTAACAGAAGCCACGACTGTCCAACTGTGTGTGAATTTGTTACAAGGACAATGTTTGGCAAAATAGCTGGCATAGGCCAGCTGATTTTCAATAAGTGTGGACAGGTAATTCAGTGTTTCTGTATATGGGTGGGTGTCTGTCTGTCTGTCTGTCTGTCTGTCTCTCTCTCTCTCTCTGTGCACATATGTGTGTTGACGGGGTCACCAACACTATTTTGGAACTGCTAAACACCCATATGTAAATAAAGAAATCTCAAGCTCTTACATGCCACTATATACAAACAATAACTCAAAACAGATCAGAGGCTTAAATGGGAAAGCTAAACCCACAACAATTCTGGAAGAAAACAAGGAAAAAAAAGCCTTTCTGACCTTGTGTTTGAGAAATATTTCTTAGATACAATACCCTTAAAAGAGAAAAGGTGATGAGTTAATATTAAAGTTTCCCTACTATAAAGAATCCAGAGAATAACAAATTTCTACCTCGCCCCACCCTGCAGACCCAGGGCAGGATGCTCAGCAGCTGGGACTGTCAGACACTGCTGGTGGGAAAGAAAACTGGTACCCACACTGAAAGACAGCTTGGCAGTCTCTTACAAGTGAGCCACACATAAGAGGTTGGATCCAGTCAGTCATTGCACTTCTAGGGATTCGCTAACAAAAGGTGAACATATGTATTATTCGAAATCCAACACTCTGTTTCAATGGCTTTTTCTCTTCCCTTAAGCCATGCCCCAGTGCTCTGGTGGCTTTCTTTATAATGGCTTCCAATTGGAATTGCCTCCCATGTCTTGAACAGCAGCATTACATCTCTATAATGGAGCATTACTCAGTAACCAAAGGGAGGCAACAGCTAGGATATACAACGGCTGCACGGACTGTGAATACATCACACCAAGTGTGAGAGGCTGCCTGTAAAAGCTGTATGATGCTGCCCATAAGACATTTCAGGAACACTGCAGGGTTAGAAAGTAGGTCAGCAGTTGCCAGGTGCTGAGGGTGAGAGAGGGGCTCACCAAAAAGTGACCCAGGGAATCTGGGGGAGATGGGAATGCGCTGCTGCTCACACAAAGTCCCAAATGACACCAAAAGGCAAACTTTAGTGTTCATAAATTAAACTTCAACGAATCTTGTTTTTGATAAAATTACAATATACATGTTATGTAATCAACTTGGGAGGCAGAGGCAGGATGACCTCTGGGAGTTCGAGGCCAGTCTGGTCTGTGCAGCAAGCTCTAGGCCAGCCAGGGCTATATAGTAAGACCTTGTCTCAAAAAAAAAAAAAAAAGAAAGAAAGAAAGAAAAAGAAAAAAGAAAAGAAAGAAAGAAGGAAGGAAAGAGAGAGAAAGAGAAAGAAAGAAAGAAAGAAAGAAAGAAAGAAAGAAAGAAAGAAAGAAAGAAAGAAAGAAAGAAAGGAAGGAAGGAAGAAAGGAAGAAAGAAGAAAAATAAAAAAGCTATAGGGAAGCTGGATGGACAGTTTGAGGATGCTGGATGGATGGACAGTTTAGAGGATGCTGGATGGATGGACAGTTTAGAGGATGCTGGATGGATGGACAGTTTAGAGGATGCTGGATGGATGGACAGTTTGAGGATGCTGGATGGATGGACAGTTTAGAGGATGCTGGATGGATGGACAGTTTGGGGATGCTGGATGGATGGACAGTTTAGAGGATGCTGGATGGATGGACAGTTTGGGGACAGAACTTGGGCTTGGCTCTTAGCATCCCCCAGAAAAATGAAAATATCTAAAAGAAGATGGAGCCATGTAACGCAGTAATATGATAATCTCCAACATAACTTTTAGGAACAAAGAATGAACTATAGAGCAATAGAACACATTTCAATGTGTGATGATAGAGGCTGTCTCTGGGGAAATGGTCAAGAGCCACATTCCCTACCTACCCACTCCCAAGCTTGTATTACTTTCAGTTACAAAAGAAACCTATGTCCTGGTCAAAGAACACTTACAAGCATCTGGGCTAGGGATGAGCAATGTAGCTCATCCCTAGTAGTGTAGAATACTGTGCCTCACACTTTTCAGGGATTTAGTAACAGTTAGAAGAGGCAAGCAGTGGGAGTTGGTTCAGAAGGCAGAGCTCAGACTGGGAGAACCTGTCTGGGCAGCAGCTACTCTAGCCCTTACTTTTCACATGGAGCTAGGTGGGACTGCTCAGGATGGATCAGAGAGTGAGCATCCCACTCAAGACCTTGGATCTGCTTTGGTACCAGCTGTTTCCTAGCATCCCTCTTACAAACACATTGCATGTCTTGAGCGTGGGCTTGTAAAGATAGGAGGCAAATCCTTCCTTCAGAGAGCAGAGCTGTCCCCGTACCCCCGCTACATCTTGATGCCCAGAATCGAGACAACGTAGCTTGTCACCCCGTTCCTCATCAAGTCCTGATTGTACGCATAATGTTTTGTGCTCTGTGTAATGGTGATCTGTGTGTTATTGAAATGCTGATTTCTCAGCCCTCATACCTTGTTTCAATCCAGGCATGGCACTGTAACGCTTCTGTCAAGAATCTCCTGTCTCAAGTTTGTATAAACAACTCGTACCATTTATTTATTCTCTGCCTTGTCAATAAAAGCTGATAACTCAATGGCTGAGCAGAAGAGAGACTAGTTCCATCAGCTAGTGGAAGAAGAGAGAGAGGAAGGGAGAGGCAGACCTATCATGAGGAGGAAGGAGGAAAGAATTCTTGAGAGTTCAGCCAAAACATGGAAGACTTAATTGCAAGTTATCACTGGGATACTAGCTGGGAGATAGCCAGATTATCTTAGGGGCTAAGATAGATTATCTGACTGCCTAGATACTGAGGTGAAGTTTGGAAATAAATCTGAGCCTCTCTGTGTCACTATTGGGAACTAGCTAGGATAAAGAAATGTAGTCAATCATATTAATTTACTAAATACATTTGTAGTAAAGGTGACATTTACACTTGATAGAAACATTTGATAAACAGAATTTCCCACACCAGACACAGACTTTCTTGGCAAGCCTGAAATAAGGGAGATCAGGCACCCCAGAATGCAAAACGGACAGCCAGGGAAGGTACTAAAATACAGACAACTCAGGAAGCATTCTTCATTCTTGCTTTATTTGGCTGTCTCTCTGAGGCCAGCCAAGGGGACCGAGCTTGGATTAACCAATGATTCCAGGACCAGAAGTGTCAATGCTTCGCCTGGTGGCTCTGGACACCTGACTTCCAGGGGCCAGTCAAGCACATTCTACCCCCTGCCCCCTCTAAATACACTGCAAGGCCAGACCCAGCGCTTAGAGGCTGGATGCAACACAGAGTATGACAAGAGCAGTGTGGGCGGTGTGGACCCCACAAAATCAAAGTCCTTCCCTGGGCACCAGTGAACTAGACAGAGGAGGGGACCTAGGTGACCGGCTCATGAGAAGGTCATGTTCTCGCCGGCATTCCACATGATTGAGTCACAGCCCACACTATCCCAGCATCGAGAGCAAGGACCACATACCTGGGGAAGATGGCAGTCATCATGGCTGAAGCGTAGCCGGGTTTGCAAGCTCCCTCGGAAAAGTTTGCGTACTTGGTGGCTAGCTCGGCAGGCCTGCGGGAGAGAGAGAAGGTCAGAGCTGGGCACAAGAACAGCGGGAAGATCATCAGTCCACCAGGAGCTGCGGAGACTGAAATGGAATAGAGCCTTTCTACATCAAGTTCCTAAGAGAATTAGCCCTATAAAAATGGTTCCTCGGTGGCCTCCACAAAAGGGGCACCCTTCATTTCCTTTTACAGATTTTTTTGTAGTAAGACTGATCACCACAAAGGCTCTACGGCTGGGCAGGCAGTGCTCCCCGGGGAGCACTGCTGGACATAGCTTGTAAGGCCTTGACACATGCAAAGGCACAGGCTTTTGTAGTTCCCAGGCACGACCCTACCTGCCCAGTCTCCTGCTTTTATCCCCTCCACTCCCTCTATGATCCACCCAGTGGGAACATGCATGGCGAACGCATATGCGTTATGGAGCTACTGATGGATCAGTTTGACCTTCAGTTGAGCGTGCTCTACCCGGGGGCCCTCCCCCTGGAGAATGCCACACCTTCAAAACTCAATTCGGAGATGGGCTTCACAGGAGCGATCCCCTGACCCACTGACTGGGCTGTCTGCCTCTCTGCCCTGGCAGTCTCCTGACCCGGCATCCTTATCCTATGCCCACCCCCGGCTGCGCTGCTCCTCCACAGAACTGTCTCTCACTCCAGCATAAATTCTTGGGATCAGACCTCTGCCTGCACTTCGCACAGAGATGGGTACATGAAGCCCCCCCCCTATACATATTTTAAACCAAACCAATACTGGCAGCCTCCCTGTGATCTGAAGAAACCCCTGAAACCCCTGAAGAAACCCCGGGAAGCTTCAGGGTGGAGACTGCGAGCGAGCGCTATCTGAGGGCCGTGTCCTGGCCTTGTCTTGGCAGAGTGACTGACTATAACTGGATCATCTCTAGGCATCAGGTTTCCAAACCCTGACGTGTTCAGTGTGGTTCTGGAGTCACCACCCTCCACCACAGCTCTGCCCTGTGCCGTCTGGGAAACATCAGGACATCTTTAGTAAATGACCCTGTGAACACCAGGACTGAAGGCCTTGCCGGTGGTGTCACCTGCTCACTTAGATTCCCAGCCTCTGAGCTGCTCCCTTACCCCACCCCCGCCCCTTGCTCAATCCACACCAGGGCCAGGCTGCCTTGATGGGTGTGGCTCAATAGCAAGCTGGCCTTCAGCATGACCCCTGCAGTGTGGGAGTGTGTCTGCTGGACAGCCAGGAATGACCATATGTCATCAGCCGGGCTGTCAAGTTCAATTCACCCCTGAGGTGTTGTCCAGGGCTTTATGCAAGGGATTGCTCATTAAGTATACACAGAATTTTAGAAATCTACATTTTCAAGCCTTCCCTACCAATGAGATGCAAATGAGATGCAAATGTGAAGAGGGCCTGCAACTTTATTTGATAAACAAAACAAAGTTAAAGGTTCTAACGGGAGAAAGAAAGCTGTAAACAACTCTATTTTGGAAATGAAATATGGATGTCACTGCAATTCTGGAGCTTACTGGAAGCTCCTGGATGAAGGACGGTGACTAACAGCCTTTCCTCTCAATAGCCCTGGGAGTGGGTGCCCTGCATCACAGATAGATGCTTGAGGCTTAGAAAGATGAAGAGCCAGACCCAAGAGCATGCAGCTGCCTCTGCTCTCGGTGGGGATGCTGTCGTGACACCACCAGTGACACGATCACAGAGGCTGGCCTGGAGCCCAGCGCCAGTGGGAGCAGTTGACATGGCCGGATATGGGTAGAAATGAGGGTTAAGAAGGCCTCGCCCCACTCTTTCAAAGCATGTACACAGCGCTGTGGTATTTTGAGTGCCTTTGTGCCATGTCTCCAGAACCCTCACCCTCAGGGCTGTCCAACTCGTACCGAGTGTCTGTGGTCTTTCTGAATTCCAGAAAGTTTACAAAGAAGCTGGAAGACAGATGGCAGCTGCCATCCACAACACGGGGCATTGAAGAATGCAATGCTCAAGAGACAAACCTCTGACCATATCTTTCCTCTCCTGCTGCATGATCTCAGCTCTTGGAAGGCACCTGAAGAATGGCTATTGGACAGCCCAAGGCTCCTGGGCTGGGGTGATCCATGCTGGAGAGGAGGGCCAGCATGCCAGATGGGGTGCAGAAAAGTGGGAGACGGCAGAGCAGGCAGAAGTCTGTTCCTCCTAGGTGTGCAAGGTGACCAGTCAGGAATGATGAATGCTAACCAATTCATTTAGAAAAGCAAGCCTGGGTATAGTAACGCATGCCAATCATCACCAAATTAAAATGCCTTAGAAATGGCCTCCCGAAAGTCCCAGTGAGAGAAGAATAGGGGGAGTGTTGAGGATTCTGAGTCATACAGAATGCTGGGACCTCTGGGGCAGACAGCGGTCAAACCCACTAAGATTAATGGTTGCCAGCTCCCTCAGGCCAGAATAGTTAGTTTCTCTAGGCACTCACTCCAAATGCCAGGAGGCCCCCAGATGTCTGATCAAATCATTCCGCCCTTGTTCTCCCCGTACTCTGCAGCTGGCCTTTCACTGTGGAAGATGGAGTGCCGCATCCACTAAGAGCACCCATTGTGCGGTGAACGTGACTAAGAAGCCCCTGGGGTGAAGAGTATAAACCACACACTCTTCAGAGGAAGCCCAGATGACCAGACTGGAACCCAAAAGAAAACCCAACTCCCATTCCCCCACTCTGTTCGGAAGGGCAGAGTTTAGGGAAGCAGGCCAAGTCCTGCTAGTGAATGGAACGAGGGCCACATCTGGACTCAGGCTTCCTGAGAACACTGACAAGGGAGAAGAAACGGAGAATCCCTTAGCCCACTTAGCCTTAGCCTCCTGTTCGGGGGAACTCAGATCCCTGGGATCTGGTGAGGATGGGGTGAGACACATGCGGGGCGGAGGGCTGACCATCTTCTCAAGCAATGTACAAGTGCTGTAAGGAGAAGAAGGGGGCAGAGGCAGGCTGAGCACCTGGCCATGTCTGGATTCAATCCCATGGGTTGCTGTGCGGACTGAGGTGCGCATTGCAAAAGCCAACATGTGACGTCTTCTCAAGCAACAGACAAGCGCGGGATGGAAAAGAAGGGGGCAGAGGCAGGCTGGGCACTTGAGTAACAGAGTGAGGCCCTGTCTCAAAAAAATAACAACAAATCAAAAACATGAAGGAGAGAGAGTATTATACCCCATAGGGGCCAGCGGTGTCAAACACAGAGGGAGCTGACCAGGTGACACCTGGGTTGGAGAACTGAACCAGGCCGTAAGCAGGCTACTACTGAGGTATGGCTGGAATGGCTTCACTAGTGGGTGTGGGTGAGAATATGGGGGGGCAATGTGGGTGTGTGGTGGCTGTGAGGGTGTGTGTGTGGAGAGGAGTGGGAGTGTGGTGGGGGTAAGGTCGTGGGAATGCGGACAGTAGAGGTGAGTAGGGGCTAAAATAATGAAATAAAATTATATGCATGTAGGAAAACACCACAATGGAACACATTATTTTGTACAATCAACACTTGTTAATAGAAAGTAAGAGAAATGGCCTGTCATTTAACACAGGACATATGGCACAGAGTACTTAAGTACCAAGATTGTTGAGAAGGCTCAATTAGTCAGTTTAACTTGCAATGCTAATCAGCACAAATGTGAGGGAAGGGGTGGTGGTCGGGCAAAAAGCTTGCGGGTTAATCTCAAGGACTCTACAGACCAGTGATGGACATTTTGTGATCAACAGACCAAGTTCTAGAACCATCTCACATAGAACAAGGCACTAGATATGAGAGAAGCCTGGGCATGAGAGAAGGCTTGCCTTCTCTAACCCACTGCCTGACCACTCAGTCAGAGCCAACCACACAGTGGGGACCGCAGAGGCCCTCAGCAGGCTCCACCACTGCTGCCTCCATCCTGTCCTCTTTGCTTCCCAGAGATCCACTTCTCCAGTTACTAGAGCTGTTTCTGGGACAACCATGCGACCAACCCTGCAAATGGTCCTGGACTGAGTACGGGGAAACAGGCTCTGAAAAGACTCACCGCACGGCCAACTGTTTCCTGCTACAGGGTAGGTGAGTTTTTTATGAATGATGTACCGGGCAACCAAGACCAGGAAGGGCTAATTTCTGAACCTGAACACAGAGAAGGATCTGCGTGGTGACCAGATAGTAACAAACCCACTAAGCATCTCCGCCTCCGTCTAGAGACGCTGGCAAAAACCAAAAAAACCAAAACCATCTCACACAGCTCCAGCAACTGCTTTATTCAAGCAGCTGGGGCTTTGGAAATGGGAGAAGTAGCTTTGTTTAGCTTTTGTCACCTTATTTGATTATTAAACATTGCCATTTGAATTGTTCCCCTAAAACAGCTTTCACGTAAGAAAATAACTTAATGCCACGACAGCTCCACTTAGGCACCAAGGCGAACCTTTGCTCTGTATCTGTGTGCATGTCTGTCTGTCTGTCTGTCTGTCTCTCTCCCTCCGTCCTTCCCTCCCTTCTCATGTGCTCTCTCTGGTACTAGGGATCCAGCCAGTGGCCTCCACTGTACTTGGTGAGCACTGGCTCTATAGGTCTATTGCAGAGCTATAGCACAGTCACTGTCCCTTCTGGCTCTTGTTTGGCTAACCTTGTTACTATAGTAACAAGGGCCTCTGCGGGGAGTAAGGGAATGCCTGGGCTGGCTGTCCTTGGGTTGTCCTCAGTTTCTTCCTGTAGCAACAGGTGGCGGTGTCAACCCCCTCCACACTGGCTGTAGCTCTTGGTTTTCTATAGCTTTTATGGGTGATCCTGTTTAATCGGGGTTCTAAGGCCGACATTACTGTAGTTCATCTGGGGGCTTGGCTATTGTCTCCACCTGGGCTGGGAGGATGTTCAGTAGCCTCTGTGTGTTGGCCTGTGCTACACAACAGTCCTCACAGAAGTCCCACTAGGGGCCTGCTGTGACGGCTCCAGCCTTGTCTCCACACTCCAATTCTTTAAAAATATAAACACACCCTCTTTCTGGGTGGTAATGAAAAGAGCAAGGGAATTAACACACTGAGCGTGAGCCAAGCACCCAGCAGATCTATGATCTAATAGCTTTGTGTAAGCCACTAAGGCAGCGCTGCCTTCTGCCTGGGAGGGCGGGGCTGCAGGAGTTCGGAGGAGACGCAGTTGGGAGATGTGCAGCTCTGTTCACGCTCAAAATTTCAAATGATGAATGTAGCACAACTAAAAAGTCCATTTCTACTCATACCTTCCCTGTGTGCTCTGGGTGACAGTGGCATATGTGGTCGTCATTAGGAAAGCAGTCACACCTGAGAGTCACCGCAGGAAGGATAACACTGAGCAGTGACGTCACCCGCTGAAGCGAATGGTCCTGGACTGAGTACGGGGAAACAGGCTCTGAAAAGACTCACCGCACGGCCAACTGTTTCCTGCTACAGGGTAGGTGAGTTTTTTATGAATGATGTACCGGGCAACCAAGACCAGGAAGGGCTAATTTCTGAACCTGAACACAGAGAAGGATCTGCGTGGTGACCAGATAGTAACAAACCCACTAAGCATCTCCGCCTGCCGTCTAGAGATGCTGGCAAAAACCAAAAACCAAAACCATCTCACACAGCTCCAGCAACTGCTTTATTCAAGCAGCTGGGGCTTTGAATGCACCTAGAGCAGCCCTACCTCAAGGTAAGTATGGAGGACGGGAAGGGAGGGGAGGGAACTTATGTATGGAGGTCAGGGGAAAACCTGCAGGTTTTTCTACCACATCAGTGCTAGGGATTGAACTCAGGGCGTGAGGCTTAGTTATGGGGCCTTTACCTGCTGAACTACCTCGACAGTCCTGATGCTTTCATTAAAAAAAAAATAATAATAATAAAATTGATTTTATGTGTATGAGTGTTTTGCCTATGTACATGTCTGTGCATGTGTGTGTCTGATCCCCACAGAGGTTAGCAGAGGGTGTTGGAGTTACATACTGATGGCTGTGAGCTACCGGGTAGTGATGGGAACTGAACCTCAGTTCTCCGCAAGAACCCTTGAGCTGCCTCCTGATTTCATCAAATCCCTCGGTTTCTTTGGTAGAAAGAACATTGGCTTAAGCATGTGTGACCAACTGGTGGCCTCAGACTGTGTGCATCCCAGGCGAGCTATAAATGCTGCCCAGCACATTTGTAGATGGTAGTGTCTGTTGCAATGTGAAAAGCTTGGGTACCACTGAATCTTAAGGAAGAAAGACTAGACTTCAAGTAACAGGGTCTCCTCTGTGGTTTCTGTGGCTCTTAAAGTAAGCATAGGAGGGTGGATGGGAAGTCACCTGCCAGTAATGACTCCTACTGTAGTAATGGTCAACACCTGCATTCCCTATCCTTAGCTCCATCTGCACAATCGGAGACACACCAGTTTAGAGGAGAATAACTAGTCCTTCCACCTTTGTTACCCAAAGTTTTCTCTCTAACCCGCTTGCCAGCTCCAAACCCAACATTCGCATGCGCGGGCCTGGCTTCTATGTGAGCACCACAGAGGGGCCAAATCTCAACAGAGTTTTACTGAAAGTCACGGTAAAGATTCATGTCTGATATTCCTGTGCAGGATTAGGTAAATTCTTATCATCAGTTCCAGATAGTATTGTCCCTAAACCCACTACATCTAGGCTTCTTAAAGTGGGCGTATTCATTGGAGTAATGAATAGACTAGAGAGGGCTGGAGAGATGGCTCAACAGTTAGGAGCACTAGCTGCTCATCCAGAGGACTCAGGTTTGATTCCTAGCATCTACATGGAGGCTCACAACCACCTGTAATGCTAACACTCTCCACTGACCTCTTCAGGCACCAGGCATGAACATGGTACACATATGCACATGCAATCAAACACATACTTAAATAAACTCTACGAAGAAGATTCCATCAGAACAACACAGATGTATTATGGAATTAAACACAGAACTTTAAAAATTCGGACTCTTAAAGACCACAGTGCTTGAAGGGGGCCCTGTGCGGGGTGCTTATCCCTGCTACGCCCATGGTGCTCTGCAGGAACTGGTTCAGAAGTACAATACCAGGGACTGATGCTACAAAGCTGGAGCCTGTTCTCAAGAAGCTTGCAAGCCAGAGGCAAGAGGTAAATTAAAAACAAAAACAAAACAAAAACCTTCAAGGGTTAGCACAAGCAGAGTCACGCACAGGGCGTGGGGATGAGAAGACTGTCCTAGGGGTGTGTGTGGGGGAACAGAAGGGCGCTCTCAGCAGACACACAATAACAACATACACAAAGGCTGGGACAGGGAAGAAGGGAGGAAGGGAGGAAGGGAGAGAGGGAGGGAGGGAGGGAGGGAGACAGACACACACAGAGACAGACAGACTCACACACACACACTCACACACACACTCACACACACACACACACACACACACACACACACACACACACACACACACACACTGTGGGGGGGGGGAGGTGTTAAATGCTAGGGAACGACCACTAGACCAGCACTGACAGAGTAATGGAGTAAAGTTTGTAAGGACAGATCATGGTTCCTCTTTGAGAGCAGCAAACACTCATAACTTCTGGGCCATCTCTCCAGGCCTCATCTGGGTATCTTTTTAGTAAAGTATCACTTCTGATCATCTGCTCTTTTATAAATGGGTCGGTGGTTTTCTTACTGTTGAGTTTTAAGAGCTCTTTGTACATTTTGAATTCAAGTCCTTTCTCTTGGCCCTACAGCATAGATTAGACCGTAGTCAGGCATGATTACAGTGACAGGCCTGGAGCTACCCCTCCAAGGCTCTGACCCTGGCATGGAATAGATTAATACCGAACAGCCAGGGCACTGCTAACACAGGAGTCTCCCAGCCTGGCTAAATAGAGCAGTATCTGGAGTGGTCATGACTCACTGCATAAGTACATACATAGCTTGTGTGTGAGGACGCTTGCTCTTGGTGACAGTCACCTGGGGTAGAGCTCAGTTCCTCAGATAGAACGCAGAATCTTAAGCAGTTGTTCTCAATTTCACAGCATGTTAGACTTACCTGGGAAGGTTTAAAAGCCCCACTACCCAGGTTACCCTCTTAAACAATGAATTCCAAGTCTCTAGGGGTAGGAGTGGATATCTGTAACTTGTTTTTGATCCCTGGGTGACTCCAGTACTCAATCAAGACCAAGAATCACTGTACAAAGAGAGGTCCTGGTAGCTCTTGGGGTCTTGGCCACACAAGTATCAAGGTGTCCTAGAGGCAGTCTCTCTGCGCTGTGGGCTGTGACAGGCTGGCAGTTATGAAGCAGAGAGCCTAGCCAAGTCCCAAAACTGAGCTTCCCTGGAATAAACAAAGAGCGGCCTACACATGCGGGCTGCAGTGGAGACAGAATTCTACATGATGTCACTCACATGTGGCATCTGAAATGAGAGCAGAATGGTTTACCAGAGGCTGGGAAAACATGGGGTGATGGAGATGCATTGATGGGGGATGAGAAGAGACAAAGAGGGCGCACAATTTAAAAAAAAAAAGGTGCACAGTCAGGGCCGGCAGGAAAGTGAGTCCAGGCTCTATCACACAGAGGGCCACCAGAGCTAACAGACACTCTGAGAAAACTGGAATAGAGGGTTTTGAATGTTTTTGTCACAGGGGAATGGTCAGTGTTTGAGGTGATGGCTGGCCTGTTGATCAACACGCGGGTAAAAACCAACGAAAGCCCTCCTGCGTACAGATCCCAAATGGACTTTACAAAGCTGTCCGCTTATCCATCAATTTTAAGACCTGTAATTTAAAAGGAACTGTGTGTTTTATAAGCCAGGTTACCGTTTTGTGTTTCTTGTATCCTCAGGGTCCACTTCTCTGCTGCCCTCTTTCGTTTTTTTAGTTCCACACGTTTGCCTTTGCTTAGAAGAACCAAGAGAAAACCATCCCACCTCCCCCCACTCCTAAAGTATTGGAGATGCTACATTCCTTGACGTCAATGTAACTGTGGTAGCAGGGAGAAAATTCTGGATTAGGCAGGAGTCTCCTGTCTTTTTTCTCTTCCTTCCTTCCTTCCTTCCTTCCTTCCTTCCTTCCTTCCTTCCTTCCTTCCTTCCTTCCTCCCTCCCTCCCTCCCTCCCTCCCTCCCTCCCTCCCTCCCTCCCTTTCTTAAACTAATCTATACGTCCTAAAGAGAACTGGCAGATCTTACTGGACTTCTGTGTAAAGGTCGGCAGCGCAATTCACTTTCCTCTCTGATTTGACAAGCATTTGGGCACTGTTTGCTGCGTACCACACACACTGTAGCAGGCACTGTGACACCCCTGTGACCAGGTCAGTGCTCATTCCTGCCCTTATAAAGTCTACAGTTTCCCAAACTTGTTGCAGGATATTTGATCACCCTGTGAACCCCTGAGATTGTGTTATTTTCTGGAAAAAAAAAAAAAGTCCTTTCTAGTTGTAGTGTGGCTCAGCCTTTAGCACACACCT
This sequence comes from Mus musculus, assembly GCF_000001635.26. Taxonomy (NCBI): domain Eukaryota; kingdom Metazoa; phylum Chordata; class Mammalia; order Rodentia; family Muridae; genus Mus; species Mus musculus. The sequence continues at coordinate 118,024,180 of NC_000070.6, forward strand.
TTAATCCCAAACAGCAAGGGAAAGTTAGTCTGCAGAAGGAAACACCCAAGTTTGAAAGAGATGTCTAATTGAGTGGCAAAGAAAGACTTGACAGAATACGATATGCCCCTCTCTCATGAGGACAGGAAAAAGAGGCTACTTAAGAGAGTGCTACAGAAAAGAAGAAGGACAGACAGAGAGAGAGCGAGAGTGCGTGTGCAGTTTTACCTGGACAGTATACAGAGACAGGGTGCAGAGAAAGATCAAGCTAGACACAGGTGAAGACAGAACGAGCCGGAGAATGAGAAAAAGTTAATATGAGGCCAAGCAGAGCAACTCAGAAGCTGAGAGAGAAGCCAGACTGAATCAGTCAGCTTAGGGAAGAGTTTGAGCCAGACCAGCGAGTTGAACCATCCGGCCGGAGATCGGAAAGAACAAGAAAGGGTGAGCTTACTCAGCAGCAAGCCTTGGAGGCTGAAAACAGTCTAAGTCTGGATTCTACTGCATGGAGACTAGAAGCTTCCAGGACTAGGCCTAGGTTAGCAAATGGAGGCGGAAAGCCCAACAGTTACATCAGGAAATAACAGTTACTTTGATACAAACTTAGCACTGAATTCTCCTAGTTAGCTTTGGCAGTCAACCTGACACAGCCCAACTCAAAAAAGCTGTCTGAGCAGGACCCAGAGGAAGCAAGCCGGCAGGCAGTGTTCCTCCGTGGTCTCTCCAGTTCCTGCCTGAGTTCCTGCCCTAGCTTCCCCCAGGGATGGACCGTGACCTGGTGTAGGATGCAATAAACCTTGTCCTTCCTGAGTTGCTCCTGTCAGTATTTTGTCACAGCAACAGAAAGGCAAACAAGAACAGAAACTATGTATGGACTAGACACAGATACACAGCCTGGTTTGTTTTTAAGAGTAAGTGAACCTGACGGAGGTGGCCTGTGCCTTTAATTCCAGCACCCAAGAGGCAGAGGCAGGCAGATCTCGGTGAATTCCAGGACAGCCAGGGATATACAGTGAGTCCCTGTCTCAAAAGAAACAAAACAAACACAAACAAACAAACAAACAAACAAAGAGTAGGGAAGTGAAGACGTAAGGAGCCGGAGCTGGGGAGGGGAGGGTCAGAGGAGGGTAGACGGTATGAGCGGGTGTAGTTCTCTTGACTAAACTGTTTATCTCCCCGCCCCTGCCATCTTCTCATTTGTTAAAAGCATTTGAATATCATCTATTTTACAGTTATCTGCCAACGTGTCCATTCATGCACCTGTTTACTGAGCAGTCACTAGGCAACAGGTGCTAGGAAACAGCAGCAAAGAAAGTAGGGGAAGAATGGGCGGGCAAAGGTATGGAGCATCCACAGCGAGCACTCAGAGATCATCAAACCACAGCCAGGTCTGCTGAGCGGCCAATCTCTGGGCTGGAGAGCCAAGGTGGGGACTTGAAAGGCGGGGTCTTGGGTGGGAACTGGACGTAGATGAAGAAACAGGTGCCAGGACAAGACCAAGATGGACAGGTAATGGGCCATGGGGTGGGACATAGGTCAGGCAGGATTGTTGGGTTATAATAGCTTACACTCTGCCCAGCTATAGTGCTCAAAGCTTTTAATAAATACAGTACATCTCCGTGTCATTTTTCAGAGCTAGGGCAGGCATAGAAAAGCCTTATGGGAGAGCAGCCATGGTGGGGTATGGCTATCTAGATAGGGTAACAGTCCAGAGGTAGGGGCAGGCTGGACTTGGGATGCTGTACTTCAGGGAAAGGCAGCCAGGTTTGTTGATGGTTCTATTTCAGAGTCGAAGCAACGATGCTCCGGCTTCTCACTCGGGCAGCTGGAAGGATGGAGCTGCTGTTCTCTGAGATAAGCACGATTCTGGGAGGTGGGGCTGGGAATACGGAGGTTGGCTCTGGCTATGTGAAATGTGAGAAGCAGAGACACAGCCAAGGGAAGTAGGACCTGGATCAGTGACTCTGAGTATGGGAGGAAGGTCTGGGCTTGGTCCAAACCTGGGAGTCATTAGCATATAGATGACAAGAAAGGCCAGGAGACAGAAGACATGCACTGGATGCGGTCATCTAAGTGGCTGTTATGAGGAAGAGGTGACACAAAATACCTAGCACAGCACTGGGTATAAAATGCTTCCCCTTGCAAGCCATATGGCAGAGCTTGGCAAGGCTGTTTTAGAATTGGTAAATTTACCTCTGGCTCCCCCCATTCTCCTCTTGTTCCTATGTATTGTTGTTGCTGTTGCTGAGACAGACCTAACTATGTAGTTCTGGCTGGCCTTGAACATGTGACCCTCCTGTCTTGGCCACCCAAGTCGCTGGGAAGAAAGGCATATGCTTCTACAGTCAGCTTCCTCCCCCAGCGCTTTGGGCTGGTATGTGGTTATGTGCCTTTCTTAACATATAACCTGGTTTTCATAGGGCTCTTGGTGCTGAAAGTCACTGGTTTGGGACTTTATACCTTTGTCTTCACACAGAATTCTTCACTACATTAACTGAGCATTTAAGTCCCTACAACTGGTAATTATAAGACACCATACCATCCTTAGACAGGTTCCATGGAACACATACCCAAACCCAACTAAATAATTCAAGTCTAATCCAGTCTATCCCCAGAAGTCTCATGGGAGCGCAGGAATCACACATCTCAGCTCTGGTCCTTCGTGCATCCAGATGTCTTGTCTCCCAGGACCAGTGGCAGGCACCTTCTTGACACCTTCATGGTATCACGAGATTTCCTTAGGGCTTTGTGTGGGACGCCCAGCCTTGGGATGGGGCTTCACCAACACCTCTTTCAGTCTTTACTGAAGCATCACTTTTCTAGGGAGTCCTGCTGGCATCGCCTACTTCCACATGCTGTGTCCTCCACAGCACCCCCTCGCTGTACTGTTGCCCTCCTTAGCACATATTACTTCACAGGAATAAGAGTTTATTTATAACATTCATTAAAGATTTTGTGTTACTTATATGTGTGCTATGTGATTGCCCAAGGAGGACATTCACCTATAAAAAGGGCATTGGATCCCATGAGGCTGGAGTTCGGCCCTGTTGTAAGCTACTGGATATGGATCCTAAGAACTGAACACCACACCTCAGTAAGAGCATCAAGGGCTGTTAACCCATACCCCCTCCCAACCATTTTTGAGCCCCCACAACAGTTTGTTTATTGTACGATAATGTATTAAGATCTCCGTTGAATGAAAGAGGATTACCTGCCTTCCAGCTGTCATGGGGACAACCGTCTGAGCTCTCCCAATTCCTGACTTGAAGCAAGCACTAGCAGAAGCATTTCAGACAGCCTCCAGCCTCTCAAGGGGCCAGGCTTGAACCCTGAAGGGAGGCTGTGGCTATGAGCACTACAGCCAGGATGGCCAGCCCTGGGGGCAAAATGTGGCCAACAGCACTCACCACCTTGCTGACATTGAGTCCTCTTGTTCTCTCGCCCCACATCTGTGATACTTGTCTCATCTTCCACTCACTGAGCTCTGAATCTTCTTGCCTAGTGCTTCTCGCCTTGCTCCTTACTCTAGGGTTCCATTATGTTCCACGAGGTCTTCACATCCCTGTATCTGCAGCCTCCTCCGTGATTCTTTTTACTGTCTACTCTCAGAGTAGTCTAGGTCTCCTCTACGGACACTACTTCTATTGCCTTCTGTGAAGGGCCTTTTTGTCTCCACACCATACAACTGGGGATGCCTGGCACGCCCTTCATACTCCACCACCTGTCCCAATCATCAGTATATGTACCACCTTTATTTTCAGAGCAAACTGTACATTGCTTATGATACCCAGAAAAACTACCCTTGCTGCTGTTGTTCACTGCCCCCTCTTATGTTCACCAAGCTAATGTGCATACACACACACACAAACACACACACATACATATATATGGCTTAGCCGTTTTGGTTTTATCCCATGCCCAAAGCATATAGTTGGTGTCAAGATGTATTGGCTAAATGAATAAATGCAAAAATGAAGTCAGGTATAGAATAGGAGGCAAGGAGAATATAGATCTTGTTTCGAAGCTCTGCCTTCCCCAACAGTAAGCTGATAAAAGACCCCAATAAAGGGGCTGAGGCTAAGAGCACTGGCTGCTCTTCCAGAGGACTAAGTTTCCATTTCTAGCACCCGCATGGCAGCTCACAACTATCTGTAACTATAACTCCAGTTCCAAGACATGCAATACTCTCACACAACACAGAAATTCATGCAGGCAAAATACCAATGCACATAAAATAAAAAATAAATAAATTTCATTTTTAGAAAGACCTCAATAAAGATATAAAGATACAGGGTATGGCTGGGTGTCATTTTTTTTTTTTTTTTTTTTTTTTTGGTTTTGGTTTTGGTTTCCAAGACAGGGTTTCTCTGTGTAGCCCAGGCTGTCCTGGAACTCACTCTGTAGACCAGGCTGGCCTCAAACTCAGAAATCCGCCTGCCTCTGCCTCCCAAGTGCTGGGATTAAAGGCATGTGCCACCACTGCCCAGCTTAGTTTTAAATTTCTTAGTTACGCTGTTATTTATTTGCTTATTGTGTGTAGGTATGGGCACTGGAGCAGTCAAAGGACAACTTGCAGGAACCAATGCCTTCCTTCCACAGTGTGGGTTCCAGGAATTGATCTCAGGCCTGCAGGCTCTCCAGCAAGCCCCATACTGGCTGAGCCATTTTGCTGGCCCACTTTTAAAAAGCTTTTAAATCTAGGGTCCGATCTTACAGTTTTTAGTTCTATGTACCAAGTTCAGTCTTGTATAGAGTATACAGACCTGTCTGTCATTTCAGCATGCAGAGTCTCTGCTAGTGTTCTCCCTTCTGTCGCCGGCTGCTTTTCACCGGCCTAACGATGAATGTTGTTCTCCTGTGCATCACTCTTTCCTGTGAACTGCTCGTTCCCTTCAACAGTTCCTTGCCAGGCGTTCTCATCCTCTTCTAGAGAGGGTTTGGGTTTGCTCCTGCCAGGTGCTTGGCAGCACTTGCCAAATCTGGAGTGTTTTACATGTGGGCTTGGGAATTCCTGGTTTACCCGAGCGAGCAAGTGAGCAAGCGAGCGACCAGACTCTGGCAAGGACAGCAAGTGCTTTCTGTCGCCTGCCGACTTTTGAGTCTAATCCACCCAGAGCTGGGGTAAGCTCCCTTTAATCCTGGCCTGGGGGCTCAGGGTTAGCTCTAGTATATTCTTACAGGGAGTCCTCTGCAGTTGCAGTTTAACATGGGAAGGGCCACAAAGTGGCAAATATGGAGAAGCTAATAGACCCAGAGGCTACAATCGGAAGCTCTAAACTTTAACCAGAGACTTTGAACGGTAGGGAGTATGGAAACTAGAGAATGGGGTACAAGCAGTATTTAAAGACAAAGCAGCTGTTATTTTTCAGGACGTATATATTTTTACTCAAGAAGCTAAATTAACCTGAATTGAGACAAACACAAAGAAATCCTGCCATTTGCCCACTTACAATAGATTATACAATGCTTTCTTTTACCGCCATAAACTACAATGGATGTAAGTAAATCATCTACATTTTTCATAAGGAAAAAAATGGGGTTCAGAAAGCTTGAATGGGCTGTTTAAGGTCACACAAACTAAGAGGCAGAGGCAGAGGCAGAATTCAGGCCCTGTTCTGATCTATGCTGTGAATAGCACACAACCAGAAGAGACTCTGTAAAGAGAGGTGGAAATATGGCGAAGGCATTCATTCCCCACACAGCAGAATTCTTAACTTAGACAACTCTCCCTGAGCACATCTGAGATTCCCTTGGTAGAAGGTGCTGGGCAGGAAGAGACTATGTAACAAGAGGCAGGAAGGTCCCAGCTTGCCCCTCACAATGTGAGTTAAACGCATGGCCATATAAACTCCCTGGACAAAGTCCAAGTCCCCTCAGACGACTCATGGAACTGGCCTGGTATGCAGCAGCAAGCTACACAGTGATCTAGTCCACACTGCTCATCTGTCAAGACAGCAGGGCAGGAGCACCCTCCTCCTTCACTGTGAAGACAGCTTAAACACTGTGGTTAGCACGTCCACCGTACCATCTCCTTTGTTCGTCCCTACGATTTGACTTGGTAATTACTGTCTCTTTTCTGGTCTGGTGGCATTTCACTTGCTTATGGCTTATACTTGATGTGTTTTGTTTTGCTTTTCTGTTCCTTGCACTAAACGGAGACATTTCTAAGAAGGGAGTGCACAGCTCTTCAGCACACTCAAACTTCATTCCCCAGATGTTTGGGGCCTAACATCTCTCTGCCTGCCTTGTAAAGACACCAGACCGTTCTTCCCCGGCAGCTGCCTCGATGATGTACAAAAACCGGGAGAGCCACAAGGCCAGAACCCACAGCTTGAGGTCCCGGAGTCAAGATTCCAGAGAAAGGGGCCAGCTGCCAAGGCTTGCCAATGATGAGCCTCACATTATTGTGGTGATTTAATGTAGGTGTGACTATCACAATCTGAAGCAGCTGTGAATAAGACCTTATGAGGGGGAGGGGAGGAGAAATGCAATTCTGATCTTTCATGACATATGTCTCACTTAGGGGCATAAGAGCACAGAGATTGCTGACAACTGTATGAATGGTCTTAAACAAACAGAATAGACAGTGATCCAACTCATGGTGTGATGGTTAAATGGGTTTGTGGTCATCTATCCATCCACACATGCACGAACTCACCCATCTACCCACCCACCCACCTACCCACCCCTACCCACCCACCTACCCACCCCTACCCACCCACCTACCCACCCACCCACCCACCCACCTACCCACCCCTACCCACCCACCCATCCATCTATCCAAGCGTTCAGAGGTTGTTGAAACCTAACAGATCTATACCTATGCTGTTTAGGCACCAGAGAGACAGGGAAGAATACTGGAGAACTGGATATCCGTTACTCAAAAGCCCCTGAATGAGTCACTTCAATTAGATCCTTATAAACAACTTATAAAGCGTGTTATACTGTCTTCATCTTACAGATGAAATGGGCTCAGAGTAGCTAAGGAGCTTGCTGAAGAGCGCAAGTTCAGTAAGTGGCAATCTGGGATTTCAACCAAGTTCTGTCTGGCTCTGAGCCTGCGCCCTTAATAAATTAATAATTATCACACAGTTAATTATAGGAGAGCCAGACAATTGGCAGGCAATGGGGTTATGGAAACTCAAAGGAAGCCCGGAAGAGCCAATTTGGTGCAGACAGGAAGTAATCTTGGGGTTTTCCAAGTGACCTAGCAAGAAGAAGCAGTGTTGGACTCCAAGTAACAAAGCCCAGAGGACCGGGTCAGCCTTGTGTGAGGAAGTGCAGGAGCTCAAAGGGCAGAAGCTGGAGACCTGAGTGTGTGTGTGTGTGTGTGTGTGTGTGTGTGTGTGTGTGTGCGCCTGGTGGGAGGGCATCTCTGACAGGCTCCACCACTCCCACTCTGGAAAAGCTTTCCAGTACTCTCCAGTCCCTCTGGCTCTTGCAATGGCCTTCTGTAATGGGCCACCTGTGCCAGCCTAAGGCCTTGGTTTGTACCCACCACCCCATCCTGGCCAGGCCCCCGAATTCACTGACATTCTTGAAGATTCTGCTTACAACCTGAGGACAGAAGCCCCAAGGCATCTCCCCAGAACTAAGCAGGTAAGAGGGCAAGCCTTCGAAGCGAGACCCCAGCTCGCACAGCTGTCTACCCAGAGCTACAGCATTTCCCCATTCTACTTACAGTTTAGAGTCCAGCTTCAGGAGGAAGCCCAGCCTATCATACTCTGAAAAGGAAAAGCAGAAAACGTCACTGGAGTCACGCCATTGCTGCCACTGTGGCTGGCTTCCCCAGATCTACACCACGGAGACAGGCAGTGCTTGGAAAAGAACACACACTTCACACGCTTCAAAGAACAGAAGCAAGCACATATGCCTTAACAAATTTAAGTCACAAAACAGCTACTGAACATTTATTTTGTATGAAGAGCCAGGTTCGGAAGCAGCTATTTCCCAGATCACCTAGGCCATCCACTCCCATGTTAATATAGAAATGATTTCCTGAGTAAACATGGCGACTGAAACCGAAATGCGGCAAATCAGAGCCTGGACTCTGAAGAAAGAGATTGGAAACCATCTTAAGTTCCTCGAAGTTTTGAGCACAGAATCTGTTCAATGAGCCAGTCTCCTAGTCAGTGTCAGCTCCCAACTTGACACAACTTTCAGAGTTATTTGGAGGTTGTCTCAGTCAGAACGGCCTGTGGCCAGGTTCATGAAATATTTTCCAAATTAGCAGTTGATATAGAAGAGTCCCGCTTACTGCTGGCATTACTATACATGTGCCTAGACTGGATACAAGAAAGCTAACTGAGCAAGCTAGGAGGAGCAAGCCAGTTAGATGTGTATGTATGTGTGTGTGTGTACACATGCACACATGTATGTGGTGTATGTGAATTCGAGGGATGTGCAGGCCGTCGGGGCCAGAGTATATCCGGTGTCTTGCTCAATCACTCCTGCCTTATTCCTGTGAGACAAGGTCTCTCACTGAACCTGGAACTAGGCTACTGTCCAGCAAGTGCCCGAGATCCCCGTTTCTGCCCCCACAGAGTTGAGGTTATGGGTATATATGGACACACTAGCTTTTTATGTGGGTGCTGGGATTTGAACTCAAGTCCTCATGCTTGCTCAGCAAATGTGCTTACTTATCCTCAACCTGAGAGAAGACATCTTAGCACTGAAAATATCAACTAGGACACAAAATGCAATAGGCTTTCCTTCCAAGAGAATTCCCTCGGGGGAGCAAAGCTTTCTCAGATAATCCTAGTCTCTCTCTGATTCAGGCAAAATCAGGACTTTTTTATGGTAAGAATTTATAGAACCATCAAGAAAGACAAAAAGGCCTCAATTCTAAAAACTAAAAATACAACTAAAAAGCATTGCTTTCAAAGTTGAATATTCTTTCAATACCTGGATTCTGACATTCTAGGAAAAAGAAACCACAGATTTGCCCAATACTCGTTGATTGTCCCTGGCCACCCTTCGTGCTCCTGTCCCTTGGACTTTAGAACACACAGTGTACTCTCAAGAGGACTCCTTCCAGAAGTTAGCAAGGGCCTTCGTCTTGCTGTAAACCCAGACATCAGGTGGCAAGCAGGACAGCACAGGCGAGAAAGGGCAGAATGCAGTGCCCTCTGGAGTTAACACTCCATAACAATTATTAAGTGTCTCAAAATAAATAAATAGACCCAAGCTGAGTATAGTGGCACACAGCTATAATCTGATAATTCAGGAGGCTGAGGTAGGACGGTTGTTACTATGAGTTCAAGGCCAGCCTGGGTACTTTGGCAAGACCAAATCTCGAAATAAAACTCTAAAAGGGCTGGGGATGTAGCTCAGTGGAAAAGTGTTTACCTTGTACACCCAAGGCTCTGATTCAATTCCTTGTAGTTTGTCTGGTTGGTTGGTTTTTTTCAAGACAAGCTTTCTCTGTGCAGCCCTGGCTGCTCTGGAATTCACTGTAGACCAGGCTGGCCTCAAACTCACACAGATCCTCCTGCCTGTGTTGGGATTTAAGGCTGGCTTTAATTAATTAAATTAATTAATTTATTTATTTTTACTTTGGTTCTGGGGGTGGAACTGAAGTTATCCGCCTTGTGTAACACGTGCCTTCACCGCTGAGCCATCTTGATGACTTCCGCATGTCTTTTAACTAAAGTTTACTTAAGACTTTCCACACTTGTTATATGTAATTGCTTATTTAACAATACATTTGACTAGGTTTGTAAATCTTTGCTGTCTAGACTACTATGCCTTCCTCAGTTTTGAACTGACTTTCCTCATTCCTTTTCCTTCCTTCTTTCCTCCCTCCCTCCTTCCTTCTCTCCCTCCCTCTCTCCCTTCCTTCCTTTCTGTTTGTTTGGGTTTTTGTTTTGTTTTTGTTTTTTTTTTCAGTCAGGGTTTCTCTGCATAGCCCTGGCTGTCCTGGAACTCACTCTGTAGACCAGGCTGGCCTCGAACTCAGGGATCTGCCTGCCTCTGCCTCCCAAGTGCTGGGATTAAAAGTGTCTCTCACCACTGCCTGGCTTACTTCACTTCTTAATATGAGGGAAGTGGAAGGTTACAGTGGTATCTTTTTAAAGAATCATTATCGCCCCCGTATTAGCACTTGTTTTCTGTTAAGAGAAAAATCTCTGACAAAAGCAGCTTAAAGAAGTCAGGGTTTATTCTGGTTCACAGCTCAAGGTACCGCCCATTATGGTGGGAAAGCCTGGTGGTGAGGACTTGACGTGGCTGTGTTAGTCAGGAAACAGAGAGCAATGGAGGCTCCCATGCAGGTGGCTGTCTCCTCCTCGCTCAGTCCAGGACTTCAGCCCATGGAACGGTGTCACCCAAACTTAAGGTGTGTCTTCCTACCCAGTTAACTAATTTAACAACTCCCTCTCAGACAGGACTGAAGGCTGACTACCATGGTGATTCTAAATCCCACCAAGACGACAGTCAAAATTATCCATCCTACCTCCTCACACATATTTACTATATAGTAGCCATAATTACAACGACCAGTTATTTTCCAATGTCATTTTGAGCTTTGTCTTATCACACACACACACACACACACACACACACACACACACACGGAGGGAGGGAGGGAGGGGGTTCTATAATAAACAAATAAGGATACTGCATTTCTAGCACACCACGGTGCTAGGAATAACGCTCAAGGTTTGCACACGCAGGGCAAGCGCCTTGCTAGCCAGAGCTGCACCTCTGAAGAACGCCCTTTGCAAGGCCTTCCTCGTCTAGCCTCAGAGATATGCATTTCACAACATTCTCTAAGTCCCTAGGAATTGAGCCCCGTTGAGTTACCACGTTCTCTGACCACATTTAAAAGCTGAGAATGTAGGTTTGTTTTTAAGGTAAAATTCCTCACTCTATAAAGATGGGCAGGATCCAGCCAGCAGAGTAACTGAAGGCAAACCACCTTATAGCAAGAGCTAATGAGTAGATATTTACCATGGGCAGCTGATGTGGGCATACTTGATAGGTATTCATTGGCTGATCTTACCAAGATCGCTTGCTCACAACCACCATAAGCAGAAAGAAATTAATGTGAAAAGAAAATCTCAGTCAAGTGTCTGTGTCTTTGTGTCTAGATGCACACATGTGTGCAGGTGGCTGAGGAGGCCAGCAGAGGGCATCAGATCCTCTGGAGCTGGAGTTACAGTTGATTGGAGCCACCCAATGTGGGTCCTGAGAACCAAACTCGGGTCCTCTTCAAAAGCAGCAATCTCTCTTAACCACCAGCCATCTCTCCAGCCCCTAATGTAATGAATTTCATAAATATTTAGAGGGAGCTGGCAACCTTCTTTATATTAAACACAGAAAAACCAGTTGTTAGAGATGAAAAGACAGTTTGAAAAATTCTTTTGAGGGGCTGGAGAGACAGTTAGTTCAGTTGCTATGTGCACTGACAGCTCTTCCAGAAGACTGGAGTTCAAAACCCAGCAACTACGTGGCAGCTCACAACTGTCTGTAACTCCAAGATCTGACACTCTTACACAGACACACATGCAGGCAATAAACACCAATGCACATACAATAAAGGCAAATAAATTAATTTTAAAAAAAGAAAGAAAGAGAAACTCCTTTGAGGAGAACAGTTATGAAGCCCACATCTCTGGAAGGGCTGGGTGTGTAGTCTTGTGTCTCACTCCAGACTGGCAAGGAACTTGACGAGTGCCCCTCTAGGTATGGAGAAACGGTGGGCTGCCTGTAGAGGGGCTTCCTATCTACCTGCTAAGTCTCAGGTCACTGAGAGATGGGCTGCCCCAGCATGGGAGCTAACCTGCACTCTCAGAGGTGTGTGAATGAGCTACTCTTTCAGTCGCTTCCTCAAAATATCTGCCTAGAGGGTTCGCAGGTCCTCAGTGGCCAAAATCAAGAGTAGACATCCAGACTTCCAGGAGCTGTGGGGATGAACATTAGGACTGAGGCACTGTACCCCAAATGAGCAGGAGTCTGCTGAATGCCTCCAGGAGAACCCCAAGAGTGAGCTTTAAACACAAGCAGGACCCAGCGAGTGCACCATTCCCCCAGATTTAACTTTTCCTCCTCTAGAGCAGCGTTCTCACCCTTCCTAATGCTGTGACCCTTTAATACAACAACCAGAAAAGTATTCCATTGCTGCTTTCAAACTGTAATTTTGCTACTGTTATGAATTGTAATGTAAATATCTGTGCTTTCTGATGGTCTTAGGTGAAAAGATCATTTGAATTTCCCCAAAGGGGGTGTGACCCAGAGGTTGAGAACTGCTGTTCTGTAGCTATCCAAGGGTAGCCAAAGATGGCTGTCAGTGACTGGGAAGGTCAGGGAGAAGACAGAGAGCAGGCCTCCTCTTCTGTACCCCAAGCCATGGCTCTTACAGGTCAAATGAAGTTAGGAGGTGGAACTACAAATGTGGGTGGGTTTGTTTGTTTGATTGGTTTTGTTTTGTTTGCTTGTTTGTTTGTTTTGAGACAGGGTTCCAGTAGCCTTGGCTGGCCTGGAGCTTGCTATTATAGGCCAGGCTGTATCCGCATCAGAGATCTGCTTCTCTGTGCAGAGTGCTGGGATTAAAGGCTTGCATACCACACCTGGCTTCAGAACTACAGCTCCGAATGAACTGAACGTTACATAAGACCGGATGCTCTAATTCTGGACTTGCCAGCCAAAGTGACCATGGGCTTTTGTTACTTCAGAAATATCAAGAACATCACTGGACTTGGACACCCAGAACATTAAAGGGACAGAAGGAATCCAAATAATATTTCTGTGGTTATGTGATGTGCCCTGCATTTTCAGCTGCACTGGCAAAGGGAAATAGTGATTTACATGATTAGTCATTTGGTTGTTGTTTTGGTTTCCTGTGGTAGTGGGGAGAAAGGGTCCGGAGCCTCACCCACGCTAGGCAAGCTGGACTCGAATCCACAACCCAACAGGATGGCTTCAGGTTCACATACGCAGGCTGTGGGAAGGACCGGCGGTGGAGGGCTGCGGAGGGCTGCCTGAAGCACAAGCAGGCTACTGTGCCTCCCCTGGGTGGCCTTTACTCTTCCCACGGACTTTTCATCACAACTTTCCAACATGGCCACCAGTAACTGGTAGGCAGTATATTTAGCATTACCATGGAAAAGGGACAGCGATTCATCCGCTCTGTTCCTGACTTGGAAACCCCTGGTGAGGAGTGGGTGTGAGCCAGGCCTGCAGCAGCCCTTGACCTGCTCAAATCTCAAACATGGAGGAGCAGGAGTCGGTGGAAGTGACAAGTTCCCATGACATGCAGTGAGGAGGGGGTTTACCAGAAGGAACGAGCGGCCCTGAGCAAAGGCCCCTTGGAACAGTAGAACAATCTCTGGCAATCACAGGGGCTGAATCTCTGAGGACCAATGGGCCAGATGCCCAACTCTCTCTCTCCTCATTCATCTTCCGACAATCTCCTACAAGAATCCTGCTCACAGCTCTGCCTGGGCCTGCTGCTCTCGCCTCCTGGCCTCCCTCCTCCGCCTCCTGCCTGACCTGAGGCCTCCTCTGCCCTGGAGGCTTGCTCTGCCTGAGGCTCTCCAGCAGCCCTGCTTCTCTGCTCTCTGGGCCACCTACCTGGAGGGGGAGAAAGGATGGGCCACTCTGTGGAGTTTGTGGAGGGTCTTTGATCTGTGCATTTTAATCAACTTAGGAAGAAGAGGAAGAAGAGGAGGAGGAAGAGGGAGGAGAAGGAGGGAGGAAGAGTAAGAAGTAAAACACAGCCTAGCTGTTACTTCTTCAAATATTTTTCTTCCTCCCCGCACCCCCCCTTTTTGATTACCAATGAGGCTGCCAGAAGTCCCACGCTGCAGTGATGCTCTGCCATTGTTGTCCTAGTAATTTTTCACTCCATTTCATTTTGAATAGTTTCTATTGATACATCTTCTGGTTCACTCCCCTCTCTCTCTTTTTTTCTTACAGCATTGGACAGGTCAATGAGCCAGCTAGTATATTTTCTCATCTCAGACATCATTCTTTTTATATCCAGTTCCTTTTATATCTCTCATGCCTTTCCTTAATATTCCCAAGCTTTCTCTGCACTCTTGAACATATGGAATATGTTATAGCGTCCTTGTCTACTAAGCAAACACTCACATCATCTCCAGGCCTGCCTTTACTGATCTCACACACACAGACACACACACACAGACACACACACACACACACACACACACACACACAGACACACACACACACTCACACACACTCACACACACACACACTCATACACACACACACATACACACTCACACCACACACACACATATACTCACACACACACTCACACACACACATACATTCACACATACACACACACACACACTCACACACATACACTCACACCACACACACACACACAAACACTCACACACACATACACTCACACACATATTTAAACACACACTCACACTCTACTCACACTCACATACTCACACACCCCACAGGAGTGGGGTTTCATTTTCACGCTTCTCTGCATTACCTGACAGCATCTGGTTGGTGGCCAGCCATATGAATTTTTACTTTGTTAAAATGTGGTACATAGCCAGGCAGTGGTGGCACACGTCTTTAATCCCATCACTTAGGAGGCAGAGGCAGGTGGATTTCTGAGTTCGAAGCCAGCCTAGTCTTCAGAGTGAGTTCCAGGACAGCTAGGGCTATACAGAGAAACCCTGTCTCGAAAAACAAACAAACAAACAAACAAACAAACAAACAAAACAAACAAAAAAAAATGTGGCACATAAGGAGTCCTTAATTGTTTTGAGGTAGAATTGAATTCTTAGGAAGAGCGAAATCATTTCAACATGGCTTACTTGTAAGTTCTGTATGTTAGAACTGGAGGCAAGAGTGGCCTCTAGTCCGGGCTAATTTTGTACTGTCACTAATGCCGCCCCATTATGGCAGCCCTGTCCTTCAGTGTATGCTATCGCAAACTCTGTTTTATGAACTCCCCCACTATTCCCAACTCTGAGTGGCCTCTAGGTCCTCACGCCACTTTCCAGGGTTCTTTCCTGGTTCCCAAGGTGTCCATGTCCACGTAGCAGCCAAGCAGTCCAGGGGGACTGGCTGCACACCCCGAGTTCCCTGCACAGGCCTCTTCCTCAGCTTCTCAGCTGGTCCCTCGCCTTAGAAGAGCCTTGGCTCTCGTTCCCTTCACCGAGGCCCGGAACTGCCTGGTGTGTAGCTGGGGTGAGGAAGGCCTTACTTAGCTCATTGGGTTCTTTTCTTTCAGAGCCCAGCATCCTTGCTTCAAAGTCCGCAAAGAAAGTTGGGGGTTTTTTCCTACAAAATTTGTGGGGGTTTTCCTGTCCTTTTTCCTTTCTTTGCCTTTTCTTTGTGCACACTCAACTTATTCTGCCCAACTGCCCACTTCGCCTAAAGCAATCTCTCACGAGGACCGCCCGTCAACCCGCCAGTCCTACTTACAATGCCGCCCGCCCAGTCATTAAAGATGACGGCTGAAGAAGCCTCACACAGCTTGTCTTTGTCACCCTCACACATACCCAGTATCTGGTCCTCAGCCCTGGAAGTGGCTCCACTCTTCACCCAAGAGCAGTCCCTGAACGCTGCTTTCCCCGTTTCACCCAGTTAATCAGTCTATAGGTAGTCAGGCTGGGCTGCTAAATTCCCTTCTTTAAAGATCAGCCCAGCTGTGAAGAGCACTGACTGCTCTTCTGAAGATCCTGAATTCAAATTCCAGCAACCACATGGTGGCTCACAACCATCTGTAATGAGATCTCATGCCCTCTTCTGGTGTGTCTAAAGACAGCTACAATGTACTTACATCTAATAAATAAATAAATCTATAAAAAAATAAAGATGAGCCGAAAGGAAATGCTGCTGCTCATACTTAAACATCATTAACTTCCATGAATGGGAACACACACACACACACACACACACACACACACACACACACACACAAGGCAGAGCTCACCTCACCCAGTATCTCTAGCACCTAACACAGGGTCTGGTACAAAGGTGGGGGTCCATAAATATGTTGAATGAGTGGTGTGACTAGGGGGGCCTACAGACTAGCTGGGGACATGGATCCTCTGTTCTTTTCTACTCGCGGGGAGGGGCCAGTGCCAGTGGTGGCAGCAGTGGTAGGTATGGTCCTTAGCCTCTCTGGGTCAGTCATCTTTCACAACAGTGACTGCCTAGCTCTGCCCACTCCTGACTCTCAGCCCGCCCAGCTGGTGACACCGCAGACCCCCACCTACTGAGGGTGTCCCATGACTCTGCTTAGACTAACTGTCTACGTCTCTGTTTACTTTCCCATACGTTGCCATTTTCTGATTCTTGCTTTGGGGTTCCCTCTGAGAACCCCTAACTTGTCAGCACATCATTTCTAAAGGCCTGAACTTCAACCTCGTCCACGAAGAGCCCTGAGCATCCCAAGCTGCACGCTTTACACATACGAGTTCTTGGAACTATGTGCTCATGCTGCCTGCAAAGGAAATGCCACCTCAAACATACCAATGCTCTGGGGACAACTTGCCTCTGAGGTAGCCCACAGGACAGTCCAGGTCTCACCACCCTGAGCACATATCTGCCTACAGTCAGAAGATCATGGGACTCCTGAGTCTACCAGGCTCAGAGCCACTGACAGCCACAGACAGCTGATACAGCAGCGGAAAGCACTCCTCTCCCTGACACCACAGCAGCAAGGAGGCAGCTGCACACGGAAGGAAAAACGCTTAGTCTCTTGGTGGCTTAGGCCTCCTGCTTCAGCCAGGCCAGTAAATGCAGGGTAACACAATCTACCAACCAAGGAGCACATGTGTCCTGTGCCTGGCTCCAGGCGGGAAGTGGCCTGGGTGATACCAAGCTCTGCCCTTCTCCAGCACCTGCACCAGGTCAGAGCTGTGAATGTACAAAGTGCTTTTGCAGATGCTGGGAGCCTTTGAAGTAAACTGTTAACTCTTTCAGGGATCCTACAAAGGGATTAAGTATGTCTTTTGGGTCACAGTAAGAGTCATAAAGTATTGGTGGGGGAGAACCCTAGAGAATTTGTAAACCTCCTGGAAAGTTCAGAAACTGAGCATAAAAAGCAGGCCACGAGCAAACTGTGTGCATGCATCAAATAAGGAACACTTCCCTTACTGCGCGGAATTTACTGAACTACATGTCATGCACAATAGGTCTGCTGTCATTAAACAGGCAAACACAGGAGCCGCTGAAAAGTCAGGCCATAAAACCAGTGGGAACTCAGAAGATTTGAACGGGACAATTACTCACTTTGAACCAACTAAAGGGCAGAGAGCCCCTCACCCAGCCTGTAGAGAACATCCTTCCAAGCGTGCAGTGACCGTTTCTGAAAGGGATGGAGGAGGGGGTCCAAACGGGGCTCAGCCCCCGATCCTAGTGTAATTTACAGTTACATTCTGGAAGGATGACCAGTGAAAGTACCTTTTCAGAAACATTACGGTTCCGGGAATGCATACATCTAATCATGGGTGGCAAAACACCCGCGGCACCTTGATGCATGTGCTTGCTCTCATGTCTGAGACATCTGCCAGACTCTGAGCTTTCAAAGCACGACATCTGTCCATCCTTCAAGTGAAACAGTGCTCCTGAGAGGTAGACAGTCTGGTTGGTAACAATCACACAAGGGCCTTTTCGTTAAGACAACCTCTTTCCTTGGCGCATAGCAAGGGTGTCAGGCACACTCCCGTTTCCTCACACAGAATACCAGAGAGATGTGCACTCCAGGGGGAAATCTAATAGAAGTCAGAACTGCTGGGCAGGGGTGTAGCTAGGGGTAGAGGACTTTCCTAACATGCTGGAGGCCCTGGCTTTAATCTGCAACACTGCGGACAAACTGCTTCATCAAGAATTGGTTCTAGGGGCTGGAGAGATAGCTCAGAGGTTAAGAGCACTGGCTGATCTTCCAGAGGTCCTGAGTTCAATTCCCAGCAACCAACGTGGTGGCTCATAACCATTTGTAATGGGATCTAATGCCCTCTTCTGGTGCATCTGAAGACAGTGTACTCATATACTTAAAATAAATAAATAATTCTTTAAAAAAGAGAGAGAGGAGAGAGAGAGAGAGAGAGAGAGAGAGAGAGAATTGGTTCTGCCTTTTAAAAAATGTAAAATTTCTCTGGATGTGTCCATGCATATATGCCTTTAGTCCTATTACTCAGGAAGAGGAGGCAAGCGGACCTCTGTGAGTTTGAGCCAGCCCGATGTACAGAGAAGTTTCAGGCCAGCAATAAGACCCTATCTCAAGCCAGGCGTGGTGGCGCACGCCTTTAATTCCAGCTCTCGGGAGGCAGAGGCAGGTGGATTTCTGAGTTCCAGGCCAGCCTGGTCTACAAAGTGAGTTCCAGGACAGCCAGGGCTACACAGAGAAACCCTGTCTCGAAAAACCAAACCAAATATCAAAAACCAAAAAAAAAAAAAAAAACCCTAAAGAACCAAAAACCAAAAAAACAACAACAACAAAAACCCCCACCCTGTCTCAAAACAAACAAACTCCCAACAAAAGAAAACAAATTTCAATTGGGTGTGTCCATAAAGAATAAGCCATTGTGACAGTGCAGGTGACAGTGCAGGTAAGCACTGTTGCTTTGTTTAAAAAAAAAAAAAAAAAAAAAAGCCCAAGATCAACTGTGGTGATACATTTTAATGAAAACATCTCTTACATTCTAAGAGACCTGAACTTTGGCTGGCCCTCAGAGCAGAGTTAATTACACACCTCAAGGTCACTCAGGACTCGGCCTGTTCGCCTGCTGTGTGCTCAGCCAGTCTAACCTGCCCTTCAGAGAACAAGTCACAACCCACCTTACTTGTTTATTATTAGTAGTAAGTATATGCTTGCTTATTATTACTTATTTATATGACAGTGTACGTCTATGCATGAGGAGGTCAGAGGGCATCAGATCCCCCAGAGCTGGAATTATGGCAGCTGTGAGCTGCCTGATGTGGGTGCTGGGAACTAAACTCTTGTTTCCTGCAGGTAGAGTATGTGTTCTTAATCACCAAACCGTGTCTCCAGCCTCGTCCCTCCCAACCCCCACGTAACTAGCTTTTACAACCTAAGCTAATGCACAGCTTTAATTCTGTAATAATAATAACAGTTTTTTCCATGCCCTGTGCATATGCTCCAACTCCCCACCCCTCAGAATGGAATGCAGATGTTCCCACTCGACCAGTGTTCTAAAATGGAAACAGCTATGTTACACTGCAAGTTCCCATTCTAGGCAATAGGAAACCCGCACGGAAGTCCCTGAAAGTGGGGTGATAGCCAGGCCTCATGCTCACGTATAGAGCCTCAGATGGAATTCCAGCCAATAGCACTGATCATGGTTTGAATGAGAAGTCCCCACAGTCTTGAGCACTGGAACACTTAGTCCCCATGGCTGGACTGTGGGGGGAGGGGGTGTGTGTCACTGGAGGGCATGTGTCACTGGAGGTGGCATTGAGAGGGCTAAGACTTGCACCATTTCAAGATCCATTTCTGTCTCCTGACTGTGGTTCCAGATGTGAGTCCTCAGCTTCTGCTCCAGCTGCCATGCCTCCACTCAACCACCGTGGGCTCTTAACCCTCTGGAACCGTAAGCCCGATTTAACGTTCCTTCTAAGAGTTGCCTTGGCTGTGGCTTTTTATCACAGCATGAAGAGTAACTGATTGATACAGAGCCTGACAAGCCCTATCAGTCTTGTGTTAGCCCTTCCTTTTCTCATTCTACAGAGCCACCACCCACTCCCATCAGCTGACATGAACCCAGTACTGAGTAAGTGGCCCCCACTGATAACAACCATCTCTCCCATCTAGAGCAGTGTACAGGGACATTAATGATGTACATGATGTTCAACCATTGCATCGGTCAGACAATCACAGTTCTTCACATCAAAAAAACCTTTTTTTAAGAGAAGATATCACTGTGTAGTCCTGGCTGGCCTGGAACTGGCTTTGTAGACCAAGCTGAACTGAACTCACAAAAATCTACCTGCATCCACCTCCTGAGTACTGGGATGTGCCATACACGTGACCATCTTCAAATTTTAAGTGACAAACATATATAGGCAAAATGGTCCACCAGGCAAGCAAACTCCTCCCACGAGAAGCAGCCTTGCCCATCTTCCTTCCCTGGTCACTGGCTCCTATCGCAAAGGGCACAGCAGTACATGGATTGAAGAACTATCTTACTCAAAATAGAGCTTTCCCTTCCAAAGATGCAACACTGTACAGCCTCCCATTGAAGCTGCATTAAACATAAGCACCGTGTCAGGGCTTGCATGGACGAAGACAGGACAACAGGTACAAACAGCAGTCAAACGCGCCGAGGAGAGAGCAGACTGAGGGGGCTCTTCACTGACCACTCCTCGTGCTGCCCTTGACACCATCAATGCAATCTTCACAGAGGGGATATGATATGCCTGAGGTCCCAACCACTAAGTGAACTGGCAGGGAAGCTGCTGAGCAGGCTCAGGCCCAACTCGGAGGCTGCTTGTCCCTTCCTCAGTCCACGAGAACTCCAGGGAAATGAGAACAGACGCTCATGTTAGGACAGCTGCAACAGAGCAACTGTGTCCTGCTCTCTCTGTTCCCTGTCCCAAGGGCGATCCAACCATACCACACGTGAATTGTGAGAGTCGATGGGATTGCAGAGAGCGGCTGGCCAAAGTGCAAAAGGCTCCCACATCACCTCCAGCCGGGGAAATAAACCACAACATGGCATCAATTTATCAACGACAAACTAAAATAGGAAAGTGGTTTTATAAAACAAACACAGAGAATCCCACTGACCTAGACTAAATTAACTGACCCAGGAAAGTAACTTAGACATTCACAAGCTAAAAATCCAGTCCCAACTAGATATGCGTATGCTGGCATGGGGGAGGCAAGAGGCTTTTGACGGGACAGAGTCCCCTGTGGCTAGCCTCTAGTGGGGTACCATCAGGAGGGGCCAATGGGGAAGCAGGACCTTTCGAAACATGGACAGAAGCCACTCCCACTGCAGCGAAGATCTCATGGCTCCCACCTCCTCTCTGTCCTGGGAAAACCAAGCTAAAATCAATCCTGTTTATGACACCAAGTAAACCTGTGCCCCCCTGCAAGGCCACCAACACGCAGCTATAAGATTACGAGTGACAGCTCAGCAGAAGAGCAGCTGGCCTAGGAGACAGGTAAATGACTTACCTGCAGTTTGTACCTAGTATCCCCAATAATCATACAAAGGAAGCCAGTCCACAATATAGTGGCATGAAGAGGCAGGGCTGATAGGAAGTTTAGGTCATGAGGCCTCTACCCTCCCCAGCAGGATGCCCTTAGAGAACAGGCTCCAGGGATCTGCACCTCCTGCTGTGTGAGGCGCAGCACCGTGGCAGTGAGAGGAGCATCTCTGGTGCTGAGGGTTCTTTAGTCCCTGCATGTGCTGGCTCCATGATCTCGGAGCTCTGGCCTTCAGCACTTCAAGGAATAAATCTGGTTTATAGCTCTCACAGCCTAAGATATTTTTTGTCATAAAGATGAAGGACTAAGATGTTCAACAAAATAAGAAACCCCTCTCCAGACAATAATATTTTTCAGTCATAAAAATAATGCACATTCAATATAAAAACCAAATTAGGGCTCGGACACGGCTCAGGAGGTAAAAGGGCTTGCCAAGCAGGCCTGATGACCTGAGCTCAATCCTCTGACCCCATGGTGGGAGGGCCAGCTCCTGAAAGTTGTCTTCTGACCTCCAACACACTTGCCCTGTGGGGTACACACATATACACACACACACACACACACATATTCCACACACTAATAATAAAATAAAAAATTTAACTTTAGGGAGCTGGCGAGATGGCTCAGCGGTTAAGAGCACTGACTGCTCTTCCAGAGGTCCTGAGTTCAAATACCAGCAACCACATGGTGGCTCACAACCATCTGTAATGAGGTCTGACGCCCTCTTCTGGTGTGTCTGAGGACAGCTATAGTGTACTTACATATAATAATAAACAAATACATCTTTAAAAAAAATTTAAATTTAAAAGTCCAGATTTTAGAAAAATCTCATAAACAACAAGGCAGGACTTTTTGATGTTTCCCTTCACTACTTAAAGTTAATTGCTACATTTCATGAGCTGTGTGCTTTGACATCTCTTCCCATTGATATGTATGTGAACAAGTAAATATGTAATTCTACTTACACACTGCCTTAACTTCATGTTGATTATAATGTAATACCTTGGACATAGTCTATGTCAATTAAAAAAAAAAACTTAAAGTCCTTTTTTTTTTTTTTTCTTTTTAAAGGTAGGGTCTCATGTAGCCCAGGCTGGCCTGCCACCTCCCAAGCACTGGGATTAAGGTATGTGCTACTGTACCAAGCTCTGTTATCTTTTCTTTTTACTTGAAAGTGGGACCTTTTCTATTACACAGCACTGGCTGCTCTGAAACTTGTCCTGTAGACCAGGCTAGCCCCAAACTCACAGATATTCGCTCACCTCTGCCTTCCTGAACACTGGAATTAAAGGTGTGTGCTACTATGCCCAGCTCTAAATCAACCAGATTATTCTCCTGCATGGGAGCATCATTATTGATGAAATGGGAACTACTCCTTCTAATACTTTAACTAATTTTTTTATTTAATTAAAATTAATTCAAGCTGGAGAGATGGCTCAGCGGTTAAGAGCACTGACTGCTCTTCTGGAGGTCCTGAGTTCAAATCTCAGCAACCACATGGTGGCTCACAAGCATCTGTAATGAGATCTGACGCCCTTTTCAGGTGTGTCTGAAGACAGCTACAGAGTACTTACATATAATAAATAAATTTAATTCTTTTGTTTGTCTGTTTGTTTTGTTTTGTTTTGTTTTGTTTTTCGAGACAGGGTTTCTCTGTGCAGCTCTGGCTGCCCTGGAACTCACTCTGTAGACCAGGCTGGCCTCGAACTCAGAAATCCACCTATCTATGCCTCCTGAGTGCTGAGATTAAAGGCATGCGCCACCACTGCCTGGCAAAATTAATTCTTTGTGTTTCTGCGTTGTGGGAGGAGTGTGCATTGCCACAGCACTTGTGTAATGTCAGCGAATCACTTCTGGAGAGAGTGTCCTCTCCTACCATGTGGGGATTGGGGATGGAGCTCAGGTCATCAGGCATGGTGACAAATGCCTTCCTTTACTGGCTGGGCCATCTTACTGGCTTCTACCTTCTATTTCTCAAGCCACCAGATCAATTCTATTATGGCAGATTAAACCAATTAAGACAAATGGCCAGACAGTTTAAAGAGCAACCTAGGAAGCCACAAGAACATTTGCATCTGAGGTGGTTTTTGTCTTAATCAATAGTTAAAATGGGGACATGGTGTGATTTCTGTATCTCTGTCTGCCTCGTGTGTGTGTGTATGTGTGTTAATGTGTGCCTGCCTACACTCAGGCTTACACACATTAACCTGCTTTAAAAAAAAAAATATTTACCAGGAACTTATAATGTGCCAAGAGCTGTTCTATCAAAACGCACGAGGTCTTTGGTTCAGTGCCGCCTACAGCATAGTGGTAGAGAGTGACAGAACGCAGATGGGGACAGCCACTTAGAATGGGTGAATACTGAGGATGAGTGGAGGCATGGCTTTCTGAAGAGACTACCCCAGATAAAGTAACCTTCCTGTAGGGTGACACTGGACAATGAAGACAGTCGTACCGTGGAGGAGGTAAGAGAAGCCTGCGAAGTACAAAGGCCGAGAGGCAGGAGGAGACCCAGCATCTCCAAGGAGGAGCAAGTGTGCCGTGGCTGTGGGCAGCGAGGGGCACAGATGGCAAAGTGAAATCATGGAGGTAAGGTGGACTTTGTAAGTCAGTTAGGATCATGGTCAATGTGCGTGGCTGAGGCCCTGGAGAGCTCACACTGAGGACCAGACAGGAACCAGGCTCACTGAGAAAGTCCTCTGGGAGGCAACTAACGAGCAGACAGCCCAGTACTGAGCAACGGTTCTGGGCCAGGGCAGAGGGGCCAGGACCTTGGACAGTAGTTGGAGGAGGAGGACAGAAAGAGCGGGGAGGGAGGACGCGGATGGAAGGGAGGACGTGGGTGGAAGGGTGTTTCTGTTTCCTACAGGGAGGAGGACGACACAGGCTCTGGGCTCATGGTTTGAAGTGTGAGAAGTTTGCAGCGGGTCCTGTGAGTGATTCATGTTTATCCGTAAACCCTCCGATTTGGGGACGTTCACAGAATTTTTGAAGGTCTTCATTGACTGCCTGGTTTTAGTGCCACAGTTAACCTTTGTGTTTTGACCTTGGGTCCCGCATCATGCTGGACCTGGTGAAGCTCTAGGAGTCTGCGTGCACAGTTCGTAGATTCTCTGGGATTCTCTGTGTGACCACAGAGACAGCAGTTTAACCTCCTTCTTGCTCATCTATAACCCATAAGGACCTTTTCTCCCTTCACGCTTTCTGAGACTTTTAGCGGTGGAGCCTGATTTCAGGCTTATGGGTTGTGGGTCCTTGCAGGTGCCCTGCATCAGGCTAAAGACCTTTCTTTCTTTTTTTAAAAAATGTTTTAACTAGTTCTTCGAGAAAACACATTTCATATGTGTTTTATCATATTCATGCTCCTTCGAGCTGCTCCTTTGAGTGGTCCCTTCATAAACAGAGGTTCAGTTTGTCAAACACTCTTTCTTCAGCAGCTGATGGGGTCTGTAATTGGTTTATTTAATTATAAAAATATTTTCCCAAAAGATTTATTTATTTAGTATATGTGAGTACACTGTAGCCACCTTCTGACACACCAGAAGAGGGCATCAGATCTCATTACAGATGGTTGTGAGCCACTATGCTGTTGCTGGGATTTGAACTCAGGACCTCTGGAAGAGCAGCCTGTGCTCTTAAGCACTGAGCCATCTCTTCAACACCTTTCTCTGGTTCTTTATAAGATAATTAATTTTGGCTCATATCCTGGATATTTTAATATTGTGTTATGAAATACGAGGCCTTGTGTGACTCCAATGGAGGGCGTTAATTTTGTTTTCGGAGACAATTGAGCAGACTGGGTTTGGGCAGCAGGTCCTGGCCAGCCTTCCCTGGTTATGGATTCCTTGTCAGCACCACTTTCCAGCCTATTCAGACCACCTTGTGTGTGCACACCCAGCGTCCCGCTGACACCAGCGTCCACTGACACTTGGGAGGTCGCCCGCCCCTTGGTGGATTCTGAAAGCCTGTGTTTGGGGCCGCCTTCTCAAGCACCTCCTTCCGCTCTTCCTCTTCCCTGTGCACTCTGGTTCCTTGGGCCAGAAAGCCAGGGCCTCGGTTACCATTGTCCTTTATGTATTTTCTGAACTGCTGTTCCCAGATCCAGAACTACCAGCAGAAAGGCAGAGATCAAAATAAAAAACAACAGCTCTCATCCACCCTCTTGAGACTTCAGCTTTTCTCAAGTCCTCATCGGTGGTGCTGTCATTACCTCAGCTACCACTGTGGGACAGCTTAGGGCTGGACACCAGGGAAACAGAAGGAAAAACCACCGTGGGATTTCCTCCTCTGTCCAGGCCTTAGGATCCCCCACCCCCCAACACACAGACACATGCATATACACACACTAGAGACATAGCCAGAGGCCATTTCCTGGAGCTGTTTGTATGGTGTGCACTGCTGGCTGGGGTGTGGGACACTGAGGGGAACTGGGAAACACACTGCTGGTTTGATAATGCATTAACTTCTGGTCTTCTTCCCATCCTGTCTGCTATGACTAATGTTTCAGAGTCCTCAAAGAGCTGCGAAGTGCATTCTGTCCAAGCCATTATCGGCGCTTGGTGACAGAGACGTGGGGAGTGATCAGTCCCTTATCTGGGATGGGATCTCACTTCCCTGTGTTTAATTACTCATGTCAAAGAAAGGACATAAAATAGGGATTAAGTCCAAAGTTGTTTTGCTAAGATACTAAGACTTTTTTGGCAATGTAGTATGCCCAGTGCTATGAGAAGTCTCCCCACATAAAGCAATCCAGTGGCCGCCGAGGAAAGCCTGACCAGCTAGCTCTCCCTGCTCTTGGGAATGACGCAAAGCAGAAGACTGCTGCAGAAGACTGCTGGCCAGTGTTCCTCGAGAACATGACTGGCGTGGGACGACCTGACGAGTCTAGCAGGTGGAGTCAGGAAAATGGAATGCTGGGTACAGTGAGGATCAGTCCTAACCAAGTCAGAGTTTGCATGTGGCATGCCTTTATGAAGATGACGGAACAAAACCCATTACTTTGTAGGCTCGTTTTTAAAAGGCTGGGGCTGGAGAGATGGCTCTGCAGTCAGAACACTCACTGCTTCCAGAAGACCTCAGTTCAGTGCCCAGCACCCAGGTCGGAGCCGGCAGCGCCTGGAGCGCTCTAGGACACCGGACGGATCAAATAAATCTGTTCACTGTGGCATCTGCACGCACACACACATACCTACCCAAACACACCCAATTTAATATTTTTTAAATCTTAAAAAAGGATAAAGCTGACTTTCATTCAGCTTAAATCTATCCTCCACTATAAAAGAAAAGAGTGGGAGTCTTCATTCTTTCTCTCCTTTCACAGTGGGCCATGTACAAACCTGGGAGCCTGTGTCCTTAGTTTTACATCACCTTGAGACCCAAGCCAGGGTCGTCTGGGAAAAGGGAGTCTGAATTGAGAAAACTGCCTCCATGGGATTGGGTTGTAGGTGAGTCTGTTGGGCATTTTCTTGGTTAATGATTGATGTGTGCCCAGCCCACCGTGGGTGGTGCCAACTCTTGGCTGGTGGTCCTGGGTTCTACAAGAAAGCAGTCTGAGCAAGCCATGGGGAAGCAAGCCAGTAAGCAGCAGCCTCCCAGGCCAGGGCCTCCGGGTTCCTTCCCTGCTTGAGGTTGAGCGCCTGCCCTGCCTTCATTCAAGGATGGACAGTGACTGACTGTGTAAACCAAATGAGCCCTCACCTCACCTGCTTGCTTTAGTCATGGTGCTCTGTCGAAGAAATAGAAACCCTGGTTAGGACAGAACTATATCCTGTGGTCCATAGTCATTTGCAATTTAAACCTAATATATGTATGTTCTTATAACTCCAGGAGGGATGGAGGTAAAGGACCAAAATTCCCTTGAAAATCAATGAAAAGAGAAAAGAGGCAGGAACTGCTTGGGCAAGAACACAGATGCCGGCCCTAGCATGCCTGCACTCAAGCGGAGCTCTGATGCATACTTGCTATTTGATGTTAGATAAGGAGTTTTGCTTCTCTCTGTGTCAGTTTCCTTAGCAATCTCTATCTCAAAGCCTTGCTTTGAGAGTTGACGCAGAACACTCACAACAGTGATGTTCCATAAACACTGTCTCCTCCTCCTCCTCCTCCTCCTCCTCCTCCTCCTCCTCCTCCCCCTGCCCCCTCCCTCTCCTCCTGTTACCAGGTAAGTACTGCTTGCGGCATGGCTTTTGCACGTAGAGAAGAGTGTGTAAGATCTTAATGTACATCCTAATGAGTTACAGTGAAAGGAACATTCCCCCAGCCCCTACTCAGGTCACTAGAGAGAATGGTCCAGTTCTAAGTCGTTCCCACTACTACCCCAGCTATTATGGAATTTGGTCTCTTATTTCTCCTTGCTGTTTTAACACTGAATTGTGTATCTAAACAAATGTGGTTTCATTTTACTTTCTGAAGTTCATACAAATAAAAACCAGTATACATTCTCTATTGTCTGTCTGCTCTTTTTAAGACTCATCTGTGTTACTGCTGGGCATGTAACAGTGTAACTGGGCATGTAACTGTGTAACTGCTGGGCATGATAGAGCACTTGTCTGGCGCACACAAAGCCCCAGGTTCAATTCCAAGCACCACAGAAGTGAAATACAATAAATAAAACTTAAATTTTATCTCATCTCTTACAGTGGGGCTTGGTGGCATGAGCACACATTTGCCATGCCAGCAACCTGGAAGGCCGAGGCTCAAGGACCGCTGCAAGCTGGAAGCCACCCTAGGCTACACAGAGAGGACCCAGCCAGCTAGAAGTGGGGTACCTAGTGAGATGCTATCTTCAAAAGCCAGGTGTGGGCATGTAACACCGAGCTCGGGAAGCAGAGGCAGAGGCAGGAGGACTGCCACAAGTTTGAAACCAGCCTGGTCCACAAAGATCCCACAGCGGCCAGGGTTCTGTCTCTCTGCAGTGAGGGATCCACATCAAGACCATGTCTCGAGAAATAAACATTGAAATTAAAAAAAAAACAAAAACAAAATAAAAAAAGAATTCTGCAAGGTGTTAATCTATATATAGTTTGATCATTTTCTTCTGTTTCTTATAAATGGGACACTTGCATAATTACTGGTTTTCCCTATATGTGCATTATATTTGGATTTTACAATTCTGAGTACTGCCTGGGACTGGGAGAGCCACCTCCCTGACCTGAGCGAGGCTGGGTCAAAGGGCAGGGTGTGAATTAGTGAGTCCTACACTGTAAATGCAAGAAGGGAAGGGAAGGGGAGGGAAGGGGAGGGGAGGGGAAGGGTGGGGAGGGGAGGGGGGTGTCTGGCTGTGGCTGTCACAAGAGCACAGGCAAGTACAGCAGCCCTCTCATGTGTGACAGGTACCTGAGCACAGATAGCATCCACCCCTGTGACAAAGCTGTCTGATGAGTTGCCAGGGCCTAGGGTATGTGTGGTTCACACTTATCTACACACTGTCACCGTCTTTTCTGAAGTGATTGTATAAACTTGACCTCTCACTTGGAGGAGACTGGCATCTGCTCCATCATGGTCCTGTCAACGCTGGATGGTCAAGCGTCTGAGACTGGTTGTTCCTTGGACCTGTAGTGATTCAGTTTTCACTTTCCTGGGTATTAACGTAATTGACAACCTCTGCCTAGGTTTATGGACCTCTTTTCTGAAATGCTTTTTCAAGTCCTCTGCTCATTTCTACACTGGCGTGTTCACTCCTAAGGATTTTTGTAGTTTCTTGGCTTTAGGAACAAATTTTTTGCTTAGCTAATTATGATGCAGAACTCTCTTTCACGATACCTTTCCACTGTCTTAAAGGAGGTCTTTGATAATAAAAGTCCTTAATTGTGATGTATTATGCTGTCAATCTTTTCTCATAACACAGATGTAACCTGGGGTTCCTTTAAGATCTTCCTTGCCTGTCCAGTCTGTTAAAGTGACTTCTCATGCATGCCTCAGCATTGTGGTGGAGGGGCCCCATGTGGCATGGGATAGTGGCACACATGGTCAGCAAAGGCCAAGTGTGAGCTTTTTAGCCAGGTAGGGATGGATGGGCCCTGAACAGGTGACCGTGTGTTCCAGGTCAGTTAAAGAAATCAAAACTGAGCCGGGCATGCTACAGAGAAGTTTCAGGCCAGCAATAAGACCCTATCTCAAGCCGGGCATGGTAGTGCACACCTTTAATCCCAGCACTTGGGAGGCAGAGGCAGGCGGATTTCTGAGTTCAAGGCCAGCCTGGTCTACAAAGTGAGTTCCAGGACAGCCAGGGCTATACAGAGAAACCCTGTCTTGAAAAACCAAAAAAAGAAAGAAAGAAGGAAATCAAAGCCAGTGTGAGGGATAAATAACCGAGGGACTTGTGAGGCTTTCTGTACAGCACAGATACAGAGTAGGCCCTGGCCCCGGTGGGAGGAACAGCTTTCCTCTTGTCCTCTCTACCACAACTGCCTGGGCCTTGTGAACATGAATTGATTGTGTATGAGGTCAGCGGAAGAGACTAACTACCCTCCAAAGGCCAGCTACGGTCTTTCTGGGATTCAAGCTGAGACAAAGCTTCACCGAATCCTATAGGGATATCCTTCCCCTGGTGCGAAGTTGTTCTGAGCTCCCCAGGGGTAGCAAGCTGAAGAATCAAAGCAGTTGTCTGTCCGTCCTTCCTGCCCTGCCAACAAGAACTGAGGTATGGGGCAGGTGGACTGTGTCTGATGAGGACAACCACCTTCTGGCCTCAGTGACTCGGCTCAGAACAGTGTGTGCCAAACAGCAAGGTCTATACAGTAAACACCGGAAGGGAGGGCGTGTCTGCCTGTGACTGGTGCAGGCAGGTGCAGCGCTCCCTCCAGGAGTTCTTCACCAGAGCACGTGGTGTGTGTGAATGTACAATGGAGGGTGTAGGGCTGTCCTCAGGAAGCTGGCTGCTCTAGTTGCCTGCCATTCTGTAGGTGAGCCCTGATGCTCATCATACCTAGAGCTGGTGGTCCCTCAAAGCCTGCTCTGAGACAGGGTATGCATTCAGAGACTAGATAGCCTCTCACACGAACCATGGCAATTCTAGGAGGAAGAGTACCAGTTGTGACAGCCCTGGCTGGCCTAGAACTCCTCATGTCCATCAGGCAGGCCTCAGGCTCAGAGACCCACCTGCCTCTGCCAGTGCCATCGTCCCCAGCTCAGTGTCTGCCTGGAAAACAACTGGAAAAGTGTTTCCCGCTGGGACCTTCTGCTCCCTCCATGGCAAAGCCCTGGGGCCTTTTCCATAATTCTGTGGCTCTCTCCCCCTCCCCCGGGACCCCCAACTCATCAGGCTGCACCACAAAGGGCTGAGGAGATGACAGAGGGGGTGGGGAGTTGGTACCTGTGCCTAGGGTTTGTCCAGCGGAGTCAAGGGAAAGAAGCAATGAATCTGTAACACAAGAGGACAAGTTCACGTCTTTCTTCTGTAGTCAGACAAGGGTCTGATGGCTCCACCCAAAGCCTGCAGCAGCCTAAAAGCACTGACTCCTCCCCTTTGGCAGCTCACTTTCTTATATCCAGATGCGTGTTTGTTTGCTATTCCCACCCCACCCCCAGTAAAACCGTGAAAGTAGCGTATAATAATTTATAGCATATGCTGCAATAGTAAAGCGGATATGTCAAAGAGAGGGTAGGTATTAGCGCGCAGAGCCCATGCCACCAGGGCCTTTGCAAACACAGCAGGCAGAATCAAGGGGGTGGGGGTGGGGTGTGAGCTCCCAAGCAGCCAAAGCAAAGAGAGAAAGACAGTTCCAGAGCTCGGTGTCCTTAGTGCATTCTTCTTGTCATTCACAGAGTCAGGAAATGTTCGTTGGGCATCTACTATGTACTAGAATACTATGATACGGTAGTCAGCAGCAACAACAGCAACATGTGGTCTGTGCTCCCGTGGGTCTCCTTGCCTTTCATCTTGGAAAGAGACCTTATCAGAGGACAAACTATTTAGCTAGACACCGAGAAGAACAACTCAGAGAAGCCGTTGCGGTCGGTGCTAGGGACCAGCCTGAGGGCACTGCGCATAATAAGCTTCTCTGGAGAAGCTGGACCTTGGGCTAGGGCTGATGGGGATGCTGAGGGTTAAAGCCAACAAGAATGGGATGAGCATCACAGGCACAGAGATGGCCTCATGTCCGTAAAGACCTGAAGGAAGAAGGGAGCAGGTGCTTCCAAGCAACTCAAAGACTCGAGTCCTAGCAGAGAGGGGACCGGATGATGTTGATTCTTGTCTTAGTCAGGGTTTCTATTCCTGCACAAACATCATGACCAAGAAGCAAGTTGGGGAGGAAAGGGTTTATTCGGCGTACACTTCCATGCTGCTGTTCATCACCAAAGGAAGTCAGGACTGGAACTCAAACAGGTCAGGAAGCAGGAGCTGATGCAGAAGCCATGGAGGGATGTTCTTTACTGGCTTGCCTCACCTGGCTTACTCAGCTTGCTCTCTTATAGAACCCAAGCTACCAGCCCAGAGATGGTCTCACCCACAAGGGGCCTTTCCCCCTTGGTCACTAATTGAGAAAATGCCTTACAGTTGGATCTCATGGAGGCATTTCCTCAACTGAAGCTCCTTTCTCTGTGATAACTCCAGCTGTGTCAAGTTGACACAAAACTAGCCAGTACAATTCTCCCGCAACATCTCTTGAGTTTATAGCTAGGAATCTTGCATGGCCATCTCTTAACATATGATCCAGTCTCAAACAATGGTAAAAAGCCAATGCACAGCAATTACACAGCAAGGGATACCTACATGAGGTGTGGTCCAAACACCCAAGACTCAAAAGAGCAGATTCAAAAGGCTCACTCGCTGCAGAGAGATCTAGCCAGGCATGCAGAACATGTGTGTGCAGCCACGGCCCACTCTACAGTATCTTCTAGATCTCACTACACACAGAAATTCAACATAGTTATCATAACTTAACAAGGCCCCCACGCTAGCACAGAAGCTCAATGAAAGCAGCCGCGGCAGCTGCTCATTCACGGTTACATCACTAGCACCACGCCTGACTCTCAAGCCACTGCGGAAGGACAGTTTCTAGAGAAATGCCCAGACCACAAGCCCTTTGGAAATATGTTTACCAAGAACCATTGGGCAGTGAGCTGGATGGGCTTCCTGAAAGGATCCAGAGGCTAGTATCCTGCATCTCGGGTAAGGGCAGATCATGTGCTCCGAAATCCACCAAGAAAAAGGCAGGACAGCTTGCTCTTTACAGAAAGGTGGGTGCACCATCAGGCCTCTTGATGAGCAGAGTCTAACTCAGGAGTGCTGCCCTTTTATCTCGGTGTTTTGTGTCTGCTTCATCTCCGTGAGATGTGTTCCTCCTTTTAAGCCCTCGGCCAAGGTGAGAAGGAAAAAGGTCTGCCTCACCTGGAGGCTTTGGAAGGCCTCCTGAGGTGCTGCCTGCCCAGATGGGCAGCCTTTCTAGAGGCAGCTCAAGAGCTGGGCAGATGAGATGGCTCAGTGAATGAAACCCTGGCTGTGCAGTGTGAGGAGTGGAGCGCTGAGCCCCAGCAGGCCTGTGAAAATGCAGGTGGGTGCAATCGATGCCCAGTGTCATCCCAGAGTGCAGGAGACAGAGCTGGGGAACCGGCCAGGGCAAGCGGGGCAGCTAGACAGTGAGCTCAGAGCTCGGCACAAGACCCTGCTTCAAAATACAAAGTGTAGGTCAAGGAAGACACTTGATGTCAACCTTAGCCCTGCGCACAAACACACATACACACACACACACCCAGATGCAAAAAAATAATAAAATTTTAAGTACCTGATTTTCACTGGTTGACATTTTTCCAATTGTAATTTACTTTCTTCTCACTCATAAGCAATCCTGATCTAATAATCTGTTTTTGAAATTTTTTGATCCACATATTAAAAAAAGCTAGACCTTACTTGAATAACTAAAGAGCAGTAATTGCTGGTAGTGGCTGCCTTTGGTGGCAAGACTCTACAAAATGTCCACAGTGAACATGTGTTATTTGCATCAAGTGGGTGGGGGTGGGGCCGGGTACTGGCGCTCACTGGAGTCCCAGCTATTTGAGCTGAGGTGGGAGAGTTTTACTTGGGACCAGAAATGAGTGTGTGTGTGTGTGTGTGTGTGTGTGTATGTGTGTGTGTGTGTGTGTGAGAGAGAGAGAGAGAGAGAGAGAGAGAGAGAGAGAGAGAGAGAGAAGTGGGGTGAGAGGGGAGGAGGAAGGGGAGAAGAAAAAGATTAAAAATAACTGCTCCAGCGCACACTGGCTGGTATTGGAGCCAAGGCACGGCAGGTTCCAGATCTCTTCCATTGTTTGTGGTGAGGGTTGTTCGGCTTTTCAGTTACTGGGGCCATCCTGAGAGCTCAGAGCAGTTACATCAACTCCTGGACAACCCAATTTCACTTCTCTTCTTTTCTTCTTCCTTCCTTCCCACAGTTTGTTCCTCGGTCCCAGGGATGGAGCCCAGGGCTTTGCACAGGCTAGGCAGCATTCCCTCATCAGCTCTAGGCCCCTTGCCGCAAGCATTACCAAGCACCAATGCTCAGTAAGAGAGGTCTCTGCCTCGCAGGCCAGGAAGACGGACAAGGTACAGGTAAAGAGTGATCGATGAGGGTCTTGGGAGGGAAGCCTGGAGGGGAAGGTCGCCGTCTCCTGGGAAGCTGAGTCTCTGCAATGGTCGCTGTGCTCAGGGAGCATGCGTTTTCAGAGTTGAGATGTCATGAACAGGGGGTGAGTGACATATTCATGCTCTGTGTAAGTTCAAATAAATTTTGTTTTCAGTCTTAAAGGCATAGACCAGTTTGGTGATTCATTATTTGTGTTTATTCTAAAGGATGTAAGATTATTTTAGTTATAAACCATGATGACAGCTTACGGGAAAACTTAGCATTCAACAAAAAGAGACGTTTGCTTTGCAAGCAACAGAGCAAGAATCCAGATTTCTCCCTCTGAAGCTAACAAATAAGTCATTTTTACTTGAGCGTTCCAGGCTCCAGCTGTTCCTGGCTCCTAGGCCAGAGGCGGGCGGCCATGTGGTGTGTTGCACAAATGACCAAACAGAATCCCAGACCAAAGCATGACAGAGCTCGCTGCACAATGAGGAAAGCTAGAATTTACTGGAAGCTTTTTATTACGGTCAGATGTTTCCTGTGTCTGGTTTCTGAAGCAGAATGTGGAGACTACGGAGGGGTAGGGAAGAGAATGCAGCCCATAGTCTTAGGTTTTGCCCAGGCTTTGAAAGCCCCAGGCATGTGTGAATGAGCTGCACTCTGGGGTGCCGCCTGCCTGCTACCCTATATGTTCCACATCTAGATCTTCTGCTATCCACCCCGTGCGAGCTTCAGGAGTGGGAGAATGAGGAGCAAACAGACTGTTCCCAAGCAAACAGGTAGAATTCAAACACGTAAACTAACATGTCCCTGTGATAAGACAGAAAAAAAGAGAGATTCCGCTGCTCCTTAATACAGAAAATACTATATCCTGCACACCACAGTAACAACAACAGAGACACGCAGAGTAAGAACGTGAGTGTTCCTGTCCTCAAGAAAGTCACGTTAGTGGGCGAGGGGTGAAATGCCAAGTATGTAAAATGAAGGAAGCCATTTCTCACAGGGGTGGTTGATTGATATGACACAACGTTAAAAGGCCAAGGGGGAGGAGGAAGAACAGACATGACCCATGGCGTGTTAGGGCATGGGGACGGTGACCTGAAGACAGGAGCCATCAGAAGCAAAGGCTAGAAGGGAGTTCTCGGCTGAGGGAGGGCACGCCCCAGAACCTCCTGCACTTAGGGTCAGAGTGGGCCTGACTGCTGCAGTGGAGAAAGCAGGAAGGTGGGAAGTGTTCTAAGAAAGAACCGGCCACATCTGCCTGAGGCTGTGGAGAGACGGCTATGTCCTGCGCCACAGCAGAATTTTTCTATTTAAAAACAATTTTCATGTGTTCGAGTATTTTTAAGATTTATTTATTTTTATTTAATGTATGAATGTTTTCCTTCCATGAGCACCACGTGAGTTCCTGTTCCCCAGGGATGCCAGGAGAAGGTAACAGATCCCTTGGAACTGGATATAGCCGGTTGGTTGTGAGGCAACACGTGGGAGCTAGGAACTGAACCTGGGTCCTCTGAAAGAGCAGCAAGTGCTCTAACTACTGAGCCATCTCTTCAGCCCATGTATGGGTGTCTTGCTTGAGTACAAGTCTGTGCACCACTTGTGTGCCTGGTACCCACGGAGGCCAGAAAAGACAGTTGGGTCTCCTGGGATTGAGAGTCGCAGATGTTTATAAGCTGACACATGGGTGCAGGGAATCAAAGCCAGATCCTCTAGCAAAGCAGTCAGTGCTCTTAACCACTGAGACAACTCTCCAGGCCCCACGAAGCCTTTAAAGACAAACAAACAAACAAACAAACTAACAGTGGCCTCAGCAGGACAGAGGGGAGTGTGCCAGTCACAGAGTGCCTGCTACCATACATCAAAAACAACAAACAGAAACTTGCAAAAATAGGGCAGTAAAGGGTTCCAGCTCGTGTTCTCAAATAGAAACTTGGCTTCAGGATTTGCAACGAACAGAACAGGAATGAGAAATGAGACATACAGAAGACCATATCCACAGTTCAGGCTTGTGCAAACTCAGGCTGACTTCTCTGAGTAAGAGTGGCCTACTGATGGACCACTGAGGTGGCCTGATCAACAGGAAGGTCAAGCCATTCCCTGGGGGCTGCCTTCTGGAGACATGCACTGGGAAGGAAGCACAGAGTATTGGGGCGCTAGGAGCAATCACAGCATAGAAGGGAGACAAGGGCGGGGCCTAGGCCAGGCTAGATGCTTGGTCCTGCAGATCACATGGTAAAACATTACAGTGAAGAGTCAGAGCCTGCTGTTGAGAGCATTGCAGAGAAGCTCGACCTTCAAAACGTCCTCCTGCTTCCTCTGTGGTGACCAGCTATGACTCGGGGCATCCCTCCTCAAGGCCTTAGTGTTTTGGCTTTGCTCAGTTTCCATGAGGCCTGACCAACCCCTAGGAGTCTCCTCTTTCTGCCTCCTGCTACCTGGATGCATTCTGCATTTGCAGGGAGCTCGTCCCCTCTGGCAGCTCGCTTCCTGCCCCCTTCCCCGCCCTCCTAACGACTGGTATAAAAGCATGCTTGTCACCCGGGACAACACATTCACAGGCTGACTCAAAAGCAGAGGACAAGTTAGATTATGGGTCTAAGCTGTAGTCACCAATCTGGCTTTACAAAGAGCCTTCAACTTGGCTGGGAGTGGGGGTGGTGCTGGTGATCTATTAAGAGAAATGATAATTTATTTTTCTTACTGTTATTTACTTGTTTATTTTTTGAGACAGGGTTTCACGTATCCCAGGCTGGCTTTGAATTAAGTATGTATTAGAGGATGACCTTGAATTTCTGATCCTCCTGTTTCCCAGGGCTGAGGTCACAGGTGTTCTTCATTGTGTCTGGTTTTATAGAGTGATAGGAGTCGAACCCAGGACTACATGCATGTTAGGCAAGCACTCTTCCGACTGAGCTACACCCCCAACCAGAGGTAGTATCTTTTTAAAAGAAAGAAAGAAAGAAAGAAAGAAAGAAAGAAAGAAAGAAAGAAAGAAAGAAAGAAAGAAAGAGAGGAAGAAAGAAAGAGAGGAAGAAAAGGTGTATTTACTTAGTTTGTGTATATGAGTACATTGCCATGTTTTCAGACAGCATTGGATTCCATTGCAGATGGTTGTGAGCCACCATGTGGTCGCTGGGAATTGAACTCAGGACCTCTGGAAGCGCAGTCAGAGCTCTTAACCACTGAGCCATCTCTCCAGCCCCCCAAGGTATATCTTATCATCCACACAGCCATCTGTTTCCTTTGCAATTTCTCCACTGCTTAGATCCTGGAATGATCAAGTCCCCTAGCCCTAGTTCCTCAGCTTCTTCCCTCTCAACCCCACCCCCCACTCCACCCCCACAGACACACAAACAAACAAAACTTGAATAAACAGATTACTGAAGAAACACAGAGGGAAAAAAATGTCCTAGGAGAGTGAGCCAAGAGCGATGAGAACTGATGACAAGAAGGGCGTCCTAATATGGTGTGCAGATGGCGGCCGGACTCGAAGGGAGGGCGTTCCCGACTTCAGTCGGATCGGTTCTGTCCGGCGGTCCAGCTTTGAGGACTCAGCTGAGAGTGGAAGCTGTGGATGCAGTAAACTTCTTCCAAGAAGGCTCTCCTCAGATTTTATCAATCCAGCTTACCAAGCATATAAGGCTCCAAAGCCTTTACAAAGCTCAGCTGCTCGAAGGAGGGCGGAATGGCTTAGTGTATAAAATGTTTGCCGAGAACTGGAGTTTGGATCCTCAGAACCCAGGTAAAACCTCAGAAGTCAGAGACAAGCTGGCTGGCTAGACTACCAAGAATCGGCACGCCTGGTGAGGACACGTGACACAACTTAGGGCTTCCACACGCGTGTGTACATGCATGTACCTACCCACCTGCAAATGAGAATACACGAGTGCATGCACAGGAAATAAAGGGCTAGGGAAAGAGCAAAGATGGTCCCTGAAGTCCAAGAATGTCTGAGCTCTCCTGGGATCACAGACTAAGAGTGTTAGAAGCCTTAAGAGTTAGGGTGGAAGGCCAGGTCTAGGGCTTTTACTAGGAATAGCTAGAAAGATGTGTAGGGAAGGTGCCTCAGCCAGTGTGAGGTTAGCAGGTCACAGTGGCAGGCTGGGAATGAGTAAGCAAAAGCACTGAGGTATGGGAAGTGAGGGGTGTGTGGCTTCAGGGGGGAAGGTCACCCCTAATTAATATCTTAGGGTTTCTTTGAGGAGGTAAGAATCCAGTTTTAAAAAAAGGCCTTGACACATCAAAGACTATTTTTAAAAAGTGAGTCACCGTGAAATTAAGGGAAAAAACTGCTATGTCATCCCAGGAGACAAAAGGCACTTGGCTTAAGATTGAGGCAGGAGAGTCCCTGGGGACTGGGACTGCCACACTGGAGGAGAGCAGGAAGTCTGGGAGGAGCTGGCCCTGGAAGGCTAGGCTGTGGGGTGGCACTGTTCACACACCTGTGCGTGTGAAGAAGCAGAGGGAAGGACGATGGACGTGGGCACGTGCTGAAACTGAGAGTGAAACCCTGGGAGTGAGCTGAGAGGCTCCAGGGCATGGGAAAGGTCGATGTGGTTGCTCTCGAGAGACACGGGACCGCCCCAGGTTGTTTGCCCAGTACGTGCTGGAGGGAGTGAGCATCTTTACACGGAGTCTCAAGTGAAGGCCAGCCAGTAGCATGACCGAGGGGCAGAGAGGCAGACTCGGACGGACAGGAGATGAAGAAACTGTTTCTTCTATTGGATGGTCCAGCCTGGGCACAAAGGATAGGAGGAAACCATTGCAGGAACAAAGGGCAGAGGCAGGGACCTGAAGCTGTCTGAGGGCACGACATGGCCTGTAAGGTTCCAGGTTTGAGGCAGACTTTCATGTTTACCTAGACTCCCCTTATCCCCAACACACACAGTGTCTTTGGATCTGATTCCTCCTGTGTAGAAGTTAATGTGGGAACTCATAGGTTCCTTCTGCTGTGTGTGTGTACATGCGTGTGGAAGCCAGAAGACAACCTCCAATGCCGTTCCTTATCTTTATTTATTTATTTTTTTTATTTTTGACAGGGGTCACTCATGGCCTGGATCGTGCCAAGAAGGCAAGTGTGCCTGGCCAGCAAGCTGCGGGGATGGGCCTGTCTCTGCCTCCCTTCCCTTCTGTTTATACAGGTCCTGGGAGCACGTGCAAGGCTTGTGCTTGTTAGCCACACCCTTTACTGACTGAGCCATCTCTCCTGCCCACGACAGTTTTACAGATTTTAGAACATCTATATGCTGCACAAATCAAACATTACTTAACACCCCACCACTGTGAGACATGGAAGTTACACGCTGGAACGAAATACTTCTGCCGTGGATTTTTATACTAAATGAGAGGGACTATAAATATATTCACATCATTTTAGATTAGATTTTGTAGACAAATGAGTTTTTTTTTTTTTTTTTAAAGATTTATTTATTTATTATATGTAAGTACACTGTAGCTGTCTTCAGACACTCCAGAAGAGGGAGTCAGATCTTGTTATGGATGGTTGTGAGCCACCATGTGGTTGCTGGGATTTGAACTCTGGACCTCCGGAAGAGCAGTCGGGTGCTCTTACCCACTGAGCCATCTCACCAGCCCGACAAATGAGTTTTTATACTAATCTCATGGGAAAAAAAACCTGTTAAGGGTGGGTAAGACAGCTCGGTGGATCAAGGCACCCGCTGTCAAACCTAACCACCTAAGTTCAATCCCCAGGACCTGCATGTGGAAGAAAAGAACCGACTTCTGAAAGTTGTCCTGTAAGCCCCCCCACATAAACACATGGGAGCACATGGGTACATGCGCATACTCACACACAAGCACACACCCATACAAACATACACTCACATATGAGCACACACATGTACATGTACAGAAAAAATGTAATAAAAGCAGAGTTTTAAAGTTCATGTTGTGATGGTGGTGTGAAGCCGTGTTAGGAGTCTGGAGTCTGGATTTTATCAAGTGGATGCAGAGAGGCAGAGAAAGACACCTTTTTTTTTTTTCTCAGTAAACTGATGTCAACAGACTTCAAAGAACCCCACTGTGATCGTGGTGAGAGGCAGTGGGATGCACAGGGCAGGCACATCAGGAGAGCCTTCTAGCAAAGCGCGTGGGGGGTGATTAGGGTCTAGTGTGGTACTGTGGTGCCCGGGATCTCAAGAGCAGGGTCGGGTAAGTTACTAAGTGTGGAGGCCACACAATCTCAGATACTATGGAGAGGGAATGAGGAGAGGGCAGGGCCGATCTGGATTGTGTAGCTGTGGACTAAGACGCGCTTAGCAGCCAGGTGAAGCTCTCTCCTGAGTGTGTCTGTGAGAGATGAAGGGTCGGGTTAGATGTGGGGAGGTGAGGACCAGTCCAAACCGGGATTGCAGAAGAAGGGAGTACAGGTACTCTAGAACAGAGAGACGACCACAGTGCTAGACGTAGCGCAGAAGGGGAAGTGTGCCTTAGAGACCCTTCCTCTGGGGCTGTGGTTTGAACAGGCTTTGCTCCCGCTGAAGCTCAGGCTGGCGTTCAGTCCCCACAGTGAGGCACTAGAGAGCGTGCGAATGGACGCAACTGTAGTGGTAGAGCCACTGACTGCGATTAGGGCCGGAGGGCGACATCAGGACGGAGCCCTATGAGTATAGCTCATGCGAACAACTCCCACCACGCAACCCCCTGCACAGCTTCAGGACTCTGCCAGCAAAAAGGCTGTCTCACTGGACATGGACCAGAACCAAAAGCCGAAGGAAACCTTTATCATTTACTCATTCTGTGGTGCTAAGTTAATAGCCAAGGGACAATGAAACTAGACACCTGTACCTAGCAGTTAGCCAACCAGTGGCCTCAAGAGCAGGTTCAGGTAAATTACTAAGCACGAAAGCCATGCAATCTCAAATGCTATGGAGGGGAAATGAAGAGTGGGGAGGGCGGATCTGGACTTTCTAGCTGTGGATTAAGACGCGCTTAGGAGAGACAGGTGCAACACGCTCCTGGGTGTGTCTATGGCAATGACTACATCATGAGGACTCTGACCTATGAGTGGATTAATTCCTAGATCGCGCCAAAATATGCTGCATGGTTGCATGGTTATTAGGAGGTGGTAACAGAAAAAGGCAGGGCTATTGGAGGAAGAGGTCACTGGTACCTGTCCTTGGCCTGTATCTGGCCCTGTTCCCTCACTGTATTTCCTTGCTGCCTGTTCACCATGAAGAAGCTCTTGTGTCCCCCTGCCCCCACAACCATGATGTCCCAACCCTCGATGGGCCCAGTAATATGGAGCCAAGTGATCACAGACAGAATCTTGTGAAACCGGGAGCCAAGATAAATCATTCCTTTTGAGTGGTTTATGGCAGGCATTCTGTCCCGGGGACAAGAATAGCCATTAGTGCAGAGTGAACACGTACCCTCCAAGTTCAATTAACAAAATCTGTGGTGACTATCGCCACGCACTGCAGATGGCCCAACTGAAGGCCTGGGGCAACCCACAAGTATAAAGGTTTAAACATGGGGAAGCCGTCCATGTATTCAGTTGTTGGTCAACTCTGAGTGGGCACCCAGGAAACTTAACCAGTCACCCAGCTGAAAATGGATTTCAGTTGGGAACTGGAAATCTTTCTCTGCAAATGACCAGTAAATATTTTAAACTTTGTCGGTTACATCAAATCTCTGTAGAAGATCCCACTTAGGTGATGGAGACATGGCTCCATCTTGTGAGAGAGTATACCAGTCTCGAGGACCCGAGTTCGATTCCTAACACCCACATGGGGTGACTCACAACAGTGGGTGAGTACAGCTCCAGGGTTCTACTGCCCTATGCTGGCTTCTGTGAGCACACATAAAGAGACGCAACATAAATAAAAATAGAAGACATCTTTTTAAAACTATAATGTCAGGAATAATAATTTTTAAAAAAAGGTTAAAAACAAATTGAGGAAAACTTTCGGAATATAGGACAGAAAGTTAGACACCTAGAATATGACATCTAGAATATGAGAACAAATAAGAAAAAAGTAGGGAAGAGGGGCTGGAGAGATGGCTCAGCGGTGCTCTTCCAGAGCTCCTGAGTTCAATTCCCAGCAACCACACAGTGGCTCACAAACATCTGTAATGGGATCTGATGCCCTCTTCTGGTGTGTCTGAAGACATACATAAAATAAATAAATCTCAAAAAAAAAAAGTTGGGTTAAAAAAATGTGAAAAGGGAAAAAATTTAAAGAAAGAATTCAATGAAAATTTCCTAGAACTACAGGGTCTGAGTTTTTTGTGATTTTTTTGTTTGTTTGTTTCTTTCTTTCTTTCTTTCTTTTTGCTTTATTTTAGCTTCGAAGGGTCTTTGGGGGCTGAGGAGATGGCTCAGTCAGTAAAATGCCTACCACACAAGCATGAAGACCTGCGTTTGGGTCCCTGGCACTCACGTAAGAGCGGGCTGGGTATAATGATGGAGACTGGGAGCCAGCCTGGGAGTCTCTCAGTTGGTCTGGTGGCCATTCTTGGTTGTCAACTCGGCTACATCTGGAACTAACTGAAACCCAAGTGGCCGGGCACACACACCTGTGAGGGATTTTTTTTTTCTTTCTTTTCTTTTTTGTTTTTCAAGACAGGGTTTCTCTGTGTAGCCCTGGCTGTCCTGGAACTTGCTCTGTAGAACAGGCTGGCCCCAAACTCAAGAGATCCTCCTGCCTCTGCCTTCTGATTGCTGGGACTAAAGGTGTGTACCTCCACTACCTGGAAGGCTTTTTTTCTTAATTAAATCATTTGAAGTGGGAAAACCCACTTTGAAAAAGTGTTTTATTTTATGTGTAAGGGTGTGTGCGTCTGTTTACGTGTCTCTGTGTCACATACATGCCTGGTGTCCAGAAAGGCCAGAAGAGAGCATCAGATCTCTTGGAACTGGAGTTACATATGGTTGTGAACCACCCATGAGGGTTCCGGGAATTGAACCTGGGTCCTCTAGAACAGCAGCTGGTGCTCTTAACTGCAGAGCCATCTCTTCATTCCTTTTGGCAAATCTCTTATCTCCAAAAATATTTACATTGTGATCCATAACAGGAGCAAAATTACAGTTGTGAACTAGCAATGAAAATCATTTTATGGGGGCTGGAGAGATGGCTCAGAGGTTAAGAGCACTGACTGCTCTCCTAGAGGTCCTGAGTTCAAATCCCAGCAACCACATGGTGGCTCAGAACCATCTGTAATGGGATCCGATGTCCTGTTCAGGTGTCTGAAGACAGCTACAGTGTATTCATCATATATACCAAATACATGAATAAAATCTTTTTTAAAAAAAAGAAAAGAAAAGAAAATCATTTTATGGCTGGGGGTCAGCACACCACGAGGAACTGTGTTACAGGGTCCCAGCATCAAGAAGGTTGAGAACCACTGCTGTAAGCATTCTAATCAATCCCTTCCTACCTATGTTAGACTCGATCTGTAAGCCCTGTTCCTCTAGTGAACCCTGGCTACACACAGTTATCCTATGGTTCAGCCATCCCACTGCTAGGCCAAGAGAAATGGGAATGTGCTGCACACATAAAAGCTTGTACATGGTGTCCACACATCCACACAAGCATTATTTCTGACAGCCAGAAACAGAAGAACCTATGCCGGTCGTGGTGGCGCACGCCTTTGATCCCAGCACTCGGGAGGCAGAGGCAGGCGGATTTCTGAGTTCGAGGCCAGCCTGGTCTATAGAATGAGTTCCAGGACAGCCAGGGCTACACAGAGAAACCCTGTCTCAAAAAAACAAAAAAAAAAAAAAACAAAAACAAAAAACAAAAAAAAAACCCAGAAGAACCAAAATATCCATTAGTGGGTCATGTGTGGATAAGTAAAATGTAGTCATTATCCCATTAAAAACGTCACTCAGCCACAGAAAGGCATGAAGTACTGGCATGTACTATACTGCGGATGAGCTCTGAAACACTACCCTAAGGGAAAAACAACTGGCAGAAGTTGTTTGAGTCCCTGCACTACATATGCAACTCCCAGAATAGGCAAGCCTGCAGAAACAAAGTATCTATGGTTAGGGCATGGGTCATAGGGCAGGAAATGGGTCATATTACACACACACAAACACACACACACACACACGCACACGCACACGCACACGCACACGCACACACAGAGACATACACAGTTTTCTCACCTAGCACGTTATTTTTTATGGAGGGTCATAATATAGATTGTTTCCACTTAAGTACTGTTCTGTCAGGTTGAGATGATTTTTGCCTGGATTGTTAAGCCTGTGTGCACTTTATATTCATTTAGGTCATACTATCTTCAAAGTAGATGTCTTGGTAACTCAAACTAAAAAACTACATTTTGGTTTTTGATAGTGAATTCTTTATATTGAAAATGGATTGTTATTAAAAATCTGTTTTGAGATTTGTATAAAAATATATTTTAACCAATAATATAACCTGGTTTGAGACCAAATATTTAGACAACTGCATACATACTATAAGTGTATATATACACACACACACACACACACACACACAAACACACACACACACACATATACATACCATAAGTAAAGATCAGGGCATGCAGTAGTCTACTAAATCCTTTTTTATTGCATGTATCTGTCTGTCTGGGGGCAGCTGTGCTATGCATGCCTGAGAGGTCACATGACAGCCTTTAGGCTTCAGTCTGCTCCTCTACAACGTGGTCCTGGGAACGGAACTCAGATTGTCAGGCTTGGTGGCAAGCTCCATGCCACCACTCAAGTCCACCAAATTTTCTTTTTTTTTTTTGAAGATAAAATTATTCTGATGTGTATCTATCTGTATCTGGGTATAGGCGCATCACATATATAGGTGTCCATGGAAACCAAAGAGGATGTCAAACCCCCTGTAGTTAGAGTCACAGGAGGTTGAGTCACCTGACATGGGCCTTGGGA
This sequence comes from Mus musculus, assembly GCF_000001635.26. Taxonomy (NCBI): domain Eukaryota; kingdom Metazoa; phylum Chordata; class Mammalia; order Rodentia; family Muridae; genus Mus; species Mus musculus. The sequence continues at coordinate 118,068,770 of NC_000070.6, forward strand.
ACTGAACTTAGGTCCTCTGTAAGAGTAAACAATGCTGTAACCACTGAGCCACCTCTGCATTCCCCGCAAGTCTAGAGTGTTTCTTAATGTTGCTTTGTAGTCTCTCCTGCTCATTCCCAGTTCACCTTTTGTTCTGAGACAAGGCCTCTCTCTGTATAGCTCTATCCTTGAATTCCCTCTGTAGAACTCTGGACTGGAATTCAGAGCTCTCCCTGCCTCTACCTCAGAGTGCTGAGATTAAAGGTGTGAGCCAGTACTCCTTTTATAATCCTCTGTAATAGCAGATCTATTTTCTGTCCAATTTCATAGAAAAAATGGTATGGATTTTACTGCTGAGCAATTTTCTCACCTATTTATGTATTTATGGACCTTGAGATGGTTTCTAATAGTGAAGTATTAGAAATAAGACTTCTGTGAGTCATTGTTCCTAAACCCTGTAGAGGCACATAGTCTAATTTTCTTTGGATAAATATCAATGAATAGAAAGTATGCACAACGTGACATGTGTACTCTTGCCATATGAAGAACATGAGAAAATGCTTCCTAAAGTAGTTGCATAACATTTTTTTTTTTTGGTTCTGACTTCTGCCAGAGAGTATTGTTCAATGGGAACACATGCTCGCCAGTAGTGTGTGGTCAATTTTAAAAAATTTAACCCTTCTACCAAGCATGGAGCTTTGGTTTGTGTTGCTCTATCACTGAAGACTCACTAGATGTGGTGGTATTTGCATAAATCTGGGGTAGCTAGAGTTGAATGTTTAGCTTGAATGGCGAGCTATATGGTATATACATTATATTTCAAGACCGCTGTTATCATCAGTCACTTCTTGTTCCAGGTACTCGGGAAGCTTCCAAGTTCAAGGCCTGCCCAGACTACAGAGCAAATGCAAGGCTGACCTGGGCAACTTGACTTAAAATAAAGCATGTCCTCACAAGAAGGCTGGGGTAGAGCTCAGCGGAAGTGCTTGCCTTGCAGGTGTGAGGCCCTTGCTAGGAATCCTTAGTACCAAAAGGGTGGGGCACCCAGCCTCAGAAACACCGCTCGGGACGGGTCACGGAGGCTGGCAAAGGGCGAGCCCCCTTTGCCCACCCCTTATATGTGGATCCTCACTGTTTGGATTAAGGGAGGGACGGAAGGAGGAGAGGAGACGGTACATTCCTTCTTTAAGGCTACACTGAGGAGGGGTTGAGAGGCGCTCAGCAGCTATTAGTATTTGCTGCTCTTTCAGATGACTGGGGTTTGGTTCTCGCACCCACGTAAGGGGGCTCACGACCACCTACAGGACACAACCACAACTCCAGCTCCAGGGGATCCAACACCCTCTTCTGGCCTCTATGGACACTTGTATTCACACAGACACCACCCCCTCCCCCATACACACCTACACATAATCTAAAACAAAATTAATTTTAAGAGTTAGGGCTAGGCAAGAAGGGAACTTCCCCTGATGTTTGAGCCAGAATTCTCACTAACTCAATAACTAAACTTCTGCATCCCAAGATGTTGTAAACTGGAAGTTCGCAGATGTAGCAAGTTTAGCCCACAGATTGTTTGGAAAATTCTGAATTTGTTAACATTTATAAGTCAGGATATTTCAAAAAACAATTCCTCTGTCTAGCTTCTGGGGGTGGGGAGGAGATTCTGACAATGGGGCAGAGGGCTGGTTTTACTCAGCAAGGATTAATGGATTATCCCTATAAACTGGTGTCCAGGGTATTCATAGGACAGGCCAGCTGGCTCTTACTCTAAGACTAGGGAAGAGAACATGCCAGAATCAAGGAGACAAACTTGGAGGAAGAGGGGCTGGAGGAGGTGGAGGGCCAGCATCCTCAGAGCCACTGAGGTCCCCAAGTCTTTATTCTTTACAGCATCTCTGTCTTCGCCCTGGAGAGTTACCACAGACCAAGCTACACACTCACTTGATTACGTCTGATGTTGGTTTCCTAGTGGAGACTGAAAACTCTGAGCATCCCAGAATATCCTTTTCATAATACAGTATTCTCCCCTTAGCCACAATTTCACTTTCTGTGGTTTCGGCTGCCCACAGTCAACTGTGACTTGAAATTGTGTGATGGAAAATTCCAGACATAACTATCCCTTGAGTTTTCAACGTCTATGTTTCCAAGTAGTGTGATGAAACCTCTTGCTGTCTTGTCCATCTGTGCTCTCTGCTGCTCGGGATGCGAATTGCTTCTTTGTCCAAAGTGTCCTCGCTGTATGTGCTACCCTCCCTACTGGGGCCCAGCAGCTGTGGTCCCTGGCTCTCAGAGCAGTTGTTGCAGCACTGGAGTGCCTGGGTCCAAGTGACTCTCACTTCACTTGGCCTTGGCCCCCAAACACGTAAAGTAGTGATGCAGGAAATGCTAATAATGTATGGCCATAATTATTCTATTACTTTGCTAGTTATTGTTGTTAATCTCTCTCTCTCTCTTTTTATTTATTATATGTAAGTACACTGTAGCTGACTTCAGACACATCAGAAGAGGGTGGCAGACCTCATTACGGGAGGTTGTGAGCCACCATGTGGTTGCTGGGATTTGAACTCAGGACGTTCGGAAGAGCAGTCAGCGCTCTTAACCACAGAGCCACCTCGCCAGCCCTGTTGTTAATCTCTTACAGTGCCAAATGTGTAAATTTTTATCACAGGAATCTACCTGTAGGAAAACCCAGTATATTATAGGGTTTTATACAAACTTCCTGAGAACACCTGCAGTTGCAGGCATCCATTGGTACCCTACAACTTGGATGAGGGAGATATTCAGCCCTTCACTGAGAACCTTGCTTGCTACCCACACACCCTAAGCGTATCTACTGACAAAGGAGTGAGTGAACTAGCCGATGACAAGCCAGGAGCTAGAGAATCTTTAAGAAACATTCTACCACTGCCTTTCCCAGTAAACGAAAGGATACAATTCTACACAGTCACAATACTTAACAGCTGCTGCCTCAGAATGGCCCCAGCCCTGGGGGGGTTGTGCACGCGCGTGCACGGCTGAACCTTCCACACAGACATCAGTCATTGTTTGCCTTCTCCTGGGGGTTGCAAGTACATAGGCCTTCCATCCAGCCCCTCACTCGGTTTGTACTCAGCAAGACAAAAGTCCTGAATATTCCAGAAGGAAGCCCACTGGGGGAATCCGCTAGACACCTGCACATGCTACAAAGTGGCGCACTTCTGAAAACATCGCAACACTTTCCACAGCAACACATAAAACTGTTCATTTTCCCATCTGTGCAATGAAATAAGAAGAGGCTGTCACCACCCCCCAAGGACAGGATGTTCCTGTACACAGTCCACACTCATATGTATCCACCTGCCCCCTCCCCCACGTCTTTCTATATCCTCCTCCTCTGTGGGCTCTGGAAGAGCTTTACTCTGACCTTGGCTGTTGTCCTTAGCCTCACTGACTTAGGAATGCCACACTCACTGTTTGTCTTTGCCCGTTAGAGTCTTTTTCGGGGTCCAGGACACTGTTCTGAGCACACCCTGCCGAGCAGCTTTCCTGGCCAATCCTCAGCTTACAGTCGGGTTAAATACGTCAGCAGGGCCACTGAAGCAGCTCTGTGTCTCTCACTCCTCTCTATAGAAGGCTCACCATGAAAGGATGTCCCACCGGCACTGGCAATGTTAAATTTGATCATCTGCTAGCTACTGAACCACAGAACACTCCATTCTCCTGGAGACTAGTAAGTTACTATTAAGTAATTCATATAAGAATTAATAAGACAATTTTTAAGACAATTTCTTTAGCCTAAAAATGATCTACTATGGAGAATAACCTTGTTTTTCAGAACCAAGCTGGGATGGTTTACAGAGTATCGAAAACTGCAACTTCCTTACATTCTGTAAAGAAAAATGTTAGCTGGGCTTGGTGTCTTATGCCTGTAATTCAAGCACTTGGGAGGTGGGGGCTGGGAGGACCAAGGTCATCCTCAGCTTGATAGTGAGGTAGAGGCTAGCCTGGCCTACATGAGACACCACCACCACCACCCCCAAAGAAGAGGGGGAAAAAGAGAGAGACAGACACATACATACACATGGAGACCGAGATCCCGACACACAGAGAAAGAGGACACATCCATCTACCTAGCTACCTTCCCATCAATGGAGACAGAACAAATGTGGCAAATGTTGTTACCACATGCTGATACCTCCTGCCCAGTGTGTAGGAGGCACTAGGTTCTACCCTCAGCACCCCAAAAAGAAAAGGTTAAACGTTGACCTGTTGAGCCAACACTAATGCTCAACCTGAAAGTCAGATGTCACAGCACCCTGGCTCTCGGGACACTAGAACAGAAACCATCTACAATGCAGGATTAAAAAGGACCGCCTCTCCTAGACACGGTGTCAAGTGACCACCTAGAGGAGAGGATAACAGTGCCCACGCCCACTGCTGAAACCGACAGTCTCCAGAAAGCAAGGACAGGTATCCATCTGTCTACGGAATTTTCTTGCAATTGCCAGATTAGATTTATCATCCTAACTATAACAACCATGCCCTGGATAGGACAGGTGTGGCCCCTCATACACAAGAAAGCTGAGAATTGACTCTAGGGCCTCACGCAGTCTGGTCAAGTGCTCTCCCACAGAGTCACACCCACATGCTGGGGACATGGCTTGGTCTGAAGACTGCTCACAACTGCCCTGCAACTCCAGCTCTAGGACGTCTGATGCCCTCTCTGGCTTCCATAGGCACTGAACTCACACATGGCACACAGATTCACGGGCAGGCAAACAGCCACACACAAAAAATAAAAGTTTAATTTAGTTTTTAAAAAGTCACACACTGGTTTTACTGTTTAAGTGTGAAGCATTCTAGGAATTGAGTTTATGGCTTGTGGAAAAATCTCTTAATTTCTGTTTTTGTTTTTTTTTTTTTTTTACCAGCCAGCTATCAATAGCAGACATGTTGAGACTCTCATTTTGAATATAAAATATATTCACAGCTTTTACTGGTATGCCAATAAAGGATTAAGTTTATTGCCCAAGTGGAAGAATCTAGAAGAAAGAGGAGAGTGGAGGTGTCAGGGAGAGGGAAACCCATGACTGGAGAGGGACATCCCGCAACCTGGGTTCTATCCCCACCTCTGGAAGAGGTGAGGCAATGAGCCCTCACACTCAAGACCCTCCCTCAGTGGTGACATTGGTTTCTATCTTGGAAAGTGGGGCTGCAAAGGCAGCCAGAGATCCGGAGTGAAAGCTCCGAGTGCCACAAGGGGAGATCTGGCTGGAGATCAGGCCTCGGGGCGCTCTCCTGTTCAGAGCCTAGGCCTCATAGGACTTACTAGTTTATGCATTGGGCACAGAGCCTATCAGCAGCAGGGATTTTGAAATGTTTCCTAAACTGAGTAATTTCCTCTTTGTTTGAAACTTCCGGAAGCAGGGCAAGATTCCTTTGGACCCACGTCTGTTCTGGGCCTGTTCTCATCTCCAGGGTAGTTTACAGTCTGGAATTGTGGCCTTTCGACAGGACACACCCTTTCATTTCTTTGTCCTTGCCACTAACTGAATCTCAGCAAGTCATGATAAGGCTGTTCCCCCCTCCTGTTCCTGACTTCTAAAATCTCTACTGGCTGCTCTTCCAGAGACCCGGGGTTTGATTCTCTGCACACACATGGTGGCTCACAACTGTCTGTAGCTCCAGTTTCAGGGGATCCAGTGCCCTCTTCTGGCCTCTGCGGGTATTGCATGCACACATTACACATATATGCAAACAAAACACTTACATAAAGAGATACTTTTTTAAAAAATCTGTTTTATGGGGCTGGTGAGATGGCTCAGTGGGTAAGAGCACCCAACTGCTCTTCTGAAGGTCCGGAGTTCAAATCCCAGCAACCACATGGTGGGTCACAACCATCTGTAACAAGATCTGACGCCCTCTTCTGGAGTGTCTGAAGACTGCTACAGTGTACTTACATATAATAAATAAATAAATCTTTTTTTAAAAATCTGTTTTATTTGTGTTAATTTTCTCACAGAAAGGCCTGAGCTGTTCAAGTCTCTCATCCTCTCCTCATCCCATATTTCTATCCTGCCCCCCATTATTTTCTTCTTCCTGTTTTTTAAAGGGGCTCTACCTGGCCCATGCTGGCCTGGAACTTGCTGTGCAGTTAAGAATGACCAGGGCCGGGCTGGTGAGATGGCTCAGTGGGTAAGAGCACCCGACTGCTCTTCCAAAGGTCTGAAGTTCAAATCCCAGCAACCACATGGTGGCTCACAACCACCCGTAATGAGATCTGATGCCCTCTTCTGGTGTGTCTGAAGATAGCTACAGTGTACTTACATATAATAAATAAATAAATAAATCTTTAAAAAAAAAAAAAAAAAAGAATGACCAGGGCCCGGCGTGGTGGGGCACGCCTTTAATCCCAGCACTAGGGAGGCAGAAGCAGGTGGATTTCTGAGTTCGAGGCCAGCCTGGTCTACAGAGTGAGTGCCAGGGCTACACAGAGAAACCCTGTCTCAAAAAACCAAAAAAAAAAAAAAAAAAAAAAAAAAAAAAAAAAAAAGAATGACCAGGAACTCCCGATCCTCCCATCTCTACCTCCCCAGTGCAGGAACTTCAGGTACACATTACCATGCCTGGTTTTTCAGGGTACCAGGAGTCAAACCTAGGGCCTGGTGTGTGCTAGACAAGCACTCTACCAGCTGAGCTATTTGTCAGCCACACAGATTTCTACTTCAAGCATCTTTTGATTTTTGTGTTTGTAAGTTATGGGTCACTGACTCCCTGGGCGGGAAGTTCAAGTCTGAGGCCCATTGTGACCCATCTGTGTGTTTACACTTGCTTCTCTGCCTATAAAGGTAGCAAGAGGTCAGTCACAAGCCACAAGCTGTCCTTTTACTTCAGAGTCTGCCACGCGGACGCAAATGAGAGGACAGAAAGAACGCGACCACGTCTGTCTCAGCATACCATCCCACCCAACTTACCCGAGCTCACTGCCTGATCTTCGTCCCATTCCCTAATGACCGTATGAGCTTAAGACAGCAGAGATATAAAGGGAGTAACACAGAATGCATGAAAACCAAATGCAGAGCTTCTCTAGTGGGAACTGAATAATTCCCTATTCGATCCTTTCCTTTGCCTCAGCGCACCAGGCTCAACATCCAAGAGTGGCTTTCAGTAGCATCCCTGTTTTTCTTTCAAAACTTTATAAAATCTACCCACAGAAAGTTTGGTTGAATGTGTGTGTGTGATGCATACGTGTGTGTGTGCATGTGTGTGTGTGTGCGTGTGTGTGTGTTGGCACAGTGAACCCAGAAGTTGCCAATTAAGCTGGCCGAGCTGTCCAGAGCTCCTGGGACCTCCCCTTCTCTAGTGGCAGTGCTAGGATTTCTGACAGGGGCTGCCTGTTCACGTTTATGTGGGTCTTTCTGTTTGGTCAGCAGGCGCTTAGCCCACTGAGCCATCCCCACCATCCCCACCATCCCCGCCATCCCTGCCATCTTAACTGCTTGAATTTCCAGATTCTCCTTTGCAGACTGGAGGTCTCCACTAGCACCAGCATGTACACATGTGGAACTTTATTTACTTACTTCAGAAACTAATCTTGCAAGCTGGGTGTTGTGGCACACACTTGGGAGGCAAAGGCAGATGGATCTCTCTGAGTTGGAGGCCAGCCTGGTCTACAAAGCAAGTTCCAGGCCAGCCAGGGATATGCAGTGAGACTCTGCCTCAAAGAGAAAATTTTAATCTGTGTATGTGCATGATAAATGTACATGCGTGTATCCACGTTCCTGTTGTGTGTGTATGTGTGTATGTGTACACTCACGCACACGCATGTGCAGGTGTGCATGCATGTATAGGCCCAAAGTCAATGTTAGAGTGTTTTAAGGTTTCTATTGCTGTGATAAAAACTAACCAAAAGCCACTTGGCCAGGAAAGGGTTTACTTCAGCTTACAGTTCCCCATCACAGTCCATCACTGTGGGAAGTCACAGCAAGAACTCAGGCAAGGCAGGAACCTGGAGGCAGGAACTGATGCAGAAGCCATGGAGGGAGGAGTCTGCTTACTGGCTTGCCCATGGCTTGCCCATGGCTTGCCCATGGCTTGCCCATGGCTTGCCCATGGCTTGCCCATGGCTTGCCCATGGCTTGCTCATGGCTTGCTCATGGCTTGCTCATGGCTTGCTCATGGCTTGCTCAGCCTGCTTTCTTACAGCACTCAGGACTTCCCAGGGGTGGCCCTGTCCACACTAAGTCGGGCCCTCCCATATCCATCATCAATTAAGAGAATGCACCTCAGACCTAACCAGAAGCCAGTCTGGGAGAAGCATTTCTTACTTGGGATTCCCTTCCCAAATGACTCTAGCCTGTGTCAGGGTGACATAACTGTTGCCAGCACACTCTTTTTTCCTTTTTTTAATAAATCAGGAGACGGGCAGTGGTGGCGTAAGCCTTTAATCCCAGCACTTGGGAGGCAGAGGCAGGCGGATTTCTGAGTTTGAGGTCTACAGAGTGAATTCCAGGACAGCCAAGGCTACACGGAGAAACCCTGTCTTGAAAACCAAAAAAAAAAAAAAAAAGAAAAGAAAAAAAAAAAAGAGTCAGGGTCTCTTGCTGAACCCAGAGCTCACGGATTCCAGCAAGACTAGCTCTCCATCCGGCTTGCCCTGGGGATTCCGACTTGGCCTCCCAAGTGCTGGAATTACAAGCAGCTTCCACGCCTGGCTGGCTTTTATGTGAGCTCTGGGGATCTGAACTCCAATGCTGACATTCTGATGTAGCCCAGTAAACGCTGGATTTTCTTAAATTGATCCATCCATATATACGAATTCTCAGACCTTTTTGGCAGGAATCTGTTCACAATATCCCTGTGGTCTGTAAAAAGCCCGCGGCTTCTGCTGCGTTCACTCGTTCCTTCCCAGCTGCTCCTCCTCCCCCACCTCCTCTGTCATCTGCCCTGCCAGGGATTTCTCAGTTTTATCGCTCTCTGGAGAGACCGCCTTCCTTTGGTGGTCTTCTGTATAGACCAAAGTCCTCCTGTTTCCTCCTTTGAGTTTAAGCTGCTATACAGGTTTTTTTTTTTTTTAACTTAAAAATAAGTTAGAGACTTACATTAATTTGTGTGTGTGTGTCTGTGTGTGACATGTACCGGTGCCCAAGGAGGCGAGAAGAGGCCACCGGATGTCCTGGAGCTGGAGTCACAGGCTGTTGTGCCATCTAAGGGATGTGGATGCTGGGAACTGAGCTCACTCAGGACCTCTGGCAGAGCAGAAAGTGTTCTTAATCGCCGAGCCATCTCTCCAGTCCTTACATTTTTTTTCCCAATATTTATTTTGTTTTCAGTGGATGGGTGATTTCACTGCATCCCTGCCTGTGCAGCACATGCGTGCAGTGCCCACAAAGGCCAGAAGAGCGTCAGATCCCCTGAAACACAGGTTTGTGAGCTGCCATGTGGATTTGGGGAATCGAGCTGGAGTCCTGTGGGAGAGCAGCCAGTGCCAAGACATTGCTGCTTAAGTAACCTAGGTGGGCCTCCAACGTGTGATTCTCCTGCCTCAGCCTTTGAAGTACTAGGATTACAGGCCTGCATTACCATGTCCATTTTTTAACTTCTGAAATTGATGTTTTAAATGACTCATTTTTTCCTAATAAATGCAATTAACTCTATAAACTTTCCCTTGAGGTTTTGTTAGCATTACCCAATTCTAACGTAACATTCTCATAATTACTTAGTTGAAAGTATCTTCTAATTTACATGATGTTTTCCATTGGTCCAATGATGAGACATTTACTGATTAATTGCAAACACACAGAGACGGGGGCTAGTTATTTTTCCACAATAGGATTGCACCTGTGGTCAGCAACATAATATCAGTTCTGGGAAGCCTGCTTTATGCAGTGTCTGCAGCCTCCCTTTCATTTACTGGGTAAGGTCTAAGCCCTTTGTTGTGATGCAACCCTTCATGATTCGACTCACTGCCTGCTCACCCTGAGTGCCAGCAGCCATCCATCCTGTGTGCCAGCCCACTCGGGTCCTCCGGAGGCCGCTTCTCTCACCTAGTGCCTTGGCCTACATCCGCCCTCACTCGCCATCCTTCCTGTCTGTGGGGCTTGCTCTTGCCTTGCTGTGATTCCATCATGACGGCAAAAGCACATGGGAGGCCGAAGCATAAGGCAGAGGCGGAGGTAGTTCATATCACATCACAGTGCAGCAGAAGCAGGAACAAGGTGAAGACCCTCAAAGGCCACCCCAAGGACCACTCTCTTAAACTGTCTTGTCTGTCAGTCTGTCCTGCTGTTAGCCTCCTCCTTTACTGCACTGCAAAGCTAACTGTGTTTCTTTAGTGCTTAAAATCCTCTCACTGGCTGCTTCCTCCTAACTCAGCAACCGTAGTGGGCTACTGAGCTATAGTTATGCCATCTCATGAACGTATTCCTGAGAGCCCTTCTAGTGCTAAAACTATCTAGGGTAAGACTGGTCTCTGGACCAGCCATATACTCCTATACAATATGAGCCTGAGCTAAAGGTTCACTGTCTGGCTGGTTAACTGTTACCTCTCCGCTTCTGTAGTCAACGCTTGCTTTCTGTATAGTCACAATTATCTTAATTGTGTGTGTGTAAGGGGTGGGGTCCCCTTAACAACTGAAACCAACTGGAGGCTGGGGCTGTTTCCTACTTATCAGTTTGGGACAGTCCTGCCACGTGGTTAATAAGGACTCCAGCTCTCGAGAGTTCTTCTCCTTAGGTGCCCTATAACAGCACAAACTTAGCATCCCGACAAGAGCGGCCTTTCCCGGCCCTTGCATCTCACTCCTGCTCTTCCATCTGTCTTGCATGTGCCTCGCCTTATTTATTCCCCTGTAAGTCCAGGCTTGAGCTGTGGGCTCCAAGAAGCCTGTCCTGCACCCCTCCCTCAACTGTGTGTCTCTGGGTCAAACTATCCACTTTTAGATGTTCATTTTAAAATATGGAGTAAAGGCGACTGCAGGCACCCTTCAAGGTTGATTCACACTCCAAGGGCTGCCATGTGCTTCCCTATCTTAGCTCATGGAACAGCAACTGTGCTTAGGTTTTTTAAAAGCTTACCTTTCTTAATCAGACTGCAGTTTCCTCAAAATTAGAAGCAAACTCTAATTTTGGTTTCACAAATTAGGTCAAATTAATTTTGGTCTTAAAAATGACTGCCCTAGTCATACAGACTGCTAGAGTAACTTGTTTAGTGAGTGATTATATGGATGTGGGATGGATTTTGCTGAGAAACAAGGGAACATATCCCCAGTTTTCAACTCCAGACACCAACATCCTAGTACTTGGGAGGTGGTGGCAACAAAACCAAGAATAGGGAATTCAAGGCCATTCTTGGCTTCAAAGAAGGTTTGAGCCCAGCCTGGGCTACATGAGACTGAGTCTTCAAACAAGCAACAAAGTAAATGATAATTAATTAATCCTAGGCACTCAAATAGAAATTAGAAACCACAGACTACCAATGGCTACCAGCTCTTCCTCCCTCTCCCTCATTTCCTCCTCCTCTTCCTCCTCTTCTTTTTCCTCCTCCTTACAGGTCCCTCATAGACAGCACTGGGACCTGAGAAACTTTCTAACATTCAACTCACCTGGAGCACTTCTCCCAGGTCCCCAGTGGCCACACCACCTGTCACAGCAAAGCTTTCTCAAAGTCTTCCTCAATGGCTTTTTCCTCATCTCTGAAAACCCCCTTCTCGCTTGGTCCTGTCCTCAGTCTCTTCCCATGACCCTCAGCTATGGATGCGCAAGACATCTCAGGCCCAGAAGCCCCTCTCCTGTCCTCACAGCACTGGGGTGGATCCCCCTTGACTGACAGAGAAGAAACTGATCTTTCTTCTGGGCTTCGCTGGCCCCAGAGCTATGTGGGTGGCAAGGTGCTGTCAGGACTCTGTGCATGAATGTTTCCTTGTAATCCAAGATCCCCCGACTGTCATCATGTCACCTGCTGGAGTTGAGGGAAAGAGATTAGCTGGTTCTCACGGTTCCCTGACAAGCTTGGGGCCTCTCGATCTAAAAATAAACACATGCACACGATTGCAAACACACACCTATGTAAACACACACTCAAACACATTCACGCATGCACGTACACAACATCAAACTATTTTGCCTCTCTTTTTGCCTCCCTACAGCAAAGAATCTTTGGGTTAGTTTTATATATTTATATTTGTTTTATATTCGTCCTTCTATTCCTCCCCTCTGGTATAATTTAGTTCTCCCCAGTCTTTTAATTTCATTTTTATTTTTTCCCCTCTGTCTTTTTAAATGTCCCCGGGTAAGGAAAACGATGAAGTTATGTTGGCAGTGACTCAAGCTTACGGCTTTAAGGAATCTAAAATGTAGTTTTTAAAGTACCTTTGGTTTACCAGCAGGGATAACAACCAAGCTGCCCTCCAGCTATGAACCATGCAGTCAATATGAACCATGCAGTATTGCAGCAGTGAGGGCCACATGGTCTTCCTGTCTTCCCTCTGCTAGGTGGGACCATGTGAGTGAAGCACATGATAGCTGATTCCTAAGCACCCACTGAAATGCGCACAGCTCGTGTCTATGCCCAGCACTGGGGAAGCAGACACAGGGGAACCCCCAGAGCCGGAAGGCTTCGGGTTCAATGAGAGAACCTGACTCAAAAGCCAAAGGGGGGAACGACCGAGGAAGATACTTGGTGTCAAGCGTGGGCACCATGGCTGTGTACGTGCAAAGGTGTGTGTGCACACGAGTGTTCCACGCCATCCAAAGCCATCTCTCTTTATCCCAGCCATGTGTGACAGCTGCGAAGTAGTCCGTCCCCAGCAGGTTCATGGCCTACAAGCCCATTTCCAACACACTGGCACTGAGAAGTGGGTGGTGGGGCAATTTAAGAGGCAGAGCGTACTGGAGGGCAATTGGGTTTTAAAAGTACCATTTTCTCGAGGGTTAATACTTGCCAGAGAGAATATGTTACAATAATACGAATCTGGGAGCCCGAAGTGTTGATGCACTGCCTTGATCGCAGCACTCAGGAGGCAAGGCAGGCAGAGCTCTGTGAACTAAGGCCAGCCTGGCTTATCAGTCCAGTTCCAAGCTATCTCTCACTAAGTAGTCAGGGACAATCTTGAACTTCTGTTCTTCCTGCTTCCTTACCACAGCACCTGGTTTATTTAGTGCTGGGGACTGAACACTGATTTTCATACGTGCTAGGTGGGCACTCTCGACCACCTGAGCTGCATCTCCAACCCTGAAAACTATAACCCCACATAAAGTATTTTGTCATAGAAATGCAAATGGATTAGACACCATGTCGCGCATCCCCCTTTCAAGTGACTTGGACACCGTGGCAGAGCTACAGGACTCTGCAGGATGCCACTCAGATGCCCCAGGAGAAACAAGATCTGCTCATCAGCTGCTATGATCCCCCAGCTGTCAGCACTCTGGACTGACGGGCACTGTCAGCTCTGAGGTCTCGTACCCTCTCTGGGGCAGCCCTGGACCAACGGATAGTGGTGACCAAGGAACTACAAAAGCAGACTCCCCTCCCTCCATTTAAAAGGACCGGCTCAACCCCCATCTCCACGGGCACAGTGAGGTCGTTACTGAGAGCGAACCATACGTGACTTCTTACGTGAGTGTCCCTTGCATTTCTCTGCCTCCCTTCCTGTCCTTCCGGGGGCTGCTCCCACAGCCGCGCCCTGGTGAGCTTACCCCACCTGAAATTTATCTCAGAGTGTGCCTCTCTCAACAATACCACCTTGCCCACCTGCCTCACCTGAGCACTGACACCACACCTTCCCGTCAAAAACACGCGGAGACACACTGGGATGAGAGCTTTAAACCCGAGACTGCAGAGATCTAGAACTCACACAGTAGATACATGCACATGTACACAAACAATTAAAAAAAACTATTTTATAGAGGGTAAACAAGGCCATAAGTACTTTGTAAGCCCCTCTGAGAAAAAAAAACAGCTTTAAAATGGTTCTAAATAAATATTTCTACCTTGCTTGCGACCAAACAAAAACAATTACTAAATACATAAGAAAGAGTCACAAGTCAAGAAGCCAGCAATAGCACATGCCTTTAATCTCAGCACTCAAGAGGAAGAGGCAGGTGGATCTCTGTGAGTCTGAGGGCAGCCTAATCTACATAGGGAGTTCTAGGACAACCAGGGCTACATAGAGAGACTGTATATCCAATAAAAACCAACCAACCAAACAAACAAACAAAAATAACCCACTAAGAATCTATTACCCATCTCTGCTGGTAACTGATATTTTTTTAAGATTAATTTATTTATTTTACGAGTATGAGCACACTGTAGCTGTCTTCAGACACACCAGAAGAGGGTATTGGATCTCATTACAGATAGTTGTGAGCCACCATGTGGTTGCTGGGAATTGAACTCAGGCCCTCTAGAAGAGCAGTCAGTGCTCTTTACCGCTGAGCCATCTCTCCAGTCCAACTAATATTATTTTAATTATGAACATCTATTTTAAAATGTTTTGACATTAATGTATATATTGTGTGTGTTTATGTATGTGTGGGTAAAAATGCATGTGGCGATCAGAGGACAACTTGCTGGAGCCGGTTCTTGCTTCCACTAAGTGTGTTTCAGGGATCGTGCACAGGATGGCAGGCTTGTGGCGAGTGTCCTTCCTCACTGAGCCTGTAATCAGCTATTTCCAATGCTCACCACGGTGTAGTGCTAAGAGGTTTACTTAGATTATCTCCCTGATAATCTTAGGTTCGAAGCGTAGGAACATAAGCCCAAAGCTGCAGAGCCAGGACTCAGTGTCAGGCAAGAGGCTCTGAAGCCTCAGTGATTGTGTATGTGCTAGCTTGCTGCACCACCCCTAATGTCTCCCATACTGCTCTGTAATCCACTGGACAGCCTGTAAGAGAGGAGGGAAGGTGACTCGGAAACCCACCCCTTCCCCTCTCACCCCTCTCACCTCTGAGGTCGGCTCGCACAGTGCCCTGACTCCTAGGTGCACACAGCTGAGTTGAAGGACAGTAAGCAAGCAGCAGCTGGACTTGGCCAAAAGCCATCCGTGCTATTGCAATCAAAGGGTTCTGCTGCCCCCTTGTGGCCCAGGCCGACTGCTACTCCGCGATGCTCCAGTACAGAGCTGAATACCATATAAAGGCACTTGGCCACCAGACACTAATCAGTAGGAGGTCACTCTGATTGGCTCAAAGTGGAACAGATTTAATAACTCAAAAATGTGATTTTGTCACTCCTCTGTGCCAAATACTGCTCATAATAAGAAAGCTCATAATAATGACACGTTAGAGCCCAGAGGAAAATGTTTCAAAACTATTTTATAATAAAAGGAATGGAATAACAAGTTGCACTGACTTTGAATGATGACAAACACTTTAGAGCATTGCCAGACCCATGCAAAACTCCTGACACTTTTGTCTTGCATCTGAAGATACATTCTAGAAACCTTTTCCTACCAGTACATAGAGGCCCTCTAGCTCCAGCCTCAGACTCACTAAATGGGAACCTAATTCATTAATTTGTTCCCTGCTGATAAACACCTAAATAGCTGCCAAACACTTGCTACTAAAAAACAAAGAAACAATGTCAGGTTAGAGAGATGGCTCAGCCTCTAAGAGTACTCACTGTTCTTACTGAGGACCCAGGGAATCTTCTAGCCTCTTCTGGTCTTGGGGCACCAGGCACACACATGGTACACAGACACACGTGCAGGCAAGACACCCACACACAAAAGAGAAAAGGAAAAATGACAGTGCAAGCAAACACACAGAAAATCCTGCAGTGGGTAACTCTGCAGGAACGCTGTGGATGAACTCTTGGGAGTGGGAATAGTGGGTCACACAGCATGGTGAGAGCATGTATGCACACAGAAACACATAGAGAGACACACACACATATACACACACAGACACATACACAAACACAAACAGAGGCACATGCATATACATACACACATACACACACACACATAGATGCATACACACACAGACACACACATGCTCTTTGGCACCCTCTCTTCCTCCAGCCCGACTCTCCCCAGCACTCTCTCACACCTTCTTCAGTCTCACAGACTCCCTCCCCCCCTCCCTCTCCCTCTCTCTGTCTCTCTTCCCAGCACTCTCTCTCACCTTCTCCAGTCTCACAGACACACATTCTCTCTCTCTCTCTCTCTCTCTCCCTCTCTCTCTAGCACTCTCTCTTACTTTATTCAGTCTCACATCTCCCAGCTTTCTTCCTGGAAGGCAACCAAAGTTATTATTTCTAGATTTCGTGCTCACAGTTATTTTATACACACGTATGCAAATCTAGATGTGATCTAGGCTTATGTATAGATAAACATGAACATATGTACAATTTCCCACCCTCTTCTGAATAAATGAAGACATTTATACCCAAAATAGAACAGTGTTAACGGGACTCTGTAGACAGCTACCTTCAAGATCATGCTGCGGCTTCAAACATTTTTCAACTTATATTTGGGCCTTTTGCCAGCCCACTGCTGGGGACTCACTGGGGACGACTAGACTAGAAATACTGGTTTCCACCAAAGCCTTCTGGATCTGAGGTTCTCACCAAGTTCACTGGGCCAGAGATGGGGGTGTGGGTGTTGGAGAGATGGCCCAGTGGTTAAGAACGCAAGCTGCTCTTCTAGAGGGCTCAGGTTCACACACACACAAACACACACACACATACACACACACACACACACACACACACACACACAGCAGCTTACGACCACCTATAACTCCAGTTCCAGGAGATTCAACGCCTCTTCTGGTCCCCTGGGGCACCAGGAATCTAACAGCACACAGATTACATAAAAGCAAAACCGCCACTTCTATAAAATCAAATAAAATTTAGGAATAATAAAAAATAAAGTTGTCTTTTTCATAATGAATTTTTTAAAGATGTGTGTGTATACTCTATTTGAATGTACACCTGTGTGCCAGAAGAGGGCATCAAATCCCATTCATTATAGATGGTTGTGGTTGCTGGGAACTGAACTCAGGACCTCTGGAAGAACAGCCAGTGCTCTTACCCGCTGAGCCATCTCTCCAGCCGTCATACTGACGTTTAAGAATTGTGCTTTCACATTTCCCATCTTTATAATGAAGTTAAAAATTCATCATTCAAGAAACTAATGAATGTTTCCTTGTGTTCTGTTTTTTCTCTTTCACTTTGAAGTGTTGGGAATCCAACCTGGGAAGATCCACTTCGTGGATGCAGGCAAGTATTCTATTACTTCTATACATGCCTGGCCTTGATCTTCTCTGTATTATGTCTGTCTGTCTGTCTGTCTGTCTGTCTGTGGACATATTCCCATCTAGGTGGAAGCTCGTCGTGTGGAGCAAAGGCATCTGGAGGACAACCCCAGGTCTTAGCCTCACACAAAGCCTGGCCACTGCCTTTGAAGCAGGGTTTTTCATTAGCCTGAGGCTCGCCAGTTAGGTAATCCTGGCTGCAATGGAGCTGGGCTCCAGCTTCCACTCCCAGGGCTGGGCTGCTGCGTGCACACTGATACCCTGGTACTTTTTACATGAATTCTTGGGAACTAAACTCTGGTCCTCGTGCTCAAAAAGCAAGAACTTCACCAACCGAGCCACCTTCCCAGCCCTGACTGGTCTCTCTGTAGCGGTACGTCACCGTCACCACCAAGCTGGATACGATGTCTTATGCTTATAACCCTGACACTGGGGAGGCTGGAGCAAGGCAAAAGCCAACCCGAGCTGACCTGGAATGAGAATCTATCCCCACTGTCCCCACAACCAAAATCAAAAAGTCATCAGGCCACAGATAGTCAACTCACAGTGGAGCCATGTCCTGTCAATCCTCAACTGGAAAAGATAGTTAAGCTGAAATGCGTGCGATGGAGGAGCTAGAAACATGGTTCAATGGTTATGAACATTGACTCTTCTTCCAGAGACTCAAGTTCAATTCCCAGCAGGCATGTCAGGCACCTCACAACTGCCTGTAATTCCAGCTCCAGTGGATCTGGCTTCCATGGGCACCTGCACTCACACGCATACAATCACACACAGAACACACACACACAAGTGATAATGGTTCTGGTGGCGCATGCTTTTAATCCCAGCATTTGGAAAGCAGAGCAGGTGGAGCTCTGTGACTTCATATTCAGCCTGGTCTAGGACCCAGTCTCAAACAATAACAACAACAACAACAAACAACCCCAAACCTATCTGTAATTCCAGGTCCAGGGAGATCCAACACCTCTGCCCCTGTAGGAACCCTGTAGAGGTTTGAATAAAAATGGCCCCCATAGGTTCCTAAGTCTCCATGCTTGGTCCCAGCTGGTGGAACTGTCTGGGAAAGATTAGGAGGTGTGATCTTTTGCAGGAAGTGTGTCACTGGGGTGGGCTTTCAGGTTTCAAAAGCCCACACTATTTCCTCCCGACACTTCCTCCCCCCCTTCCTCTCTTGCACTAATGGATCAGATGTGAGCTCTCAGCTACTGCTCCAGTGCCACGCCTGCCTGCCTGATGCCCGCCTGCCTGTTGCTATGCTTCCTACCATGATGGTTATGAACTACACAACCCTCTGAAACTGTGAGCCCCAAACTGAACGCTCTCTTTTCTAAGTTGCCCTGGGCACACACGGCGTTTTATCACAGCCATAGAAAAGTAACTGAGGCGTCACCCAGACTCACACGCGTGTCAGCCACACGCAGGCACGCACACATTAAAAACAATTTAAAAAGTGAGCCAGATATGGTGGCACACACCTTTCATCTCAGCACCCAGGAGGCAGAGGCAAGTGAGTCTCCGTGAGTTTGAGGCCAGCCTGGTCTACACAGAGAGTTCCAGGACAGGCAGAGCTATATAGTAAGACTCTGTCTCAAAACAAACAAACAAACAAATGAAGATGCGATGCAGCTACTATGTCAAATACAGCTTACATTGCCACACATATAGTTATGCTAAGTCATCTCACACAACACCTACGAGATAGTGTGCTCAACATTAGTGTACTGAATACGGCAGTGCAGGTGAGAAGCGGGTGATTGTATGGGGACTTTTAAGATTTATTTTGCTGTATGTGCATGTGTGTATGTGCAGCTGAGTTTATATGCACCACACCTGTGTAGGAGCCCTCAGGGGGCAGACTGCATGGGGACATTTTGCCCTCCTATAAAGTTAACAGGCAAACTGTACACTAGATTGCCATTTGTCTTTTGTTTCAAACCTGCTCTGCTTCCGGAGCAGGGAAGAGGTGAGGAAGCCATGTCACCAGCTCCAGCATCGGCTCCAGACCAGTCCACCTCATCCGCCATAGCTTCCCCACCAACAGCAGTATCCCTTAAACCATGAGCTGAATAACTACTTCCTCCCTAGGGACGGTTCCGTCAGGTGCTGTGCCCCAAAGTCAAGAAAGTTGATAAAAGGCACCTGGTTCTAATGGGTTTCTGCATTCACTCGGCGTTACAAATCACTATTTTGAACAGGCAGATGCAATCGACCTCTTACAGAGTTCTACAATTAACTTCTCCACAGGGCCACGGATGGTCTTGGATGCTAACCCAAACTAAAACTAAAATCTAATTTAACAATGCAACTTTGGACCAGTAGGTATCAGAGCACTCCCAGGATCCATATAATTAAAATCTATGATGCTCGCTTAACTGCACGGGTCTGTAGATTCCTAAAGGTGGAGGGTGGGCATCACTGCTCCTCCAGGTTATGGCTGTCTTCCCAGGTCTCGCAGTGATCACACCACACAGCCACACGTGTTAGTATCACTACCCATCATAACAGAAAGGGACTTAAACAACGGAGCTTGTGGCAGCTGCTGTGATACAGTCATCCCCTCTGGGCATAACATGACAGTCCATCACAGAACAGATGGCCTGACCTATACAATACCTTGGCCCCACAAAGGAGGGAACAGAACAAGCAAAATTCAGTGGCAGCAAGGCCTATGGTAGTGTAACAAAGGGTCCCTAAACTCTCTCCCTGGCATTCTGTTCACCATCTTCATCCTCCTTTCCCAGCTGCACGTGGTCCTGAGGGAGGGGTGGGATGCTAGATACAGAGGTGACCCATCTTGGGTAAATTCATGTCTTCAGGTCTCCCTGGAAAAAGTCACACAACAGCAGCATATACAAGTTCTCCATGACTCTGATCACTTGAAAGCTGAGGTTTGTCATTGCTACACACAGTTGGTGGCTTCCTTTGGGACAGCAGGCTCACCTCTTTCATTTCTGAGAAAAGGCCATCCATGCCCAACCCTAGATAATGCAGAGTCATCGTTTGCCTATGAATCATTCTTCACCAGAAGAGTATGTCCAAACAGCAGCTTGCTCATCTTACAGGCCAACAAGAGCACACAGCCTCGAGACAGGTAGGTTCCATGTTTTACCACACCACACTTGGGGAAAATGACCATATCCAAGGCCAACACCTAATAAACTTAAGACAGTTTCACCAATAGCATTAAGTGTTGCCTGTGCCCTGGACAGTTCTCTGCCTGACCCTACCTGCCCTTAGGGGTTGGGGGTGAGTTGGCGCAGAGTCAACGACACAGACTCCCTGAGAAACGCTGCAGCAAGCTCATCTGAGCACTGCTGCAAGCTCCTTTAGCACCCTCCATCCCCACTGGTCCCCTCATCCCCAGTGGTCCCAAGAAAGCACCTATTCTAAACAGCAGCTCCTGATTGGCTGGCACTGTTTGCACCAGCAATCCCTGTTCTCTCAGGCAGTCCTCAATTAGGTCCTCCTGCAGGAGATGCTTTTGCAGCTGCACGCACCCAGCGTTTACACAGAGGCGGCCCTGTTCCTGCTACAATTAAGTAAAACTGGCTTTTAAAAAGGCTGAGTGTCAGGGCCATGGTGGTGGCGCACACCTTTGATCCCAGCACTCAGGAAGCAGAGGCAGGTGGATCTCATGAGTTGGACGCCAGCCTGGTCTACACAGTGAGTTCCAGGACAGCCAGGGTAACATAGAGAAACCTCATCTTGAAAAACCAAAGATAAATAAATACAAGTCCTGAGCAGCTCACACTGTTTGGTGCTCCTGCTGTGATCTGTGCTGTGGAGTGAGCTTCTTCCTTTGTGACATCAGTGCAGATGACACAGGGCAACTGGCAGGAAGTCTCTTTGTAATATGAGAGCACTTGGAGGGAGCACCACGCACTGTTTCTATGAGGAATGGCTCCCTGCCTTCAGTGTCACTACATGCCACTGTTTGGTCCAGATACTGTGGGCCTTCCTTCAACGTTATTTTTGCCTGCATGTATTTTTCTGCTCCTCCACCTCTCATTGCATTTTTGCTTCTGTTCAGTGTTTTGGGTTTTGTTTTGTTTAAGATTTAAATCGTTTGTATAAACGTAGGGGCATCTATGTGCGCATGCAAGTGCAGGAACACAGGAAGTCCACAAGAGGGCAGAAGAGCCCCCTGGAGGTGTACAGGCAGTTCTGAACGGCTTGAGTTCTGGACATTGAACTTGGGTTCTCCGCGGGAGCACCAGGCGCTCCTAACCACTGAACCATCCGTCTAGACTCTTCTGAGAGTCTTTAAGTTATGTCCTTTACATGCACTTTCTTTTCTTGGAATAATTAACCTAGAAATTTCCCCTGCCCATTTAACTTCACATGGGCATCAGCGGATCTGTACTACTACCAAATAACACAGGAAAAGTACAATAATGGCTCCTGACACTCTTCCTGTCTAGATTCTATCACTAACTGGCAACATAATATATAATATCATTGCTTGGGATGATGCCAATGCTAATTGGACAACACTGCCTTGTGGGTGGTAAATTTAGTGCTTACCTAAATTTACACCATGGTGTTTGCCCTTTCCTCCCATAATCCCTCCCTGGAGTTTAAACTTCATCAGCCCTTTATTGGTGGTGAGTTTTCTTCAGCATGTCTCTCATTCCTAGAAGACGGGGTTCCCTGCCCACCCAGTGCGCATGCGCGGGCCACACCCCCCGGGGGGGGCTCTCACGGGCTGTCTTTAGAAGCCCACTGTGTCCAAGCAGCATTCTTTCACGGGCAATGTTTTTGACTCTCTGGATGTTCTTCAGACAGTCCCACACCAAATTACATTTCACATACAGTAAACGGCCCCTCTAGAAGGTGTACAAGCCGGTGTACTTTGACCGTCGTCATCTGGGACACTGGAACATCGCAACTAAGCCACCGAGCATGCTCTCCTTAGACCCCGCTCGTTCATGAGGTTCCTGATTTGCTTTTTGTCACAAAAACGAGCTTGTACTTTAGAGAATTCTGTATAAATATAATTACAAAGTATTTTCTTTCTATCTGGATTCCTTCACTCTGAATAATCGTTTGAGATTCGTGTAAGCTATTACAGGAACCAATTCTTTGTTCATTTGAATACTGAGCCGCATCCCACTGCGTACCCCAGCCACAATTTATTGTTCAGGTTGTTTCCAGTTTGGGGTGTTACAATAAAAGTTGCTAAGACGATTCGGTATGAGTTTAGTCATGGATATACACCTTCATTTCTCTTGGTGTGGTATGACTGGAGGGATGCTGGGTGAATGTTAATTTTCAAAATATTGCCAGATTGGTTTTCAAAATGGCCGTACCATTTTACATTCCCACCGACAGTGTAATCGCTGCTGCGGTTGCTGGCGTGTTGCTAACCTGATAGAGTCTTTTAATTTTTGCTGTTCTAAAGGTTTATTAGAGCAGTCTATTACCACAGCTTTAATTTGCATTTCTCCTAATTACTAATATGGTGAGCAGCTTTTCAAATGATTACCTGCCATCTGTAGGCTTGCTTTAGTGAGGCACCTATTTGTACCACTGCCCAGTTTTAATTGAACCTTTGTCTTCCTGTCCTGGGTCGTAAGACTTCTTAAGTGTTCAAAATACATGACATGAAAGTAGAAAGAAGATTATGGACAAAGAGAAATAAGGGAGAGAGTAATGGGGGAGGTGACCAAATCTCATTGTGTGCGGGCGTACCTGTGCGTGTGTGTGTGTGTGTGTGTGTGTGTGTGTGTGTGTGTGTGTGTTTGTGCATGTGTGTGTAAAAACAGAGAAATGGGGCTGGGGAGTGGTTAAGAGCACTGGCTGTTCTTTCTGAGGACCCAGGTTCAATTTCCATCACCCAGATGGCTCACAAGTGTCAGAAAATCCAACACCTTCTGGCCTCCACAGGCATGGTATGAATGTGATGCATATGCATATACATACAAATATTTCTTTTTTAAATTTATTTCTTTTGTCTGCATTGGTGTGTCTGTGTGAGTGTCAGATCCCCTGGAACTGGAATTACAGACAGTTATGAGCCACCATATGAGAGCTGGGAATTGAACCCAGTTCCTCTGAGACAACAGCCAGTGCTCATAACCAACCACTCAGCATCTCTCCAGCCCCATAAAAACCTTCCTCTTTCTTTCTCTCCCTTTCTCTCTCCCTTTCTCTCTCCCTTTCTCTCTCCCTTTCTCTCTCCCTTTCTCTCTCTCTCTCTCTCTCTCTCTCTCCCTTTCTCTCTCTCTCTCTTTCCTTTTTTCCTTTCTCCCCCAACCCTGAGACAGGGTTTCTCTGCGTAGCCCAGGCTGGCCTGGAACTCACTCTGTAGACCAGGCTGGCCTGGAACTCAGAAATCCTCCTGCCTCTGCCTCCCAAGTGCTGGAATTAAAGGTATGCACCACCACTGCCCGGCCATAAAAACCTTTCTTAAAAAATAAAAATAATAGAAGCTTTGTAATGATTTGCTTGTTGATACAGGTTCTGTCTCCCTGTAGCCCAGACTGGCATGGAGTGCATTATGTAGCCAAGGATTACCCTGAACTTCTGATCGTTCCATGTTCAGAGTGTAGGGGTTACAACAAGCATTTTGCGTTAAGTTCTCTCTCTGGTGCCTAGGCTGGCCTTGAGAGCCGCCTTCTTCAGCCTCCTGAAGCTGCAGCACCACGCTAGGCTCAATTTTCATTTTCTTAAACTTTTTTTGTTTTTTTCAAGATAGGGTTTCTCTTTATGTAGCCCTGTCTGTCCCTAAACTCACTATATAGACCAGGTTGGCCTCAAACTCACAGAGATCCACCTGTCCCCACCTCCCTAGTGCTGAGACTAAAGGTGTATGCTACTACCACCTGGCTAAATTTTTACTTTTTTATCAAGTTCAATATATTAAGCGTTTCTTACATCATTTAAGAAACTGTTGCCAAACTGAAGGTCACTTGGATTCCCTTCTGCACCTGTAGATTTCAGTCTTCTCTCCGCTTAGGCCCCTGGTTATCAACTTAGGGACTATGACCCCTGGGTGAGGGGCCCATACCAGACATTTCTGTTACAATTCATAACAGTAGCAAAAATACAGTTTTATGCTTGGACGTCGCCGCACCATGTACGGAAGGGTCACAGCATGAGGAAGGTTAAGGAGTCTCCATTTCTAGTAAATGCAGCTGGAGAGGTCACTGTCAACGCCTGTATTTCTTGCAACCATTAAGTGAACAGATTGCACTGTCCCCATTGAATGTCACCCTGGTCACACATCCGCTGGCCTCATACATGTAGATCCACGTCTGGACTCTTGTCCCACTGACCTGCAAGTGTTCTTTATACAACGCTCCCTCTCCTGGCTACTGTATACACCTCACGGCAGGTGGTGTGAACCCTCCCCCACCTGCTTCTTCCTAAAAATGTCCTTACTTCCATATAAATTTTTAAATCCATGGTCAGTTTCTATAAAAACAACAAATAAATAAATAAATAAATAAATAAATAAATGAGAGAGGGGGAAAACTCAACTTTTCTGAGATTTTGATTGGAAATGATGTTGAATTTTAAAACAAATCGGGGAGGTTCGGTGTCTCAGTATTGCATGGCTTCTGACCCTCAGCAAGGATGGTTCTGTCTCAGTATTCCCGCACTCTGAGTGTCTGTGGGCTCCTGTCCCTGCTCACCATCTTTGTTGATATAGCTGTCCTAACTGTCATGGGAGGTACAGGCACACAGAAACAACTGTCCCACTACACTGGGTGGATGTCATACCCTATGAATGACATAAATTGGGTCACAGTGCCCTACCCTCCTCACCGCCCACTCCCTAACCAGGCCACATCCTGCTGTGTTGACAGTTTGGATTTCTTTAAGTCTAGAGTGGAACTTTTCAAATCAGTTCCACTGGAGAATTTGCAGGCAGTAAGCTGCATTAAAGTATATAACTTAAAAAGTTGGTCGGGGGGCTGGTGAGGTGGCTCAGTGGGTAAGAGCACCCGACTGCTCTTCCGAAGGTCCGAAGTTCAAATCCCAGCAACCACATGGTGGCTTACAACCATCCGTAACGAAATCTGACTCCCTCTTCTGGAGTGTCTGAAGACAGCAACAGTGTACTTACATATAATAAATAAATAAACAAATAAATAAATAAATAAATAAAATCTTAAAAAAAAAAAAAAGTTGGTCGGACTCTCGTTCACGAATCCCTCAGCACAGCATCCATGGCTCATTCCTGTCAGTCTTGGAACCTCCCGTGCCCTGCACCTGGTCTTGGAACCTCCTGTGCCCTGCACCCTGTGCCTTCCTTCACTCTCCCTGCAGAGAAAGACTGACCTGCCCCTCAGTTACGAACCACTAACTTCACTCTCTTATGGAAGGAACCATGCAACAGGGTCTCCTTTGTAGGCTACCTTGGTTGGTTGGTTGGTTGGTTGGTTGGTTGGTTGGTTTTTCGAGACAGGGTTTCTCTGTAGAGCTCTGGCTGTCCTAGAACTCACTCTGTAGACCAGGCTGGCCTCGAACTCAGAGAGCACCTCCTGCCTCTGCCTCCCGAGTGCTGGGATTTGGGTGTGAGCTACTATGTCAGTGTTTCAGTAGGAGTGCTGGGAATCCAAACTCACGCCCTTATGCTTACACAAGCATTACCTACTAAGCCGTGTCTCTCCAGGTCCTCAACTGGCTCCTTTTACATTGCTGCATGGTACTCCATTATAGGGCTGTGTCTTTTTTTTTTTTTTTTTTTTTAAAGACATTTTGTTTAAGACAAGGTCTTGTGTGGCCTGGCTGGCCTGGAGTTTGCTACATAGTGTTGGATGAAGTTGAACTCCTGATTCTCACATCTCAACCTCCCAGTGCTGGGCCCACAGGCATGTGACATTATGCCCTTCTGGAATGCCACATTCTGTCTGTCTATCCATCTGTTGACAGACATCTGGTCTGTGTTGTAGTCTGGGGCCATCACAAATGGCGAGGTTGGTAGCATTCCAGTGCAGGCCTGTGTTGACACAGCCTTATTATTCTGTATATGTGCCCAGTGACCAAGGCTGAGAACTGTCTGTCGCCTGTGCCCTCCAGTCCTCCTCAGACTCTTTCATGAGGCAGCTCTCGGCCTTCACTCATTTTTATGAGGCATCTACTGTCTCACTGTTAGTCATAAAAACCTTATATTCTGCACATAAATCTAGCCGAGGACTGAATTTTTACTGCTGGGTATTCTACACCGGGTATTAAGTACCTTCCCATTCTGAGTTTTACCGTTTTACTCTTTTGTTTTGTTTTTTTTTAAAAGATTTATTTATTCATTTTATGTGAGTACATCGGCACTGTCTTCAGACACATCAGAAGAGGGCATCAGATCCCGTTACGGATGGTTGTGATCCACCATGTGGTTGCTGGGAATTGAACTCAGGACCTCTGGAAGAGCAATCAGTGCTCTTAACCGCTGAGCCATCTCTCCAGCCCTGTTTTATTCTCTTAATTACATCTTTTGAATAGCAGGCAGTTTTAATTTTGGTAAAAATTATCTTTTTTTCTTTTTCTTTTTTGGTAACTGAATCCATAGCTTACTGCGGGCTAGGCAAGCAGCCCAACCCTGAGCCAGAGCCCCAAGTTCAACAGTTTTGATCTTTCAGCTTATTCTCCTCCCTCCCTCCCTCCCTCCCTCCCTCCCTCCCTCCCTCCCTCCCTCCCTCCCTCTCTCTCTCCTTCCCTTCCTCCCTCCCTCTCTTTCTTCTCCTCTCCTCTCCTCTCCTCTCCTCTCCTCTCCTCTCCTCTCCTCTCCTCTCCTCTTTTCCCTCTCTATCTCTCTGTTTTGCTTTCTCTATGTAGCTCTGGCTGTCCTGGAACCCAGTCTGTAGATCAGGCTGGTCTTGAATTCACAGAGATGCCTCTGCCTCCTCTGCCTCTGCCTCTGCCTCTCGGGTGCCAGGATGTTTCAGCTCATGCATCTTACAGCCTACCTTACAATCTTTGTACAAGTACCTTTGCCGGTTTGTTTTGGTTTTGGAACTCTATCCCATGTTGGCTTTACACTCATGGGAATCCTCCTGCCTGAGTTTTCCAAGTGCTGAAATTACTGCTGTGAGCCATCACACCTGATGGTGTTCTTTCAACTTATAAAAGTAAACTGTGTTATTATGACTTTTATTCATTCAAACAGGGTTTTCCATTTACATCCTATCCATGTCTTATGTCTGTACCTTCTTGCTTTAAATTGCTGTGTATCATCTATGACATCGCCCTGCCTCTTGCCCACTCACCCCTACCCTCCGTCTATGACATCATCCCACCTCTTGCCTACTCACCCCCATCCTCAGGGCAGAAGGCCACTCCCTCTAGCTGCTTGGTCCAAAACGTGTGTCTCTGCTGAGCTGTGTGGAATATCAAGGGGAAGGGGAGGCGTGCTGGGTGAAACAACGCTCATGTGTATGCTTAAGTCAATCACATTACAGGGCTCTCCAGAGCGGTTGCACCTTCTATCTCCTGCCAGCAGAACTACAGGTTACAGGATTTTTATATTCTGACCAGCATAAGACATTATTCAGCTTTCAAATTCTTGTCAAAGAGGGAGAAACAGATATTTTGTTTTAACTTGAGTATTTTGTAGCCTGAGAGTTTGTTTTCTTACAGCCAGTCTCAGTAGTTTCTTAATTCTTTAAAATGCCTGGTACAGTTCTTTGCCGTTTCCTGTTGAGATCCTGAGACCTTTCCCCGTTTCTCTCCATCTCTGCACAGGGTCTCACATAGCCCAGTCTGGCCTTGAACTCAGACCTTCCAATTCTGCTGCCACCCCACCCCGCCCCCATACTGGGATTTCAGGTATGCAGCCTGACGCTCCAATGACAGTTCTGGAGATCAGAGAAGGGCTTCCTGCACGCTAAGCCAGCACTCTGCCGACCAAGCCCATCAGGGTGCCTCTTTCTTTCTCGATGCAGCTCTGCATGTTCTGTACATCAACTCTTGCACATTTCAAACCCTGCCGCTTTCTTTCCTGGCAGTCATAACATACAGATGTTCATTTTGCCTGTGCTGTCCTTAGTAACACAAGGTCTTTACATTTAGTGTAAAGAAGTCCAGGATTTTCTCCCTATGATTTTTCTGGGGTTTCTGCCACCACTGTGTTTATCCTTTGTTTATTTGTTTTAACAATCGCATGTAGCTCAGGCTGGCCTTAGCCTGGCTCTGTAGCTGAGGATGATCCTTCTTCCTGCACCTTCCAAGCGCTGAGACCGCAGTGCACCGCTGCGTCTGTCACCGTCTAAGATGTCTGCGTCTAAGGTTCGTCTCTTCCTGACTCTTAGATGCCTAAGGCACTGATGCCTGCCTCCTCTTGACTGCCAGCTTCATTACAACCACAAGTTTCTGGGAGAGGAATAAAGGACATCCCAGGTGTGTCTCTCAGGGTATTTCCAAGGAGAACTAACAAACTGGGGGAGGTGGGGGCGTGGCCTCACCTCCCAGGCTGGGGGCCTGGAGAGCACGGAAGCAGAAAAGGAGACAGCAGTGGACATTTTCCGGTTCCTGACTGCCACGCTGTCACTTGCTCCACTCAGTCACTGATTCTTCTCTCTGCTGCTCTGGGGCATTTGTCACAGTGACGGGAACTACAATTAGCTCTGTCACAGAGGTGCTCTTTTCCTTTCTCCTAATTGACCACACTCCTCGGGATCTTTCCTTCTAAAAATTTTGTCTTTATGTGTTCGTAATGCCTGTGTGCACATCTGCAGGTGTTCAAGGAGGACGAGCGAGTGGGACTGGACCCACACACACACACACTCCCAAAGTTTGAGTCACGGACTCACAGGAGGTAGGTTCTAGAGACAGAACCCTGATCCTCTGCCATAGGCAGTCAGTTCATGCATTCGGGTAACCATAGAGCCATCCCAGCCCTGACCTGAAAGCTTGAGGCGTTGCTAAGGTCTTCATTTGTGTGTGGATTTCGTGTAAATGGTTCTCCTCAGCCTCTTCCGTGAGGCATGTGTCCTTTCTGCTCTTAGTGTTGCTATTACACTCACTTAATTCCTACATACACGGCTTCTGTCTCTGCTCTCTAGTTTTCAAATTGTTCCTTGTTTTTAATTTCTGTGTGGCATCAGCACTACCATTTCACTGTGTGACATTAAAAATGTCTTCATACGTTAGAGGACGAGAGCCCCTCCTCGATATGGAGAGAAATCAATCAGGATTTGTGCAGCTTCAAAGATGCAAGAGCGGCTGCAGGAAGCCCAGGAAGGGAGAGGACGACGACAGAGGTCGGCTGTCTAGACGGGAGGGCTACAGCGCGAGTTCCGAACCTGAAAGGGCTGTGGATGACTAGGGCAGACAATGGCACAGTGAGAACGGAGGGCTTTCCCAGTTCCTCATCACACACACAACAGACAAAGCCCACGATTCAGGCTGGTTGTGGCTCGGCTGGAGGAAGCTTGCCGTGCAAGCATGGAGTCCTGGGTTGGATCCCCAGCACCACATGAAGATGAGGGGTGGTGACACGCACCTGTAACCCCAGCACACAGGAGGTGAACTCGGCTACGTAGGGAGTTTTAGGTCAGTCTGGGCCACATGAGACCTTGCCTCAAAGAATATTTAAAAACTGATTCTAGAACAGCTCACTGGTGGCTTTTACTAACAGTCCACAAACCGACCCCAAAATGCAAATTCACTCTTCGTGACAAAGGCAACTCCACGTATTTTCACTTTATTTATAATTAGACTGTACCTACTTACCAGAAGTCTACAGAAGAAATTACTGAATGATAAGAACCTGACTTAAGCAAGACCAGAGTGTTTGTCTGGAGTGCACTGCCAACTCAAGTCTCTCTTGAACAGTTGGCAGAGCATGCATCGGTGAGCTGCTGGGCTCATACAATTCCCCTCCGCTCACACACACCATTCTGACCCTTGGAATCAGGAAGTTTCCAGCATTGCCTTTAAACAGAAATGGTATGAAATCACTGCTACTTTTAAGTTTCCAATCTGAGTTTGCTCGGCCATGAGATCAGTTGGCCATGGCTGTGCAGTGGGGAACTCTACAGTTAGTACCAATGCACACTGACAGCAGTATGATGTCATACTTTTACAGTAAGACACCTGGGTACTTGGGGGCAGGGCATATAGTTCAAACATGAATACATGAAAACTCTCTTGAATGGATGTACACACAATCGCTTCCAATTTACTTGTATGGAGACCTCCACCCCTGCTTTTCATTTTGTTTTCTTGTAAGTAATTCGTAACTCTTGAAGAGGACTCTGCCCTCAGTTGGCTGTGGTCAGAAATGCTACCGATGGGCAAGCAGAAGGAAAAATAGCTCCTGACAAAAGGACTCTGTCTTATGCAGGTGGTGGATCGGTCAGACCCCTAGACACCAAGTACTGAGACCAGAATGCAGACCGGTCTCCACTCAAAACCAACTCACTTTAAACTGAGTTTTCCCATGGGAGTGGTGGCACATAGCTTTAATCATCACAGGCAGAGGCAGAGGCAGGCAGATCTCTGTGAGTCTGAGGACAGCTTGGTCTATATAGTCAGTCCCAGGCTAGCCATGACTACACCATGAGACCCTGTCTTAAACAAAAACCCCAAACCCTGAGTTTTCCCATCTGTAAAACTGGTTAAGAATGGCCTGGACTTTACAACTCTAGGAGTGTGATTTCAACCAAGACATGGATAATGTGTTAAGCCTCATGAGTCAAAACTTTAAAATGTGGAAGTACTACTAATCACTTAATAGGGGCTAACGCATGCATGTAGGCTTGTCGTGGCGGCACACGCTGGCAATCTGTGATCTAGGGACATAGAGGCAGGAGATAAGGAATTCAAGATCCTTCCTAGCTACAAAGCCAGCTTGAGGCAGACAGCAGGAAGAGAGACACGATGTCCACCCCCAGTGACACACTTCCTCCAACAAGGCCACACCCACCCTAACAAGGCCACACCTCCCATTAGTGCCAGTCCCTGGTGACCAAGCATTCTAATATATGACCCTATGGCTAGCAATCTTATTCAAACCCCCACAGGAACTTACACCTGTAACTGACATATGCATATCACGCATATATATATACTCTCAGGCACACACACTTATACATAAGTTTCTTTTTAAAAATTTCTCAAAGGGTGGCCAGATCATGAGAGCCATGAGAGAAGAGCAGCAATATGAACACGTGCATTTATGCCAAAGCCCTGACAAGTGGACTGTGAGGACCACCCTGCCAATAGATGCTTCCTGCTGCTGATTTCAGGCTTCTTGCCAATGACTGCCCTTCTGTGCGGATATGCACTGTGTGCATTCCAGGGTATGCATGTGCATAGACATCTTTATTAATCCTCTTTGTGTTGGTAGTCATTCATCTCACCTGTTTGTGTGGCTAGTAGAATCCAGGCACAAGCTACAATACAGTGCTGAGCTGCCAGCTCTGTGTCCACCAGTATTTTTGGTTGCTTTCATCTTTGTAAAACCATGCAGGGAGACGCTGGTGCATCTGTCTTAGCTTGTTATTCCATTTCTTTAGGACATAAAACTGCTGCTAGCTTTCTTTCTTTGGCAAGTAAAACCCGATTAAACAGCATGTGTGTTAAAACTCGTGAGTATGAGGGCTGGAGAGATGGTTTGGAGCACTTGTTGCTCTTACGGGGGACTCGGGTCTGATTGCCAGCACCCACACGGTAGCTCACAACCATCCGTAATCCTAGTTCCAGGGGATCTGACGTCCTCTTTTT
Source organism: Mus musculus (assembly GCF_000001635.26). NCBI lineage: Eukaryota > Metazoa > Chordata > Mammalia > Rodentia > Muridae > Mus > Mus musculus. The sequence continues at coordinate 118,100,657 of NC_000070.6, forward strand.
TCCTCCTCCGAGACAGGGTTTCTCACTCTATAGACCAGGTTGGGCTTAAACCCACAGAGATCCACCTGCCTCTACCTCCCAAGTGCTGGGATTAAAGGCGTGCGCCACCGTGATCAGGAAATTATATTCTTTATAACTTTGATAGAGTTTTGTGTGATATATAAGAAGGATGTGACTTGACTTTCTCTGACTAGATTAGGCACTGTCTGGAACTAAAGTAGGATAGTCCCCCTTTGCTCTCAGATCTGAACGTCCCTGCTTCTTACGCCTCTTCCCTGCAGGTAGCAGTCCCACCGACCTCTTCCTGTGTCAGTGCCCCATTGACTGAGTGTGGCTGAGAAGAGATCGGAAGCCTAGAAGGGTAAACATCTCTTGCTTTACTTTCTTTTGTTTTTTCAGTTTTTTTGTTTTTTTGTTTTTTTTTTAATTGGGTCTGGAGATCGGCTTAGCAATGAAAAGCACTTGTTGCTCTTACAGAGAATCAGGGTTCTGTTTCCAGCACCCACATGGTGGCTCACAACCATCAGTAACTGCAGTACCAGGGCATCTGATGCACTCTTCTGACAAATGTGAACAGGCACATTTACATACATGCAGAAAAATGCACATACATATAAAATAATAGTATTAATAAATCTTTTTAAAAAGATTACATTTTCTCATTTTGTGTGTATGTGTGTGCATGTACAAGCTTGCTGGGGTGCACACATGGAAGTCAGAGGACAAACGGTAGGAGTCGGTTCTCTCCTTCCACCACATAAGTGCTGGGGATCAAACTCAGGTCACCGGGCTTGGCAGCAAGCCCCTTTTCTTACTGAGCCATCTTGCCAGCCCAAACTCTTTATTTAAAAATAAAGATTTTAATGAAGCATACTTCCATTATTTTTTAAATGCATAAAAATAAAATTCACATTTAAGTAGCAGGTGTTCTGACTTCTGGCAAATCCATACACGTGTGAGGACATGGCCTGAAACAAGATGTTCAGCATTGCATCATCCTAGATAAGCTCTTCAAGTTCCCACAATCCGCTGCGTAGATTACCCAGCGATGTAATCTCTACAGTTGAGGATTAGTTTAACCCCTTCTAGAACTTACTCTAAATGGAATCACATGACTTGTACTCTCTCCTCCATAGCTTATTTCACTCAGCGCATGGCTATGGGTTTCACCCACGTTGTCTTGTGTAACAGGAGCTTGCTCCACTGTGCACTACAGCACAGTGTTCTCCCTCATCACTACAGCAGTGTGCTCCCTCATCACTAGAGCAGTGTGCTCCCTCATCGCTACAGCACAATGTGCTCCCTCATCACTAGAGCAGTGTGCTCCCTCATCACTACAGCACAATGTGCTCCCTCATCACTAGAGCAGTGTGCTCCCTCATCACTACAGCACAATGTGCTCCCTCATCACTAGAGCAGTGTGCTCCCTCATCACTACAGCACAATGTGTTCCCTCATCACTACAGCACAATGTGCTCCCTCATCACTACAGCAGTGTGCTCCTCATCACTAGAGCAGTGTGCTCCCTCATCACTAGAGCAGTGTGCTCCCTCATCACTAGAGCAGTGTCCTCCCTCATCACTACAGCAGTATGCTCCCTCATCACTAGAGCAGTGTGTTCCTCATCACTAGAGCAGTGTGCTCCCTCATCACTAGAGCAGTGTCCTCCCTCATCACTACAGCACAGTGTGCTCCCTCATCACTAGAGCAGTGTGCTCCCTCATCACTAGAGCAGTGTGCTCCCTCATCACTACAGCACAATGTGTTCCCTCATCACTACAGCAGTGTGCTCCCTCATCACTATAACACAGTATGCTCCCTCATCACTACAGCAGTGTGCTCCCTCATCACTAGAGCAGTGTCCTCCCTCATCACTACAGCACAATGTGCTCCCTCATCACTATAGCAGTGTGCTTCTCATCACTACAGCAGTGTGCTCCCTCATCACTACAGCACAATGTGTTCCCTCATCACTACAGCAGTGTGCTCCCTCATGACTATAGCACAGTATGCTCCCTCATCACTACAGCAGTGTGCTCCCTCATCACTAGAGCAGTGTCCTCCCTCATCACTACAGCACAATGTGCTCCCTCATCACTATAGCAGTGTGCTCCTCATCACTACAGCAGTGTGCTCCCTCATCACTACAGCACAATGTGCTCCCTCATCACTACAGCAGTGTGCTCCTCATCACTACAGCAGTGTGCTCCCTCATCACTACAGCAGAGTGCTCCCTCGTCACTAACAGATTTTGAACTTGTTTTCTGTACATGCCTATTGCAAATAAATTTGCCACAGATATTTGTTTCCAAATCTTTTTGTAGACAGAAATTTTCACTCCTCTGGAGTAATAGTTATTGACAAATGCACACGTATGTGTAACTTCTTACAAGTTGTTTTCTAAGGTTGAGGTGTCCTGAACTTCAAACACTGTCTTGCTAGGAGCTCTGTGGACCTTGTAGGTCTTGCTCTCCAGTGAGACCTCGACACCTAAGGGCACGGCCTTTCAGTGAGTCCGCTGTTTACCCAGTGCTGAGAGCTTTCCACTGCAGGGCAGGGTCTCTGGTGTCCTAGCTCCCCCATCATGCCTGCTCTGCCACTTCTTTTATGGAATCCTAGGCCATAGCACTAGACCGGAAGCCTCGGTATTTCTGCCCCGTGTGTGACAGCTCAGACTCTCTGGAATCCTCCCACAGATGTCTGTGGGCCACTCCACAAATTCCCATAGTTTCAAACGCCCTGAATGCTGCTCCTGGTCTCTCTGACTAGCAGAAACCACCACAGCCAGTCCCATACTGACCTCTGAACAGTGGTGTCCTAGCAGGAGGCTGGGAGGCTGTGGGCTCCCTCAGGGTTTTCCTTCACAGGTGCTGAAATCTATGCTCCTTCCCCTTGTTTGACACAGTTGATTTGGTCTGCGTGAACAATTCTTTATGGAGCTAAAGCTACTTCTGACACTGGCTGCTCTATCACCCAGTGGTTCTCAGCCTGAGTCACACCCCTGATGGACTGTGTGGCAGGCATTCTGCATAGCAGCTATCTACATTATGATTCATATATAGAAAATTACAGTTACGCAGGAGTAACAAAAATCATTTTATGGTTGGGGGTCGCCACAGCACGAGGAACTATATAAAAAGGTCACAGCATCAGGAAGGTTGAGAACTGCTGTCTAAACCAAATGCCACCCTCCACATCACCTCCTGAAAAGATTTCTTTTCTCTTTCCCCTATGTGTGGATGTGCGTGTGTGTAGGGGTAGCTGCAGAAACCAGAGGGATGTTGGATCCGCTGGAGCTGGAGTTACAGGTGGGTGTGAGCCACCCAGTGTGGGTGCTGAGAACTAAACTCAGGGCCTCTGGAAGGGCAGAATGCATTCTTAACCACTGAGCCATCTCTCCAGTCCCTCCATTTTGGGTTTAAGAGGAAGAGCTAAGAGTTAATTTAGTAATACGTCCTACATTCATTAGCTTTAGTAATATGTCCTACATCCATTAGCTTGGTTCATCCCGTCCTTTATAACTATTAGACACAGTTTCCAACTGACTTGCTCCACAAGATGTTCAGGAGCAATCAGATCAGCAGCATGTATTTAGGGCCTTTCTGGTTACAACTGTTCACAAGTAGGAAACTGAAGGGACTTACTATAATTACTAAACACAGTAGCAAAAATATTTAAGGATCTTAGCACGCAGAGAGAAATACTACAAGATTCATTTTACTAATAAGGAATAACAGAACTTTAAGTTAACATGCATAGTTTTCATGGAACAGGACACTAGAATCATTTCTGGGAAGAGCCACCTACCTTGTAGCCAGAGTGATGGCCCAGATAAACAATCAGGGCAAAGAGAAACACAAGCACTGCATCCCCACTTGGAAATGATGAAATGAGAAGATGCCTAAAGCTTTCTAACCCCGAGGACTATGCTGGCTTGCTATTAATTTATAAAAATAGCTGTGCAAAAAACAGGTGTGTGTGTCATTACGTTATAATATTACATTATAATTATAAATATAATTCTACAGTTCATGTGTGCATGTGAATGTAGGTGTGTGTGAGTATATATATGCATGTGTGTATGTGTTTAAGTGTGCATGAGAGAGTGTACATAAGTATATGTGTGTATTATATGTGTGTATGAACATGGGAGTATGCATGTATATGTGTGTGTATATGTGTGTAACGTGTATGTCAGTGTGTGAGTGTGTGTATATGCATGTGTGTTTGTATGGGTATATGTGCATTAATGTATGTGTGTGATATGTATGTGTATATATGAGTGTATGCATATATGTGTGTTTGTATATGTGTGTATGTGAGTGTTTGTGTGTATAGAAGTTTGTTAGTTTACTCAAGTGTATATATGGGTGTATATATGTATGTGATTGTGTATATGTTAGTATATGTGTCTATGTGAGTATATTATATGTATGTATGTGAGTGTATGCATATATATGTATATGAGTGTATGTGTGCCTGCGTGTGTGTGTGTGTGTGCAGTGCTGGGGACTGAACCCAGGGTTGCATGGTAGGCCACAACTTTACTGATAGCCATGTTTTGAGAGAGAGAGAGAGAGAGAGAGAGAGAGAGAGAGAGAGAGAAAAGAGAGTTTTTTAAATTTTGAGACAAGATCCCAGTGAGGTGCCCAGGCTACCCTGGAACTCCCTGTGGAGCCCACATAGATCTTTCGCTTTTGCTCTTTTTGTGTCAGCCTCCTGAGTAGCTATGATGAAGGATCTGGGCCACCAGGCTCAGCTTATCTACTCTGAAACAGTGTCCTGGCCTGGAGCCCAAACTACTTACTTAGCTGCTGGGCTTGTACATGTGCACCACAACATATAGTTTCTATGCTATTTTTTGTTTGTAATAACTTTTTTTTAAGATTTGTTTTACTTTATGTTTTTCTGAGTCAGGACTTACTGTGTTGCTCTGGCTGGCCTAGATCTCTCTATGTAGACCAGGTTAGTCCGGAACTTAGAGGTCCGCCTGCCTTTGCCTCCCAGGTGCTGGGACTGCTGGGTGGCCAGCTTCTTCTACAGGTTTTCCTCCCTCTCTGTCCCTTCCCCTTATTCTCTCTCTCTCTTGTTTTTCACCCCCTCTCTGAGAACCCTTTCTCTTTTTATCAAGTAGATTACAGAATTAAATTCTCTCTTCAGCATTTGTTATCATTTTCTACATGAAATGGGTCTTAAAGATGGGAAATTAGAGTTTAACTCCAGCTCAACTGTGTAACCCTGGTAGATTAATTAACTGCTGGGGTTTGTCCAACTGGAAAATGGAGATTAATGACATCTTCACAGACCAGTATTAAGAATTAAATTAGATGAAATAAAATGTCTATATTGTCTGCCTGAATGCCTGACATTATGGGTCTTCCATAATACTAATTCCTTTTTACTTCTCTAGGAAAATATTATTTGATCCTTAGTTATGACTTCGATGGGGGGAGGGGGGCTCTGTTTCTTGGCCATGTTCTCCACTGACACAGAGTCACCATCCAGAATTCTACACTGTCTGATGCGAATGCTCCTTACCTTCGAACACTCAACTTTGACTCTAAAAATAAATCAAGGCAGAGAACTTTGAGTAACTTCTTGAAACACAAAGTAGTGATAATTACAAGCTAGACTTTTTTTTCTTTTAAACAGAGTCTCGGGTAGCCTAGGATGGCCTTGAACTCACTATGTAGCCAAGGATCGCCCTGAACGTCCGATCCTCCTGACTTCATCTCCTGAGTACTGGAATTACAGGTGTGAAGCACCATGCCCAGTTGTGTTTGGTGTTGGGCTTTGTATATGCTAGGTAAATACTCTACCAACTGAGCCCCAGCCCCAGCCCAGTCCCAGCCCCAGTCCAAGCTGAACATTTAAGAGGCACAAACAATCTATACAAAGCAATAAAGATTTAACACAGTACTTTAAATTTCAGCTTAAAATATGCATATAGTTCAGATCACGTGACAAACACTGATCTTCCCAGCGAAGCTCTCTGTTAGGGCCTCAGTACAGCTGTGATCAGTCACCAGCTGTGCTCCTCTGCCTCAGCTTACCCTCAGCCTGGAGACTGACCCTACCCTATAGACCAGTTCTACACTGAAGCCCAGGAGCTGTCCGGAAAGATACAACTGGCCTTGATTCACACATCAGTGGGAATCAGATTTAGCAACACAGTGTCCCCTAAGCGGGCTAAGATTAAACAAAATGACCAAAGAAGAGCCGTGAGGAGTTCCCTATGTGATGCTTCAAGCTACAGCCAAAAATAGAGTGTACAATGACAAGTGACAAGTAATGCCGTCACATCAACTGTGTGTCTGTGACTCAGAGGACATTGAGGAACACAAGGGAGATACCACGTCACACCTGAGACCAGAGGCTCATGTGGAGGGAAGGGGTTGGGGGTTGCTGGGTCCCTGGTACTCTAGTTAGGTGTGAGTTCAAAACCAAAGGGCTGCAAAGGTGAAGGAGACACCGTCTCCTCAGGGGAAAATAAAACAAAGACAATATCAAACTGAAAGTGCAAGGAAAAAGTAAAGGTGGAATTCTGGGGGGCAGAGAAACCAACCAGCTTCAACACCCAACCCAAGGCAGTAGGTGAGAAGTAAGGGTCGGGACACCTTACTAATAAAGAAGACGCGAGCCTTCGGGAACTAGAAATGCGGGCACAGTCCGAGGTTTGACGTGAAGAGCGGCACATGCTCGCGGGGCTCGGAAAGGAAGCGGAGATTTGCCACAGCATGCAGATTTCAAGGGTTGGGGGAAGGGAAGCACCAAAGGTCTCAGGCCCCAGCAACTAGAGCGGCGGTTTTAGTTTCTATGCCTCCGTCCCGCAGGGATTGCAGCTGCATGGTAAAGCTACAGGCTTGGGGTGAACTACAGTGACCATACTTACTGGAGTCTTCCCATTGGAGTAAGTGTAGCTTCCAGGCAGAATAATACAAAAATCCCAGGACCAGGAAGAGGCAGAGGGCTAGCAGCAGATTGCGCACAAATACCAAGAGTCCCATCTTCACATGACTCACAATTTCCTACATGACCTAAAAACAAACAGGAAAGCCAGTAAGATATTAAGCAGTCTTCCTCCGCATAGTGAAGAAACTCTAAAGACCGTTCCAAATGCATGACAACCACTGAGCCCCGGCAGGGCACGCAGGGGGCGTTTCTAGACATACATGTCCTCTCCTTGTTCCTGTGGACGGCAGATTTCTGGCAATTATAAGCTCTCAAATAAGTTTTATAAAAATGTATTTTGATTTCGTGTGTATTGAGTGTTTTGTCTGTATGTGTGTATGCGTGTGCACCATGTGTGTGCTTGATGCCAGCAGAGGCCAGAAGAGGGCATCAGATGCCCTGGAGCTGGAGGCACAGATGGTTGGGAGCTGCCATGTGGATACAGGGAACGGAACCTGGATCCTCTGCAACATCACCAAGTGTTCTTAATGGTCAAGCCAACTCTCTAGCCTTTTGATTTCTTAAAAAAGAAAGATTTTCAAAGATTTACGTGCGGTTATTCATGGGTGTACTACATGCCTGCATGCTCACCACATGCAGTCGGGTGCCAGGGAAGCCAGAACAGGGTATCAGATCCTCTGCTGGCTGGAGTCACAGGCAGTCGTGAGCAGCCCAGCATAGGTGCTGGGAACTCAATCTGGCTCCTCCAGAAAAAGCAATACATGTTCGTAACCACTAAGCCAGCTCTCTAGCCCTTATAAACTTATACTTGCATGGATGGTGGGATTTGTGTACATATAAGTGCTCTGTCTCCAGAGTCCAGAAGAGGACCTCAGATCCCCCAGAGCTTGAGTTATCAGTAAACACTGTTAACCACTAACCATCTCTCCAGCCCTCAAGTAACTCCTCCGTTATATGCCATCCCACCGTCACTGCCCTAGTCACACTGGCACTGTGTTCGGACAAATCCGTTTTTATTCTCTGCATCCATTTGGCACAGAGCACCATTATTTGGTTCTGCTTCAAATTTTCAAGACAGGGTCTCTAACACTTAGACCTAGGCTGACCTAGATCGTGGCCTGTGTAGCCCAGATTGGCCCCAAAGCTATAATCCTTCTGTCTCAGCCCCCAGGTGCTGGCTGAGGCTTCAAGCACGTGCCACCATTGCCAGCTCAGAGTCATTTCTAACATAAGATCTGAAATGTTACTTCCACACTCAAACCTGTTTGGATTCATTTTCTTCTGTTGCTAAAACAAGTAGGGGCAGACTAAACAGTTTACAGTAAAACACATTTATTATCTCAGCGTCCTAGAGGCCAGCACCCCCACTACGGAGTAGCCCTGCTAGGCCCTTGGTGCGTCACAGGCTGCGCCCCGCCCAGAAACTCCCGAGAAGAGCCTGAGTCCATGCTCACTCCAGCTGCTGCCCAAATCTCCTCCCTGTGGCTTGCTTCCGTGCAGGAAGGGCCAGTCTTTGCTCCTGCAGTTTTTCTCCAGCTTTCTCCATGGCCCCCATCAGTCCTGCAGGCTATGCCCCACCCCCCTCCAGTTTGTCCTGTAGCAGCTTGCTTCTGTTTTCAGCTGGAAAAATTCCTTCACTTTTCAGGGCTCCTATGACTACCCTGGACCTGTCTACATAATCCAGGCTTAACTGCCTTCTTTAAAGGGTCATAATCTTCATTATATCTAGAAAGACCCTTTGCCAAGTGAGGTAACATATTCACTGGCTCCAGCAATAGGGAGGCAGGCATCTTCTGCTAACAGATCTCTTGTTCATTCTGAATTCTGCTCAATAGGGTAAGCCCCTGCTACTTTTCAGGCTGCCCCTGCTTCTCTCAGTCTCACCAGTGCCCTGTGCACTAGGCACCCTCTGAACGCCACCTCATTTCCCATCCCAGGGCCTGCCTGGAACCCATTCTCCATCCACTTTGCTACAGTACCTTCTGTACACTCTTTGATACAAACTTGTTTGTATCCATGGTCCAAGAAGACTTCCCTGGGTCAGACCCTGCCCCCACTCCCAATCACTTAACCCAGTAACCAAATAACATGACAAAGACGTATAGGTATAAATATCGATAACGGGCCAGTGGGATGGCTCAGAGGATAGAGGAGCTTGCTTTACCCTGAGCCGGAAGAGCAGAGCCCACTCCACAGGACCCATGTGGTAGGAGAGAACAGTCTCTCGTGACTTCCACAGTCCCTCTGCCTTCCGCACACGCACTACGGCACGCCCGTCCAACCCTAACATACACAGTGTGGAGATAAGTGTAACAGAAATGTATTAATAGCAAGGTGATAAAAAGCTGCAATTTGCAGATGATGGATGTCCCCCTTAGGACAGCTTTTCCCTTACAACTGGGGGAATTCCCTTACTGTCTCACTGCGGAAGACAGTAGAACGCACCGAAAATTCAATAAAGGAGGTAATTATGAGATTAATTTACAGAAAAGCTAAGAGCTTCTTTAAAAACATTCCAAAAATATGCAATTAGAAAATGTAAGATGAGACACTGAAGAGATAGCTCAGTGGTTAAGAACACTGCCTGCTCTTCCAAAGGACTCGGGTTCAATTCCCAGCACAGACACACACACACACACACACACACACACACGCACGCACGCACGCACGCACGCATGCGCGCGCGCGCGCACACGGCAGCTCACAACTGTCTGTAACTCCAGTTCCAAAGCCTCTGACACCCTCACACCAATGCACATGAAATAAAATAAAATATTTATTCTTTTGTTTGTTTTTGTTTTTTGTTTTTTGTTTTTTTCGAGACAGGGTTTCTCTGTGTATCCCTGGCTGTCCTGGAACTCACTCTGTAGACCAGACTGGCCTCGAACTCAGAAATCCACCTGCCTCTGCCTCCCAAGTGCTGGGATTAAAGGTTTGCGCCGCCACTGCCCAGCCAAAATAAAATATTTACAAAAAGAAAATGTAAGATGTAAAGTATTCCATTCATCATGGCAACTCAATCTGTAAAGTGAATTCAAAGTGTAAAGTGCTTAAAAATGAATTCAGAGAGAAATGGACAAGGCTTTCACCAGAGGACACAGCCAACAAGAGTAATGAATGTAGTATGCTCCTCATGACCCTGCAGCTACTGATGGGCCAGTGGAGTCCTCTCCACCAACTCTGCTCTGGTAACATCTACCTGGAGACAGCAGACAGCATCCAATCCCAGAGGCTGAGAGTTCAGTCCCACAGACCCACGCCAGATGCCAATCACGAGCCCCAGCCAGACTGCCCAGTACTTTTGACCCAGGACCGACAATCAGGATTGTCTAGACCACCTGCCTAGGTTCCACTAATTTGACGGACTAGCTCATAAATCCCAAAGAAACACTACATTTAGCAGCAGAAGAGACATGCCAGGTAACACAGAGGAAAGGAGACAAGGGGCTTCCATGGCCTCTGCAGTTGGCACCCTCGAATCTTCACTTGTTAACTCCATCTTTTGGAGATTTGTGGAAACATTGTTACATGGAAATCATTATACAATGGCCACTGTATCAGCTTACTCTCCCTGAAAAGGCTGGGGAGTGAGACTAAAGGTCCCAACCCTTCACTCTGACCTCAGTCCCCTCTGGAAAAGTGTGGTTTGAGTAAGAATGGTCCCCAAAGACTCCTGTGTTTGAATATGTGGTTCACAGCTGGTGGAACTGTTTGGGAAGGATTAGGAAGTGTGGCCTTATTAAAGGCAGTGTATCACTGGGAGTGAGCTTTATAGTTTCAAAAGACTAAAGTCATTCCCAGTGTCCATCTCCACCTTGTGACTCAAGGTGTAAGCTCTCAGTCACTGCTTCAGAGACGTGCCTGTCGCCTGATAGGCTTCCTGACAAGATGGCCTAACCCTTGGAAACTGTAAACCACCCATCAAAGGCTTTCTTTTATAAGTTGCCTTGGTCATGGTATTTTTATCACAGCAACAGAAACTAAGTAACTAAGCTAACCAATCCCCATCCTGCAGCCACACAGCAGCAGCAAGCTGTCAATCAAGCCATTAACACACACCAAGACATCACATACTCTAAAGACGTTAGGAGTTATAGTGTCAGGAGACAGAGGTGAAGACCAAATATATGTGCCACAAATATCGCTGATATCTCATATCAGAACTAACGTCAGTCTGTAATTATTAAGAGGCAGGAATACTGACATGCTACAAAAGAGGCATGGTGGGACAGTGGGCTCTGAAATTGAGCCCCCCAGACGGATGCATAGACATACAGGCACGACGAGTTTATCTATGCACACATACGCATGTTTATTCAATCTAAACATATACATATAAAGGCCTGAGTGGCTCCACAATTGTTATGCTGGCTGCTCCTAGGAAACAGCATGGGGTGGTGCATCCTTGGGAGGCATCTGTTTTCCCCTGTATACTCTTCAGAATTACAACTGTTATGAGTCACAGTATTGCCTCCGTAATTGAGATTTTCAATGCTCCTACACCTTAACTCAGCTCTGCAGCAAATAGTGAGGAGTCCTATGCAGGGCTCAGTGGGTAGGGGGCTTACTGCTAAGCCTGATGACCCAAGTTCAATCCAGAGATCTACATGGTAGAAGAACCAGACTTTTGCAAGTCGTCCTCTGACCTCCATGTGTGTGCCACGCCATGTACGCATATAAACACTATTTTAAACCAGTCCTGTATAGGAATGCCCATTAGCAACACAGATTTTAAAGATAAAATTAACAACAGTTCAAATACCCAATTAGCAAGTGTGATGATTTGTAAGTGCTTGGCCCAGGGAGTAGCACTATTAGGAGGTGTGGCCTCGTTGGAGTGGGTGTGTCACTGAGGGTGTGGGTGGGCTTTAAACCCCTACCCTAGCTGCCTGAAAACAGACTTCTGTTTGGCTTCAGATGAAGATGTAGAACTCTCAGCTCTTCCTACACCATGCCTGCCAGTACACTGCCATGTTCCTGCCTTGATGATAATGGACTAAACCTCTGAGCCTGCGAGCCAGCCCCAATGAAACATTGTCCTTACAAGAGTTCCCTCGGTCGTGGTGTTTGTCCACAGCAAACTAAGTTCACCCTGACAAAGACAGCAAGGAAGCCACAGAGCTTGGCCTCTCTGCAGCGTGTCTGCTTGGCCTTGACAGGAAGCAGGCTGCACACGCAGAAGGGATCCCGGAGGAGGTGTGATGGCAGGATTCTGTAAGCTGTGTGGGTAGGGTTTAAAGGAGCCGCTGAGAGACTAGCAAGGGCAGGAGGCAGCTTCCCTCTTCTGAAAGGGTGAGAAGAGAAAGCCGTGAATGAGCTGGTGCAAGAGAGAAGATGCTGCTGGATGGAGGCAACGGGATGCACGGTACCATTTCCACTAGAAGGTGGCCAGCAGTCACGGATGACAGAACGCTCTGACCTTTCCCGCTCACGCTTGGATCTGTGGTTTTGCCTTTTGCCAGATGATCCCAGATGGAAGCCAGAGGGCAGGAGAGTGTGATATGCAGTTCACAAAGGCTGGCCACCACACACAGGAGGTGGATAGTGCATCCTCCAGGCCCAGGGAGTAATGCAGAACCTGACACAACTGTCACAGAAAATGTAGCAAAGGGCGTGCCCCAACACAGATCAGAGCCTAGACCTGCTGCTACCAGAAATGTACCCCAACACAGATCAGAGCCACAGATCAGACACGCTGCTATCGGAAACAATCTAGAGAGAGGGGTATTCGAATGTATAGTCTCACACTGGCAACAACAAATGGGAATGCCTGGATTTGGGGGTGGAGAGATGACTCAGAGGTTAAGAGTACTTGATGCTCTTACAGAGGACCTGGGTTCAGCTCTCACAACCACCGTGGTAGCTCACAACTGTCTGCAACTCCAGTCTCAGTGGAGCCAACATCCTCTTCTGCCCTCCAAGCGTTCCTGCATATACATGGTGCACATCAACTCACACAGGCATGTACACATGTACACAAAGATAGATAGATAGATAGATAGATAGATAGATAGATAGATAGACAGACAGACAGACAGATATATACAGACAGACATCTTATCAAATTTAGATTTGGAGGGGTATATTTCATGATCTATTTATTCATATATTTATTTTCAGTCTTTATAAAAGTCAATATACAACGTTTCCGAAGTGAAACAGAAAGCAGAGACTCTGTGGGTCTTTATGTCTGTCTGTGTGGGTTTTCAGCATGGGGCGTCCTTCTCCCAAAACCACCTTGTTTTCTGAGACAAGGTCTCTCACTGAACCGAGAGCTCACCAATCGTCTAGACCGACCAGCTGGCCAGCAGGTCCCAGAGCTGGGATTGAGAGCATGAGTGCCAACCCGCAGCATTTCATGTGTGTGGCGGTGTCATTTCTCGTCTTTATGCTTGCAGGGCAGTACTTTACCAGCTGAGCCGCCTCCTGGGCCCCGGAGACTTGAACCTCTAGCAGCACAGTGTCTTAACTTTCCTCTGAGAACTAAAGAACTAAAAATGTACCAATGTTCAATCTGCCTCCAAAACACAGTGATTCTAAGGGGCTCTCCTCTGAGGGGGCGGAAGGGCTGATACCAGTGTCATCTCAATTGGTGCAGCCAGGTGGTGACCACAACCTTAGGCTCACAGACACATGACAGTCTGTGAGTCAGTCTAACAGATGGACCCCTTTATTGAACAAAGAATTCAAAAGCAGCATTGCTACATACACACCAAGAAACAGTGCCTCCCTAGCGTGTGTGAGGCCCTGGGTTCCATTCTCAGCACCTCAGAAACAAAGCGAAACCCAATACCTAGATGTCCTGTGCCCTCACTGCCATGGGTCCTTTTAGGGGATGAGCTGGGCAGTACAAGTGAGCATACACCCAAATGTACACACGTGCTACCGGCACCAGCGCCTGCACCAGCCTTTACATCTTTACATACTGAAAACCTGATACTTCCAATTCTACTTCAAACCAAATGATTAATCCTAGTCTTTCCCTTTACAGATCATTTAGAACTCCTGTCACAACCACTGGCTTCAACAGGTTCACTTTTCTGTTCTGTGACCCCTTGAACTCTCTATGGACTTCTGCTTCTCTCTCCCCTTCACCTACCTTGCTCAGCCCTAAAGCCTATGATTTTTGTAATTGAAATATTCAAAAGAGCGGGGAGGGAGCGAACTCATCTGTCTCAGACTATTGTCCCAAGGGGACGTCTTAATTTACCATCCTTTTGTTGACTCGATACTGACTGTCAGCTCGCTGTGTCACAGGTCCCTCCGACCCCCTCTTCCTTGAGGTTGACCATCCACCACAGGTGATGTAGAACTCGGCCATTGCCATCTTCATCATGGCAGCTGTGACTTCTGAAAGTGACCTTCAAGATCGGGCCCATTTGGTTGACATTCTCTCTCGGAATATGGGTCAGGAAGATCACTGCGTCTAACTGGGAGATTCCAGCCTCCCCCCGAACCATCTTCTCAGCTGTGTGAGTCTACACTCGCTGCACGTGGCCTTGTGATCTTTGGAGGTAACAAGGGAGTACTCAGAAAGTAGAAGGTTTACTGAAGTGGGAGACCCCATCTATGCAGCCATGGGGAGGTTGTTTTCCATTCTGGGGTGGGACTTACTGGCGGTATGGGTGTTTCAGGGATACCAATACTCCCGTAAGTAACCTCGAACTCATTCTCTTTAACTTAATAAACTCATTGGTTCACCATGCTGGACTCTGGTGGAACTGTATTTTAGTCTGTGGTCGGTGCCTTATCAGGGATAAACAGACAGCTGCTCACGTCTGGAAAAGTTCACACACAACAGGAGTTCCTCAGAAAGCCAGGCAATGATGCTTGACACTCCCAACACACGTCAAACAAGCCATCAAACAAGGCATCAAACAAGCCTGAGGAAATTTACCTTCTGGCTATACCTGGAAGGCTCGCCTCCACCCACCTTATTGAGGAGACTATATTGCCCTGTTCCCAGCCCACTGTAATTCTCGGGTCTATAACAGCCTCATAGAAACCTGTGGCCTCCATCCTCACCCTCCCAACTCTCACACACAGTAGCCAATATGATTCCCTCCAGGCATAAACGTCTCACCTTCCTTAGGATACTTCCTCAAACACTATTCCAGGCCCTCCTAGCTCTCTTCCCATCCCCATCCCCCCAGTCCCCTCCACAAGCCTCTTTTCCCAGACGGTCAGTGTTTGGAGGGTATCCTTCCTCCCCGAAGTCAAGCAGAAGCCTTTGCTCCCACTTGTTCTGAGATGGGGTCTCACTGTGGAGCCCAGGCTGGGCCTCTGGTGAAGCCTCTTTAAAAAAAATTATTTTTATTTATATACTTGTGTGAGTATGCCACACTTGCAGACCAGAAGAAGACATTGAATCTCTTAGAGCTAGAGTTTAGAGGTGGCTACTGACCCCCTGCTATGGATGCTGAGAACGAGCCTGCAGCCATGGCTGAAACTGTTTGACAGACCCCTTCTCCAGCCCATCCTACTCACTCTGCACTCTCATCTGCTGCCTGCCTCACGTTTTAGGCAGAGGCTCGCTGTCGGATGCTTCCCGCCCTGTGCAGACGGTCCCCTTTCACGGTGCACTTGTAAGTGTAGGTGGGAAGTATGGTCACCTAGCATTTAGACTCTGGCTCACCCAGGCAGAGAAAATGGCTGTTTTGTTTGCCATTGGGCCCTGGTACGTGTTCACAAACTCATCTGTGGACTACCTGATGACTCAATAGGTTACGGCATGCTTTAAAAGAGTCATTCAGACCACTGAAAACTAGACTGCCTTAATGAGCCATAGGAAGAAAGTTATGCAAAAGTCTGAACTGGCTGAAAGAAACTGCCTCCAAACCATTTCTAAGATACTCTAGTTGGTTATTTTCTGCACTACGCGCACCCAGAATGGAAGCACTGAGGCCGCAGGCCCTCAGCCGTCAGCTAGGGACAGGAACGCCACCATGCACAGCCACAAGGCACTTTTAGGGCATCCTCCTGTGAAAACTTTTCAAGCAAACTCACTAGAAGTTTCACATATAATTTATTAACCAGCTTCCCAAACCAGTTCCTGAAAAGTTTATCAATTCTTAAACAACAACAACAACACAACATCCAAACTATTCAGAATTTATTGCTTGACTGGGTAGATTTAAACAGTTAATATAAATGAAATTATTCTACTCAGAACAACTGTGTTTGTTTTAATCACAGGCAATAAAATAATTAATAGTGCTGATATTCACATGGCACTTACTGTGGACCAGACACCACTCTAAGAGTTTTATCTGAGTAAATTTATTAGTTCTGCTTATCAGGTCTATGAATTTATCATCTATAGTTCATAGTGAAGAAATCCAAGCACACAGCAGTTTAAGATCACAGCCTAGCATTCGACAAAGCAGGACTCTAGCTCAGACAACCTGACTCCATTCAGACTTCAGCATCTCTCTAAGTGAAGAGGGGGCTGAGGGTTACCTCGCTGGCAGCGCATGGGGTTCTGGGTTCAAATTCCCAGCACCAAAGACAGAAACAGGGAGATCCTGAGAAGAGCTGCATCGGAACACTAGCAGACCCAGGCAGTGGCGCACTCCTTTAGTGCCACACTCAGGTGACAGAGCTGACGGCCAACCTGATCAACATAACAAGTTCCACTGCATGTCAAATAAATAGATCATAACAACAAAGAAATGGTTCATACAGGGACTACATAAAAATACGGCAATGGAAGTGGAAAGAGCAGGCAAAGTCAAGACAGCAAATCAAGGGAAGTATGGGGAAAAAAGTCAGAGAGCCAGCAAAGACCATTAACAAGATCAGCATGGAGATGTAACAAGAGCTCAAGGTGTAGCTTAGGTGCAGAGTGGTTCCAAGGCATCGGGTGCAGCACTGGGTTCCATCTCCAGCAAGAAGTCAGTTCTACACCTCCCCTCCCCCAAATAGCGTTTTAAAAACACACACCAGGCGCAGAGGGCAAAGAAAGAGCTCCAGGGGAAAGAATACCATATGCAATTACCTTCATGTTGCTATGACCAAACGCCTGAGGGAAGCAAAGAGAAGAAAGGTTCTCTCTCTTGCTCACAATTTCAGAGGCATCGGGCCACGGCCACTAGACTTCCGTCTCCGGGCTTACAGCAAGGCAGGAAGGCTGGGTACTGCACCAGAGTGTGATGTCAAGGGGAGGTGATTCACTCAGGGAGTAGCACAGTGGCCAGGGCAATATCAGGAGCCACACTTCCTCCATCTGCGCCCCACCTTTCACAGCTCTACATCCACCGGGCTACTCAAATCCTGACTCCAGCAATCCATAGTTGGTGGAGTGTGCGAGGCCTAATCTCCTTTGAAAACACTCTCAAGGACACACCCAGAAGTTCATTTTACTAAATCTCGAGCTAGGTCTTTCTCAGTCCAATCGAGTTGGCAATCTAGATTAACCATCACAAACCGTAAAACAACAAGGGCATTAATAGTCAAATCAGCAGGGGCTTGAGGTGGGTGACACACAGGGACACAGAGCTGAGGGGAATACCGTAAAAGATAAGAAGTATGGGAGAGAAAGCGGACTCTCCTGGAAATACAGTGGGGGTCATAAAGGCTGTAACTGATTAAGAAGAAAAAAAGATGAACAAGATAGAAGGAAGAGTCTGAAGGGTTTCCTGAACAAACCAAAACCAGCAGAAGTCACAGGAGGTCGGCACTGTCTGAGCAGCAACCAAGCAAACGGGGTTAAGAGGTCACGGGGGGAACTGGCCCCTCTGAACC
This sequence comes from Mus musculus, assembly GCF_000001635.26. Lineage (NCBI taxonomy): Eukaryota > Metazoa > Chordata > Mammalia > Rodentia > Muridae > Mus > Mus musculus. The sequence continues at coordinate 118,118,312 of NC_000070.6, forward strand.
TTATGGCAAGGGCAGCAAGAACAGGCTGGAGATCAGCAAGGAGAATTCTTGTCCACTAATGTGCATCAGCATTTTGTCTGTGTGCATGTCTGTACATCACCTGCATGCCCACTGCCTGTAGAGGTCAGAAGAGGGGCCTGAATCCTCTGGAACCCAAGCTACAGATGGTTGTGAGCCACCATATGTGCACTGGGAACCAAACCCAGGTCCCTGGAACTTCAGCCCGTGCTCTTAACGCCTGAGCGATCTTTTCAGGCCACCACTCCATCCCACTCCCCTTCTAACCTCAACAAAGGGAATTTAAGCTCTAAGAGTACCCTAAGTACCCAGCTACCTACTATGATGGTTTCAGACTTATCTCCTATTAAGTCTTAATTATGCTTCATTTTTGTACTACTTATTCTTAAAAAACAAAAGCTAAACAACAGACGTGTGTGTGTGTGTGTGTGTGTGTGTGCGTGCGCGCGCGCGCGTAATGAACTCAAGAGATGGAGAGGTTAGAAGACAATGTAACAGAGTTAGTTCCTTCTCTACCCGGTGGGCCCCGGGGACTGAGCTCAGGTCAGCAGGCTGGTCTTCAAGGCCTTTACCTGCTGAGCAACCTAGCTGGCCCCACTCTTTACTTTTTAAAAGTACTTGAGCTATCCTTCACCCATTAAGAGTAAGTAATTCAGGGCTGGCAAGCTGCTCAGTGGTTAGGAATGTTGGCTGCACAACCATGGAACTTAAGTCCAGGCCCCACAAAACAACAGGCATTCCCCCAAATGCTTTCAACTCCAGCTCCTTAGAGGATGGGCATGTTAGTGTCTGTCTTTAATCCTAGCACTCGGGAGGCAGAGGTACAGAGATCTCTTGAATTTGAGGCCAGTCTGGTGGTCTGTGTAGGGAATTACAGAATAGTTAGAACTGTATAGTGAGACCCTGTCTCAAAAATAACTCTGGTTCCTTGAGATCTATGGTCCTCTTCTGGTCTTTGCATACACACACACACACACACACACACACACACACACACACACACACACCCATGGGGACTGGACAGATGGTTCCATGGTTAAGAATACAGTCTGTTCTTCTGGAGGACCTGAGTTCAGTTCCCAGCACTCATGTCAAGTGGTTTACAACCTCCGTAATTCTAGTTACAGAAGACATGATGCCTCTGGCCTCCATAGGTATCTCCACACACATGCACAAACAGGCACACACATGCATATTTAAAAAAAAAAAAAAAAAGAATTAAGAAATTTAAAGAGTATATGATTTAGTGGCTCTTAAAATACTCACAAAATGCTGGGCATGGTGGCACATGCCTTTAACCCCAGCACTCACAAGGCAAAGATAGGAGGATCTCTGAGTTCAAGGCCAACCTGATCTACAGAACAAGTTCCCTGAGAGCCAGGGTTAGAGGGACACCCTGACTCAAACAATAACAACAAAAGAATCCTCACACCACTGAGAGTTGTACAGACCACCATAGTCATTCCTCAGACATGCTACTTGTCTAGAAAAGGCATCCCTTAGCTGACCCCAGCTGATGGACTCTCTTGTTGCTCCAACTCTAATCTACTTTCCATCTCCAGGGCTGTGCCTGCCTATTCTGGGATTTCATAAAAACAAAATCATGCAATACGTGGGTATTTGTGGTTGGCCTCTACCGATTAACAATGAGTCTGAGGTTCTTGATTGCTGTGGCACAAATCAACACCTACTGCTTTTTATTGCCAGAGAATACTCCCTTATATGGACGTACCATATCTTACTTACCTGTCCGTCGTGGGTAGGGATTTGAGTTCTTTCTTCTTTTGGTTTGAATAATGTTGCCACAAATGTTCAACTATAAATTTTCACATAGACATAGCTTTCTAACTGCTCGTGGAGATAGACTTTGGGGCATCAGTGGGTAAATATGCCTCAGAATGGTGTATGTCTGAGCTAGACATTCATTGTGTTTACTGAGGAAATGCCAGGGTTTTCCACAGTGAGGACCCCAGTACCAGGGCTGCAGAGCTCTAATCTCTCGACGCCTGCCCCGACACAGGCTCCGAGTGAGTATGAGCTATGTCTCCCTGCTGTAACTAACATCTCGCTGCTGGTTCCAGATGCTGCCCGCTGGTCCACCTGTCTTTGATTTCCTTCTCACTCAGCAATCCCACAGTATCCCAGGCTCCTTCAGTTAATAATCCTTATATTAAACGTCACTGGTGGTTGGAGATGTGACTCAGAGTTTAAGAGCACTGGCTGTTCTTTCAGAGGACCTGGGTTCAATTCCCAACTCCCACATGAAGGCTCACAACTATCTGTAACTCCAATTCGAGGAGATGAGACGCCCTCTTCTGGCCTCTTTAGGCATCAGGCACAGACATACATGCAGACAAAACACCCAAACACACAAAAGGAATAAATATGATAAAGTTAATAAGTTTGCCTGTTCTAGTTGCCATGTGGTCTTTCCCCTGACTGGTCCCAGCCCCACAGTGACTTCCTAAACAGAAATTAAATATAGAGTTTTTAAAACCAGGAAACAGAAAAACAAAAACAAAAACAAAACAGGAAACAGGGGTCAAGGCTCAGCAAGTACTGACACTTGTCAAACACCCGAGTTCTAGCCCCAGGACTCACGTAGGGGAGAGAACCAGGCTATTGGCACGTGACTCCCCCCCACATACACACAAACAGATAAGTATAATTAAAAACTAACAACAACAACAAAGGAAACAGAAGAGTAAAGGTGGAAAATATGCTATTGCTAATCACAGTCTCAGGGTATGTTGGCTCAACACATTTAGAATAGTATTTAAAACATGCTAGGATGTATTGTAACTTTTTTGGTAACCCAACTGTGTAGTTCTCAAGCATGAACCTTGTAAGTGAGTCACGCTGCTGTTATCAATAAGTTGAACACGGACTAGAGAGATGGCTCAGCAATTAAGAGCACTGGCTGTTCTTCTAGGGGTCCCAGGTTCAATTCCCAGCATGGTGGCTTACAGCCATCTGTAAATCCCGTTCTGGGATTCGATGCCCTCTTCTGATCCAAGCTGGAACCAGCCACAAATGCAGTATACATGCATACATTATATACATACATAGAGGCAGACACACACGTGTACTTGGAAAATAAAAAATAAATCTCTAAAAGCAGAGGTTAGGGGGACAGGCCAGTGAGATGGCTCAGTGGGTAGAACTTATGATTAAGGCTTACAACCTGACAGCCTGAGTTAAATGCCCAGATCCTGCAGTGGAAGGGGAGAAACAGCTCTCAAGGGTTGTCCTCTGACATGCAGACAGGCAAGGCACCACGGTTATGCCCACCGGCCCACCAGCATTAACACACACACCACACATACAGTAGTAACATGCACTCTACGTTGCTCATGCTTGCTAGGAGTTAGGAAAGGCTGAGAGCAGGGGCTCATGCCTGTAACTGGAACCAGGGAAAGATATAGGGAGTGAAAATTCACAGGAAGAAACCGTATGGTTTTGCACAGGTGAATTCATTATCACTTTTACTGGAGGGAGCTGGGAGTCTTCAGAAAGGAGCTGTTAAGGTGTGGTCTTAATATTATGTGTATACACACACACACACACACACACACATATACACACACAAACATATATGTGCATATAATATTATGTATATATAGTGCGTATATAATACACACACACACACACACATATATATATATATAATATATATATATATTAATCTTGTTTGTCTTAATGGTGTTCAGAGGAAAAAGTTGTATACATACTTTTTATTCAGAAAAGGTGACTTCTATGAAAACAAACAATCAGAAAGCTGAGTGCAGACTTGGGAAAATCGTACTGTATTTCGTCCATATTTGAGAGATTGACCCTGCCCGGCCTGCCTGAAACAGAGGGGTAGGGGCTTATGTGGAAAGCAAGGCCGGGAAATGGCAGTATGCCCAGAAAACGAGAAATCACAGTGTAGCTCAAAAGCAGCAGCTAATGATATGTACCTGAAGGCACATGGCCGTGCCCCATGCAGGCCAGCTCGCTGGACTCTGCTCTGTGCTGCATGTAGATGCAGAATGTGTAACCCAGACTGGAAACACGGGGGAGAAGCAGTCAGAGCCAAAGCTAGCTTGTCAAGTGACAGAGAAAACGCTAGAGAAAGCACACGGAGAGCCTTTACAGAGAGAGAATGCAATGCTCTCCGCCACAAACCCCAAACTACAGCCATGCAACAGCCTCAGATTTAATGAGTTCCTCTAGCCTTTGCTGTCTTTCCTCTCTGTGTATAGATGTATTTTATTTTTAGTTGTGTATCTGTGTGTGGGCATGTGCACATGGGTGTGGGTGCAGGTGCTGGCAGAGGTCAGAAGCATCAGAAGATCCGCTGGAATTGGAGGTACACTTGATGTGAGTGCTGGGGTCTGAACCTGGGTCCTCTGTAAGAACAGCCCTGACCATTCTGCTCTTAATGTACTGAAGAGTATATGGCTATGGATGTGCGCGAGATGCTCCTTCCGGATTCTTCTCTAAAACCCTGCACCTTTCAGCCTATGCAGTGGCCCCACAGTCTTGTAAAACAAACAAACAAACAAAAAGCAAACAAAGAAGCAACAGTGGCCAGTCCTCGGGAGCCAGAGGCAGGCAGATCTCTGAATCCAAGCGAGCCTCATCTGTACAGTGACTTCTGGGCCAGCCAGGGCTACAGTGACTTCTGGGCCAGCCAGGGCTACACAGAGAGACCCTGCCTTAAAAGAAGCACAGAGTGAATGAGGACAAACCACTGAGCCTCGGGATGGAGGACAGCCACGCTGGAACCCTGCTATCTTATCAGAGCAAACAAAGCCACTATTTACCTGCCCAGGGATAACTGCTGCCAACGGCTGTGAAACTGCTGAACAAACAAGGCTCAGACATTATGGGATGGCGGTAATTAATGGCTGTCGCTTCCAAGAGGTGATGTCTGGACTAGCCTGAGCCTGGGAGGCTGGTACAATAACCCTGCTGGGGAATGTGAGCTTTCTCTGCTGGCAGGGAGGAAATGCTACAGGATTACTTAGGGAAACATGCTCAAACCACAACACCAGGACACAGGACAGAACTGTGCCAAGACCAACATGAAGCCGCTTTAGTCACACAGGCCACCTGCCCACAAGGGGTGCATCTCCAGGGACGCTCAAAGTGAGCCACCAGAACTTGTATGAACTTGCCCAACTTTTCGTTTCGCTGGCACGGGGTTGGGGTGGGGGCGTAGGGGGGTGGTTCCAGTTAGTGCAGAGGCTGCACAGGTGAGAGGTGCGGACACGCTCACTTCCTAGTGTACACTGTCCATGCAGTAGCAAACCACACCCATGTGGATGTGAGCAAGTTTGTAACAATCAGATGCACAGAGCGAGACCATCACCACATGTGATACCACATGTGACACTGAATACGGAGACACTGCAGACCGT